>NW_006383038.1:2421494-3123527 GCF_000221225.1 Thermochaetoides thermophila DSM 1495
AGAGAGAGAGAAGAAGAAGAAGAAGAAGAAGAAGAAGAAGAAGAAGAAGAAGAAGAAGAAGAAGAAGAAGAAGAAGAAGAAGAAGAAGAAAAGCAGAGCAGCGAGATTAGAGACCATCAAACGACCTCCCATGCACGAACCAACCCCCTACCTAAAACGCCGCCCAACCCAGCCAACCCATCCCAAACTTAAATATTAATGAAAAAAAAAAACGGGACACTAACGCCCCGAACCCCCGTAACACTCTCCAAATAACTTAACAAAAAGTTTCTATCCTCCTGCGAAATTGTCGCCCCGCCCGTCGCCGTAGTCTGGCTGCTCGCTCTCCGGGACATGCTACCACCAACTGCGCTGCTCGACGCATTACCCGGAGCCCCAGGCGGCACCATGCTAGCTCCAGGCCCGAAGCCAGCGCCAACCCCGATACCAGGGATGAATCCTGGAATGGAGGAACTTGACAAAGCATCCGGCATAACACCCGGCATAGAAGCTCCTGGCAGCGAAGCACCTGCTGAAGTAGCAGAAATCGGAACGCCAATCGCCTCCGCCAGCGAGGCAACCCTCGACCTTTGCTGAGGTTGCTGCTGGTATTGCGTAGCAGCAGGCTGACCTGTGGACTGCGGTGTAGTGTTGGCACTGGAGCGGTGCATTCCGGACCCAATAACACCTGGTCCGGATCCGGACGCAGCAGAGTCGCGCCTCTTGCCTTTGAGGTCATCCCCGTACAGGCCGGCAGCATACCCAGCCGCGGCTCCAGGACCCGGGCCGAACCCAGGAGGGATCGACGTCGCCGGACTGACACCCCCGGTGCCAGCAGACGTTCCAGAACCCCTTCTCTGTGGCTGCTGCACACCAATACCGGCACCCCCCTCTTTAGCCCCCGCAGAGGCACCAGTCCCAAATAGCGCAAGCAGCTTCTGCCTCTGCTCCACACTCGTACCCTCTTTCCCCTTCGACGCAGCCAGCCTCTGATGCTGCTGCTGCAACAGTGCAATCGGGCTTTGCGAGGACTGACCGTAGGATGACGACAGCGAGGCATACACTGCAGCGGGAGAGGACTGGTAATTATACGGCGGCGGCTGCTGCTGCTGCTGCTGCTGCTGCTGCTGCTGTTGTTGTTGTTGGGCTTGTGAACCATAAGAGATGGGAATGCCTTGAGGAGCCGCAGCCGCAGCAACGCCAGTAGAGGGGCCAGGACCGGAAATCGTGAAGGGCGAACCCCCAGTCGGCACCTTTGGCGACCGCTCCTCTCTCTCGCGTTCCCGTTCCAGCTCTCTTTGTTGCTCCCTCTGCGCCTGCTGAAACAAATACCCCGAACTCTTCCTCTCCCTCGGCGAAACCCCCGACCCGGACCCAGCCCTCCCCCTCTGCTGGCCCGGTGGTTGAATGCGTTGGTGCAACCTCTGAATCGTCTCTCTCGTATCCTCAACCTGCTGCGGCTGCGGTGGCGGTTGCGGCTGCTGTTGCTCTTGCTGCACATTTCCTCCCACCTGTGCCTGCTGAGCCTGTTGTTGTTGTTGTTGATGATGCTGCTGCTGTTTCGGCCTCGTTAGAATCTCCACAGCCCTGTAAGGCAACATAACCTCAGGATTCATCTGTACCGGCCCACCACGTGCCTGGTTCGCAGCAGCAATAGCCTCCGCCGCACTCGGCTGCTTATTAAACCCTTGCCCAGGTCCCTCCTTACTACCACTACTACTACCACTACCAGTACCCTCCCTCTCACCTTCACATTCTCTCTCCCTCGCCCGACCAAGTGCCACCGTCTCCTCAAAACTACTAGCTTTAATCTCATTTCGCAAAGGAGAACCGGGAGATCTGGCTCCCCGCTTGAACATATCCAGCAACGCGGAGCGATGGGCATCGGTCGGCGGAGCTGGTTTAGGCGGTAGTTGGATGGGCAGATCGGCCCCGCCGCGAGGGGAGGTCTGCATTTGCGGGGCTGCACCGCCCAGGTGCTGTGAGAGGTAGGGCAAGGCCGACACTGCGGACGGTTGGGCTTGGCTCCAGGGACCTGGGCCGGGCGCGGTAGCGAGCACCGCGGCGGGGGCCGAGCTGGCTGGCTGAGAGCTTTGTGCTGAGGGGCCCTCCTGTGAGCCGGACTTGAAGGCATTCAACAACGACAGGGCATGGGCTGATAGTTGCGGCTTAGCAGCCGGCTGAACAGGCTGCAACGGCTGCTGAGGCGGCTGCTGCGGGCCGTAGACATCGCCGTAGCCGCCGCCGGTTGGCGGACCGTACACACCCTGCTGGGTCGGGGCCACCGACGGGGTGCTGAGGTCGGGCAGATTGGGTGTTTGCAGGATGGCCCGAGTGAGAATTGACTGCGGCAGCATCGGCTGAGGATGTAGTAGCGGCGGGTCGCGGCCTTGGTTGGTGAACGGGTTGTGGCTGTACGGCTCGGGGAACCGCGGCGCCGGCTGAGGGTCTTGCTTGTAATAACCCGACGAGTAAGGCTGACCTGCGCTGGACGGGATTGGGAAGCTGGCCGGCGGCTGGTTGTAGTCCGCGTGGCCGGGAACACGTTGCGGGGTATCCGGTCCAGTAGGATAATCATAAGACCGCTGAGGCTGCGGTGTCTGCCCGGGCGTCTCAGTCTTCTTCTGTAACAGAGCCATAAGAGCCTCAGCCTTGCCGGCCCCAGAAGGCTGGCCACCGACCTGCAGGCCTTGCGTGGGTGGCTGGACTTTGAGTAGACGCTGCAGCTCGAGCGTGGCGCCTTCGAGAGTCTCAATGGCCGGCGTGCCATTGTTCGAAGGAGGAGCCTCCTCCGGCACCGGCTCGGTTTGAGCACCGAGATCGTCCTCAGTAAGCCCTTCCTCGGCCGGTAGCTGGCCAGGCAGCTGGGCGCCGTTGTTAGCACGGGCAGCCCGGGCCGCGTCCTTGCGCTTCTGCTGAGCGATCCACTTCTTCAAAGGCACCAGGAATGGCGCCACCATGTAAAACTTGTTGTTGGCACTAGATGAAGAGGACGCAACAACGCCATCGTCATGATTATTACCGTTGCCCTTCTTGCGGTATGCAGGCAGATCAGACAGCTTCCACCACTGCACTTTACTAATCTCCTTGCGGGTCTTGGGCTGGAAGACGGTGTCCATGGGCACGTTGCGGAAGACATAGAGCCTGATCTGCTGCTCGCGCATCGAGATCTGGATGTACTTGACCTCGTCGTCCTTGGGCACGAGGCCGGCCTCACGGATATCGAAGCCGGTCTCCTCATAGACCTCGCGGATGGCGCAGTCGAGGTCGTCCTCGTCCTTATTGATCTTGCCGCGCGGGAAGCTCCAGTTGGCGCCCTTTTTCCAGCCCTTGACCAGCACAGTGGCGTCCATGGCTTCATTGAGCAGGATGGCGCCGCGCACGGGCACGCGGGTCTTGTACTGTAAGAACTCCTCGAAGGCGCGCATGTGGTTCTCGACGGAGAAGGGGGCCAGCAGCGGACAGTGCTGGAAGATGCGCAGGCAGAAGCTGCGCAGTGACATGGACGGCAGGGTCGGGTCCAGCGGGCGGATGAAGTCTTCGTAGAACCATTGTGCCTCCTCAACTTGGAAGCAGATGCGCGCGACCGACGAGAGGTCTTCCTTGGGCAAGTGGATGATGAAGCGGACGCACAGGTCGTCCAGCCCTGCGGTGCGTTAGCAGAGGAACTGTATAGCACGTCAAGTAGAGGAGACGCACAATCTTCGAGCGTCAACTTGGTTTCGGCCATGGCGACAGGAGGATATGAGCATGTCCACGGCGCGAGTATTGTTTCGATGGTCGGTCCGGTATGAATGCTTGTGGGACGGATTATAGAGATAAGTGTTTGAGTGGTTCGATGCTAACGGCAAACAGAGAGACGGACGATCCTCTCTCAGCCGTAGCGTTGATCTGTATGCCGTTGCAACCCGACGATAGGACGACAAGTGACAGGTAGGCGGTCGACGATCAGGCACAAATGCACAAAATGCGGGCCGAGTCGCCGCACAAGGGCAGTCAAACGAAGGCAAGACCACTGAAATTCCGACACCAATTCGTTTTAGGTGCCGTCAGTGGACGGTTCTTGGGGGCTCAGTTTGGGTTCTGGTTCAGACTGCGTCGCCTCGCTGAGCGAATATCGACCTTGTCGAAGCTGCAGTGGGCGCGGCGCGACCTGACGATATCACGATCGGATTAAAGATGCCTCTATCGACTTGAGAGTTTGGGGCTTGGGTTCGCTCTAGGCGGTCGGACTGGGAATTTGATACTCGAGTGACCGACGAACTGCAAGTGGCAGCAGCCGAGAGCGGGAGAAGCGACGTGTGTCAACGTGGATGGCAGGCATTTGCTCCACCAGAGTAAGACGCCCGGTCCACTGCGGGGCAGCTCCCGCCACAATACCCCTCCTTCAAGATGTGGCTAATGCACATAAAGTGTGGCAGTGCAGAATGTCCACCCGGGCGCTTGTGCGCCAAGCCAGGGACAGGACGTCATCGCGCAGCCGCTTAGCCAATTGGCTTTGGAGAACGACCCTGATGGTCACCATCGGCGGCTGCACACATGTCGCCACAAAGACCGGAATGCGTTTGCAGGGGAGGGTCGGGAGATGACTAGTTATATCAGAAAAGCTTAGAAAGATAAAAAAAATGTATCACGTACGTATAGCACTTGTAAAATCCGAGCTGTTATTCTCCCATGTTTCCCAGGACCAACCGGAACAACAAACTAGCCGCAGGCCGCCCGCAAACCGCTTCTGCAAGCGTCCCAAGCCAGTCTGCGGGCGCGACCTGAAACAGGGCCAACGAAGCGCCCCGTCCAATACCATAGCTAGGCTGGCCTGTCAGTTGCTTGACCGTTGAGATCGAATCGTCGCCGGCGGCAACAAAGAGGACCGTTTATATCTGGTCCATCTCCCGCCATGGTAGCCTGTAGTTGGCCTGCACTGCTTCTGCTTGCTGCTCACCTCCTGTTCCTGAGTGACCGCGACAATATGAGTGCCCTCGCAGTGAACGCTGTTCGCCAGGTGGCGGGCAAGAAGATCTCTGAGAAGATTAATCACAACTCTTCCGTAAGCAGAGGACATTGAAATGGGCTAGACGTCACAGACACTGACTACCCAGGCAGGACCCCTACTACGAAAGAGTCCCCGTCTACGGCAAGGACGGCAGCGTCATCAAGTATAAGCTCCAAGAACGAGCACCGCCGCCGGGTCTCTCAGAACATGACCAACAGGTCCTCAAGCGCGTGCAGAAGAAAGCCCGGCGCTTCGACACTTGCTTCAGCTGCTGCTGCGGCATGGTCAAGTTTGGATGGTCAAGCATTTTCGGCCTGATCCCTCTGTAGGTGATCATCATCATCATCATCATCACCACCAGCATCCAACCAAACATACATACCAGCTGACAAGTCTAGGATCGGCGATGGCATCGAATGGCTGATCGCCCTCCGCCTAATCTGGATTGCCTCAACCATCGACGACGGCCTGCCCAAGCGCATCCGCGCGCAAATGGTCTTCAACATCGCCCTCGACTTCGCCCTTGGCTTGGTCCCGGTCATCGGCGACATCATCGACATCTACTACCGTGCTAACACCCGCAACGCCTGGCTGCTGTACGAGCACCTGGAGAAGAAGGGGCGGGCGAACGTGAACCCGGACGGCGGAAATTCAACAGACGGGAGTGAGAGCGGGCATGGAGAGAGCAGGCCCAACGTGATACTACCCAAGGACCCGGATGTTGAGTCGGGTGTCGAGACCACGTGGTGTAGGGTTGACAAAGGTAAGGAGCCTGTTAAGCCGGCCACGGTTAGTACGACGCCGGCTAGCCGAGACAGGATGCCACCGGTCGGCAGGCTGCTGACGCCGGCACGGTGTGAGACCGGGCCGCGGCCGGGTCTGAAGGATCCGAGGGCTGTCACCCGGTCGGGGAGGAGGTCATAGAGTTGGGCTCCGGTGAGGGTTGGGGTTAAATTTCAAATTGTCATTGGTAGAATGAAGATGTGTGAACATTTTAGCATGGCGTTCAGGCATAAGGGATATATGGATGCTTTTATTAATCAGTTAGCGCCCAGCACCGGAATTATGTTGAATACGCTGGAAGAGATCAGATAATCTGTGGACATGGTCCGACTGACGAGACCAGCTCGGAGATAGTAAATCCCGAGCGGCGGATCTGTCCGTGGTTACGCGATGCTTAACAATGACGAAGACGGTGGGTCGCCGCGGTGGATTGCTCCGACGCTGACCTCCAGCGACCCCACGCCGTTCTGGTATCCAAGAAAAGTTACGAGATTGGGAGCTTGCCGTGACGCGTGTGCTCCACAGACGCGTTGATGAAATGGAACTTGTGGCGAGCTCTCATTCGGAACTTAAAGCTTGATCATCTCGGGGAGAGGCCTTGGGACAAGAATTGAAGCATTGGTGAGCATCTTGGGTGAAGCAAAACAGTGATTACTCCCTACCTACAATTGTAGTCCCATGGCTCTCATCATCATAATGCTTAGCACTTGCTCATGGACGCGTCGCGTATCATCGCCGTCAGCCAAGGCCTGTACCCCCTGCGCCAACGCCCAGCCAAAGGGATGCCGCCGGTGTGTCGCAGTGGAGCTGAGAGCCGTCGCGGCCGGCCGCAGACAGGGGTCTGACTGGCAGACAGCAGCACGGTCATGCCAGTTGTGCTATGTGTGTCGTCTCGGCTGAAGATCTGATAAAAAAGCGAGCCTTGGCCGGGGGCAGAACGCATGGAAATGGCGAGAATGACAAGGGCCGCCAGTACAGCATCCAGGCATCAGAGCCCCGAGTGGGCCGCGGATGGGATGGGCGGATGCTGGGCGGATGCATGTGGGTTGTTTGCCCGTGCTCTATGGCCCTAGCCCGTTTGTGGGTGGTTGGGAAAGAGGGCCGGGAGGAAGGGGGGGGGGTTTTAAGGAGGAGAGGCCGATTGCTGTGTGTGTGTGTGCGTGTGTGTTGATCTAGAACGGCAGGTGGGCTGTTTCGGGGGATACGCGTCGACGCGTACCCTGGCTCCGCGCTAGGTGAGCGGCGCGAGCAGATTCAGCACTAAAATTGTGGAACCACGTGCAATGTGCAACATTTAAGAATCGCGACTCGGTCCCCAGCTCAGCTTTGCACTCTTCCTCGACCAGACTACTCTCATCTTCAAGAGTAATATTCTGCCTTACGGCTTGCTCTTGCCTGTAGACAACAAATCCTCTATCCTCATCGTCACTAATTCTTAGACTCACTTCACAATGGCTGCCCAGCTCACCCCCTCCAAGCAGGTTCGTAACTGCCCCTCCGGTCAACCCAACCCCGCGCCCCGACGCCCCGTCGCGTCCATTCCCATTTCCACGTGTCAAGCACTGACCTGTCCCTTCCGCAGGCTGCTGCCGCCGTTGAGGCCTTCAAGATGGAGTCGCCGGTCAAGAAGCTCGACTTCTCGGCGGCTAACAAGGAGAACGCTCCGTTTGACGCCGACCTCGCCACCCTAGAGGAGCAGATGGACGCCAAGCACAACGAGCACAAGATGAACAAGGCCGAAGAGGAGAAGCCCCGCGTGGCCCCTACTATCCGTCCTGAAGAGGCCGACGAGCCCCTCTTGCAGGAGAACCCTAACCGCTTCGTCTTGTTCCCCATCAAGTACCATGAGGTGAGTTCCCGCGACACGTGACGCGACGTGTCAGACGCGTCAATCAGTATATATATATATATATGTGTGTGTGTGTGTGTGTGTGTGTGTATCGATGACAACTAACCCTTTGCAGATCTGGCAGATGTACAAGAAGGCCGAGGCGTCCTTCTGGACGGCCGAGGAGATCGATCTGTCCAAGGACCTGCACGACTGGAATAACCGTCTCAACGATGACGAGCGCTACTTCATCTCGCACATCCTGGCCTTCTTCGCCGCCTCTGACGGCATCGTCAACGAGAACCTGGTCGAGCGCTTCAGCGGCGAGGTGCAGATCCCAGAGGCTCGCTGCTTCTACGGCTTCCAGATCATGATGGAGAACATCCACAGCGAGACCTACTCGCTGCTGATCGACACCTACATCAAGGAGCCCGCCCAGCGCCAGCACCTGTTCAACGCCATCGAAACCATCCCTTGCATCAAGAAGAAGGCCGAGTGGGCCCTGCGCTGGATCGCCGACAAGAAGAGCACCTTCGCCCAGCGCCTCGTCGCTTTCGCCGCCGTCGAGGGCATCTTCTTCAGCGGCGCCTTCGCCTCCATCTTCTGGCTCAAGAAGCGTGGTCTCATGCCCGGCCTAACCTTCAGCAACGAGCTCATCTCGCGCGACGAGGGTCTGCACACCGACTTCGCCTGCCTGCTCTACTCGCACCTCAAGCACCGTCCGCCCAAGCAGGTCATCCAGGATATCATTGTCGACGCGGTCAAGATCGAGCAAGAGTTCTTGACTGAGGCGCTGCCCTGCGCCCTGCTCGGCATGAACGCCACCCTCATGAAGCAGTACATTGAGTTCGTCGCCGATCGCCTGCTCGTCGCCCTCGGCAATGAGAAGGTCTACCGCGTGACCAACCCGTTCGACTTCATGGAGAACATTTCCCTTGGTGGCAAGACCAACTTCTTTGAGAAGCGTGTCGGCGACTACCAGAAGGCTGGTGTCATGGCCAGCACCAAAAAGCTCGTGCAGAAAGATGAGTCTGCGGCTGCTGATCCATTCAAGAGCAGCAGCGACAATGAGAACGGGATTAGCTTTGACGAGGATTTCTGAGCTTTTTTCCCTCTCGTCTCTCACATCATCTCTACGCTTGCTTTTCATTGTCGTCCACAATACCCCGCTGTTTCCCCACTGCCAACGCTTGGCGTTGGATAGTGTCCATACATAAATTGTCCCTATTGGACATACATAAACCTTTGGGGGGGGGGCCAGCTTTCTCAATTTTCTCTGTCTTGTAATCGTGAGTTACTGGCGTTGGCGGAGTTCTTCATGAGCGATGGTTTTTCACTGGATTTCCACGATGGATAAGGTAATGAAGGGAGCTATGATGGATGAGGAGGGGGTTTTTGTGTACTTATGTTTACCCATGCCATGTGTAGAGTACGATTGTATAGGGAATCGATAAGTCAGGAAATATTGTGTCTGTTGGTCGTGATATGTTGTCCGGTCTGCTGGGGCGCAACTGTCGTCAGACTCCGCTATGTCTTAGCTTTGATTCCAACGGTTCATGATGCTCTCGAAATACATGGCAGCAGACACCCAACACTTTGTTCCTCATAACATATGCCTACCTCACTCGCTCATGCCATGGACTATAACACCCTTGGGTAGATGTCACGTTAAGTTACCTCTTCCTCCCTTGTACGTGGTTCCAGCTTTTGAGCATCATCAGTACATGTCCACATTGGATAGGCAAATCACCAACTTCGCCCTCAGCCTTCAATTGCTCATATTCTATTCTTATTCTTTCCCTCTCTCCCTCTACCTCAAGCCATGTTTGATGCCTTGACGGTGTCAGCATCTCAATATCAAGTTTACCCGGAACTTCCCTGCTCCCAAAATAACCTTTGGAAAATGCGTGTAGCTTCTTTTATTTGCTGTCTTCTCACTCCATTCTTCCACGATTACCCTTCTGTTATCCCCAACCTTCCTGCAAATGAATTCTCATTCGCCTTACCCTCTCCCCTCTCCGTAAACCTTGAGTTAAGACCCTCTACCTCCGCCCCTTCTTCTTCCTCCCCTTCCCGCCTTGTTTCCCCCCCTCCTGCCCCGGCACGGGCGTCTGCGTCCCACTCCGCCCGCTCACCACTCCCCCTTCCCCTGCCGCTCCCTCTTCAACCTTCACATCCGTCATAACAGCATCCCCATCCCCATCTTTCTTTGTCTCCCCTGCTGCTGCCCCTGCCCCTGCCCCTGCAGCAGTGGATGCGGTAGTGGTAGTTGCGCGGACGGGAGTCGACAAGTCGACGCCCCCCATCCTCTTAGCCAATGAACCCAGCATTTGGATGAGTCTACCAACTTCGGCCGCTTTGGATGTTTTATATTTGAGGACTGTGCCCGAGACGGGGTCGTAGGTTTTGAGGATTAGGTGGCCGCGGGGGGGTTTCTGTTGTTCGGGTAGTGGTTGTTGTTGTTGTTGTTGTTGTTGTTGTTGTTGTTGTTCTTGTTGTTCTTGTTCTTGTTGGGTAGCATCTGTAAATTTCTTCTTGGGGATGCGGCGGGCGGGGGTGAGGGAGTAGCGAGTTGTTATGCGCGTCTGGTTGTTTGGTTTACGTTAGTTTGGGGTTGAAGGGGTATTGGGGGGAGGTGGGTGAGAGCAGGACGTACGGTTGTCGGGCGTGCTTGGAGGAGCAACGCTGACTGGTAAAGCCAGTCTTCGGATTTTTCGTAGGTTGGCATTGTTGCGGTTGGAGGGGAGACTAGTTTCGTGACAGGTATTGGATGTATTCGAGGTTAGAGACAGGTTGCGAGAGCAAGGAGTCGCAGGACGTCAACCCAAAATCAACCTGAGGAGGTCGATAAATAGTCCGAGAGAACAGGAGTCTTTCCGCTAGGAACTGTCCTAGTCCCCTTCCAAATGGAGCGATCCAGATGATCGTTGCTAAAAGTAAAAAAAAAAAAAAAAAAAATCCAATGGGGCCGGCGTCACAGTGCGTCGCCAAAAATTAGTCAAGGCCCAAGGAGCTGGCGACGCTGACTTGCAGACCATGCGTTGAAGCTCAAAAGATCAGCGCTGCGGTGAGGTCGCTGTCTTGGCTTGGCAGTGGGGCTCCGTGAGGCGCCAACGCGGGGAGAGATCCCCATGTCGACTTGGCTAGATATGAGGCTCAGCTTCTCACAAGGTCACAGTCTTAAAAAGTATTGACACCAGAAGAAAGGTGATGATGAGGTCAATTCATCATCTCATTCCATCTACATAGGTCAAATGCAGTGTGTGCAAGTGCAAGGCACAAACGACCGATGCCTCAAAATCCAGCTTCCATCCCATGCATGGAAATAACCACCAGAAACCAGATCAAACGATGATACGACGATGCACCGAGGCAGATCCTCCCAGAAGCGCAGAACCAGACCAGAAACGCCAGGTTAACGCCGCCTACCAACCTAATCCCTTGCCCAAACCGTGGTATCAACCCATTTCATACCATTCCCTCCTGACAGCTCCCTCCAAAAATCCATATCATAACCCCCCCTCCACGCCTTCTAAGCATGAGGGTCTGGCACCCAAAAGACCAGCTCCTGATCCGCCGTGGCCAACATATTATAACGGGGATTGAACGCCACGACGGCCGTCTCCCGCTTCTCTTCCAGCACAAATGTCGGCTCCGCAATCCCTTTCCCGACACTACTCTGCGCGACGCCGATGTTAGCAGCCATCACGTCCCACGCGACCAGGTCCTGCCGCCCGCCGGAGAGGACGAACCGCCCGTCCGGGGTGAAGCAGACCTCGCCAGAGGACTCGATGCCGTTGGAACCTTCGGTGGGGCTCTCGCCAGGCGCGACACGGCGGGTAACCTGGCCTGAGGCAGGCTTCTTGAGGTAGGCTTTCAGCGAGCCATCAAAGGCGTCGAGCAAAAAATGGCCGTCGCCCTTGGAGCCGAGCAGGAGGTGCTTCCCGTCGTTGGAGAATTCGAGCTTTGTCCAGTTGGAGAAGACGTCCTCGATTGGCGCGGGGTTACCCCGATTGTTGACGGCTTCCAGCACGTCGAAACGGGAGAAGTGGCCGCGCTCGTAAGAGCGGTGGTCGTAGAGGAGGATGATGGCGCTGTGTGGGGAGCCGATGGCGAAGACGTTGCCGGAGGGGTCCCATGCGGAAAGGAACGGGGTGTTGATGTGCAGTTTGCCAGTCCAGTTACGGGTG
This sequence comes from Thermochaetoides thermophila DSM 1495, assembly GCF_000221225.1. Taxonomy (NCBI): domain Eukaryota; kingdom Fungi; phylum Ascomycota; class Sordariomycetes; order Sordariales; family Chaetomiaceae; genus Thermochaetoides; species Thermochaetoides thermophila. Next base: position 2,433,268 of record NW_006383038.1, read on the forward strand.
TTGAGGTTCCACAGTCGGGCAGTGTTGTCGAGGGAGCAGGAGATGAAGTTGTCGGAGCCCGGGTGCATCGCGAGGCAGGTGACGGCGGCTTCGTGGCCTTCAAAGTAGCGGATGAACGAGTTGTCGTGGGTCGCGAGGTAGCGGATAGCGTCTGGAGAAGTTAGCGACTTTTGGTCTCTCTTGAGGAAGAAAGGTAGGAATGATACCATTCTGCTTGGTACTAGCATAGATAATGCTGGAGCTGGTATGGGTAAACTTGGCCAGCTTGACACCGTACTTGCGACTGAGCAGACTCTTGTCGAACCGGCCGTCCTTTACATTGTAGATCTGAATCGTTTCATCGCTCTCCGAAGTCATGCAGAGCTCGCCAGGGTCGTCAAAGTCGATCGACAGGATGTGGGGTTGCGGTTTGCCCTCCTTGATGTCGTCACGGCGAAAGAGCTGGACCAGTTAGCGCAAGTCGGTCGGTTGATATAAATCAAGCTCAGGACAGCGCACGCACCTTGGTCGGCCGGAAAGCTGGCAGAACGTCAGCGAGACGCATGGTAGGCATCACAGAACCGGGGGCGCGCGGGTTGTTCGCCGCAGAGTACGTGTCATCGAGGTCCATGATTGTCGACAAGCTGGCCATATTGAACTATGCTTAAAGCAGCGCACTAAGGAATGCGTGCGGCTCGATGGCAACATCCAAGTGAGTGTTATGCGCTTGGAGAGCTCTCGGCGCGGCTGAAGCGGCGGAGAAGATCAAGCATGAATGAGGGTCTCGGCGTTGGGGTTGAAAGTTGGAAAGGTAGCAGGCAGAGCAGAGCAGAGGGTCGGTCATCAAGGTGCAGACAGGGCACGATCAACACCTCAATGCTTCAACTGCTGCGCACGCCAACGACGCGTCTGCAATTGCGGGGCAGCAGCAGCAGAGCCAAACCTCAGGCTCGAAAAATCCATCGCGCAAGGATTCCCTGTCTCCACAGCCAAGCATCACAAAAACACGGCTCTTCTCGAAAAAAAAAAAAAGCCAAGGTCTGTCACCACCGATAGCCGGAGCTCACAAGCCAGCCCACCACCCCACCAGCCATACTTGTGGCTGAATGTCGTTCTGCCGCCACGAGCCAAGACTGCCACGCACCGGATGTCGGTGGCAATCTGGCCTTGCCCAGCCTTTTGCCCCAGACCGTCCTTCCCGCCCCGCCGCCTCTCCCGAGCGCTGTGACTCTGTGAATGTGGAGGAGTTCCAGGCTGTTCCAACCATTTGGAGCACTGTGGGCGGGAGTTCCGGCTCCGACTCCGCTCCGCTGTGTTCCCGGTGGTCAGTGCCAGCGCACACTTGCACACACTCACTCACTGCAAAGTGTCCACTCCACTTCCATTTACAGAGCACCTCGCGGCAACCAGGGACCGAGCAGGGGCCGACAGGCACCGACAAGGGAACTGGTGGCAGCGACACCCGCAGCCGAGTCAGCGAGGCACTTGGACGGCGGGGTGAAGAACGGTTTCTGCCACGGGGGACTGGAGGGACGCTCCGCATCGGGGCGTTGGACCAGGCCAATTGACCATTGACAGCGTGCAGATTTGTTGAGGCAAAGGTTCGCACAACAGAGGAACAAGGGTCGGGTACCGACCGACCGGGGGGCCGATTCCCATTCACCTGGCAGATGGTTGATGATTTGGACGCGATAAATCGGATATAAGCGGTCTTGCTCACTCCCACAATCACATACCTACGTACTTTACATTGCACCATCCAGTTGTTGTACTGCATCACCCATTTTCTCTCCGCAATCTTGCTCTTGTGTTTTCTCTTTTTTTTTTCCAAGTTTCTCATTTCTCTTCTCTCTTGCGCAAGTCCAGTCTGGCTCAGCACTCCCTCCACGCCAATAACACCGAGTCAGACTTGGGCGTACACGCTCTTTTTGCGCCGATTTCCGGCACCGCCAGCACCTCTTCACCATTTCCTCTCTAGCAGGCCTCAACCGCGTACATAATGTCGACAACAACTGGGTAAGCTCCCAGCAACCCCTCTCCCCCTTCTCTACCCCTCTCTATCCGAGAACTTCCACTGACGGGAAGGAATAGTGCCTTCATCGCCGGCGGCATCGCCGCATGCGGCGCTGTAACGGCCACTCACCCCTTCGAGACGGTCAAAATCCGCATGCAGCTCCAAGGCGAGCTCCAAACCAAAGGCGCCCAGCCGCACCACTACCGCGGCCCGCTCCACGGCGTGTCCGTCATCGTCCGCAACGAAGGCCTGCGCGGCATCTACCGCGGCATCGGCACCGCCTACGTCTACCAGGTCCTGCTGAACGGGTGCCGCCTGGGGTTTTACGAGCCCATGCGCACGACGCTGGCGCAACTGTTTTTCCAGGATACGTCGGTGCAAAACTTGGGGGTGAATCTGTTCAGCGGTGCGGCGTCGGGCGTCATTGGTGCGGCGGTGGGGAGTCCGTTTTTCTTGGTTAAGACCAGACTGCAGAGTTTCAGCCCTTTTTTGCCCGTGGGCACACAGCATCGGTATCGGAACGCGGTGGATGGGTTGAGCCAGATTTATAAGAGTGACGGTGTGGTAGGGCTGTGGAGGGGTGTGGGGGCCGCCATGATCCGGACGGGCTTTGGGTCTTCGGTGCAGCTGCCGACGTATTTCTTTGCGAAGCGCCGGCTGATGCGGCATCTGGGTATGGAGGAGGGCCCATCGCTCCATCTGGCAAGTAGCACGGCCAGTGGCTTTGTCGTGTGTTGTGTGATGCATCCACCGGGTATGTCTCTCTCTCTCTCACACACACAACTCTTTCCTCCTTCAGAACGAAGCTAACATTGCCTAGACACCATCATGTCCCGCTTGTACAACCAAAACGGCAACCTGTACCAGGGCATTTTCGACTGCCTGGCCAAGACCATCCGCACCGAGGGCTTCTTTGCCATTTACAAGGGCTTCCTGCCGCACCTGGCCCGCATCCTGCCGCATACCGTCTTGACCCTCACCTTTGCCGAGCAGACCAACAAGCTGGTGCGTAAGGTTGAGGAGCGCTTTTTTGCCGTCGAGGCGAGACAAGCAATGTAAGCTTGTCCACGTCAAAATTCAATCAAAATATAAGAGGGGTAAAAAGGCGAGTTCAAAAAAAAAAAGAGGAAGCAAGCGAAAGAAAAGTTTCATCTTTGATGACCTTACCAGGGTGACTGGTGAAAACGGGTGGCATTTTCGGCGTTGTTTGGGTATTTAAACCTACTACCGTTAGAAGGGAGATAGGTAGGGCTGGCGGTTGACTGGTGTCGGGTGTGCATATTTGGGGTTGGTTGCGTGAGGACCATCTTTTCCCTCTTGGTTTACTTGTTTTTTTCTTCGGTGTATCTATGTTGCGCTGCGCTGCGTTGCCGTATTATACCAATCTATTCTCGCGGAGCTTTTAACCGAGAGTTGCTTGTGCCGATTTATTGTATTGTTTTATGACTCGAAGTTTGTCAAGAATCATAACCTTGGAGGGTTCGATCCATGGATGGAAAGAGAGATCGCTTTCAAAGTAAGAGACTCTCCTACGAGACATAGTAGGGGTATGTGTGAGATAAGATTGCCCCTGAGGTATACACCAGCCTCGTCGTCCTCATTAGGGGCAGGGCAGCCTCAAACTTTAGCTGAGTCCTCTCAGGAGGGAAAAGACTACTACACTCCTGAAGGTATCCTAGTGTTATCGACGATGGGTGATGTGAACAACAAAAGATTCTAAGGCTAATGATAATTTCCAAATATCAAATGTAAATAGCTTTTGAAAAGCTCACCAGCCAGCCCACCACCCTTAAGCGGGAGGGCGACCGGCTACGAAAACCCCACTAAGGGTTTTACTTTGGAGTCGACGGTGCAGCGGGCAGGGTCGGCGATCGGGGGGATCGGGAGACGGAGGACAGACATGGGTTTTTTTTGGGGGGGGGGGGGAGGGGGGCGGAGTGGGAAAGGGACGCGTTCGGTGGTCAGTGGGGGGGGCAGGGCAGGTAAGGAAGGAGCAACTACCTGAGGGTCGAGGAAAGGAGCGACGGGGGGAAAGGCCCGAGGCAGGAGCTGACTCAGCGGTCTTGTGCAGATGGTGGTGTAATGATGTCTAACCTCTCGACTGCCTTTAGGAGGTGATAAGAGATATGACCCTCTTTCGTGTGAGCTCCCTTTTCCTTGTTGGTTTTCATTAAGCTCTATGATCCAAATCCTTCTCTATCCCAACAGGGCACTCCTACAGCCATAACACAACCCCTTCCTCCCTACCCCATCCTCCCCCTCTATACTTCCTACCTCCCCATTCCACCTCTCATCTCCCTCCTCATCCAACACCATCCTGCATATCCTGCACTTCTCTAGACTCTTACCCTTCCCATCACTTTGTGACTGTGTTGTAGCTGCAGGTGTGAACGACTCTTCTCCCGCACGAAGCAACTTCCCTGTTGTCCTCGCAACATTGGCTACGATACTCGGGTACTGTAACTCAACATCTGCAAAGTACCGCGTCATGACGTCTTCGATTGAAAGAGAGCGGTGTGAGACGACGGCTGGCTGTTTGGTTTGTGACTTTGAAGGGTCAATTGGTATGAAGGACCGGTCCCCAACATGGACAGAAAAGAGTCGTGCGTAGGTTGAAAGCTCGTGGCGGAGGGTTTCGCGGAGAGGGTGGTGGATTAGGAGTTTCTTCTTCGTCACTGTCCTCTTCGTGCCGTCACCGTCGGGTTGACTCTCCCCTTCCTCCTCTTCATCCCCCTCCTCATAAGCCTCCCCATCCCGTACCAACCAACTCACTCCCCTCCCCCGTCCCTTCGCCGCCTCGGCGAGTGTCATCTCCGCAATCGCGGTCGTGCTATGTCCAACGAGGAGCACCCTGCACTCCTTTTCCTTCGCAGCACGAATCAGTGCCTGGCGGGTAAGGATCCTGAGTAGATCCTCTCTCGACGCGGGGGAGAGGGTCGCGAAGTTTATGCTACTCGTCTCCTCGCCGTTGGGAGATGGAAGCGTGATATGAGATATGATAAACTCAAACCTGGGATACTTCTCCCTATAAGACTGTAGAATCTCTTCAACAGCCTTCTCAGTTTCCTCCGCCTTCTCTCCGGGCAGCGATTGAGCAACATGCACCACAACTAGCTCAAATGGCAGTTTCCTCCCCTGCCTTATGTTATGCTCCACATTCTCTGCCAGCAAGCTCAATAATACCGACGAAGACACCCCAAATGAGAGCCCCAGGGCATAGCGCCGCGTTGGGTAGGGAGGGATCTGCTTGCCAAGGAGAGTGATATGGCGGATGAGTTTATTAGATATGAATTTTTGGAAGCAGTCCCTATCCGAATTGTCAGTGATATGATGGTGAGTGGCTTAATGGATGGTAAAACGGACTGGCAAACTGGTTTGGAACGGGATTCAAGGGTGGATGGGCTGGATTTGCACTTTGCGCAGGGCTTGGGAGAGGAGGAAGTAGCGTCTGTTGAAGGAGGTGGTGCTGCCATTGTGGTGAGGGCTTTAGGAGAATGTGATTTCTGGACTTCAAAGCCGGGTTGATTTTAGTTTATATTTTTGATGCTGATCGAGGACTTGAGTCGGGTTGTGGCAGTAAGGATGAAAGATGATCTCGAGTCCGGCCAACAAGGTGTGAGATGAGATGGGATGAATGCTTTTTCGAAGAGTGAGCCCCTCCCCCGCCATCATATGACCCACTTTGAACAGTCCCCCAGGCCCCTGCCAACCTCACCATCGCTCGCTCGCCCCTTTTGTCATTCCTAAGAACATGAATACTAGATTAAGACTTAAACACAAACCCTCAAATACTCGCTCTGACACTCCATTATCATTGATAATGATGCTAGCCATACACCATAGACCATAGGTCCAAGAGCATGCCCAGTCACAAAGCCAACCCTCATAACTCACACTCCCATCATCGACACCCCATCTCATTACCACCATCACCATCATTCCTCTCATTAGAAATTTATTACAAAAGCCTGCTCTTGTTTCAATCCCAAAAACAAAAAAAAAATTCAAGGCCAGCTGAGCTCTCAAAGCTTGGAAGTACTCAAGACCACCGATTACAAACCAGAACTGAATACGATAAAACCTAGACTAAAAAGTCGCTACTCAAAAGCAAAAAGCCAAGGGTATCTCTAATCGACGAAAATGAATCCAAGCGTAGTCAGAACCCCAAATTACGAACTCGAAGATGAAGCCAATCCTCCGCTGCTCCATTCACCACCCGACTTTCCCTCCCCAACCGTTATAGCCGACGCTGCGCCCGTAGCAGTGGCAGCCGCATTAGCCATGACAATCGCCGTCGCAACATTCATCAACCCTCCTCCCCCTCCGGTCCCTTGTCTCCCTCCTCGAGAATTTTCACCCCCCGCCGAACTCCTTCCACTCCCATTCCCAGAACCCCCTGCTTGAGCGGCAGCCGCCCTCCCCTTCTCAATCTCCCTCCTTTTCGCCAACAAGCTCTTGAACCCTCCCAGACACTGCACCAACTCTTCCTCGTCCCTACAACAAAACCTGTAGTTCTTCTCGTCTGTGATAATTTGCAGACAATGCCTCTTCTTCTTGCTCAGCGGATCCGTCTCAACCACGTTCACAATCGCGCCCATGTACAGCACGAACAGCACCGACGATTCGGCACTATCTTTGTATAGGATGAGGTTTCGGGGCCGGAGGACTGCCCAGGCCTTTTTCCACTGCTTTACGCCCGGGGCGGGGGTGCGTAGGAGGTACATGTAACCTTGCCAGATGACACGGTCTGCTTCGGAGGGGTCGGGGTGAGGGCCGGTTGAGGAGCGTTTCGGGTCGGCGGGAACAGCATCAGGGCCTTCACCTTCGGGAACGGGGTGAAGAGCGCCGAGAGACTCAAAGGATGTGCCCTTTATGCCGGGACGGGTGGGTTCCCAGTCGGAGAAATCGGAGTGTGTTGCGAACTCGGCGCCGGAGAGGCCAGAGGAATCAATTTGCGACATTCGCCGGCCTGCAGAAGGCGGTTTCAAGCTGGTCCGTGAGGGCAATTCCATCGGCTCGGGCGAGCTGGACACCCAACGGTCAGGCACAGCCCTTGCGACCGGGCTGCGGCCCTCCGTGGCACTCAAACTGCCACTCGCGAAGTTCCCAGCCTGCAAAAACGACCCCTGCCGTACCGGCGGACTAGCCAAGAATAGTTCCTCTTCCTCTTCATCGATCCTCGCCTCACTCCTTATCAGCTCCACCCACTCGGCCGCATCCTTTTCTGTTGGCGCCTGCAGGTAGTAATTTTTCGACAAGCTGAACAGCCCAAACAGGTGTTGACGCTTGCCCTTGGGGTCTTTGAGGAGGGTGACGGCAGTCAGGTCGGCGAGGTCGATCTTGCGACGGAGCTTTTCCTCCTTGTCGGACTTGTAGATCGAGAGGGTGGTTGGCCGCAGCACGATGTAGATGGTGCGCCAGGTCTTGGTCTTTTGAGTACGTTTGTGGACGTATCCAGATTTGAGGATGCGGTCGGTTGCAAAGCAGCCCGAGGGAGAGACAGAGATGGGGGTCTTGCGGGTCGTTGATGATGTCGCCGGAGGTTGGGAGGTGTCTAAGTTGGGCTGGACGCCGGAGCTGGACGGTGTCCGCGAGTGCGTTTGTGCATCGGACATAACCATCGTGATTAATGCGGAGTAATAGTCAAAGAACGAGTATTAAAAAAGAGCGACGTCGTCGGAGAAGATCGAAATCAAATCGCTATTAAGGCCATAGACAGGTTAAAAAGCAACGGGAAGGTCGGCAGGCGAAGCAAGCTCACGATACGGGGTTAGCGAGGGGTCGCGATCGATGCAAGTGGTCGTTCTGGTGCTGGCTCATGCGCATGGATGCGACAACAGTGCGCGCGCGTTAGTGTCGCTGCACTTCGATCTTTTCCTTCTGAAGTATATTTTTTTTTCGAAATTCAGTCCATAGACAGCGCAGGTGTTTGCAGGAGAGCAGTTAATTTTTTAATTTTTCTGCGAGTGTTGCGCTGGAAAATCCAGAGCAGTGGGATCGGGATCGTGTAAGTCGGCCTCGCAGTCAGACTGGGAAAGTGGAGGAGGATCAGGCTCCTCGTGCCACAATTTCAAGGGCGGCGGGGCCCCGAATTAAAGAGCAATAATAATTGGCCAGCCACAAACAGAAAAGACTCTTTTAACCTTTCTGCTGCGCTATTGGAAATCTGTGAGTAAGGCAAGTGCTCCGAAGTAGCTGGGCGGCCAAAACAACAAAGCCTCGGGAAAAGCAGAAGAAATGTATGGGAAAAAGGACGTGAGGGAGAGGAGGGAGCAGTTGAGATGCGCGCGGCCAAGTCTCGTGCTGCTGGCTGCGTGAGTGGACAGAGATTCGTCACTGGCCAGACCTCAATGTTCCATTGGTCAACGGCATGAATCAGCGGGCGCTGGCAGCCAGTGATGTGCAGGCTACCGATTGGAAGGCCACGCAGGGCTGACTGATGAGTGGCTGTTTGCGATCAGCGCTCAATGCCCGATGCGCGTCGAGATTCGACGGAGTTAAGTCGATGCAGATTTGTTGGGGGAATGCCAGTCCAAAAACCAGCACCAATGAGTCCATGGCGGTTCGACATGTTCGCTCTGCAGCAGACCACGGCAGCGACGGAATCTCACACGTCTCACCAGACTGGCCGTCCTTGCTGTCCCTGTTTCAAGGCCCAGATCAATGGGGTCGCGCAGGGGTTGCGAGATGGCGCCCGAATTAGCCGGCCTTGGCTTTGCGCCAAGACGAATCCCCAACTGGGGGATGTAACATTACGCACTGTGTGAAGATGGGGAAGCCATTCGCCGTTGACCTACAGCAGAGGATCAAGCTTAACGGCGATGATGAACTTCAGTCGAGCAGTTCTCTGAATGAATTCTCTTTGTTTCATTCACTTGTTATTGTTAGTTGAAAAATTCTCTTGTGTAGAATTAGCAGCCAGAGAATAAAGCATTCAAATTTGCTCCGTCTGTACTGACGCAGATTGTCAACCAGCGAAAAATTACCATTACACCCGTGGATCCCCATCGGGAATTGTGTCCCCACCTCGCCAACGGATGATGGACCTCTTCATCTGCTCTCAAATGGGTGATGTCCCGAGCGACGCCATTCAACTCTATCCGAGTCCTCACACGAGCCGAATATGCCAAGAGCAGCTTCGGGAGTGGTCAAGTGACCACGGCAACACCTGTGATTATGTGTGGCCTACACTGAGAGCACCTACCTATTCCTCTTGTATATGCAGGTCGTCTCTGCTGTTTCTTACAACGCCGCAGTCCGGAGCACAACTCCATTCAGAAAATAATAAGTGGGGTCTGGGCTTTGAACGTTGACCGTCTCCGGCGAGGAGTCATCGGGGGCTTCGGCTAGCGGACCAGCGTCGATATACAGCTAGCGGTGGTGTTTCTTAGGTTGTACAATAGAGCTAGAGTTCCATCCAAAGTGGAAGAAAGAGATACGGAGAAATGCCCTTCAATCGAACATAAAACTTTGAGAACCAGCGAACTGCCCGTAGCGGCTACCAGAAAACTAAAACTATCACCCGTGATCATAGCGACGATCAATCTCCTGCAAAGTGAACGACAACCCTGAGTACTCGACCAACATCCCCTTCTAGACATGAGAACAGAACAAAACTCCAACTCGGCTGCGGTAGCAAACTCAATCTTCTCGGCCCTCAGCGAAACCCCATTTGCTTGCACTTCCCTGACCCCCCTCTCAGGCGGCATCACAAACCATGTTTTCCGTGGCCAGCTTCGCAATCCCCTTCCAGACGGTACGACAGAGGTAGCCGTCAAGCATGGCGCAAGTAGCCCTCCTGGCTATCCTGGGCTAGAGTTGCCTATTGAGAGATCGGTATGCCCCTTTAGCATGTCGATACAGAGAGGGGGGATTTGGCCCTGGTTGGACTAGATGAGTTTGTGAGGAGTGGCTAATCTCTGTGCGTGTCTGGAAAGGACATCGAGGCGAAGATGCTTTCCTCCCTCCCTCCATCTTTCTCCCCAACAATAACTTCACCATCCCCCTTCCAGATCCTCACCCCCAAGCTCCACCACTTCTCTCCTACAAACCGCATCCAAGTCCAGTCTTACCTACCTACAGCGATCTCCCTAAAGCACTTCGCCTTTAAACACTTCCTCCCTGCTCCTAACTTCTCACCCTTCTCTGCACACCTTGACGATGCTCTCCTCGCACGGAAAAACCTCGCCCACGAGCTAGGCCGTGCCCTAGGCTCTTGGCTAAGAGCTTTTCATGCCTGGGCCAACCGCCCCGAGGAAGAGGAAGCTGTTAAGTTGAAGGAGATGGTGGGACGGTTGTCTGGGAAGATGGCGAGGTTGGTGTTGGAGACGACGTATGGATCGCTGGGGCAGGTGGTAGGGGAGTTTCGGGATATTTTTGAGGGGGATGAAGTGCAAGAGGTGTTGAATGAGGTGAGAGCTTTTGCGGAGAGGGAGATGGAACAAGCAGAGAAGGTCGTGCATGGGGATTTCTGGACGGGGAAGTAAGTTGTTTTCTTCTTTTCCTTGATCTTGCTTTTTTGTGTGTGTGTGTGTGTGTGTGTGTGCGTAAAGGAGAGAGAGAATGCTGACCGCTATTGATCTAGTATTCTCCTTCCCGACCAACCCATCGCATCAAACCTCTCAACACCAGTCTTCCTCGTAGACTGGGAATCTGTCCGCCTGGGGAACCCTGCCACCGACTTAGGCCAAATGCTCGCCGAGATGTACGAGCTAACTCTCTTCGAGGACATCCCTGAAGGCAGATGGCTTGCTGAGGGCCTAGTGTCTGGCTACGGGTTTTCCCAAGTCGATGAGGGGTTCATCTATCGCGCGGCACTGCACTGTGGCGTTCATTTTGTCGTTTGGGGCAGTCGAGCTGCTGCGGGGTGGGAGAGTACTAAGGAAAAGGTGAGTAGGGTCGTGAGGGAGGGAAAGAATTTGATTTGGGCTGCGTGGAGGAGGGAGAGGGAGAGGGTTGAAAGTGGAGAGTGGGGGTTTTTGTTTGACGGAAGGATTGACAAGTGATATGGCGCGTTCACGGCTGTCTATGATCGGCCATAAACAGAAGCAGATTTAAGGGGAAGATCGCGGCTTAGGCGGCCAACGGGTTTGTTCGTTACGATCGGTTGAGCACGGCTCTCTAACCACATCCTTGGTGGTAAGCTTTCGTTCCCGTTTCAACCCACCCGCCCATCCCATGCACTCAGCTGACCCTGAAACGGCTCGTGCCGCTAGATTGGAACTATGTTAGGTTAACCATTCGAGCTTGCTTACATATGTTGTAGTGTAAAACAATGATAAGCTTGATTGCGAGCTGCGAGACGGGGATCGACAAAGATGTGACATTGTCCTTGTGTTAGCGGATAGCGGCGTGGCTAACCGTTGACACCGGACGCCAGGAGCTTGACGATCCGGTCCGTGGGTAGCGCGATAGATAATTGGACTAGGCAAGTCAGATGTATTATATACTTAGGTATGTCGCTCTTGGATATGATCATTTGTCCAGTGGTGGGTGGTATAGAAGGCTCGAGATAGGACAACACCTCGTCGCCATGTGAGAATGATATTCATTATATCCAGAAGTTGAGCGTCTTTCCCTCGCCAGCATAGCCCCTGTAACGGCATGATCAAACGAGCTTGTCAACATCGGTGATGTAGATGTCAAGCTAGATTTCAGATTTGGTTTCTGGGGTAAGCTGCATGCTCGCCTGCATGCTTGCCTGCAAGCCGAATATGGACTCTCTTTTCGTCGTCCTTCCTCCTTCTGACAACACCCGATCATGCTCTCATACTAACCCTTGTAAATAACAGGCATCTGCCTCACGCCGTCACCTCCACTACAAGCCCTTCCTTCTCTCCAACCCCCTCAAACAAACGGGTTCGCTCAATCAAAATATAACTTGCGCTTCAACATTCCCAAACCGCCCAACCCCTGTCCTGTTAGCCCTCGCCTTGGGCACCCCCCAACTTTGCACTTACCTCCCTCGCATTAACCCTACAATCAGCCATCTCACTGCCCTCAATTCCTGGTTTGGCCTTTTTTGGTGCTATTACTACACGGGGGCGGTTTTCTATCTTCAGTTGCTGTGATCTATCTGGGGTTGGGACTAGGACTGCAGGGAGCGAGGGAGGGGTGTCGGGGGCGTCCAGGGCCCAGAGGAGGAGGGATCAAGCGGTTGAGGGGATAGGGAGTTATGTGGTTGCTTTAGTTGGGGGAAGAATGCTAGGTGTGCGGAATGCCGCAACGAGCGTCGTTCTTTACGTCGTCTACAGATCTGGTGTCAAGATGGCAGTCATGGCGCGGGGGTCGCAAGGAGGTTAATCGCAGATAAGACTGTCTCCTCGTCGCCAGAATCTTTGCCCCCAATCACAGGATTAAGACCTGGCTCGGGACTGGGCTTGATCGTCGAAATTGGACCTCAAGCAAGAGACTTATTCGCCGCAGCTATGGGCGTGGTTGTGGTAGGGGCTGTTGTGAACGGAGCGTTGGTGGTGGATGCTATGAAACGTGTTGTGGAGGAGTGGATTGAGAGGGGAGAGACGGAGGGCAAGAGTGTTGGGTGTTGAGGAGGAGGGACAGGATAAGAAAGTGACGGGGATGAGAAGGGCAGACTATGATAGGTTTCATTGATGGGAGATGTGACTTTTTCAGGTCAAGGTCCTGCACCAATATAAACCATACCCTATCCGGCCTACCTTGATATTCTCAAGTTAGATACTTGCTATAATTATCCATCTATGTAATAATGCTTGGGCTAAATTTGACTTGATGGCTTATAGTTACCATCATTGTTTTGATCAGCCGAACTCAAGATTGCCTGCGACTTTGACGTGTCTTTCTGATATTACCTATTCCAAATACCTCAACGTATTACCATCACCACTTTCCGTTCCAATCTACAATCAGCTCTTCTTTCTCTCAACCACTTTGTTCGGCCTCCTCTTCCACTGGCACATCTACTTCTCCCTCAACGCCCACGACTTGGCATCCCAAACTGAACCCGCGCCAACTTCCATTACCATATCCAAACACAAACCCCATCCCCGAAATTACCGCCTACGATATGTTCACCCGTCGCGTCAGCTCACTCCTCTTCAAATCTGGGGAAATATATAGGGATCCGCCGATGTGGCATCGGGTGTTGAAAGAGAGGTATTTGGAGCGGGATCGTGGCGGAAAGATGGGGTTTACAGGGATAGGGGAGCTTAGGTCAGGCGGGTGAGGATGGAGAGTTTTGTCAAAGTGATGGGGAAATGTTGAGGTGTTGGGCGGATTTGGAGGGGATGTGGCCGGAGGGTTGTAAGGAGGTTGCCAGGTAGAGGGAGAGGTTGCCGCGGGAAGGGGGAAATAATGGTGCAGGAGATGGAGTGTGATGTTTTGTGTTGGAGAGCAGATACGTGCCGGTTCAAAACTGAGGGTATTGGGTTGAATAGCCCGACACTTGGGGAGGATGTGACTGGCGATGGCAAGAGTATGTGTTAGACTAGGTGTTAACAACAGTGCCTAAATGGACATGTTTGATGGGGATGCGAAAGCCAAAGTAAAATTCCATTTATTATTGACTAATGCCATCTATCTGTCGGCCCTAAAAGAGGGGAAAAAAAAGATGCCTAAATGCTCGCTACTACCAATGGTATGTTCCTGTGATCGCCCCCCCCCCCCAAAAAAAAGCTACCAAAACCTCACTGACGTATACAAAGCCTATGTTACGGGCGAATATTCATCTCCTCCACGCTCCCTCATATTATCTTCCCTGTTTCCTTGGCCTAACCAGATCCTCTTCCCCGACCTAGTTTACCAGCCCCCATCCCCAAACCCCTCACTGCCACCGCTACCTCCTCCAGTGTCATTTCCAAAGTACATATCATTAAAATTGCTGCTCCCCTCATTGTTGTCTCCATCCCCGCTCAGGTCATATTCCAAGTTCAGGTTGTCCATACTGCCCGGACCGAGGTCAAACAGCCCATCGATTTTGGTTTCGAGGTCGTCGTTAGATGGGGGAGGATGATTAATGTTATTTTGTATTTCCTGGGGGGCTGAACCGTTAGGAATGGCAGCGGGGGTCATATCTGCAGCGGGGATCGGCTGCGGTTGCGGCTGAGGCTGAGGCTGAGGTATTTGCTGTGGTTGCTGTTGCTGCTGCGGGATCTGAACTTGTTGAGGTTGTGGTTGCTGAGCAGGTTGTGGCTGATATTGAAGCTGCTGTTGTAGTTGCAGCTGATGTTGCTGTAACTGCGTAAGTTGACCTCTCACCGCGGCCTGTTTCCTCTGCATCCCCGGACTTGCTGGAGAGACCGGGGAGAACGTCATATTCGCGTATAGATTTCCGGCTGCCTTCCCGCCGGGAGGGGGGGCAGTAGGCGCCATATTCGGCGCAGGAACAGCCGGCTTCGGGCCCTGAGGAGTCATTGTAGCAGCCGGTACCACCGTCTTCATCTGCGGCGTCTGTGGGTGCTGCGGCACCGCGATGGCGCTGGCTGGGCGCTGGATCTGAGGCACTTGATTGGGAGGGTTATTAGGCGGCACGCTCATCGGCCTGCCTGGGGCAGCATTGGGAGCGCCGGGTCGGCCAATGGGCTTTGTGGGCTGATTGGCCATAGGCTTTTGCATGTGCTTCACATTCAAAAGAGAGGGGGACCCAGGGGCTGTGGGTTCGACACCCATGTTTGGGAATGGTGCAACCGGCTTCGTGAGAGGCTTCGCCTGTCCTTGTGTGGGCAGAGGGGTCTGGAGGGACTGCGGTCCGACGGGGGGTTTCTTGGCCATCTTAGGGGACTCGATGTCTAGGGCCATGGGTGCTGGTGGAGCTACTGGTCGAGGATCGGGAGCAGGTGGTGCACGAGCAGCTCTTGCTTGGTTGAGGTCCCGAGTGAGGACAGCTTTGGCCCGGAGCTAGCTATGAGGTTAGCTTAGCTTAGAAATGAAGCTGATGGCAACCTTACAATGTCGCATTCGATGTCATCCAAGATGGAATGCCACTTATAGGTAATATCTGGAACACGCTGGGCGAAAGCCGCAGCGGCCTCGGTGCCGGTTCCTGTGCCGTCCCGTTTGGCATCGCGAAAGGCTTTCCCGATCGCGATGACCTGGGCGGGTCAGCAATGTTTGAACATGAAGAGTAAGAGGCCACTCACCATTTCATCAAGCGTCTGGTTGAGAAGAGCCCCTGCATTGGGCTTTTGAGGCGCCATGGTAATAGGCTATGTCAAAACTGCAGAAAGTGAGGAGGAGTAAACTGATTGACTCTTTCCCGGTGTGAGGAGGTAGAAAGTTTGCTGATTCGAATGTGTGAGTGATCAGAAGCAGTGTGCCCACGTGAATGTGAAAGTGAAAAGGATACAACAGCTATGCTGAAAAAGCTCTGAGATGCCCGCTCTTATAGAGAAATGCGCAGACTTAATCCCATGAAAACCATGAAAAATGGGTTGATGTCTATTGTCCGAAATGTGAGTCCGCTGCACACATCGCCAGACATCCAGATACGAGGGCATTACTCCCTCAAGGCGCGTTGGGGATGCAGATTCAAGATAAACTTTTCGAAAAAAAAAAAGCAGCAGCAGCCAGAGCAGGCAGCATCAAACTGCTATCAAGCTGGTGTCATGTCTCCCTCGTGACTCAGCCAATTGGCATCTGGCAGGGTCTCGACCCATTGCTTGTTGTCTCCTATCTGAAGTTTGTGTGGAGATGTTGCGGCTCGCGATGCGGATGCGTCGACGGGAGACAAGAGTTTGGTCTCCAGATGTGCATCCAATGCCATGAGCATTCCAGCACTCCAGCGCTCCCACGCGACAACGGCAGCGGAACTCCAGCTTCCCTGTCAGGTAAGTGGCCTTGTGGCCAGTGGGCCAATCAAGTTTAGTTATTTAGTGGGCCTCTGCAGCCCCGCAGCACAAGCCAATGAGCACGTCGGATCAATCAGACCCTTGTGTGGGGCCGACTCTTGTCTGTGCCTGTCATTGACGCCTGCTTTGGAGAAAGCAGCCTTGTGCGTTTGTCTCTGGCATTTCAGAATGAAGGGGGCACTCAGATTTTGACGAGGTTGTCTGCAGCCGATGTGCTGTCTCAGATCTGGCGGCAACTGAATCTTGAATTCCATCTTTATCATTTGTCCTGGCCGACCTTGAGAGGCTGGGAGCCTGGGACGATGTGAAGTCCACGTCCAGGCCCTAACATGCAATCTGTGGTCCCATCCAGAGTACCCGTCTTGCGGGAACGCAACACCCGACTGCCCAGCCAATCCGCGATTGTGTCTCATCGTGCATCCCCAGCGAGCTGCAGCAGACAAACACTGATGCGTATCTGTGGAGGGCGGTCCGTCCTTACAACGAGAGGCGAACGGTTGAGGTGAACCACACACAGTTCTGAGCTCAGGGCGGTCCTCCATCTGTATTCTTCGTGGGTCACCAACCCCGAAGAGCCAAGACAGCATAGCGAATGTGTCCAAAATGTCTTGTTCCAGATACTATTCTTGCTTAATGCACATCACGATGTAGATAGATGCTAGGGCTAGCTGCTAGTAATCTGCAAGTCAGGGGTTCCAGTAAGCATCTCATCGGCAACCCAACGCTTCAAGCGTCCCTGTCCTTGTCCAGTGAGGCACATCGTGATGTTCCCATCCACTGAGGGCCCAGTCCCAGCCTGCCCGCTGTCCGCTGCCCGCCCAGCGCCCCAGCCCAGCGAACGGCTCAGCCTGTGAGGGGCTGCCGCTAGGACCACCATCGGGTCCGTGAGCAGCCGTTCGATGCTTTGAATGGCTGCGGCGTGATGCCTCGCCGCTGCCAATCCCAGCTCTGTGGCACCATCAGAAATCCTCTCCCCTCTTCCCGTTGTCACGCTGCGTCCGACCCTCTCTCCTCCTCCAGATAATTTTTTTTTTCCTTTCCACCTTGCTTAGTCCCTGACGAGTCTCCCGTCTCTCTCGTCCTTTCGGTCGGCTGCTGCAGGAGTGATTTCTGTGGGGGAGCGTGCTCGTCAATCGGCCGGTTTCCTTTTTTCCTCTTGGGTTTGGTCGTTTTCCATCGGTCTTCACGTTTCCCCTTCACGTTTTCACGCGAGCTCCCTTATCACAGGTTGCCGTGTCTCTTAGGTTTGCCGGTGTTTCGCCTCAATCGTCGCTTTTTCTCCCCTCGACCTGACGCGCTACGCCGAAGCCCTTGAGCTCACGGTTCCCGCCGCGGCTACTTACTACTTCCTCCTCTTCGTTGAACTATCAACCATTTCGTCTCGCTTGGAGTCTGCATTTCCATCCATCGGGCTGCCGTTCCGTCTTACTCTTTTGCCTCACGCTGATCAGTTTCACGTCGCGGAGCTCTCTCACGGTTTCAGATCGTCCTGCCGTCCCAAGTCTAGCCATTTGGTTGAGGCTATCTGGGGAAGGTCATCCACAATAATATCGTTGGACCTGCAAATTGCCCCATTTTGACGGTTCTGCCCTGCCGTCCGAAGTCCTTTTCCTCCCGGACGAAGATTAAAAAGTTAGCCATTTTCGGGCTCCTAGTCGGAATCTTCCCTCCCACAACATACTCGGGCACACGAACAGCCCTCGGGCAGCAAAGCGACAGTAGGGTTTGCTGTCTACCACACCTGCCCTTCAAAGTAGCCGGTCTTGTGCAGGCTGCTTTCATAATCCCTGGCCCGTGCCAGTTATCTTCTGCCTTCGTTCGCTTATTTTCTCGATCGGTTCATACCTAGTTCATCGACATCATGGCTGAGAACGGTCCTTCGACGGCTACGAGCCAGCTTCCTCCCCCTCCTCAGCCCAACGCGGGCGCTCCTGGCTATGAAAATGGCCAGAACACGACGTCAAACCCCGCACATCTGCCTCCTCCTCCCCTCCATATCCCCCAGAACACTAATCCCATCCCTTCAGCCATCACCTCTCCAATGGGCGGCAACAATGAGAATAAGACTAATATCATGTCACCCACCAACAATGCCCCACACTTCCCTGGCCGTCGCGCAGCTCCTGAGCCTAACAAGCGCGCGCTGTATGTCGGAGGCCTGGATCCCCGCGTCACGGAGGACGTCCTGCGTCAGATCTTCGAGACGACTGGCCACGTCCAGAGTGTCAAGATTATTCCCGACAAGAATGTAGGTCGCTTGCTTTGTCGAGTTGTGGAACCGACAGTCGCTAACTTGGGCTAGCATCGCGGTTACAACTATGGCTTCGTTGAGTACGATGACCCCGGCGCAGCTGAGCGTGCCATGCAGACCCTGAATGGCCGCCGGGTCCATCAGAATGTATGTTCACCCAGCCCTAGCCCCTGCGTGCGCGGAGACACAGTGCTGATAAATTTCTTTAGGAAATCCGCGTTAACTGGGCCTACCAGTCCAATAACGCGAACAAGGAGGATACCTCAAACCACTTCCATATCTTTGTTGGCGATCTTTCCAACGAGGTCAACGACGAGGTTCTCTGGCAAGCCTTCTCTGCTTTCGGTTCTATCTCTGAGGCTCGAGTCATGTGGGATATGAAGACTGGCCGTTCCCGTGGCTACGGGTTTGTTGCTTTCCGCGAGCGTGCTGATGCTGAAAAGGCCCTGAGCTCCATGGATGGCGAGTGGCTTGGCTCCCGCGCCATTCGTTGCAACTGGGCAAACCAGAAGGGTCAGCCCTCGATCCATCAGCAACAAGCCATGCAGCAGATGGGGATGACTCCGACCACGCCATATGGCCATCATCACTTTCCCACGCACGGCATCCATAGCTATGACATGGTTGTCAACCAGACTCCAGCCTGGCAAACTACCTGCTACGTTGGCAATCTGACCCCCTACACGACCCAGAACGATCTGGTACCCTTGTTCCAGAACTTCGGCTACGTCGTCGAGTGCCGCATGCAAGCCGACCGCGGTTTCGCGTTCATTAAGATGGACAGCCATGAGAACGCGGCGATGGCCATCTGCCAGCTTAACGGCTACATGGTCAACGGTCGCCCTCTCAAGTGCAGCGTATGTTTCTACCCCCTCTCTTCTCTAGAATATATGTTGCTAACGGGACGCAGTGGGGCAAGGATCGTAACCCCAACCACCATCAGCAGTTTGACCCCAACCACCAGTACAGCCCGCAGGGCGCCCAGGCCCCTGGCTACCCTGGTGCTCCGGGCGCTTATCCCTACAATCAATATGGTGGTAAGCGTTCAAGTATCAGTGTGCTTGAGTGCTCTTGCTAACGAATGCCTAGGCGCCTATGGTCCACCGGGCCAGCAGTCTGGTTATGCTGGCCCTCAGGCCCAGTCGCCTGCCGGTTACGGTCCTCAGATGGGTTACAATGGCCCTCCGAGCGCTGGCGGCTATGGCCGGGGCCAGGGCCCCGCGGCTCCCTGGAGCCAGCCTCCTCCGGCCCAAAACTTCAACAGCGGCTTCGCCGGCTATCAGGGCTAGGTGCCCCGCTCGAACCAAGGCCGCAACCTGTCGTTCTGGCACCGCCGTAGGCAGTCGAATGCCTGCGGCAAGCTGGCTGCGCAGGCCGCTCATGGTCATTCGGGCAATGAGAAGCGCAATCGTCAGCACATGGGCGACGAGGACGGCAATCGCCCTTCCTCGTCCGAGTCGGCTTCTAAGCGCCGCAAGCGCTCACCCATGTGATGTGATGCGATGCCGTTGCTGGAGTTCGCGATGCGTTTCTGCAGCTGGCGCATCCTCGACACCGAGGCAGGGCTTGCTCTCACAACTAAAGGGTCTGAAAGCTTTTAACGTCGACGTTTCTCCCCCCCCCTTTTTTTTTCTCGTGGTTCTAAAGTGCCAGAATGATGGGCATTTTTTCGTAAGATTGAAATGACATGAATTGCTGGTTGGGGGCTACGGAAGCTTTAGGAGCGTCGTTTCTGTTTTCATGATCTACAGAAGGAACAAGGATGCCTTTTCTTTCTTTGTCTCTGATTCTTCTGCTTGCTTCTGCTTCAGAACTGCAAAATTTCCCTCTCTTGCTCTTTGCGCGTGTTCATTTTCCGTTCGGGAGATCAAAGTATTTGGGTTAGGGAAACTAAATTTGGGACGCCTTCTCTCTTCGGTGTTTATTACGTCGTTTTCCTTTCTCCAGTCTCAAGGTCTTCTCGTTTTCCTCCTCCTCCCATTCAGGCGAGCTGCGAAAATTTCCATGCGCGTTTTTTCTCTCCCCTGCTTGATGCTTGGCCTTGCATTTGAGTTTGACCAGTTACTTACTTGACTTTGACTTTGATGCTTTCGTGATGATTCCCCCTCTATAGGGCATGATCCAGCTCTTTTAGCGAAGCTCAGATGCCTTTTTGGCTCGCTTTGCGAGCTACGTACGTATTCCTCCTCCTCCTAGTCTCTGATTTGGTTTGATGCTTTTGATGATCGGTTTTCCGTTTCCAGTTTCTTTCGTACTTCCTCCTTCCAAAAATACTTTCCGGTGATTCCTCTCCTTAGTTATTGGTCGGATTGCTCGTTCTTCCACAACGTCTCCCGGTTGAGCCTTTTCCTCTTCTCACCACCGGTCTGGATACCACACAATGGACCATTGCGGAGTTTGAGCTTCTTCAAGGTTTGATCGATTGATTCTTTGTTTATGAACTCTTCTCTCTCTCGATCTCTTTCAACTTTCTCGGTCTCGGTCATGGTCTCGGACTTGGACTCTTTGGTTTGGGGCTACGTCTTCCTTCTTGACTAGGTCTGGGTCTCTTTCTCGATCATGAAGACTCTCTTGGGGGGTTCAGTCATCATACTCTTTTTCAAAGGAGATTCAGCAGGGCTCATGACGATGGATACGGTCAAGGACGGAAAACAAAACGGGTTTCATTTTACAAGTCTGAGGGTTGAGGGGAAACAAAAAGGCTGCGGCTTATGTCATTACGCAGACTGTCTACTGAGAGGAGAGAGACCTCCTTCCTCCTTTGTCGAGGAGTTGGATGGTTCAGTCGAGTTAAAATCGGATCTTCGATCCTTAAGGTCACTTACATGTTTGCATGTTTTTGTCAGAGTTTGGTCCGCTTTGGCCTTGGGATTCTGCCTGAGAGATGTCTCCAGTAGTCGAGCAGCATCTTGTTGCATGTAAACCCAGCCTGTGAGATATCCAAGGTAATAATGTTGATGAGGCATTTGTTGGTCTTATGGGAGGAATTAGGAGCATCTGCCTAGGTGTCTACAGATGCAACAGTGTCTGCAGATGGGTGAGGGAGAGTACGGCAGAAAGGTCATGTGAGAAGGAGTTACTTCATAGGTACCTTGTATTTGCACAATTGTTGGTGTTTTTTTTTTTTTTCAGTTGTTGTTGCAGCTGAAAAGGGTAATACCTCCATAATGAGAGTTGTAATGCCAGCGTGCTAGTCCTGATTATCAGATAGTCTCAATGATGAAAGTGGATGCCTGCTACACAGTGACCGAAGCTCAACTACAGAACAAACAGGGTTGCATTTTGGTTCATCTGGGCGTCCCGGGGTGATCAGTATGACCAAGCCCGAGACAAGGCTCATGGTTTTCTATGTTGTGAAGTGACCCAAAGTGCTCTCAGTGTGTCAACAAGCAGCTTTGTCATCCAAAAGCCCGGGTTAGAACTCTCACCGTTTACATCCTGATGAAAGAAAGTTTTCAGCACATCCACAGATGATCAAGGAAGACCTACCTATGTGGACAAGATATCCTGACCATTATAGGCATTCCAAAGAGCTAACACTCATCAACATGACACCCAGACTTACGCTCTAACCAACTCATTGCCCACAACCCACAACAAGAGGACGCTGTTACAGTGAGTTCCCGGGATTTGTCCGCTGCCCCACGCAATTCTTTTTCATTGTCTCTAATGGCTTCTCGGCAGTGATTCTGAATATAGCAGCTGGGCTGTCAATGCCTTTTGTTGTTCTCGGACGCCTGTAGGCATCCGGCTTGTATGGCTCTTTGTATGGCCCTTTCATGTATGAATAAAGCTTGTTGCCCTGTTCTTTGATCCAGAGACCTATAGAGAGGCCTTTGGTTTGGCCCCAATGGCCATGCCTTAATTCATCAACAATTGCTCACACTTCCACTTTTCTCACATACTCTGGGGGTAGTATTTTGAGTTTCCCAATTCTGCGAGCGTTATTGATAGGATAAAGAGTCCATGGGAAACAACACAGTCTTTCATTCCTCAGCTCGGGAATAAGCACAAAGGCTTATCCGGAGTGAAAACAGGTCCGGATGAAAATCAATCCAACCAATTTTTCAGCGTCTTCATCAACGCTTGCGATTCCGTAATGTCAACCAAAGAGCCCTCGAAAAAGCCTGCCGCTCCAAAGTCCATCCCCAGAACAACATCCAAAGCCACCCAAAAACGACCACCAAAACAACCTAGCCCCAAACCACAACCTCAGCAACTTGACATTCCCGAACGCTCCCCCTCCATCCCATCCTCCATCACCTCCTCTCCCTGCCTCTCCATCACATCCTCCAGCATCGACTCCGAAGCTGAGCTCATCGTCCACCCCTCCGACCCCCTACCAAAAGGCTATAGCTTCGTCGCCAAAGGCGATCCATACATCACGAAGCAGTGCCGCGAACGCACCCACGCTCTAGGAAAAGCCCTCTACGTCGTGGTTGATCCCACCATATCGAAAACAAACACCAAGGGGGGAAAGAAAAGAAGTAACGGGAAACCTTGTCGCAGTGGGCGTGAGGTACTTGGGATTCGGTGCCCAAAGCATGTGTATACCTGGGCGCAGAGCCAGGCGCTGCAGACGGCCCACCAGAGGAAGGAAGCGAGTAAGAGACGGGAGAAGGAAAACGAAGGGAAGTGGGAGCGTGTGATGAGGGGGGTGTTCCCTGGGATGCCGAAGGGAGAGACACTGAAAGAGATTGTAGCCGAAGTGACGAGGGGTGCGAAGGGGAAGGGGAAGGGGATGAATGGCAAACGGATGGTGGAGTGGGTTAGGTTGGTGGTGAGAGGATATGTGAGGAAAAATTATACGGAGTTTGTGGAGTTGGTGGAGGGGGGCATGGATGTAAATGCGGCGAAACTGGTTGTGGAAGGACGGGTGAGGGGGATTTTGAGGGTTTGGGAGGGGAGGGCGGATGAGAAGGTTGATAAGGGGAGCGATGAGGACGAAGAGAGGGGAAGGAGTAGGGAGAGGAGGGGGAGTTGGAGGGTTAGGCCTGGAGATAGGGGGCAAAAGGATGTGAAGGAGAGTGAGGAGAAGGGGGATAAGGAGGAGAAGGAGAGCAAGGAGGGACGAACGGAGAGCGAGAGAAAGAAGGATGGGAAGGGATGTGTGGTTCAATGATGATGTGAGAAGCTGAATGGTAGATGTAGTGTTTCTGGAGACTGCAATTGACATTAGAGAATGGAAGAAAGAATGTTTGGGATATAGCAAAGCTGGTAAATATGGTGAGCAATCCTCATTCTCGTCTACATGTGTCAGGGCGAATATTAAAACAAGGCTTCTGTCCGAACTGGAACCGCGACGATGATATTTTTGATGACATGAGCCGTCAGGTAAGACACCCGTATCCTCCCGAAGGCTGCCTTCAGGAACTCAGAGCTCCCGAAGTTTGTGCAGACAGCGGAAAGACAGATAACTCGGGGTAAATCGTTTCGGTCCCGAGAAAGACGGCATGCTAAAATCCTCTCTTTAACCCAAATCTGCCTCAACAAGAGCAAATACCCAGCTCTTATTCAAGACTCTCTTCTTCTGAGCGGTGCCAAGGCATCCACCCCTGTGTAACCCAAACATCAATGGGCCAAGCACGTGTTTGTGATATCCGAAGGCGAGAGAAACACCGCCAGGATGGATCTCCAATTTCGCCGGAGTTTCATCCCTGGACCCAACCTGACTTACCCAAGTTTGCCCGCCCCGTCTCGACTCAAATAGAAGTAATCGCATACCATCAATGCACACCCTCGGTTCCGTCTGTGACTGGCGTCCAGCTTTTTGGTAACTCGCACATCCCCACCTGACTCCGAATGGGGGACCGACTCTCGGGGAAACAGCACCGGCAGGTTGGGAAGATGCGGCCCGAAGGCTGTTATTTGGCTTCCGGAGCACGAATAGCACCTTCTAATGGTGCGGACGAGGGTATATAAGCCGGCCTCGGCCGATCTTTGGGTCCAGAATAGCAGCAGCAGCAGCAACAACGACAACTTGGACGTCTGCATCAAGATCGAGAGGAAAGAGGATCAAAAGAGTCAACATGTCGTCTGAAAAGAAGCAAATCTCTTTCGAGGGTAAATCGAGACATAGACATTACTTATGTCAAGATACGGCAGCTGACGAAAGCAGAGTACCTCGGTTGCACTGAGGCCGCCTTCGAGTGGGCAGACAGCTATGACTCCAAGGACTGGGACCGTCTTCGGAAGTGCATTGCACCCACACTGCGCGTAAGTAATAACAATCACTTCCTCTCTCCAATACATTCACTAACAAACAAGCCAGATCGACTATCGCTCATTTCTTAACAAGCTCTGGGAGGCGATGCCCGCGGAAGAATTCATCCAGATGATCTCGAGCCCGACCGTTCTAGGCAACCCTCTCCTCCGCACGCAGCACTTCATTGGCGGTGCCAGCAAGTGGGAGAAGGTATCGGACACGGAGATCATCGGGTACCACCAGCTGCGTGTGCCGCACCAGGTGTACACGGACTCGAGCCTGTCGCAAGTCAAAGTGAAGGGGCATGCGCATAGTCACAATACGCACTACTACCGGAAGGTCGATGGGGTCTGGAAGTTTGCTGGGCTGTGCCCAGATATTAGGTGGTTTGAGTATGACTTTGATAAGGTGTTTGAGAGTGGGAGGGAGAGTTTTGGGGAGAAGAACTAGGGGGGTGTTGAATTGATTGAAGGGGGGGGGGGGGACGAGTTATGAACTTAGTTGGGATGATTACGACTTTTTCTTATGAGTTCAGCTTGTAGTTTTAGAATGGAGAATTCCACACACCGTTCACGTGCGATTCTATTTTTGTCTTTGGAGGACGAAGACGAGGCTGGTGATGGATCGGGATGGCGAGTGGAAGATCTGCGGGACGGACTGGTCCCACAAGGCTGTTAATTGGATGCGATCATTGGCTGATTGAATCTCCGGATCTTGGCAATGGCAGGGGACTCTCCACCAACCCCAACTTCTCAAAAAGTTAGCCTGCTTATGTTGCTTGGCCCTTTTCACGACGACCTTAACACACTCAAGGAGAGTACCGTTCGCGACCCTCGCCCAGCGCAAGCCCAATGGTCTGCCAGAGGTGACACACCGCGCCAGACCTGCCGGCACGCAGGTTTAAGACCAAAAATGCGCGAGTTCATGAACTATATCACCAACGCCTTTTACGGCGCCACGAATTGGAGCGATGATAATACCTACAAAGAGCTGAATGCCACTGCGCGGGGTAAGCGTTTCCCTCTTCTCAAACAAATGCCTCCGAATACTAACAGTCCCCCCCCCCAGAATTAATTGATTTCCCCCTCCCTCGTGGCCTCCGCCTGACCCTCTCGTCCCTTGCAACCTCCAACTTCGCCACCAGCTACCAGCTCGGCACCGTCGGCATCGTCGACGGCTCCATCTCCTACCTGTACAGCACCGTGCCGCTGGCCGGCATTGCTGCGCAGTCTGATCGCATCCCGCTGCAGGCTCTGTTAAGGTCGTATCGCCAGATCAGGGATCTGGGTGCGGCAGAGTGGCCGTGGTTTCCTTTTCCGGGGGTCGATAAGCCCTCTACTCCTAAGGGGGGATCTAGTCCCAGGGCGGAGAAGGAGAATAGTGATGAAGGAGCTGCTGAGAAAGGGGGATTAGGAGCTAGTTTGGGGTTAGGGTTAAGCCAAGAGGGGGAGAAGAAGTGGCTATTGTATGGCCGACTATATCTGCCGCAGTCGTTGCTCGAGGGGCTGGTCGTGAGGAGGGTGAATTCATGTTTGCAGGTGCAGCTTGCGGCTGTAAGTGAGCGGTCACTGAGGAACGGGGGCACGATTCTGGGGCTGGTGCAATACGATCGGGGAAAGTATGGCGTTGAGGGGCTGGCGTCGACGGATGGTGGGTTGCTGGGGATTAGGGGGTTGTATAACTTTGGAGGGGATACCGTGCCTTTTGCGGCGGCGGTGACGACTAACGTAAGTCAGTCCACCACGGCAACCCAAACCCAGGGCAGTGGCAGCAATGCAGACTCCAACCCTACCTCCAACGGCACCACCAACGGCCACTCCTTCTCCCCCTCGGACCGCGAACGCGACCGCATCTACGGCCGCTTCAGCATCGGCGGTGAACTTTACTACGGCACACTCAACAAATCCGGCGGCATGTCCGTTGGCGCACGTTTTCAGACCCTCCCCGCGCATCGTGGCACCCCTCTAACCGCTACCCTCACGCTGAACCCGCTAATGGGCAACATCAGCGCGACATACGCCGTGCGTGCGCGTGACTACTGCTCTTTGGCGACGAGGATGGAGTTCAATGTTTACAGTTATGAGAGTGATTGGGCAGTGGGCATGGAGTTGTGGAGCAATAGACGGCCGGGAGGTTTTCTGTTGGGGAGGGATCCTAGGAGGCCAGTTGAGGGAGATGTCGATGGAGGGGAGTCTGCCAGAGCGGAAGGTCTGCCTGGGTCAGAGCAGAGTAAGGCTGCTCAGGAGCAAACGCGGACTCAAATGCACCCGAAGCCGTGGTGGATGGAAAGGAGTTTCCAGGCGAAGTTGGAGTGGCGGTTGGATGAGGAGTGTAAAGGCCCATCATCGCCAGCACCGCCTGCTCCTGCGAATGGCCCGTGGCAGAATGCTCCCTCGACTCTTGTGCCCGTGAGCAAAGGGCAACATCCCACAACCACAACTACGCCCTTGTCAATGGAAACGGGGAATAATGATCCCGACGACGACAAAGAGCAGTATAGAGGGGTGCTGAAGGCACGTCTAGACCAGAACCTCAAGATGGGGTTGCTGTGGGAGGGTCGAGTGAAGTCGCTAATTTTCAGCCTGGGAACTGGAGTAGATCTACGCAAGTTGGGCGAGCCCTTTCGGAGTTTGGGCTTGGAGGTGCAGTATTCTTCTTGAGGACTGACCTCGGCCAGGTTTGAAGGGAAATGTGTGTAGATCGTTGTGTAAGTGTACATATGTGATAGAGTCAATACCCATGATCAATCCAATCGAGCTATGTATTGTTGATGTCGGGGTAAATGCACCCGAAAGGAGGAAGGCCTGCCAACGACAAAGGAACAAAACAGTAAAAGAAGAGGCTAAGAAAAAAACTGACACGTGGGGATACTCTTCTCAAAACTTGAAGCTCTTCTCCATTTCTGGTGACCTGGAAAAAGGGGGCCACCCGGGGATCGAACCCGGGACCTCTCGCAAACAAGCCGAGCAAGATGTCGAAACAGCTACTCGATGCTTCAGGGTGAGCCCTAAGCGAGAATCATACCACTAGACCAGCGGCCCGTGTTTCAGTGTTTGATTGCAGGGTGTGGAAAAGGAGTTGAGAGAGAAGAGTCAACGGAATGGATATGGGTTGAGAGGGAAGTCTCACACGAAAGGAATGGGATGAGAGTATTGTTTAAAGAATTTTGCATCAATGAAGAGCGCTCTTTGTGACAAGATGTATTAGAGTTATATTAACGGACATCATCGGATTCACAAGTCGTATACGTTCACAAGCTATATACGTTGACAAGCGACAGTGTTAAGAGAAGTACTACTCCTTACCCGTCTGGTTAGTCAGGTACTCAAGAGTCAGATGTACCTTTCGACAAAGATCGAAGTCAGTACCACAAATAGTTTTCACGCTCTTACCTCAACTATCTTACCCTTCCTCACAACAGTTTTGGCAAACATGCTCCTAGGACGTAACTTCTCCCTCTTTTACCATGCTTGTTGAGCCCTGGACAGCCTTTTCTTCGGCTTCTTGCCCTTCATGTTCCCAGCTCGTCCAGCTGTATTCCCTAACTGAGCAGTCATCCTAGCCAAAGATGCGCCGAGAGTCCCGTCGTTAGGATCATCGGTATAAGCAAACCGTTTAAAATCCGGCGCATTGATGGTGTTCTCCAGACTAACTTATAACGGTGCAAGACGGATTGTTTGGGTGCTCGAGTTCTGCGTTTTAGCCCGCTTTAAGGAGTGCTCAGGGACAGGCGAGCTACCGCCCGAAAGAGCGGATGTGGTGTCTATGGAAAGATGGACATAATCCTTCATGCGGGGTTCATCGCCGGCAGGTGGACTTCAATCCTTGACCTTGATCGGTTCGGTCGCTGCAACATGAGAGACAGTCCTGTCGTCTTCATCCACAACGATCTCTACAGAATCATTGTTCTCCTGAGGCTGCTCATCATCGTTGGGGCGATCTTGCTGGCTGCGGATGTGCTGATACACACAGACACGACGCTCACATGCACACTTCCTGTAGCCACCGGCCGAATCCCGGAAGCCTCTTGTCAAGAAGGTGACTGTCTTAATAGATAATGTTATACCGGTTGTGCGGCAGATAGTTTCGGGGAGGTTCTAGCACTTGGGATACAATTAGTTAGTCCAAGAGCTCTTTGACCGAGTCTATGAGAGTAAACATAAGAAGCCTACATCGCCGCAAAGCTCATGATCAAGAAATGTCTTAAGTCTTGCGCCAGACACCTGGGGTATTTTTTCCTCTTTAACTTAGCCATGAACCGATAGTCAGTCCTATTGAGAATCGCCTTCAGGGCTGCAATAACTTGGAAGACAGTAAGCTTCTTTTCCTGGGTAATTTTTAGCGACCATTCCCTTCCCCATAGCAAGAACATTCACAACATGACTAGCTGCAAAACGCGTGGTATGCTCAGGCAGCGGCTTGCCATTATTATCCCTATGAAACCGCGAAGGCCGAACGCCTAAAAAATCGGCCACACGCTTTACAAGAGCCACGCACTTTACATTGTCAAGCACATGGTAACCACTATCCGGGTTAAATGCCCATCCGCTGGAGGCAACTGACTTGGTAGTAGGATTGCTGACTGAGATAAGGAAGTTAATTGTAAACTTCTCGAGTCCTTATTTTGCAATGGTAAAGGAAGAATCGGTTCCAAGGATGCTTAAGGTGCCCTTGTTCTTGTAGAAAAGGGGGCGAAAGCAACGGCTTTTGCCGTCTTTGCGGCTACAAGAGCTCAGTACATGTCTTGATTGAAACTTGAGAGTGAGGAGGATAATTTTAGGAAAATTTACCGGTTCCTCAACGCCGCCGCATGCCCCAAACCTTCCTCATCTTCATCCTCCCCCTAACCTACTTCTTGCCAATAGCCGGAAGCCCCATCTGAGCATGATACCAATCTAACTTGTTTCGAAATAAACTCTTTCTCGGGTAATCAATTGCGCGGAATCTACATTGTTCCTTTGCACGACTCGACGCGTCGTGTCGAACCAACAGTGTTGCAATCTTCAGCCGGCCTAACAGGACGGCAACCATGAGGAAAGTAGCGCCTTCGGCCTCGAGACGTTGGTCGACGTTGTTCTTGTTGGGGGCTATCAGAATTCGGACGCCGTGGTAGTCGTTGGAGAGAATGGCTTTGTGGAGGGAGTTGATTAGAGGGGGAGCGTTCCTCTGAGAGGGGGGATGGGGGTTGACTGAGCCCATTGCCAAAGAGTCCTGATGAGGCTAGACAAGTGGACTTGTGAGGAAACGACTTGAGCTGGTATCTGTGTAAAATAAGGAAGCTGAAAGTGTTGGCAACGCGAAAACCTGTAACGTGACAAAGGGAAACAAGTGCAGTCTTAACCGCAATTGATAAGTTGGCATTGAGAGGAAGAAACCAAGTATATGGGAAAAGCTCGGTCAGCGAGATGGAGGTTCTAGGAATCAGATGTTGAAGGATGAGCGCAAGAAGGCAGGAGGGATAGTAAGGTAACGAAGTAAAGGAGTCGAGAAAGTCAGGCTAAGAAAATGATATGGCTTGCGGCTGAGAGTTGCTATCGTCGTGGTATGATTGAAGGAAAAAGTAGGGGAACAAATGCAACCAATTCGAGGTGTCATTCAACTGAGGAGTGCGAGGTACGCCTTGAAATGAACTGAGTGACTTGGAGAGTCTAAGAGGAAGTAAGGTACGAGATAGAGTTCGCAAAGGCAGAAACCCCAACAATCGTATAAGCTTGTAGCCGATGAAGTCGATGAGTTAAGTTGGCAGCTATCGACCGACTACGGTTGAGTTAGAGAGGGCAACGGCAGGGGCAAAAGATTACAAAGGTCAGGGGCACATAACCCGGCAAACGGAGGAACAAAATATGGCGACCACGATGTTGAGACTGAGTTAGAGCCGGCTGTCTGAGTATGTGGTGAGGCTTATGTGACCAGAACGCCAGGAATCCCTTTTATGACGCCTATAACCAGATGCTACCGGGAATCATGATCAGACCCATGTCACGTCGTGCCTTCAACCCCCATTAACCCAGCGCGGCTCCGTGGCCCAGATCATGCTGGGACCGTAACTGGATACCCTCCAAGAATAGCCAGTTTACTCCTCCTCCTCAGCCTCGGACTCCTGATCAGCCTCAGCAACGGTCTGGGCGATCCCTGTTGAAAGTCAGATACATTTACAAATGTTTCTGGGCTCGGGCACTCACGGTCAAGATCACGCTGGCCCTGCTGGGTGATGCGGCGGCCGCCACGCTCCTCATCTTTCTCAAGGACCTGGATCTTCTCCAGGGCCTGCATGATCTTGCGGTCGACGGAGCCGCTGGCATCAACGTGGTGCGAGGGGCGGGTGCCGCGGTTCTTGGCGCTGCCGTGGACCTTGCGCAAGCGGCCAACACCGACGGTCTTCCTCAGGTAGACGTGGCGAGCGACCGAGGCGGCACGGATGTACCACCAGTCAATGTCCTGAGGAGGCAACTCCTTGGCATTGCCGGTCTTGACGGTATCAACCCAACCTGTTCGGATCGAGTCAGAAGAGCGTTCGTACGGCGCGGTCGTCGCTGTTCCGGAAAACTAACCGGGCACAGGGAGCTTGCCCTGGCGCTTCAAGAAAGCCGCGTAGGCCGCTACGATACCGTTAGCATCTCAACGTCAGGCCCTTTGCGTCTCTAATCACTTACCGACAAACTTGTGGGCCTTTAGTGTTCAACACCAAACCATGATTAGCAAAATTCCGTCTTCAGAGATCTTTCGATCCCCTCACGCCTGCTCCCTTCATCTTCCTTGGTGCTGCTTTGACGGCCGAAGGCCCACCATGGTCGGCCAGCACGAGTCCCACGGGACAGGCCAGCGGCGACTCGGACAGCGAAAGAATGATCGGGTCTCGGTCGTAGGGCTCTATGGCACAGAGCTGCAGAGACTTACATCGACATCACGAACGGTAACGCCTCCGGGCATTTTGGCGGTTGTCTCTGGGGGGGTTGACTTGGAGGTGAGAGGGTCGTTTCGAAGGCGGTCGTTAACGTCCAGGAATTCAAGACGTCAACTGGCAATTGAAGGACGTCTCGAAATTTTGGAGTGGGGAGAAGTCTTGGCATTTGCTCCACTAGGGCAAGGCCCTGGAAAAGTAACCTTAACCCTTTGTTGAATTTGGCTTGTGGGGTTTGATGAGCTATGTCACGTGACAGCATCAATGCTGCCGACTTAGCGGAGCCTTTCCCCAAAACAGGATCCACAGTGACATCTCGTCAGCTTCCCCAAATCATTCGCAGACCCAGAGCAAGCTTTGTCTGCACGCTTTTTTTCGGTTTCCTGGGCCAATTGGCACTTCTAGGACTGCTCGGGCAATTGAAGAACTATTTTGGCTTGTCCTCTCCTAGATTGCCTACTCAGCACTGGCTCCACGTTCATCGCATGTCTTGAAGTGCCGCTGTCAAGGAGCACAACACGTGAGCAGACGGGAGATTGCCGAGATCTTCACAATTACCGCAAAAACGACGGGTGCGCGGTGGGAAAAAACAAGCTCTTGTTGACCTATCAAGCGTCAAAAACTGCAAATTCTTCACCATGCAGTCGGTTGCCGCCGAAACAACGCTGTGGTGTGCCCTTTCCCCACGGTCTTGGCGCCCTCTCAGACAGCAACCGTTTCATGATCCTGTAGATGATCGCTGAAACAAAAGCTAAAGCTCACCACGAGCGCAAAGGTAACCACAAGGGTGATCCCTTTTATTTGCTCCCGACTGCCGGTCAACTTCCGTCTCTTCTTTGCCAGAGTACAGATCAGATGATCTCGTCTGCTCAGGGCGACTCGGACTTGTTGCTTTGTTGGGAATAAAGTTAACCAAAGCCTTAGAGATCAAGCGATCCATGCCAAAGGTGTTAGTCAGGCCTCACAACAAGCCAGTATTCTGGTCCCCATGTGTGGCCCCAAAAGACCCTGAAGTCAATGACTGTTTACTGAAGGGGTCATGAAACTTGCTGAAGCCCTAGGGGACTTTCACTAGGCTCGGTGTGGGACGTATCATTCGGGAGTGGCCAAGCCCAATGAGACTCCCGCATCAACGCCTTCAATATCCAGCGCGACGCTACCATGCGCAGGATAAGTAGGCAGGCCTACCTCTATCCTTGTTGTTGTCTCTCTCAATCGCTCCTTGAGCTGCCACTCTCTCAGTGCTATCTGTGAAAGCCTCTCTTCCTTACCTTTTCTCAATTCTTTTCTCTAGAGCCTGCCTGCTGAGCAGGCATCGCTCCTTTCTTTGCGCTTCCACAACATCGACTTGCCTTCGTTCTCTTACATTCCCAACTGCCATAATGGCTTTCATGCTCCTTTCCCTGCTGGCCTGTGTCGCTTGGGCGAATGCCAACCCCATTTCGGCCAGGACGGTCCATATCCTTGATGAACCTGCAGCGGCAGAAGCTCAACGTCGCGATGACACTGCCGTTCGGGCATTTTCTAATATTCAAATCAAGGTCCGGTTCTGTACTGAATATGTGCAATAAGGCTAAACCTAACATACGCGACAGACCTCGGATGGAAAATGTCTTTATGTTGACAAGCCATCGGGAGACTTCCGTGCCAACCTTCTATCCATCCAGGTAGCCAAGTGTGGATCTACAGAGGGCCAGGGATGGGACATCATCACTGCCGGCAAGCACATCAAGGGCGATGATGTTATGCTTGTTGTCAATACATTGACTCGAGCCTGTCTCGACTTTAATCTTCATAGACCGAAAGGGAGCCAGGCGTTCCTCTACCCATGTGATGGCTTTGCTGACGGCAGTATGTGGTCTAGATCCCACCACTGACACCATCACCATGCTAACTTGCTCGTAGGCGGCGAGGTGGCTGATTCTCAGCTGTTTGTTTTCGACGGCCGTGCTACCTCCATGTCCCTGAAGCCAGTAAATGCCAAAGAGTCATGCCTTGCAGCAAAGGATGGCAGTGTTGACATCATTCGATGCCAGAAGGGAGACACCAGCCAAGTGTTCACCTTTGGCCTCGAAGTCGTCCACTCCGATCTTAAGGCCAGAGGGAATTTTGATCAGTTTCATGCCGCAGGTCGCTTCAGGACTTCGACCACTTCAACTGCGGCTGCAGCTGAGACAAGCGACTCTGAAGCCGAGGCTAACTCCAGTGCTACGTCCACTGCTCGAGCCCAGTCGACCAGGACGACGACATTGAGGACGACCATCTTCTCCACTACGACATCGACAAGGCAAAAGACGTCGACTTCGCAGGCTTCGGCTCAGACAACCCGGACGAGCACTCTTCGGGAGACAGTCACCTCAGTTACCACGTTGACTAGTGGTTCCAGAAGGACCAGGGTCAGAAACCGCACCAAGACCAGAACCTCCACAACCACCACCTCAGCCCAAACCACCACAGCCGCCACAACCGCAGCAACCACAAGCGCCGCCGCGGCAAGCGGCATCCCGACCGTCAACCCCACCACGCCAGTCCCTGTGTCCCTCGGTGGGCTACTGCAGCCGTCGGCAGCCGCAAAGGCACACCAGCGCGATAACACGGCAACACGCGCCTTTGAGAACGTCGAAATCCGCGCGCCGAATGGTCAGTGTATGTTTGTAGATCCGACGGCAGGCGATTTCCGACAGAACTTGATCCCCGTATCGTTGGTTAAGTGCAGTGGTTCGCCGAATGAGAAGTGGGATGTTATTGTCAACGGGAAGCATAACCAGCCTTCGGCGGGACGGCCAAATAGTGCGTTGGTTGTTAGCTCTTTGGTAAGTGTCGGATGGGTTGAGGACATGAGAAAAGGGGATTGGTTACTGACTTGTCCGAAGACCCAAGGATGTATCAGCTTCGACGGCAGGCGGCAGCAAGGTGACAGGGTGTTTATCTTTTCGTGTGGCGGTCGCGCCGATGGCAGTATGTACCCGATCTCTCCTCAGTCTTAGCCAAAAGCTAACAGTCAACAGGTGGCGGCACCGATGGCAACCAGTTGTTCCCCTACCTTGGCCAGACCAGCTTCGCCTTTGCGCCGCTTAATGCGGGCAACACCACCTGTATTCTCCCAGGCGACGGGCGCCTCACGTCCGGGCCATGCCCGACTGACGGATCGCAGCTCTTCTCTATCTTTTTGTGAGGGGCTTTGGTAGACGGGAATGTAAGAGATAGGTTTAAGGAAGCCCTTTTGAGTCCCTCAACATCAAAGGGCAAGCCCTTACTGCTGAGGGCAAGTTGTGCGTTTAAATTTTGATTTTTGAACTTCGTATCTATTCACTTCTTCAGCCTAGATGGTCTACTTTTGGATTGAAATAACCACTTTCGCTTCGATTCTCTACACTGAGACCCTTCAAGTTTTGCCCGAAGTCTGCAAAGTGACGACGATAAGTATCGGACAATTGAACCAACGAACGCTCCAATAACCCTACGCATATATTACCGGGGCCGATTGGTGGGGCAGTCGACCCTAATCTAAACCATATGATTGGTCAGTGCCTGGTTTCGACCCCTGAGCTTCGGCCGGCGCTGACATCATGCCCCTAGGCGGAAATTTTGTTGCCGCAAAACACCGCTCGCTCTCGGCACAAGTAGACCGACCAGTTGCTCCGTAGCGGAACCCCTCCGTCCACACACCACCGGCAACCTATCTTGTACCTCTATTTCGTATGACATGCGCCCGGGGACAGCATTATCTTCGTTACAGTACGATCTGAGTTGCGTACATATCCGCCGACATTAACTCTTGGCTCCCCTGCGCTCGAAGACCTTTCTTCCAACCGCACAGCAACACCCACGCTCCTGTCCTCGTTATCTTTCTCCTCTATTCGGTTCAACATGCGCCGCCGATCCGCCGCTGTCACAGCGGCCTTGACCAGCAGCCCTTCTCCCCTCCTTGACGTCTTGGTGCCTGCAGTCAGACAACAAGTAGGCGCAGCAGCCGCCTTTCGCATACACCACGCTGTGGCATCCGCATCTAGCATACCATCCAATCCCTCACCCAAGATTCATGAGACGTCCTCTATCCTTCGCCGTCTACTCTCGAGCGCAAACAACTCACTACATTCCCGGACATTTTCTTCCATTCCGCACGCACCAACCCCGCAAGTTCGCACCTTCAGCACAACCTTCTCCCGCCCAAAAACACACATCCTCTTTAACCCACAAGTCGGCGAAGACGGGCAAGAAATGCGCCTTGAAATCACTCCCCGCGCAGGCAAAGTACGTTCCCTCTTCCTCCCTTTTCTGCTTTTTCCTCTCCCCTATACTTTTCCTTCCTCCTCCTTGACCTTCTTCCTGCTAGTATGCATTACTAATACAGTGCTTATAGCGCCTTACCGAAATAATGAAAAAAGACACCAACCCCCACCTAGCCCTGCGCATCCAAGTCGAATCTGGCGGCTGCCATGGCTTCCAGTACGTGATGCGTCTGGTCACCTTGCCCCCATCTTTGCCTACACCCGAATCACCCGCCCCCTCCTCCGACGATACCACCGCCACACTTCACGAAGACGACACCATATTCGCCTGGACGCCCGACGAGAGCATGGCTGAACCGGATATCACATCGCCAAAAATCATTCTGGATTTGGCGTCTCTGGAGTTGTTGAAGGACAGCAAGGTCGATTTTACGCAGGAGTTGATTGGGTCACAGTTTAAGATTGTTGATAATCCCAAGGCGACGAGCAGTTGTGGGTGTGGAACAAGCTTTGATATCAAGATTTAAGGGTGTAACATCAGGGGACATATGTGATGGTTGGACCTCGGTTCATAGAGCTGAACAAGATTTGTACATTATGTAAGCCATGGGCGGATAGACGTTACGGCAACACATTTCACGGCAAGAATAGTTGGTTGGGCAACTCTGTATGTAGCATTGGGCCGTGCCCTGGGCCACGGTAGGCAATCCAGAAGGCGAAACGCTATGGGTAACCCGAAGCAGCGTGTTGGGTAAGAACAGCATCGTAAAATTCATTCCCTGGAATGCCACCCTGTTTCTCA
The DNA here is from genome assembly GCF_000221225.1 of Thermochaetoides thermophila DSM 1495. Classification (NCBI taxonomy): domain Eukaryota; kingdom Fungi; phylum Ascomycota; class Sordariomycetes; order Sordariales; family Chaetomiaceae; genus Thermochaetoides; species Thermochaetoides thermophila. Next base: position 2,469,475 of record NW_006383038.1, read on the forward strand.
TTTTAACGCCGAGTACCCATGCTAGTTGCCCTTGACCCAAAGACCAGAACCACAAACACCACCCATCATAACCCCTTTTTAGTTCATAGCACGGATGAGAGCGTTGATGTGCTCCTCACGGTTGCCAAGATCACCACCCTCAATGAAGTGCTTGAACTTGCGAGGACGGAAACCACCGTTGGGGTTGCTGAGCTTGAAGGGCCACAGGAAGTTGGCGGCCTGCTTGAAGTTGGGGCCAACAGTGAAGATCTCGTGGATGAGATCCTCAATGCAGATGATGCCGTACTTGCCGAGGTTCTCCTCGATGATGGCGTTGTCAGTGAGGGGAATGCGCTGACCGTTGACCTTGCCGTAGCCGCGCTTGTAGATGAGCTCACGGACGCTCTTGAGGTTGGGGTACCCATAGGCGACCCACGGCTCGACGATCTTGATCATCTCAGCGGTAGCCTTGGTCACCTTGACGAAGACACCATTGTTGATTTGACGGAGACGCAGGAGCTGAAGGATCTTGCGAGGCTTAGGAGGGATCTTGTTGATACTATGAAGAAGTCAGCCGCTGTTCTTCGTAAAACCTGAACAGTAAATGCTTACCCCTTGATGCGGATAACGAAGACAAGCTTGGCCTCAGCAGGGATGTGGAAAGAACCCTGCTGCTTGGCGATCCGGGCAAGGCGAATCTTCTCACGCTCCTGCTCACGGTACTCCTTCACGTACTTCTCAGCACGCTTGAAGATGACCTGGCGCTTCTCCTTGTTGGCCTGTAGGGGAACCTGTCAGCAGGGTTCTCGCAACTGGACGCACCACCGAGTTATTGCTTAAAGCAGATCAGACCCGAAAGATGGTATATTTTAGCAACAGCATCGACCTGGGTCTAGTCGCTAGGTATGTTTTGCATCATTCCGCCGAAGGGGAGAGTAAAAAAAGAGGGAGTGACCAACCTGCTTCCGCTTCTCGAGAGCAGCAGCACGCTCAGCGCGAGCCTTCTCCTGCGACTTGCGCTTCTTGAGGAGGGTCTCGGGAACGAGGATGTCGTTCTGGGTCGGGACGGTCCTACGCGGTGAGATTAGTACGTGATCCAACATACCGCATGCGAAATGCCAGTATGTGGTAGAGCGCCGGTGGAGAACTGCTGCTCAAGTGCGACATTCTCTCGTGGCTAACTCGATTGCTGAACGTTGACCGATGGGAGCGCGGCCAGCCAAAGCACCTGCTACCAATGCTTTGGAACATTCAGCCAATTTCCCAACGTTGCAACACCTTGGACCTAGTCCAAGACATTTTGCGCGGATGGGCGAAAGGCGAAGGGCTCGTTCTCGCAATAGCGATGACAAAAGTCCTTCTTATGCCCAAGCGGCACTGAATTTAAGGGAGAAGGTAGAGCACCTTCAACCCCAACACCCCACGAAACGTCTCTCAATCCGCAAGCCCGTCGTCATGCCTGCAAGAAGGAGGGAGAATCGTGAGAGGGATCGAGCTGGAGCAATGCATCGGGGCCCATCAAGGGCCCTGCGCAAAGCATCCAGTGAGAGGACCACGCTAATCTGCACGGCAGGCTCTCGTCAAAGAACACACGACGATACCAATCTGGTATATTCAGGAAAGGGACTAGGGTTATTCATACGTGGAAGACATCTTGCCGGTGTTGTCGACCTGGGGCGTTGGCTGAGCTCGTTGTCGATACGGTTCGCAGAGAAAAAGGAGAAAGAAATTTTGGTGGTGGGCGCATCAAAAAGCAGTGAGGACACGACCCGCAGTGTGTGGGTCTGAGGTACAAAGTTACACGCTTAGGGCTTGTGGTTTGGCAGCCCCGCTTTCTGCCGCCTATCACCGCCACAATTAGCAGGGCATTCTTTCCACCACAGAGGAGGACAGGCTTCAAAATTCTTGGAAAGTCACTGCCGACCGGATCGATTTGCAGCAACCAACACCGCAAACCCGCCAGACAACCGGACCACAGTCAAAATGCCCCCCAAGAAGACTACTCGTCCCGCCCAGGAGAACATCTCCCTGGGCCCTCAGGTCCGCGAGGGTGAGCTCGTTTTCGGCGGTAAGTGACATCGTCCTGCGCAACCGTGATGAGGCTCCCGCTAACATCGGCTTAAACAGTCGCCCGTATCTTCGCCAGCTTCGTAAGCAGCGCTTATGTGTGAAGGAACTTCGAGACCATGTGCTAACCCTCCCAAGAACGACACCTTCGTCCATGTCACCGATCTCAGGTTCGTACACTGCAACAGTGGAATTTCGTGAGGACGCGACGTGAGGGGGAGGGTTCTGAGACCCTGTGGCCCGCGTTCGTGACTCGAGCTATGGTTCCGAGGCTAACGTGGGTGATTCCAGCGGCCGCGAAACCATCTGCCGTGTCACTGGTGGTATGAAGGTCAAGGCCGACCGTGACGAGTCTTCTCCCTACGCTGCCATGCTGGCTGCTCAGGATGTTGCGGCCCGCTGCAAGGAGCTTGGCATCACTGCCCTCCACATCAAGATCCGTGCCACTGGTGGTATGTATAGCCATTTACCTGAATTCACTCCTTTTTGGATTGCGGATGGCTGATAATTTCCCAGGCAACGGCACCAAGACCCCCGGCCCCGGCGCCCAGTCCGCCCTCCGCGCTCTGGCTCGCTCTGGCATGAAGATCGGACGCATTGAGGACGTCACACCCACTCCTTCTGACTCGACCCGTCGCAAGGGTGGTCGCCGTGGTCGTCGTCTCTAAGCGGGTGCAGTCGCTGGCTGGGTTTTTGGGGAGGCAGATTCGGTTCTCGTTTGGGTTGCTGTGGCGATGACAATTACGCGGGGAACGGCCTAAGATTGCCTGGTCCCCATCTCCTGACGCTTGTCACATTGTTGCTTGTGGCACATCTGCAGCACATGGTTTAGAAATCGAGAGATGGAGCTACAGAGGTAGCCCGCAACAAAGCTGCCATGCGTCTAGTTTATCAGCAATCTCCCGAATGGGGCTCTCCCCCCAGAAAACAAGCAGCAAAAAAGTGCCTGTCTTCTGTTCCGATGTATTTGTGAGGTTGTCCATGTCATTCAAACAGCGGGGATATAATGTGAATCCCTGGGTCCAACAGATTCCCTTTCCTGCACAACTGCCTACACACCTATCTTACCATCCCTTGGCTCATTCTCGGGTTAGACATTCCTGTTTCCAATGCATGTTAAACAGAAATAATTTCATGGATTGGTATTTCTGTGTTCAAAGAGCCAGCACGACCTGCCGGCCTGAGGTCTTCAACTCCAAACGATGGCAACAGGCGTAACAGCCGAGGAATAGGGATTTGTTTGCTTTTTGACTTGACTTTATGGGTAAGTTGGATCTAAGAGATCAAGGATTGAGGGCAATTTTAAAAGGAATGTTGATGTTCTTGGGTATCACTACAATTACGAGGAACGAAACAAAATCACAAGAGGCATGTCACCATCCAACTTGGAGGAATGATGGAGAAATCCGGATCTTTGCCTGCATTCTTGGTCTATCGTGGCGCGAAGCATTAACACACCGTACGACCAATTTTGATCATAAACATGCCGAGTCCCAATGCCCATAGCAAACGAAAACCAATTGTTGTTGATGTTAAGACCCATCGCCGCCTACTCTCCGAACTTAACCGCGAACCGCAGCACCCAAAGCGCCGCCAGTGAACTGCGTACCGCCAGCCTGCCGCTGAGTGTTGCCACCTGGCCGCGGGCCGCTCCGGCCGGTCCGCTGACCGCCGGTCCTCTGGCCGCCTTGCCTGCCGTCCTTCCTGTTGAAGGCGCTGGCCGATCCCTGTGTTCTCTGCTCGAGCGTGCGCTCATTGGTCTCGATGAGGGCGCTGGCCTTGTCGGAGAGGGCCAGGGCCAGGCTCTGCAGGCGACTGAGCTCGACACCCTTGCGGAAAATGATGGTGTTGGTGACCTGGTCAAGGGCGGCAGCCAACTCCTCGTAGCTGATCATCTTGCTGACGACGGACGCGACCTTGCGAGGCTCCAGCTCGAACATGGTACTGAGAGTATCGATGGATAGCGTGTCATAGAAGGGGGCATAGGTGAAGAGGTAGGTGCGAAGGCCCTCCTCTTGGATCTGCTTGGCAAGCATGACCTTGATCTCATCGGCCTTTGGCATGAGATCCCAGATCTTGATGCTGTGGATGAAGTCAATGGCCTTCTTCCATTCGCCGGCAGCGAGCGCCTTGGAGGCCTGCATCACGTGGTCGCGGGTATTCTCCGGAGGACCGGTGAAGATCTGTCTCTCGTGGTACTCAAGCATGCGACGGTAGGTCTTGCTGATGACACGCTTCTTGATGTCGGGCGATGAGCCAGTCTGGGCCAGGAGCGGGATCTCGAGAAGCATGCTGCAGGTCAGGTACACGCACTCAAGGAGCTCGAGGTTGATGTGCATATGGAAGGGCAGCTGCCGCTGCTTCTCGAGCCTCTCCTGCTCGGGGCTGACTTGGCTATAGCGCTGGATCATGACACCTTGAGCAAGCAGCTCCTTTTGCCGGCCACTGCCGCAGATGTCCTGAAGGGTGTTCTGGGCATCATAGATCAAGCCCTTGCGGAAAGCGCAAAGGCCAACCTGGACGAGGGTCCGGTTGTAGAGGATCTGGGTGGCAATATCGAAGTTGGTAATATTCTCCTGCAAGTGGGAGGTAAGCATCATGTCGCGAGCCTTGTAGTACTCATCATGCAGCGCCAGGAAGTAAATCTGGCAGAGCATGGCGCGAGCGCGGATGATGCCCTCGCTGTTATCGAACAGGTAGCTGCACAGAACCTGGATGAGCTTGCTGGGATCGGCAGACAGAGAACGGGGAGTAATGGAGGAGTTGATCTCGCCGGCGACCCGCTTCCACGAGTTCTCCTCGAGGATCTTGACTACTTGAGCCGGCTTGAAGTAAACATGCTCCAGGCGGCGCTGGATGACGCGGTTCAAGCTCTCCTGAGGAACATCAAGAGAAGCATCCTTGCGTATGGTTTCGTAGTAGAGCAAACCCTTGAGGATGAGGTTGTACACAGAAGTTTCGTCAGTCAACCTCTCAATGTACTCAGAAGTGTGAGGGTCGATGTTCTGAAGCGAGCGGGTGAGCTCGTCATCAAGGCGCTCAATGTAGGAAACCACGCTGCCCGGAATCTTGATGTGCTTGTCGTCGGGCCCAAGAGTGGGGACCTTCTCGTCATCATCCAAATCTTCCGCGTTCTCAAGGACAACATGGTCCTTGTTCTCCTCGAGGATCGTGAGAAGGGTGGAGAGCTCCTTCTCAGCGGCCTTCCACTGCTCCAGCGGCATGGCGGCCGCCGCACCAGAGCCCAGGTCGAAGCGGGTAGAGATGAGAGTTTGCAAAACACGAATCTTGAGATAGGGGATTTCGGCAATCTTGGTGAGCTCCTCCATAACCCGGATCTGCTCCATACGGTCGACATTCTTGCGGCCTCTCGACTCGATAATAGCACGCAGGTGCTTCTGAATGCTCTCGGGAGAGTAGGGCACGGCCTTTCCGCGCTTGTCGACCTTCGAGAAGCCCTTCTCCTCATCCTCAGGACCCTCCTCGGCAACGAAAGCATCCTGGAACTTGACCTTGGTGGGCTTCGGAGGCAGTGGAACCTCCTCCTCGTCGGAGGACTCCATGAACGCATCGGCGTCTTTCCGGAAGGCATCAATCTGGCTCTGGTACTCCTTGTTGTTCTTCTTGATCTTTTGCTTAACAGCGTTGAGACCACGGGCGTTGGTGGCATTCATCTTCTTGGGCGTCACCTTTTGCTTAGCGAGGGTCTCGTTCAGGAAGTCTTCGAGTTCGGCGATGCACTTGATGTACGACTTCGGCGCCTTGCCACCCTCCACTAGCTTGACGACCTGGCGGTTAAGCTTGTCGAACTCTGAGGTCCCAGTTAGCCCTTTATCATCATTCCCTCCCACCCCGTATCCCAAGGCCAAACCACATACCGTTTGCGATGGTGCTCCAATCGTTGATCTTCTGGCTGTTCTGAATGGCGATGATGGTAGCCTCGAGCTCCTCGTGGCGCTTGTCCTTAGCGCTCTTGACTTTATGCTGTCCTTCCTCATCATCGCTCTCACTCTCAGACTCGGACATGGCCCGCAAAAAGCGGTTCACGCCTGTCCGAGCAGCACCCTCATCGTCGCTAGACGAGGACTCCTCATCCTCCTCCTCCTCCTCTTCAGACTCCTCCTGCTCCTCAATCTCTTCCTCCTCTTCTTCCTCGGACGTGGTGTACAGCTCCTCCTCGTCGGAGCTGCTCTCAGTCGAGCTGTCGCCGCCACGGAAGAACCGAGACATGGTCGCAATTAGTCGCTATGCGAATGGGGGGACGGACTCCGAGTTAAATGCGGTCGATAGAGCGAAATCACGATGTGGAAAACACAATCGTGGGTCGGTTGGTCGCCGGGTACAAAGCGAAAACTGGGTGGAGGGGCTGAATTAATTTTCAGCGAACTGAGTGGTGATTTTCTGGTGGGGCAGTTTTGGGGCTCGGTGAGCAGGCTGTAGAAAGCAGGAGGACTTCCTCAGGTCGCCACCGCAATGACGGTACAGCCCAACGCCACTAGGGATAATACAGTGCCAATAAGGCTTCTTATTATCACCGTTTCAAGTAGAAAAAAAAAGCGATGATTCTATCTTTTGGCAAAGAGACTTTGACAAAACTGTCGAGTGGTTGAGTTCCCCTCCACCGAGCCTAAGTCATCTGATCTTGCACGTGATAAGAGTGGCTTGTGCGGAGCAATACGATAAGATACACACGTAAAGTTACGGGCTGTATTGCTGTTAGCGGCATGCAACAAACGAAGCCTTGGCGTTAGACCAAACTCCTGTATGCTGCGACCCTGCGCGCTAGCAATTTGGCAAGGTTTCGCGCCACTCCAGTCGCGGGAGAGCTCATCGAGATTTTCCCTGTTCAAGCCGCGGCCAGTTCCTGGCTTCCATCAACACACAACTCTAAAAGGCGAAGTCGCCATTTCGAACTGCGGCGAGATCGTCGCTCCCATCAGCTTTGGTTTATGGAGAATATTCGCGAATCGATCTCGTTCTAACGCTGGCAATACTGCCGTTGCCAGGAGCGAAATCGCACCAAACACGTCCCGCCTAACTAGGCGTAAACACCCTCAATCGCGGCGGTGAAGCTCATCTCGATCGTCGAATTCGATTCACAAGGACAAGAACTTAGACATGTCTTCGTTTCCGCCGCCTCCTCCCGGATGGGGGTCCCCCTCCTCCTCCTCCGCCGCCACCTCCCCCTCCGGGCCCCCCCTCTGATCTTCCTCCACCACCTCCCCCGTCGTCCTCATCTCTTCCGCCGCCGCCGGCCATCCCAGCGCCTCCCCCTCCGGGATATCGCCCACCGTCCGACCCGCATATTGCAAAATTCGCACAGAAGAAGAAAGAATGGCTTCGAATGCAGCGCAACCGCTTCGGCGAGAAGAGGAAGGGCGGCTTCGTCGAGACGCAGAAGGCCGACATGCCCCCCGAGCATTTGCGCAAAATCGTCAAGGACATCGGTGATGTGTCGCAAAAGAAGTATACAAGCGACAAGCGCAGCTATCTTGGCGCCCTGAAGTTCATGCCCCATGCAGTCCTGAAGCTGCTGGAGAACATGCCCATGCCGTGGGAAGCGGCTAGGGAAGTTAAGGTGCTATACCACGTCAACGGCTGCCTGACGCTTGTCAACGAGATCCCTCGAGTCATCGAGCCTGTTTTTTTCGCGCAGTGGGGTTCTATGTGGAGGACGATGCGTAAGGAGAAGAGCGACAGACGGCTCTTCAAGCGCATGAGGTTCCCTCCCTTCGATGACGAAGAACCTCCACTCTCTTGGTCAGAGAATATTGAAGATGTTGAGCCTCTTGAGCCCATCCAGATGGAGCTCGATGAAGATGAAGATGCGGCTGTCTACGAATGGTTCTACGACCATCAGCCGCTCATCGACACACCTCATGTTAACGGTCCTAGCTACAAGAGGTGGAATCTCACACTGCCGCAGATGGCCAATTTGTACCGCCTGAGTGAACCCCTGGTGTCTGATGTGGTCGACCCCAACTACTTTTACCTCTTCGAGTTGAAGAGCTTTTTGACGGCCAAGGCCTTGAACGTGGCATTACCCGGCGGCCCCCGGTTCGAGCCGCTCTACAAGGATATCGATCCCAATGATGAGGATTTTGGCGAGTTCAATGCGATGGACCGCATTATTTTCCGCAACCCTATCCGCACGGAGACCCGTGTGGCCTATCCTTATCTATACAATTCTCGGCCACGTAGTGTTCACCTCTCGTGGCACTCTTATCCTCAGATCGTCTACACGAAGACCGAAGACCCTGAACTCCCTGCTTTCTACTTTGACACCAGCATCAACCCGATCTCCTCGCGTGCTGTTGCTCCGAAGAATCTTACGGTCAGTCACGAGGATGAGCTCTTCGGCAAGGGTAACATTGAGGAGCCTGAAGAAGAGGCATTCGTTTTGCCCGCTGCTGTCGAGCCATTCTTTGCAGACGAAGAGCTGGAAACTGAGGACACGCGGTCTGCCATCGAATTGTGGTGGGCTCCTTATCCATTCGATCGTCGGTCAGGTCGGATGGTTCGTGCTCAAGATGTGCCTCTCATCAAGCACTGGTATCTTGAGCATTGCCCGCCCAAGCAGCCAGTCAAGGTCCGCGTCTCGTACCAAAAGCTTCTCAAGACCTATGTCCTCAACGAGCTGCATCGAAAGAGGCCCAAGTCAATGCAGAAGCAAAGCCTGTTGCGGACTCTGAAGCAGACCAAGTTCTTCCAGCAAACTACCATCGACTGGGTGGAAGCCGGTCTTCAGGTCTGCCGTCAGGGCTTCAACATGCTCAACCTGTTGATCCATCGCAAGAACCTTACCTACCTTCACCTTGACTACAACTTTAACCTGAAGCCCGTCAAGACCCTGACTACCAAAGAACGCAAAAAGTCGAGATTCGGCAATGCCTTCCATTTGATGCGCGAGATTCTCCGTCTGACAAAGCTCATTGTAGACGCCCAGGTGCAATATCGTCTTGGAAATATCGATGCTTTTCAGCTTGCTGATGGTATCCATTATGCCTTCAACCACGTCGGTCAGCTCACGGGTATGTACCGCTACAAGTACAAGTTGATGCATCAGATCCGTTCCTGCAAGGATTTGAAGCATCTCATCTACTACCGCTTCAACACCGGTCCTGTCGGCAAGGGTCCTGGCTGCGGTTTTTGGGCTCCTTCATGGAGAGTCTGGCTCTTCTTCATGCGCGGTATCATTCCGCTGCTGGAGCGCTGGCTTGGGAACCTGCTCTCTCGCCAGTTCGAGGGTCGCCACAGCAAGGGCGTTGCTAAGACAGTCACTAAGCAGCGTGTTGAGTCGCACTTCGACTTGGAACTGCGTGCGTCAGTGATGGCTGACCTGATGGACATGATGCCTGAGGGCATCAAGCAGAGCAAGGTCAACACTGTCCTGCAGCACCTCTCGGAGGCCTGGCGTTGCTGGAAGAGCAACATCCCCTGGAAAGTTCCGGGGTTGCCTGCTCCTATCGAGAACATCATCCTGAGATACGTCAAGGCCAAGGCCGACTGGTGGATTTCTGTTGCCCACTACAACCGTGAGCGTATCCGGAGAGGCGCCACTGTCGACAAGACCGTCGCCAAGAAGAACGTCGGTCGTCTTACCCGTCTCTGGCTCAAGGCCGAGCAGGAGAGACAGCACAATCACATGAAGGATGGTCCTTATGTCTCCTCTGAGGAAGCCGTGGCTATCTACACAACGACTGTGCATTGGCTTGAGGCGCGCAAGTTTTCTCCTATCCCCTTCCCAAGTGTGTCGTACAAACATGATACCAAGATCCTCATCCTGGCGCTCGAGCGTCTTCGCGAGGCCTACTCGACTAAGGGAAGGTTGAATCAAAGCCAGCGTGAAGAACTTGCTCTCATTGAGCAGGCTTACGACAGCCCTGGCACAACTCTGGAGCGCATCAAGCGCTTCCTGCTCACGCAGCGTGCCTTCAAGGAAGTCGGCATCGACATGAACGACAACTATAGCACCATCAACCCGGTCTATGATGTCGAGCCCATCGAGAAGATCAGTGACGCGTACCTCGACCAGTACCTGTGGTACCAGGCCGATCAGCGTCATCTCTTCCCTAACTGGGTCAAGCCGTCTGACTCTGAAGTGCCGCCTCTCCTTGTCTACAAGTGGTGCCAGGGTATCAACAACCTTGACAAGGTCTGGGACACGTCGAATGGCGAGTGCAACGTGATCATCGAGACGCAGCTCTCCAAAGTCTACGAGAAGATCGAGCTGACGCTCCTCAACTCGCTCTTGCGCTTGATCATGGACCACAACCTGGCAGACTACATCACAGCCAAGAACAACGTCACCTTGACCTACAAGGACATGAGCCACGTCAACAGCTACGGCATGATTCGTGGTCTTCAGTTCTCGGCCTTTGTCTTCCAGTACTACGGCCTGATCCTCGACCTTCTGATCCTCGGCCCGCAGCGTGCTGCCGAGATTGCCGGTCCTCCGCAGAGCCCCAACGACTTCTTGCAGTTCCAGGATCGTGATACCGAGACCAGGCACCCTATCAGGTTGTACACTCGATACATCGACAAGATCTGGGTGTTCCTCCGCTTCACCGCTGAGGAGTCGAGGGACCTCATTCAGCGGTTCCTTACGGAGCAGCCCGATCCTAACTTCGAGAACGTCATTGGCTTCAAGAGCAAGAAGTGCTGGCCGAGAGACTCTCGCATGCGTCTCATGAGGCACGATGTCAACCTCGGTAGGGCTGTTTTCTGGGATCTCAAGAACCGTCTGCCGCGCTCTGTCACCACTATCGAGTGGGATGACACCTTTGTCAGCGTGTACAGCAAAGACAATCCGAACTTGCTGTTTTCCATGTGCGGCTTCGAGGTTCGAATCTTGCCCAAGTGCCGCAACCAAAACGATGAATTCCCGGTCAAGGACAGCGTTTGGTCTTTGGTCGATAACTCAACCAAAGAACGAACAGCGCATGCTTTCCTGCAGGTGACAGAGGAAGACATTCAAAAGTTCAACAACCGGATCCGTCAGATACTAATGTCCTCTGGTTCCACCACCTTCACCAAGATTGCCAACAAGTGGAACACCGCGCTGATTGCCCTATTCACCTACTACCGAGAGGCCGCCGTCTCGACAGTCAACCTGCTGGACACCATCGTCAAGTGTGAGACCAAGATCCAGACACGAGTCAAGATCGGCCTGAACTCAAAGATGCCCTCGCGTTTCCCTCCGGCTGTGTTCTACACACCCAAGGAACTTGGTGGTCTCGGTATGCTCTCAGGTTCCCATATTTTGATCCCAGCCAGCGACAAGCGTTGGTGCAAGCAGACCGATGTCGGCATCACCCACTTCCGCGCGGGCATGTCGCATGATGAGGAGACTCTCATCCCGAACATTGCCCGTTACATCATCCCGTGGGAGGCCGAGTTCATTGACTCCCAGCGCGTCTGGACCGAATACTCGCAGAAGCGTCTTGAGGCCCAGCAGCAGAACAGGCGTCTCACCCTGGAGGATCTGGAGGACAGCTGGGATCGCGGTTTGCCCCGTATCAACACGCTGTTCCAGAAGGACCGCAGCACTCTAAGCTTCGACAAGGGCTTCCGCGCGAGAGCAGAGTTCAAGATCTACCAGCTCATGAAGAGCAATCCCTTCTGGTGGACGAACCCGAGACATGATGGCAAGCTGTGGAACCTTAACGCTTACCGTACCGACGTCATCCAGGCGTTGGGCGGTGTTGAGACCATTTTAGAACACACTCTCTTCAAGGCCACAGGCTTCCCGTCGTGGGAGGGTCTCTTTTGGGAGAAGAGCTCTGGTTTCGAGGCTTCCATGCAGTTCAAGAAGCTGACAAACGCTCAGCGGTCCGGTTTGAACCAGATTCCCAACCGTCGCTTCACCCTCTGGTGGTCGCCTACCATCAACCGCGCCAACGTCTACGTCGGTTTCCAGGTGCAGCTCGATCTTACTGGTATCTTCCTTCACGGCAAGATCCCCACGCTCAAGATCTCTCTCATTCAAATCTTCCGTGCCCACTTGTGGCAGAAGATCCACGAGTCGGTCGTCATGGATCTGTGCCAGGTGTTTGATCAGGAGCTCGAGGCTTTGAGCATCGAGTCGGTGCAGAAGGAGACCATCCACCCGAGAAAATCGTACAAGATGAACAGCTCGTGCGCTGATATCCAACTGTTCGCCAGCCACAAATGGAACGTCACTCGCCCGTCTTTGCTCTTTGACACCAAGGACGTTATCGAGGCAACCACGACCAACAAGTTCTGGATCGACGTCCAGCTTCGCTATGGCGACTATGACTCTCATGACATTGAGCGCTATGTCAGGGCGAAGTACCTCGACTACACTACCGACAGCATGAGCTTGTACCCGTCGCCGACAGGTCTGATGATTGGTATCGATCTTGCCTACAACCTGTACTCCGCTTACGGCCAGTACTTCCCCGGTCTCAAGACCCTCATCCAGCAGGCCATGGCTAAGATCATGAAGGCCAACCCTGCTCTGTACGTACTGCGTGAGCGTATTCGCAAGGGTCTGCAGCTCTATGCGTCCGAGAGCAACCAAGAGTTCCTGAACTCTCAGAACTACTCCGAATTGTTCAGCAACCAGACGCAGCTGTTCATTGATGACACCAACGTCTACCGTGTTACGATCCACAAGACTTTTGAAGGTAACTTGACGACCAAGCCCATCAACGGTGCCATCTTCATCTTCAACCCGCGCACTGGTCAGCTTTTCTTGAAGATCATCCACACCAGCGTGTGGGCCGGTCAGAAGCGTCTGGGTCAGCTCGCGAAGTGGAAGACGGCCGAAGAAGTTGCGGCGCTCATCCGCTCGCTGCCGGTTGAAGAGCAGCCGAAGCAGCTCATTGTCACCCGCAAGGGTCTGCTTGATCCTCTCGAGGTCAACCTGGTTGACTTCCCCAACATCTCGATCCGCGCCTCGGAACTGCAGCTTCCTTTCCAGGCCGCCATGAAGGTTGAAAAGTTGGGCGACATGATCTTGCGCGCGACCGAGCCTCAGATGGTTCTTTTCAACCTCTACGATGATTGGTTAAAGACAATCTCATCGTACACTGCCTTCTCGCGTCTGATCCTGATCCTCCGTGCGCTGCACGTCAACCAGGACAAGACCAAGCTCATCCTGCGTCCGGACAAGACGGTGATCACGCAGGATCACCACATCTGGCCATCGCTTACCGACGAGGACTGGATCAAGGTCGAAATGCAGCTTCGCGACCTGATCCTCAACGACTACGGCAAGAAGAATAATGTGAACGTGGCCAGCTTGACGACAAGTGAAGTGCGTGATATCATCCTGGGCATGGAGATCTCGGCACCCTCTTTGCAGAGACAGCAGGCCGCCGAGATCGAGAAGCAGCAGCAAGAGCAGGCACAGCTCACTGCCGTCACGACCAAGACGCAGAACGTGCATGGTGAGGAGATCATCGTCACCACGACCTCTCAGTTCGAGCAGCAGACGTTCGCGTCTAAAACAGAGTGGCGCACCAGGGCCATTGCTACCTCCAACCTGCGGACTCGTGCCAACAACATGTACGTGGCGCCGGTGGACAACGACGTGGATGACATCACCTATGTCATGCCCAAGAATATCCTCAAGAAGTTCATCACCATCGCCGATCTCCGTGTCCAGGTGGCAGGCTTTCTCTACGGCTGCTCCCCAGCCGACAACGACCAGGTCAAGGAGATCCGCTGTATCGTCATGGTGCCGCAGATCGGCGGCAACCGCAGCGTGCAGCTGCCACAGCACCTGCCGCAGCACGAGATGCTCAAGGGCCTGGAGCCACTGGGTCTGATCCACACAATGGCCGGCAACGAGCTCCCCTACATGTCCCCTGCCGACGTCACCACACACGCCAAGCTCGTCGACGCCCACCCCAGCTGGAAGAATCAGAACACCCTGACCGTCACCGTTGCCTTTACCCCCGGCAGCGTCTCCCTCTCCGCTTGGGCGCTCACGCCGCTTGGCTATAAGTGGGGCGTGGAGAACAAGGACCCCAACGTTGACAACCCACAGGGCTTCACCACCACTATGGGCGAAAGGCGTCAGCTGTTGTTGAGCGACAAGTTCAAGGGATTCTTCCTGGTTCCGGACACCGGCAAGTGGAATTACAGCTTCATGGGCAGCTCGTTTAGCGGAATTGAGAAGAAGCCGTACCATGTTAAGCTCGACACACCGCTGCCGTTCTATAGCGAGCAGCACCGGCCGATTCACTTCACCAGCTTCAATGAACTGGAGGATATCTGGGTTGACAGGGCGGATAACTTTGCTTGATGAACGTGGGGAAATTGAATGGGTGCAGGGACAAGCTTCGAGAAGATGGGATCGCTGTTCAGATTATTTGGCCCTCTCTGAACAGGGCGCTGGTTTGGGTGTGTGTGTACACGTACGTGGTGGATACATACAACAGATGGATGCTAGGTTTCGGGGTGCCGGTTGTTCACCAGGTTGGAAGTATGTTTACTATCTCTTTTGTATCTGGATCGCGGATTGTGTCATTGTGTGGCGGTTGTGTAGGTAGTACCTAAGAAAACGGAAATAGTGACGTCTTTCGGATTAATACTACGTGAGCTCTGTCTACCACTCGCTGTTTACAATGATCGTGTTTCTGCTATTGCCTTCACGCTACGTTTCTTTCCATCACATGTATTTTCGATGTTTTTTTTTTTTTGGCTTCATTCTCATGTTTGCTCTCAACTGTCTTTCCCACGATGTTACCATGTCAGCAGTTTGCACAGAAGGCTCTTCCTCGGATCTTCCCATGGAAAAGCGGGGCGGAGGATTCAGGCCCTGAGTTAGCCTCTGCGGTGTCTGGCATGATGTGTGATCGGACATTTTCCCTGCATGGAGCTCTTGGCATGCGTGGCCGGGAGTCTCACAGCTGCAGATTTGCTGCATGGAAAAAATGAAAAAGGATGATGCCCTGGTGTCTTGGTCTGTTCTCTGCCCCAGATAGAGCCAGAGCCAGAGCTAGAGCTAGAGCCATGACGTTCATCTCTTTGTGGCAGGGCAATTTGAGTTCCTTTCCGTGCGATTCCCGTGTGCTTTCTTGATGATGACCAATTCGGCGCCCGCGCGTGCCCTGAAGATCCACGCAACGCTTGGCTTTGCCAACTGCAGCAACTAGTTTGGAGTCTTTTGGAGGGCTCGACTCCAGCGGATCTCCCAATCAGGAAGCTAAGGCTGTTGCATGCATAAACGCATTGAGCGCAATCTCTCGCCATTCAATCATCTTGCTCTGCCGACCACTTACTTGCTAAATCAGCCCTGCCTGGGAACTGTGAACTGACTCCGCTTCCCTCTCGCTCGGATCGATATGTCAACCCTTGGTCCTCGGGCGACTCGGTTCCCAGCTCCTTGGGAGAAGGCCGTGTACGATCGACCTCGTCCCGCGATATCCGAGCTGGGTGTTTCTTTGGGGGCAGTTTGAGGACGTGCCGCTCGAGATACACATCTGACTGTTGCGAGAGCTTAGCTGTCTTGCTTGCAAGCCGTATCTGGTCCGTGCTTGCGAAGAACCCTAAGGATGGGCAAGTATCCGTAGCCATAGGCATAGGCATGCATAAAGGAGCTGAGACCGGCTATGGACGACAGACAGCTCTCGGATACAGACTATTGTCAAAAAGTTGCCATACTCCTAGTCACCGGCACGCTGTCTTCAAGCTCGACTTCCTGAATTCTGCACTTTGAGCCCCAATACGAAGTGTGTGCTGGATCATCGAACCGTGATTCCGACCAACGGTTGATGGTGCGGGCGCCCCACAACCTAAAGATGGTGCTCATCAAGTGCGCTGCAGCATGAGAACAGGTAGCCTCTGCGCCGGTATAGAGGGGACGGAGAAAGAGGGGAGAAATGGAAAATGCAATGCATTCTGGAGAGATTGGATAGCTGTGGGTTACATATGTCTAGGCTCGAATATCCCTCTATCCAAGATGATCGACGCTGTCAACTCGCAAAGAGCAGCGGCTACGGCGTCAGATTTGGCAGATGAAGTGAGATCGCAAGTCACGGGACAAGCCGTTGAAGCACATAGGTACCTTCGTAAGGTATCTCCAGAGTCAAACTGCCATGCCTCGGGCGAAAGCCTTGCCGGCAATCTCCTTAGCTTCGGGTTGGCACGCATAGCACGCGTTGCTGACAAGCAACAGGCTCTCGGAGATCGGCCCAGCTCCCGAGACTCCTGATCAGCGTTTGACTCGGCAGGGGGGCATGTGGTGGAGGTGGAGTGAGAGCTTCACTTCTCGATGTGAAAGCTCCCTGGCTGCCGCTGGTGCTAAGGTAAGTAGGTAACTGCTGCTGCCAGTGCCTGCTGTGGCCGGATCGGACTTGCCGCTGCACGCTGCGACGGCACCCCACATCTTTTTTCGGAGCAGCCAGAACTGGAGATCCATCAAAAGCGCCCGGGCTCCGTCGCATGTCGTGCGTTTCGCAACCTTTTGGCCTGCCAAGACCGGCTCCACTGCTGCAGAAAACGTCCCCTCTCATTCTCCACGTTCGATCTTTTTCGAATCTTCGAATTTCTCGATCCTGCGAATTGCCCAATGCCCGGTGATCGGGGTGTCTTATCTGTCTGCAGGTGATTTTTTGGAGTCGTCCGCTAGCAAGCAGCCATGCATGCACCTAATCGGCCTATGGCGCATACACTTTACCAGACAACCAGGGGGTGTCTCCCCACAGCATTAACATGCAATCTTAAGAGCTCCCGAGATTAGCCGCTTTAAGCAACGCTGTTCGTTGTCCCAAGCTTTCGTCTGTTCCGCTGACGGTCTTGGTGGCCGGATCAAACACCCAGCTCGAGTTGAGATGAATGAGAGAGCCTCACACCGAATTTGAGCCCTAGCCCTGGGCCTAGGTCAGGCCAAGACCATGTTCCCCGTCGCCTCCATCCGCGGACGATTGCCGTCATCCCGCACTACCGCCATGCCGGCATCCTCATCCTCGTCTTTGCCGTCGGCCGTATCCCCGAAGACGTGGATCAGCATGAACGCCCGATTTTCGTTTCCTCGACCTAGCTTTCGCTTGTGCATGTGCAGTTGTTCCTTCTCGTACTCGTGCCCGGGGATATCCTGGATAGTTATCGTGGGTAGTTCCCCGACAACGCGGTCGTCGGGTCGCAGACGCGTGGTAGTTGTACAGTAGGAACAGAGTACACGCTCCCATGGAGGAGTCGAACCAGGTCTCGTTCCTCTCTGGGCATGCAGCTTTGAACACTAAGGACAATGCTGGGCCAATCACGCATGTTGCTCTGGCGCTCCTCGCCGCTCGCTGGCAGCTCGATACGCGCTTCTATTTTATTCTTGTAAGTTTTTTTTTTTCCTTTTTTGGGTTTCTCAAAAAAACAAATCCTATCTTTGACAGGTGTTGGTCGGCACTTGGGCGGCAATTGTTTCAACGGCATCGCAACAGCGCCGGGATATCATGGCGACAGAGGCGTTAGAATTCTCGACTGGGACATGACTGGGACGTTACTGTCTGTCCATCTCCCCCTGTTCGGCAATTTGGCAGACTGGCAGCTAACCTTCTCGTCAAGTTCGCCCTACAGAAGCCGGGGCCATCGATCCCTTTTGGCCAGTCTGATATAGCCACCCCGGCTCTGATATAGCTTCTTTTGGACAGAACGGTCAAGTGTGCTGCCCGGATCCACCAACAGGCTGCCAGCACTCTCTTCCTTCCCACCGTTCTGTGTGAGGGGCTTCCGGCGACTGCGCGAATCCCGCCTGTCTGCGCTCCTCGTTGAGATCGCTGGGCTGCAACGCTGTTACGCTCTCCCACCGCATCCGCATCCGTAGCCACATCTGGGTCGTGCAGACAGCGAGCAGCTGTGCTCTGCCGCGACTGGCACGAGTGTTATGAGCTCATCAGCTTTGCTTCTTTGCTTTCTGCCCCCCTCTTTTCATATATCTCTGCATCTAGCTTCCTGTTCCCCTGCAGCTTGATATGACCCTTGAAACAAACTAAGGGAGCAATATATGTTGCTGTCTATCTATCGGCAGGCAAACAACCAGAGCCAAAAATCCCGTTACCAAACTTCCAGTGTAGCTCTGAGGCAAGCAATTGCCGTGAAGCGGCACTTGAAGTGACGGGTGACAGGTGTGGTGGCAATACCCCCGCAGAGCCGAAGAGTAGCAGCCTGTACGCACTCAGTTCTTTTCCTGCTCCGGGCGCATGGTAAAAGGAGCGTTTCACATTGTGCTCTCCATCCGGCTC
The DNA here is from genome assembly GCF_000221225.1 of Thermochaetoides thermophila DSM 1495. Taxonomy (NCBI): domain Eukaryota; kingdom Fungi; phylum Ascomycota; class Sordariomycetes; order Sordariales; family Chaetomiaceae; genus Thermochaetoides; species Thermochaetoides thermophila. The sequence continues at coordinate 2,487,729 of NW_006383038.1, forward strand.
GATGTTTCGTGTTCTTCCATGCTTTTTCTACCAGCGACGTCTAGACGTTTCTCATCGTCGGTGTCGTCCTACTAGCCTATCTTTCCGGTCAAGCCACCCGGGGTTGTCGGATCGGGGAAGTATACCCCACCCCCCCCCCCTGGAACCGTTGCTCGATGTCAAGGCACCCTCCCCTGCTCCCCTGCTCCCCCTGCTCCCTTGTTGCATCATACCGGATACCTTAGACACTAGCTACGGCTGGGGTCCTTGCTTCTATATCCGGCAGCCAGACCATGGCATTAGATCCTCAAATTATGCTACCCTCATCGCTGGCCAAGGCGACTTGGGCTCCCCAGGGCTTCTCACCGATCAGGAAGCTTCTCTTGTCTCGTGCTGGTCCGGCCCTATGTTGGCATGCCTAGTCGTTCATGTGCTTGTGTTTGGAAGTGGAGGGGAAGCAGATAGAGCTCTGCCTGGCTACGCCCGGCCGATATTAAGTATTAAACCGAGTGTGCTACCACCCGCAGCCCTGCATCCCACCTACTTCTCTCTCGTTTTGCTCCACGGTACCAGACTTGGGACGACATATAATACCAGATATATCTGCCACTGCTGCCACTGGCTGCTGGATGATCTAAATTCTGGCTCGCATTCCTGCACCGCATTGGACCAAGGGCCGGGAGGTAATAAGAACCGCTCCTGGCACTTGGACTCTGACTAAATACTATCAGTCCACTAAACATACACATACACACATACATCCATCCATCAAACCAAACACCCTTCACCCCTCTCCCTACCCTCTACCCCCAAGAGTAGTTGTACGGGAGGCAGAGCAGACAGACAGACAGACAGGCAGGCAGGCAGGCAGACCAGATACACTGAAGGGCCGCCATGTACTGTTGAGGAAGAGCTGAGGTCGCCATCAGATCATAGCTAGTCAAATCAGCAAGTCATCTCGCCCCCTACGGTATCCCAAGTGTTCGCCGTCGCATAAGGAGTTTCCTAATTCCTGAGACCATACCGCTATCGATTCATCGTCGCTGCCCCCAACCCTGCTGCCTCGACACCACATGCCTTCTGGCTTCATTAGAACACCCGCAAATACCTTCCAGCATAGCCTTCCGGCCGCTCCCGGGAATACGGAAGGGATCGAAGGACAATACGCTCGGTTTCCCCGAACCTATCTTCACAGCATTTTCGACGAGTCTATAGCCCTGCGGGGCTCTACCCCGACAAATAATTTCCATTCAGTCTCCGGCGACCAGCCAGGGCGGTCCGCTCTGGCGGAACCCATGTATTGGAGGCACACTGGCGGACAACTACCGCGTGGGACCGGACTACAATGTCGACTACTCGCCGCAAGAGCCGCATTCGACCGACCAGGCCCAAGCCCAGCACGCATATGATGCCCACCATCACCGAGCGTCGCTCCAGCATCCCGGGCCGCCGCCCTTACACGAGGCCCCTCCTGCCCATCCATCTCACCATGGCCTGCCCCAGCACTACACGCCCGCTCACCCGCACGCCCATCCCCCCCATCCAATGCTCACGGATCCATCAGCACACCTTGCAGGCCGACACATCAGCCATCCGGGCCCCCCGCCCCCTCACTTCGGCCCCGCCCCGCCTACCCATGGCGTCGTTGCGCCTCTCTACCCTTCTCTAACGGCGACTCCCGGCCCAGCCGCGGGCGTAAAGCGGCCCCGGCCCGATGATCTTGACCTCGGTGTCTCCGGAATGCCCGAGCTCGGACACGGCGATCTCGAGTCGATGCAACAAGCTCCTCCTCCTCCGATGGGTCCCCCCTACGGGCAGACGACGGCGCCGCCTCCGCCGCCGCCATCTGTTCCGCCGACGCATCACCATCATCGATTGCCGGAGACGGGGCCGCCCGCGAAAATGATGAGACGGGATGGGGAGGGCGGTAGCTCGTCTGGGCATCATCAGAGTATGGTGGGGCAGCCGGGTATGCCGCCTCCCGCGGCGAGGCCGAAGGGGCCTAAGTTGAAGTTTACGCCAGAGGATGACCAGCTGTTGATTGATTTGAAGGAGAATAAGAATTTGACGTGGAAGCAGATTGCGGATTTCTTCCCGGGGAGGTCAAGTGGCACGTTGCAGGTGCGGTATTGTACTAAGTTAAAGGCGAAGACGACTCAGTGGACGGAGGAGTTGGTAAGTTTTTTTCAGGGTTGCGCTGTAAGTGATGTGATGACATGCTGACTTTGGTTGTAGGATAATAAGCTTAAGGCGGCCATTCAGGACTATGAGAACGAAAAGTGGAGGATCATAGCCAACAAGGTCGGGACGGGCTTTACGCCGGCTGCTTGCCGCGAGCGAGCAATGCAGTTGTTGGGCGAGAATGCCGTATAGCGATTAGCGTCCTCTCCAAGGGTTTCGGCCCCTGAGTCTGGGGACACCACTATTTACACGCTGCCGCCGCAGTGATTGACTGCGTTAGTCAACTTCGATCGACACCGACAAACTTTGCACGATTGAGCGAACCGACCAGGGGATATTGAGTTTCCTGTTGCAAACCCCGAGTCATCCGTTTCTCCAACGACATCGACAAATGAAACCACGGAGAACGGTCGTCGACCCGAACCATATTGGACGAAGCGATGCATCTCAACTCACACATTCAGCTTCTTTTTTTTTTTTTTTTTTTTTCCTTTTTTTGATACCCACAGATTGTTTCTGGCGAATCCATTGCTTCGGCGAGGACCGAAGCGGTGGAAACTACCTTTCAGCACAACTCGACCATTACTCTCGTTACCACCACCAAACCGGCAACATTTCCTATGTCATCTCTCTTTCTCTCTCTCTCTTTTTGTCACTATCACTCTTATACTTCTGGATACCTTCACAGGTTTCATTTGTATACTACAGTACTGCACATTTTATCCTGTCCTCTTTTTTGGGAGCGATGTACTTGGGCACTAGGGTTTTTTTTTGTTTTGGCTTCTTACAGAGAGAGGCGGGAGATTAGTTTTGTGGAGTATACCCGAAGAGATACCCTTCTATTTACCGCCACACAGAAAGAGATTACTTTTCCTCTTTTTTCCTCAGTCTCGAGTATTGCATCTTTCCCTCTTGAGTCTTTGTCTTGTTTATTTTGCTCGAAATCTTGCAACAACATCATTGATGCTCGAACCACAGCAATATAGAAGGTGGGGTCGGGCGCGGCCTGGGAGGGGAACACAAGTGCATAGGGGTAGCGGGATACACGGCCGAGTGGTAATGATGACCTTGTTTTCCTGGTTTGGTTTTCTATCTTGACAGGGTAGGCTAGGGACGAAGGCTGAGGTTGCATAGGCTGGTTCGGATTCACGGGCTGGGTTCCTCAAGGCTGGCTGGCTGGTAGGCAGGCGCAAGGTTGGTTGAAGGATGGTCGACTTCACAAGCTCAAACTGATACCCACACAACACTTCATGAGTGCCTATGTTTTGGAAAGGTTGAAGTTGCTGGCGTATCGTTGGTTTGTATTTCGGGAGCCAATTGTTTTGAGGCCAGCCCAGTGCGGATCGAAAGTCTACATCTCCTGATACCTCTGCTGTCCTGGCCCTGTTGGTTGATTTCTGAAGTCCGCTGGATCGGTTTTCGGCGATCGCTTGGAGACTACCTACACTACCTACTTAGACATAACCGGAAGAATTCCGGATTGTAGGTTGGCCTCAATCCTAATGTACATAATAGTTATTGTGCCTATCGTCAATAATCCACTTTTCATCTTCAACGTCCACTCTGTTGTCTATGTCTGTAATGGAAGTCGAACCTTGGAGCAGCAACGCAAGGCCATCTCTACGACCAACTGAACAGCCACGGTGTCAAACCAAAACCATCCATGATCTGTGCCATCAAAACCTCCCTCACTATCACAGCTACCAAACTCCGTTCAACGCCATCCACCCATCCATCCATGACACTCCCCACCGCAAATCGATGATGTGCGGATGCACCGTTGCACAGTGTCAATAGTGATGCAACGGTTTTGATGCCAAGACATTGGAGTGGATCACAAGAGATCCACGATTTGTCGGTTTGTCCTATTGCAACATCCGCAATCATACAATTTGACATCTTGTGATACGTAGTGTAGTTCCCGTGTTGGGGTATACAGATTTCCGGTTTTCTTGGTCAAAATTCAATAGTTTGGGGGGCTGCGGCCGGTACGCGGCGAATTTCAGATTGAGTGTGTCGTAATGTCCGAACTCTACATCTACTGGCTTGCCTCGAGTTGCCCGGATTGTTAGTGACAGCGACAGCATAGAGATAGTTAGGCACGCTACATCATCAGATCATGTGGCAGCTGGCATTGGCATAGTTACAATGCTTCTACCCTACGATATTGACTGCCGGCTGCCGGATGAGCATTCCGCTTCGTCGCAGTCGCAGTCGCAATCCGTCCGTATCAGGCCAAATATCTCGGGTACCTGATTCTTGAACAAGCCAAAAAGACGCATTGTGGCAGCTCAAGAGAACTAAAGTATTGATCATTCACACCCACGTGTAGCAGATGCAAGGTACCCGAACGGAGGCAACGCTACCTCACCACTCACCTCACAGACACACAGATGTAAACGATCTGCTTACCTTAACGCTGGCCGCTGAAACATCGCGAGCTCAGAAACCACATCGGAAGCTCTATCGCATTTCGTTCCGTGTATCAAGAAACCCTAATTGAGAGGGAAACACGACTTTAGAGTGTCGCCGCATGAACATGACGCATCGCGTCTACCACACAACTGAAACACGCGTATAGTGCAGGACGTTGCGCTGCGCCGGTCCTGCTTAACATGCACGCGTTCGTCTAGTGTTAGCTGGCATCGAAATCAACGCATGCAAGGAAACTCCACCATCCAAATTCTAAACAAGAGAAAACATAAGACGAAAAAAAAGATAAATAGGTAATAAATACATAAAATGAAAAAAATGACACGTGGGGCGTTGTGCAAAGGGTGGAGCTCCTGTCGAGGAAAATCTGTCCCCCACCTTCAAGACCCAACGCTGGTCGGTCGATCGGTCGGTCGGCAACATCCACAACCCCACAACCCACAACGATTTCTATCGCCTTGTTGTCAGTACGCCAAGTCTCTTGTGCGACACTGAAGCCAGTCGGTTGTCGGTCGGTTTGTTGGTAAGAGTTATCAAACTCGGACGCTGTTAACAACCGACCTTACAGAACCCACCAACCAACATTGATAGTCGGTCGCAATCGACCGACTCCCCATTGTCAATAATGAACGCTATTGACGATCGAAAGAAATCGATCCTGTATCACCGACCGACCGCTTGATTCCATCGCTCCGATAAATTCTCTCGCGCAATTGCTAGCCCAGGTCACCCCACTGGAGCTGTGAGGTACTCACGGCATGGGCGAAGGTAACGTTGAGTTGCAGCAAGGACGACAATCTGCAAGCATTGCCATTGAGGGCATGGTGCCTGGGTTGGGGTGGTTGCCCGCCTGGTTTTGAGTTCGCTGTCGACGATCATCTTCCGAACCGTTTGTGGGCAGCCTAATTGCTGCATGTGGCTGTTGCATTGGACATACATATTTCAAATTCTCCAACTCGTTTTCATAAGGAGCGGAGGCTGACAGGCTGCATGGCCGTTGCCCCTCTCGCGTAGCCGAATGAGAAGCAGGCTTACTAGCCGCGTCGAAGACCTTCATACTTATGAGAACCAACTGGAGGAATGAATTCCATTTTAACAGCTGAAATGGGCCGCTCAACGCAACCCATCAGTAACACCGATCTTCACCCACGGACACCTACCTGTCTATGGATACCGCGCGGTCTTCACTCTCGACCTAACCCAGGTACCAGTTTCAACCAGGCACCTGACACCTCCTACGCCACACACCTGATCAGATATATATCCATCCATCCGGCTAGCAGTGTAACACTGTAGTTGGACGACAATCCCGAAATCCCATCTCTGGCTGATGTTGCAACCTTAAGCGGGCGGACACCCAATCGGAGATTAAGTCATAATATCTAACTTTATGCCCTCCCCCATGCCTGTACCCTATCCTGGCTGCTGTTTTACACCACCGAGCTGCCACAAAACTGCATGGCTACTACCGATTGGTTCTTTCATCCTTGCTACCTTAAGGCTACTTACAGTGTGGGTACGCAGTGTTCCTACCTCCATACCCTGGTCGTTGGACGCAAGCAGAAGAACTGGAGGGGCATCATCAACATCATGCTGCTACTTTGCGTAGTACTCGACCAGCTTGCGCTGGTATCTACGATCCATCTATCCGCACTTTACCTGGTCTCAGTAGGCTGCTTGTTAGGGCGCTGCGTGTCAGCCTGTCTACTGTTTAGGCTACCGTGCGCATCATCCGGGATAAGAAAACGGCTGGTTCCGGTGGCGCACCAGGTGGTTACAGATATCCTAGTGGTCTATGTTCCTGTCCAAACGGCCATTTCAGGCAGTGACATGACAAAGAAGGCCACAGAGACGCAGATCTAGCTGCCTCAGATTTATTGGGGTTCAGCCTAGCTGGTAGTTTGGTATGTCAGTGTTGCCGAGGGAAAGGGTTCAACGCGGACTCGGAGGTCAAGTGTATCTCCTTTTGAGTGAACAAAACTCGGCCAAAAGCTATGCTTCACTGTGGCCGACTAGCATGACATCTTCTTCGCTTAAAGAAAATTTATGAGACGAGTTCGCTTCGAAGCTAATTGGCAAGGCCCGCGACACCATGCCGGTACGTACGAAATTGTGCGCTTATGGCCCGGCCTGAGCCATATGTGGTCTTGAGCCGTGTCAGGGGAGGGAATACGGCCTGGAGATTTCAAGGGATACAATTTTGTTGTTAAGGTAACTTGAGGTAGGGCAACGGCCAAAAAAAATAATCGATGTAAATCTCGGGGCCTCGTGATCAATGTTTTGGGACCAGTTTGCCATATCTCTGTTCACTTCTCGACGTCTCAGCATGGATACTACGACAGGTAGATCAATCTTGAAGGATTCATTGACTATCGGAGCGCGGAATTTAAAAAAAAAACCTCCTAAAGGTTCCGATTTCACCCAAAAACGGGACGTCCCACATCTCCGCACCGGAAAAGGAGCTATATCAACCGGTTTATGCCTATAACTGGCACCAGTTAAACCCAGATAAAGTCAGACAAGCATCTGTTTCTGGATAAACAGTTTGTCACACGCACTGTGATGGGCATCTGGGAGCGGAAAAATGCCCAAGCTGTGGTCGAGCCACTGCCAAACTGGTCCATTCTGCAGCTGGTGAGTTTGGTTCAAGGAGGAGGGAGCCTGGATTGAGTCACTTTAGTTCAGTATATGTGCGGTCGTGATTGTTGTCGACGACTATTACCTGGGGAGATGGGCTTTTTGCATGACATGGCATGGCAGGATACAGACAGATGCCGTGATAGTTTGAGGTTTGCCGTTTGGAACTGCCATGTGTCGATCTCAATGAATACTGGAAGGTGAAGAGCGACGAGCGTTGATCAAAGTCTATTTTTGACCTGAACAGGCTTCCTCCAGTTTGAATAACGCATTCGGGATAGCACAGCAGCTACCAACTAGTAGATTATGCGACTTCCATGCCACTTCACAGGTATCATGTTGCACGGAGACTTTGAGGATAACAGTTTGAGCAGACTTCTCCCTAACTGCCTGCCTCGTCCTCCTTCCTTATCCTAAGTACTCACGGGAGATCTTGCGAAAGCACTTGGGTCATGCTTCGTCTCATTGGAACCACCAAACACTCTGATTCGCGGAACCTGGTTTGCCATACTCTGGTATCGAGGTCTCACCACCGGCACCCAAACCACCCACACACATAATATCTGCAAGATTCTGTCCTACCTGCCTAAAGGAAAAATTTTCTTTGAGGAGTCATCCGGCCCCCGCAGTACTACAGCGGATCAGGACATTATGCGGGGAAGAGAAGCATCCCGATATGGTGACGAGTTCACTTCCGCTCTGCGACACATTCCATGGGTTCTGGAAGGCCATTGTCAAGAGGTTCATCTTGTCAAGCATGGATACCATGGAGTGTGTTATATGATCTTCCATCTCTGATAATTCAAGACGGATTGTTTCCTTCCAGAAGCTTTCGAGACATGATTCATTGGGGGATCATGAATCCGGGCCCCTAGAGTATAGAGCTGAATGACGGACCAACGCTGTCTTTTTAGCAGTGAGTTTGGACAGGTTTCGAAGGCTGAATACTGTTCCTGCGGCTAGACACGAGATTTTGGGGTCTAGTTTTCCGCTAAATCGCTGAGTGTGGGCCTGGGAATGCTGAGATGGGTTTGGACTGGCATTGGTAGGGGTTCGATCGCAGTTGATCGCTGAGGCTTATCTAATTCAACTGTCCAGGTGTCATGCCATTAAGAATCGTACTCATCTGCCTGAGGAGTTAAATGTGCCTTTCGAGATTCTACTCATCATGGTGTGTACACTGTTGCTGGCTGCTTTGGATCTGAGAATGAAACGTTGAACAGCACCAAAAGGTTGATTCAAAGTTGTGATGAACATTCCGTTGCTGACAGAACCTCATGTTTTACACCAGTCATTCTCATATCCCATGACTGAAACCATTCGGAACATTGATCACTCCAATAAATAACAAGCTTGATGTCACAGTTCAAAGTTTGGTGTCTTGGGGAAGCACCAATAATAACCCTAACCCTTTTAATCACATGGTCCAGGTAATATCAAAAATCACGTGACATCGTGCCATCAGCATCGCGCCAGTCGCGCACCAACTCGACAGCTTCTGCACAGCCTCCACTTCGGATTTGAATGACACAATCTTGCTGTTGTTGCCTGAGCCTTGTATTGATTCTCAGATTTTCTCGATCAGTGCAGCCTTCCATCTCCCGATTCTTTTACTATACTTAAATCATCGTTGCTCTTTCCTTCCTTTTCCTTTCTTTGCCCGTAAAGTTTCCTCATACGTCGCTTTTTTCCCCCCATGAGTTCTATAATGTGGCGGCAGTAAACGTGCTTGGAAGATAACTTCTTTCATAACTTCCCACATCCGCTTTCTCCGCGATCCTTGAGATCACTGTATCCTGTGCATTTTGTCACCATGGACAATGAATCTGGGACTCCTGCCACTTTTGCTACTCCGCCCGAAGCACAGGCCTCGCAGGCCAGCTCTGTGCCTGCTGAGCCTGTGGCTCCAGCAACAGTGATCAACAAGCCCATGGCTCTCGATGCTGTGACAGACGAAGTAGAGGCTCTCAAGGACCTCACAGAAAATGTCCGCGACCAAGATGACCTGGAGCGGGATATCACGTACCAAGCAAGCATCGCTCTCATCGAGGCGGAAAACAAGAAAGATGTGAAGCGCATCGAGAAGGTTGAGAACACCAAGTCAAAGCTGGAGAGCCAACTGAAGGCACAGCAACAGAAACTTAGCGCTCGCCATGCGAATCCAACCTCAAGGCTGCGAATCCAAAAAGAGATTGCGAGACTCCAGGCCGAGATCGAGCTATGCGACAAAGATATAGCTGCTTTCAGGGCGCGCATCGAGCAGCGAACCAAGGAGGGTGTGGGATCAGATGGTAAGGCTGTGTCTGTAGGAGGGAGGCTGCCCAATGAGACGCAGCGTGAGTATCTGATTCGCACCGGCAAGATCACACCGTTTGCGACATTCGGTGGCCCCAGGCCTGATGATGTGGCTGGAGAGCTTGCGGAGGCGATCATTGATGCTGAAGAGGAGGCCATTGCTGAGGAACTGGAGGAACAGATGGAGGAGGGGCCACGGTCGCATCAGAATCTGAGGCTTCCCGGTTTCGTGCAGGACAATGATGATGATGATGATGATGTCTTCAGCTCGGCGGTCAAGTCAGAGTTTTCGTTGCGTCCTCGCAAGAAGCGCAAAATTCGGCAAGTTGAGGATGAAGGATCGGATGATGAGTTTGTCCCTGAGGAGTCTGCTTCGGAGGCAGCCACTTCAGAAGACTACGAAACGGATGACTTTGAGCTAGACGAACAGACGCCAAAGCGGAAACGAGGTAAAATAGTAAAGGCCACTGAGGAAGAGAAGATCGATTTGAGTAAAATTGATGACGGCAACGAGTCTGTGTACCAGCGGCGGTTAAAGAGTTGGGTCCAGAGGAGAAGCCGTGCTAGACGTCGTCATCGCGAACGGTTAGGTTATCCTGCCGGTGAGGGCTCGGATGACGAGGAAGAGTGGTTTAAACCACTGCCAGACACCCCTGATTATCAGTTTGAGGGTGGGTTGAAACTTCCTGGAGATATCTATCCTGCTCTCTTCGACTACCAAAAGACCGGTGTGCGATGGCTTGCAGAGTTGTACTCGCAGCAAGTTGGTGGCATCATTGGTGATGAGATGGGGCTGGGCAAAACAGGCATGTTAAAACACTCTGTTTTTTTATGATTGCTTGAGGCTCAAGCTTACCTTGCCCTAGTCCAGCTGATATCTTTCGTTGCCGCCTTGCACTACAGCAAAAAGTTGACGAAACCTGTTATCGTCGTCGCTCCTGCTACCGTCTTACGGCAGTGGGTGAATGAGTTCCATCGCTGGTGGCCACCGCTTCGAGTCTCAATCTTGCACTCTTCCGGCAGCGGCATGTTTAATGTTCGTGATGAAGGTGAGATTGAGGAGCTTGTCGAAGACTGGAATGAAGAGAAGAAGAAACCTACGCGCTCCAACAAAGCTGCCAAGCAGATCGTTGACCGTGTGGTCAAGCACGGCCATGTCCTTGTCACGACATACGCTGGGCTTCAGACGTACGGTGACATTTTGATCCCTGTGGAATGGGGTTATGCTGTGCTGGACGAAGGTCACAAGATCCGTAATCCAAACGCGGCGATTACTATTTACTGCAAAGAACTTCGCACACCTAACCGGATTATCCTCTCCGGTACGCCTATGCAAAACAATCTCACTGAACTGTGGTCCCTGTTCGATTTCGTCTATCCAATGCGTCTAGGTACGCTGGTGACGTTCAGGGCCCAGTTCGAAATTCCAATCAGACTGGGAGGCTACGCAAACGCTACCAACCTTCAGGTCATGACGGCGCAGAAATGTGCCGAAACACTCAAAGAAGCTATCAGTCCTTACCTCCTGCAACGACTGAAAGTGGACGTTGCTGCCGACCTTCCCAAGAAAAGGGAACAGGTCATCTTTTGCAAACTGTCACCAGAGCAGCGCCAAGCATATGAGCTATTTCTCAAGTCTCCCGAGATGGCTGCAATTCTCAACCGCACTCGTCAGTCGTTATATGGCATCGATATTTTGCGAAAGATTTGCAACCATCCGGATCTCGTTGATCCTAAGCTTAAGAACAAGCCCAACTATAAATGGGGTAGCGTCGAGAAGTCGGGCAAGATGGCTGTCGTTCAGTCTCTTCTCCCGATGTGGAAGCGTCTGGGGCACAAGACGCTGCTGTTTTGCCAGGGCACACAGATGCTAGACATTATTGAGGCGTTTGTCAAGACGCTCGACGGCATCAAGTACCTGCGCATGGACGGCAAGACGCCAATCAAGTTGCGGCAGACACTTGTCGATCAGTTCAACACTGACCCAGACCTAGATGTGTTTCTGCTGACGACGAAAGTCGGCGGCTTGGGTGTCAACTTGACTGGTGCCAACCGCGTCATCATCTATGACCCTGACTGGAACCCTTCCACGGATGTCCAGGCCAGAGAGAGGGCTTGGAGGTTGGGTCAAAAGAGGGAGGTTACGATCTATCGCTTGATGACGGCCGGCACGATTGAAGAAAAGATTTACCATCGCCAGATTTTCAAGCAATTCCTTTCCAACAAGGTATTGAAGGACCCGAAGCAGCAGACTGCATTCAACTTGAACGACTTGCATGATCTCTTCAGTCTCAACTCCTATGAAGATGGCGTGACCGAGACAAGCGAGTTGTTCAAGAGCAGCGGTACCAAGACATTTGCATCAGGGCCAAAGGAGCTCGTTGTTCCAGGGAATAAGGATGCTCCTGTCCTGGTTTTCAGAGACTCAAAGAGCAACCCTAAGAGCAAAGAAGGTGACGACAGTCCCAGCACAGAAGATAAAGAACTCGACGACCTCCACAACATCGATGGCGTCGCCGGTCTTGAAACTTACCAGTCCGCCTCCGAACCCGAAGACAAGCCAGCCGAGAAAGAAGACCGCCTGCTAGAAGGCATCTTCGCCCGGTCCGGCGTCCACAGCACAGTGGAGCATGACGAGATTATCAACGGTAGCAACAAGAAGCCCCGTGCCGACCCCCGCATGCTCCGGCAAGAAGCAGATCGCATCGCGGCCCAGGCAGCGCAGCACCTTCGCCGCGCGGGAGAACAAGCTCGTACCATCCCCATTGGAACAGTTACCTGGACTGGAGAGGTCGGTGAGGCAGGGCGGCCGGTGAATGTTCGTCGGGCGGCACAACAGCAGGCCAGGGGTGTGCGGTCAGGAGCAACAAGCAGCGCGAGTAGCTCAAGGTCAGGGACGCCTGCTTCCACAGGGCACGGCCTGACGGTGCGGGACTTTGAGAGGATGATCCCACCGTTTATCAAGAGGCATGGGGGGCAGGTACCGTCGAAGCTGCTGGTAGATCACTTCAATCACTACTGCAGTACCACACAACAGGCAAATGAATTTAAAATTGCACTGGGGAAGGTCGCGCAGATGGAGAAGAAGGGGGGCAGTATGAGGGTTATTTGGACGTTAAAGCCAGCGTACCGGTGAGGGGGTTAGGGTGTCATACAGTTTTCGTTTTGGGTTGATATATAGGAAGTAGGCTTTGACTTGGGAATGGAATCGAGGTATATTGAGTCCTATGGTTAACTCGGTCTTTGATTCTAGCATGGCGATGAGTTTAGAGAGCCGTAGTAAAAATACAATTTGAGATTCAGAGCGCTTCTTCTGGTAGGACTGGGTGTTAAGTAGTAAGGATCTTCCTGCATCCTCACTTTTCCCTGCGCCCTACCCCAGTTTCTGCATAGTACACGATGCCGGTCAAATTAGTTTGCGTGTTATTACAGAAATTTCTGCGCATCCTCCAGTTAGTCCTTCCTTCGATTTGTCAAGTCCCTCTCCCTGCACAGCTGTTCTCTTCTTCGATGCTGGCAAACCACCAAAAAGTTTTTCCACCAACACCGGCCGCTACGAAACCTCAAACAGGGTGCCGCGCGGTTACTGAGAAAGGACAGGAGTACTACCCCGCTGCTGCTAAGTCAGCAAAAGCGAGAGACATTGAACCAATCATCGGTCTTCTATTAAGATCGTGGAAGCGGATGAGCACGTTGGATCCCGCAGTCTAGTATCTACCCTTGCTTACGGAATCACTTTGTAGACACAGACGGTGCCTTGCCAAAAGGGTATTTGGGGACTATATATTTAAAGCTTTTTTGACGGAATTGTCTTCATCTGAGGGTGCATTAAAAAGAAGAATAAAAGGCCACTCCAATGCTAGCTCTAGCCTTTTCAAAAACTGCATCTCTGTTATACAATTTTTCATTTGTTGGCTTGTTTGTCATATTTCTGACAGTATAATAATACCAATCAGAAATGCAAGAGACTGAAGGAAATATCATCTGTCACTCAGCGCGGTTTGAGACAGACCCTCTTGAGGAGGATTCATACAAGTCTGAAACCGCTCAAGAGACAACTGGCGCTTCATCTAAAGATAAGTCTACGACAACGAGTCAACCAGAGCCGGAACAGGCTCTCCCACCCTTGACTCCTCAAGAGTTCCGGATATACAACCGTTTGGCTGAACAAATGGAGTATTTTGTAAATATCCCCTTGGCCATTCCCGCAACAACTCTTCCGTATTTCAATCTTTCGTATATCTCCGAGCAGTGAGGGAAAACATCAAACAAAAGCAAACTGACCTAGTCTGACATATTCAATCCTCCAGCACGACCACTTCCGCCAAATCTGGAACCTACTCTACACAGCCTGCGCCAACAACCGCCGCCCGGGCAACCTCACCCTCAAACAATTCCACGATGAAGGCCTGCGCCTGGCTCGCTACCTCGAAACGCACCACACCATTGAAGAAACCTACCTATACCCCTTGCTAGCGCGAAAAATGCCCGAGTTTCGCTCCTCTCTGCCACCTTCCCATTTCCGCAAGGGCAATTCAAAGGGTGGGAAAAGCAAAGGCGAGCAGTGCGAGCTGATAAGACAACACCAGCTTATTCATGAAGGGATGGAGGAGTTTGTGGAGTATCTAGAGAGGTGTAAGAGAAAGGAGTGTGAGCTAGAGCTGGGGGTGCTGAAGGAGAAGATGGACTCGTGGGGGGAGGTACTGATGAAGCATTTGGATCAGGAGGTGAGGGATCTAGGAGCGGAGAAGATGAGCCGGTATTGGACGGTCGAGGAGATGAGGGGGTTTCCTATTTGATGACTGTGAAGGGGATAGTGTTCAGAGAGGTTAGGGCGCAAAGTGTTCTGTGAAAGCAGGTTTGCTACGTAAGGAACACTTGATATTATGCTACCGGTTTAATAAAATATCATCCGTAGATAACTGAAACCAATACCTTTTTTTTGAACAAAGACAAGACATACAGCCGTCCAGAGCTATGAAACTTTCCAACTTACGAAAGCCAACAAAGATAATCTATTCCCACGCTGGGGCTACTCGGGAACACATGTGACATAGAACATCTAGGACTCAGGGTTATCCCTCTCTCCTTCATGAAGCAACACTCATAATATCATCTGCTGAGAACCACTGCTCATCGTTAGACTCTGACAGCGGCGTGGAGGTGCAGGTCACAACATCCTCACGACAGCAAACCCCCAACTCACGCTCAATAGTATCACTATTCAACTCCTGATCAATATTCTCGTTGGTAGCCTCATCCTGCTGCTTCTTGGAATTTTTCGGCAGTCCCTTATCAGTCGGTCCCAAGGGTATTCTTCACTAGATAGAGAGGATGGTAACATCTCTATATTGATCTGATAAGAATCATGAATGTATTCGAATTCTTGTGGATGAAAGACTATAGGAGTTGGCGGGCAAGATGCGATGCCACGCCGAGCAGGCTACTCAGGCTCTGGGGTAGGGGCCGGGGGACGAAGATATAATCTCTGGGAGACAAAGCAAGTGAACCAAACAAGGAGACAAGGTCGAAAGACAGTATATTGCTCTGCTGGAACAACTGTCGACAGAGTCTGAAACTGTGTCTGGATTTATTATCGGGCTGGTGTGTACCAGGTCAGGAGAGGCCTCAAGATCAGGTTTGGAGTTGGCTATCTCTGCAGGGTTTATGTTATCCATTGTTGGCTGGATTAACTTATTCTGGGTAGGGGGCTTGTTAATTGAGCATGAGGGTTCAGAAATCGACAAGAAAAGATACAGACTCATTATCAAATAACGTGACATAATTATATGCTATGGGTCTTGTGGCTAGCTAATGTGCTCATCAAAACTCTCACTTTCCTTTACAAGCCGTCTCCTTACGGAGACCGCCTGCTATGTGGTTAATATGCCATTGTCGTATATCTTACCCTTGGATAGGTTAAGAGTCATGGGTAGTTGACTATTCACAACATACTCTGCAACTTGTCTGTGACATGACCATCGAGTATTAACTTGACATCAAAGTAATATCTCAAGTTAGATGTAAAAAGCAGTTCGATCTGCATGTTGTTCGCATGATGGGCTTAGGGCTCTGTTATAGAGTATAATACATTAGGGCCATCTTCAAGTATCGGCTTGACAACACCATCGACAGTCCATAGGCAATGACAAAGGGATCTCATGCAGTAAACATCAGATCCCAAGAAGAATAAAGGCTATAATGGTGTTCAATGTACGTACCGGACTTTAAAAGTCTCGTAGCTGCCACAGAGGGTTGCTATGATACAAAGACATCTAACACACTCCTGACTGATTGATCCCGGAACTTTGAGTTTGAGCTTGCAGGCAATGGAGAGCGATAGCTGTCTCCATGTAATTTTTGTTCAATGCTTATCCATTCAAGCGAAATGACATATTAAGATCAAAATACACACCTTGTAGACACTTAGGCACCTGGTGAAAAACACCAGTTTCTCTCTTAGGACATTGATGCTCGAACCAGAGAAGTGGTTACCAGGAAGAAGTCACAAAGAGGTGACATAACCCACACAGTTTTTGAGTCAATGATGACACCAGAGACTCCTGATGTTATACTTTGGATGCATTGAATCTGGTGCCCTAGATCTTCATGGCTTGAACATCACCCCCAGCCTGGTCGAATATGATTAGCTCCGGGTAGCCCCCATCATAGCCTTCCACTTCTCTTTGAAAGGGCGTGTAGCTCATTTGGTAGAGCGCTCGCTTAGCATACCCTCTGTAGATCATTTCAGGGGCTACCCTAATGCGAGAGGTACTGGGTTCGATTCCCAGCTCGTCCAAATGCTGATGCCTGGAGGAATTTGGTGGAGCCAGGAGAACTTTTTGCAGAATTTGTTTTAGCCCTGCTGTGCCGAGGGTGTTTATTGGGGTTCATCTGAATATGATCCATGCTCTCCTGTGTGCAGTTGATTTTGTTTTTTTCATGGCTCTGTGTTAACCCACTTACTGTGAGGTTCTTCAGCTTGTTTGCAATATCTTTCAACAAGTTCTGAGTTGGATTAAGACATTCCAGTGCCTCTGTGTTGCATACAGTCACGTGATCAAGAGCTCCTCGAGCTAGTAAACTACTGAACATCAACAATGACCCAGCACCCGGTCCAAACAAAAGCCTGACAACAAATCTCTGACTGAAGTTGGGACGATTCCTTACTGTGTAACACCAGAAAAGCCATTCAAAGAATGCTTTAAAGTGTTCAAACCGTGAAATAGGTTTTTGTGGCCGGGGCTGGGAACTCGGAGAGGTTCAGGTCAACATCGTTATCGATAAACACGCTATCCTTATCTATATCATGGTGCTCGATGGCAATATCTCGGCAAAACACGTGATGTTTACATTCGTGCACGATGAGCAAGGTTACAGAAAAACATTGGATTGGCGCTTGTCCTTTCTTCTGGAAACCCATGCAAGGCATCAAGGAACCCCACCAACTCAGCAGGGCCAACTGCAAAATGGAGCGGAAACACGAGGCCGAGAGAGGCCACTTCGGGCAAATCAGAAGCTTTGATAGGCCGCGGAATCTGCGTTGCAGAGGTCGCAGCAGCGGTAGAACAGGAGAGAAGCTGAGAGGCATTGGAGAAGTTTTTGTTCCCGGATGAACTGGAAGCCAAAAGAGGGCCAGGCAAGGGGCCTGCAGGACGCAACGGGCTCATCAAAGTGGCGCTGCCGCGCAGGCTGGACCTCGCTCGAAGCCCAGCTGCCCTGGCACAAGTTTTGGTAAATCCGGGAAGACGAAGCCTCGGCCCACCGTAGCTCTGGCCAATCAGGGCTACCGTTGGTCATCTGCATTTCAGGTCCCCACGCGCGTCCCTCGCGTCGCCAGCTGCCAGCGTCTGCGCGTCTGGAGCGTTGGTGTTTTGCTGCCGCTGCTGGTCTGCTGGTGCAGCCCGGAGTTTTGCTGCGTTAGCCAGGCCCAGCCCAGCCAAGTTCGGGACCCCGGCAGCCCCAGCGGGCCCCCAGCGCTCCCCCAGAATCCAAGCTTGGAAGCTCCCCAGGGCCCGTGGCAGGTCCCCAAACCCAGCGCCCCCAGCCCCCCAATTCTCGACTCCCGTCCCGGCCATGAGATTTTGCGACAACAAGCTGTTCCCTGCCGCCAACCACCAACCACCAGGTTGACCAACCCACCCCCCTCGACCCAGCTCCCTCGCCCTCGCACTCCCTCCCCGTCCTCTCCACGCTGTCCACGCTGTCCAGCGCCGCGAGCATCCCCGTCGTACCCCTCCTGTGCATCGATTGTGCCTTGTAAGTCTACCTCGATTTTCTGCAGATCTTGCGTCTCCATCACCGCTTATTGTCCGTGTTTATCATTCTTCCGACTCCGTCCGTCCATCGAGACAAGACCCGCTTCGCCCGTTGCCCCCTGGCCCGTCTCTCGGTTGTTGCTCCGCTGGTGTAAACAGAGCGGAGGCCAGAAGCCCAGGACGCATCAGGACCGCACGTCATCAGGCGCAAGACATCATAGTGCTAAGGCAGTGGGCACGTTGGCTAATACATTCCAAAGCTCCAGAACATCTTGGTCATCGCGCGGCCCGTCGCGGACAATAGCATACACGGCGAAAATCGATGCGAGCTTGACCCACGCGCGCGCCCACTATGTCGCCCAAGGTTGATATCGACGTCTCCGACATGGTCGAGGACGCCGTCAAGGATGTTGTGAAGCACGCCGTTAAGGAGCAGCTCAAGGACGCCAAGGAAGTCATCAAACACCCGTTCAAGGAGGCCAAGGAGGCCATCACGCACCCATTCAAGGAGGCCAAGGAGGTCATCACGCACCCCTTCAAGGAAGCCGTCCAGGACATCAGGGAGTTCAAGGCCGAGGTCAAGAAGGATGGCGGTTTCATCGGCCACACTGCTGCCGCCATTCACGAGGCTGCCACCGGCCAGCTTCCCGGCACGAGCGGGAAGCATCCCATCTCTGCCGTCGTCGGCACTGCCCTGACCGGCGGCAGGAAGAATGCCGGCACCCGCGGCTACCTTGCTGTATGTGTTCCCTTGAATGCCCTCTGCGCGCGCACCGGCCATGAGCGATGATGATGACTGACATCCCCATAGTGGTACATCAAAGACTTGAGGATCATCCTCTGCGCACCAAGATGCTCACGGCCGGCACTCTGGCCGGTGGTCAGGAGCTGCTCGCCTCGTGGCTCGCCAAGGATCGCAACAAACACGGCAACTACTTCACCTCGCGCGTGCCCAAGATGGCCGCGTATGGTGCCTTCGTTAGCGCGCCCCTGGGCCACTTTATGATTTGGTGCCTGCACAAAGCCTTCAGCAAGCGCACCAGCCTGCGGGCCAAGATCATGCAGATCCTCGTTAGCAACTTTATCGTATGTCATCCTCCTCCTCCTCCTCCTCCTATCCCCCCCCCCCGCCCGAAAAAATAAAAAATAAGCTACATACCTGTCCCTGATACTAACTAACTGACTGGCAGATCGCCCCTATCCAAAACACTGTCTACCTCGTTGCGATGGCGCTCATTGCCGGCGCGCGCACCTGGCAGCAGATCCGCGCGACCGTGCGCGTCGGCTTCTGGAAGGTGATGCGCGTGTCATGGATCTCATCACCCATCTGCCTGGCCTTCGCCCAGAAGTTCCTTCCTCAGGACGCCTGGGTGCCTTTCTTCAACCTCGTCTCCTTCATCATCGGCACATACATCAACACCATCACCAAGAAGAAGCGCCTGGCCGCCCTGCGCAAGAAGCACTTTGGCGACCGCGCCACCGCTCCTCCCCCGCCGCCTCCTGGCCCTGCCGGCCCCGGCCCCAACCTCGGCATGGGCGGCCCCCGCCCCGAGGACTACCCCCACCCTCACCCCCATCCGCATCCGCATCCTCACACTGGTCTCGGGCCCAACCCCCCCTATCAGTGAAGAGTTGATCGTCAATAATCGGGGGGTTATTGGCGTGAAGAGGAGTTGGCAACGACATCTTGGTGGCGACGTCTCACCTAGGCGAACGCGTCTGTGGAGGAGATACGGTACTCAGACCACGGCGGACCGGCGAGCGAGACCTGGCTGATGTCAATCAACTTTAATACGCATCAATCATGGCAAGTCGGGCTGGCCGTATAAGCTATGCGACTTTTCTCTCTCTTATGAATGGATGGGAAATGATCTAGGCAGGCATGTAGGAGGGAGGTTAGAAAGGCGAGAAGGAAAGGGATGCAGGCAGCTCCTTTGGAGTTTTTCAATCTATCAAACGGGGGGCGGCTGGATCCTTCTGATTGTAATTTTGGTTGTTGCTATGTTCTCCTCTGACTTGTGGCTGGATAGGGCTTGGACTGAACGCTATGATGGTAGATGAATAAATAGTTGGATACCTTGTAGTTCCTTTCGAATCAGTTTATTGGCTTTCTTGGTGTAATTGTCCTTGGTTGTTCTCAGTTGTCTTCATATCCAATGTTGTAGAACTTGGTGATTCTACCCAAACACAGGCCGGTCCTGGTTTCCTGAATAGAGCTGAAGCCCCTTCCGATAAGTCTAGCTGTCAAATGTTCACCGACCTAAAGTTGAAGGTTATCTTCATCCGTTGGACAGTCACCCGTTATCTCCAGTCTGATATCTGACGGGAATTTGTTTATTGACACAGGCCCTACAAGCAGGGCTTGGTTCCCCCACATGTTCCGAGACCTTAACACCGTTGGACCATTGCGGTCCATTAATCAGAGCCAGATATTGCCGGATTCGGGACCAGCGTCGCTATACACAGTCGTGGCCCCCATTCACTTCGTAATCGCTGAAACGGTCGTCGTCCAGGAAGCACCCCAGTCGGCCAGCGCCAACGGAGCCAGGTCGCCATTTCCATCGATCTATCATGCCGTGATGAATTGTGCTGTGAACTCATCCGCCGACAGCAAAATCCGGATTCTCCAGGATGAAACTCGGGCTCCAGTATTCCCACTCTTCCTCGGCCTGCTTGTCCACCCACAGTATGCCTTCGCCCTCCAGATCTTCGAGCGCCGTCTGTGCGCGTGCCCGAGTCCAGTGCAGGTTGACCATCAGCATCGACACGCTCACGTACCCCAGCACTTGCACCGCTTCTAGCACCGCGCTCTGGTCTGTGTTGAGCTCCTTGGGGATAGACCGGATGTAAGACTTGCTGCCGACTTTGATGATGGAGTAGGCTGAACCAAGGGGCTTTAGAGTGCCGACTGCGCGGAGGATGTCATCTCTAAAGGGATGTTAACCTCACAAGTCTCCAAGAATCTTGGAAGGATGAATCGAGGTAACTCACTCCGTAATCTCCCCCGCCCCCTCCGGACGTCCCTTCATTATCCTCTCCTGCACCTTTCTCAGCTCAATCAACCCGCCATTCTCATTCCTGGTCTCGCTGCACACCTCCACCACCCTGACCGCAAGCTCAAAATAAAAATCATTCACCGTCCTCCCCAACAACTGCGACCACACAGAACCCCCTAAACTCCCACCCCCAGCACCACTCCCTGAGCCAGTACCGCTGCTTGCGAGCGGATCGACCCCAATCGCAGCGCACATGCGCGCGAACTGGGCGCGAAACGTTGGGTTCGAGCGGATCTCGCGACCATGTTGTTGGGCAAATTGTTGCAAGAGGGACCGGAACACCTCGAGTTGGGTTTGTAAAGCGGCTGCGTTGGCTGAGCGCAGGGAGGAGCCGTGGCTCGCGAACTGCGCTGAGGTTATGCGCGAGCGGTCGAAGGCGGCAAGGCCGACGCCGCGGCGGGACATTTTGAGTTTAGAGGTGAGGAATGGGATGGATAGGGATTCCACGCAGGAATTTAGGATGCAAAGGCTCGAGAATCAGTGAAAGCTAGAGTCTGTGGGTTTATGAGGGAGAAATAGGCACACATGAGCATGTGACATTGTTGGAGAGGGATGAGACGGTGAGTCGGCGGGGAGAGGTGACGTCGAGGAATGTGGGGCTGGTGAGATAAGGCAGTGGGAACAACAGGTCCCGTACCCGAAGGGAGACATCATCTCTCGCTAAGGGGTTCGGGTGAGAAGAACCTTATTACGAGTGAGTCGTGAAGGTACCTTATTTTCAGTTCGATGGGTGAACCTTGGATCTGTCTTGTCGGCAGTTGTAGTTATCGTTGTATCAAATTCGTATCCGAAGATAATTTACCGAACGCTTCGGGCATAGCTCACTTGCCCTGCACCCCTTTGCATTCTTAATCACGTCCCCTCTATCTACCTGCTCAACTTCCCAGCTCTTCCATTTTTCCATTTCAATAATATATACTTCTTATAAATAAGCCCATAGAATTCTCAATATACACCCAAGATCGCCCATGCCTTACCCCGTCATCCATCAATCCCTAAAAGAAACCAACCCAACCTCTCTCCCATTCTCATCCAGCTCCACCACAACAGGCATACCATCCTCATCTTCATCCTCACTATCCCCGGGCCACTGCCTCATAACCTTCCCTTTACTTCCATCAAACCCATTTCCCCTACCAAACTCCTCCATCTCCTTCCTCCCAGCATCCCTCTCCCCCTCAACCCTCCCCAAATCCCACCCACACCTCCACAACCACGATTCTAGCTCCTCCCAAGCATGAGCTAGCGCTGCTCGTTCCTCTTCTTGTTGTTGGATGATCGTGGCGCTGATGCCAGAGTCAGAGTTACTCTCCAAAATCACTCCGTGTGTTCTCAACCGGCGTTTATACTCCGCCAGTGCGTGACGCAGTCGCAGACGGTTGACCGGTCGGTACTGGTAGAGCAATCTGTCGGCATTGGGACCGTTTCGTCTCCCACTACCGGGCTCTGTCGCGCCCACGTCCTTGTTCTTTCCGTCCTGTGAATCCCTAGCTTGCGACGCCTCGCCAACATAATTCTCCGTAAAGTACAACTGCGCATGCAGCGTCAGGATAAGGTCCCTTGCAAGCATGGGGTGCGAGACTGCAAGAGCATGTGCACGAAGTAGGATCTTGAGGACGAGACTCCACCACTGGTCTAGACAAGCTGAGTTGCTTAGTTGCGTGCCGGTGATGAAGGTGAACTGCAGCTCGGCGAGGATGTCCCGGGTAGTAGATTTGCCATTGTTCAGCGCTGCTAGGATACGTGGCGTGGTGTCTGATACGCTGGCTTTCGTGTCTGCTAATCCGGCAGCGTCTAAAAATTGCAGGTCGCGAAAGTCTTGGGTGAAGGAAAAGGAGAACTCGCTGCTGGTGCTGTTGAAAAGGGGCTTGCTGGCTGAAAAGATGGGTTCTTGATGAGATGAGTCCTTGATGATCTCTTTCGCGCAGTCTGTTGAATCGACGAGGTACTCTTTGACGCCCTTTTTGCCGGTTATGCATTCGAGGAAGGGCGTTGAAATAGCCCAGGTGAGAGTGTGCCACAGCAGGGTTTGGGTTCGTGCCCATTGTGGGACTAAGCTCGGATTAAAGATCGTTTCTGTGTTTGGACTCTTTTGCTGCTTCTGCTGCTCGTAGATATTATATGGTTGCAGGCTGAAATACGTTGTCTCGATGCTAGCCTCGATGTTACGCACCTCCTGCGCCGTAGGCTCTGCCAGCACCTCATGGAACCTATTCCACTTCTTGACCCTCACTGTGCCATGACGCTCCGTGATAAACCAGTAGCCGCAGCGAGAAATACCATTGGGCTGCTGGAGCCAGAGGAAGTGTGCACCTGGGGGGATGTCGCGAAATCCTGTGAGGCTCTTACTTGTGGTCATGGCGATGGTGTCCAGGCCGATGATGAGGTCGTTTGGGAGATGCATTGTTCGGAAAATATCGCCTTTCTTAAGGAACTCTCGTCTGTTGCAGGAGTTTTGAGTTGATGCTGGGTGTGTGGTCCGGGTGTAGGAGGGAACTGAAGAAGTGCCTTCCCCTTCCAGGAGAGGCATCTTGTCTTCTTCCATGATTATACTACCACGATGAAGTCTCGAACTTTATCGAAATGCTGAGATAGGCTGTGCTGACACAATGAATTCTCGCAGATGCCCCTCGCTGAAGTTGCAGGTCAGTTCACCAACTAGTGAGCACAGGGACTTCTGCTCAGCCGACAAATTTGACCTTGGGGAGCCTCGACAACAACGACCCTATCCGGTGCTTCAAATTAATTGTGAAAGCTAGTTACGATACTCTCTGATGGCAGCCTGACTTTACTCAAGGTCTTGCTACAAGAATCGCCGTCTTCGTGGGAAGTACCCAGCCGGGCTTTTCTTGATGAACCTAGGTAGACCCAATGTCGATGAAGCACATTCCTAATCTTCCTGCAAAGTGCAGTTGAAACTCATGGAAAGAACAATGAGAGCTTGCCTCACTTACTTGGCGTATTTGTTATAAAAATTGGCTCGGTTGTTTTGACTTGTTACATGATCGAAGTCCAGAAGGGAACATCAGAAAATCCCAACGTCTCCGTCACCGACACCGTGATCCGCACAGTACTAATACTGTAGACGTAAAGTTACCCCAGATCGAAGCCAGTCGAACTCGACTCCATTCATCCACGTCAACTTCCTTTAGCCCAAAGCTTGTTTTGTCACCTGGTCCCCTGCAAAACTGGGGAAACAGGTGATCAGATCAGCTTTCGGAACATGCCGGTCGGCATGAGCGAAAATAAAAGAAAGCTTGTTTGCGTGACTCGACAAGGGGCTCGTCAGGCATGTTGCATCCCAAGCCGACCTGGCCCGACTAGATCAGATGGATCGGTCACTTGCTCACCGTTTTTCCCTGTTGAGGAAAATCCAAACAAGGGTCGGGAGATCCTCCGGGCTGGGGAAGAGGTGGAGTTTGGGATGGTTACTCCCAGGGGCTGTTGATGGGCTGCGCATGTTACAGCAGGTGAGAAGAAATCGTCCGTTTTCGGCTTATGTCGGTTCATGGGTCTGTTGAGAGTGACTCGTAGAGTCCTATCCTTTCCTCAGATGCATCTGCTTGGAAGAAGTCACTATACATCGAGGCATGTTCGAAGGCTTTTTACTAAGGAAACAATTGTCTTTCTATATACTGCAAAATGACCAATTAGCAGGATGAGTTGCTTGCCTTATTCCAAAGAATCCAACGTGAGCCATCTTAGCCCATGAAGGTGACATGATGTGTCGCGTCCAACAGAGCTGATTAGTGTGGGCGCCGACACAAAGGCATTGTAACATCTTCTTGAGCCTTCAAACATATATTGCCCTCCTCGAGCAGTATGTTGTACCATAGAACCACAACCCTGCACCTCCTCGGCCGGATTGAAGCCTGCAGACAGCGCTAAAAGCTCAATTATCCCCCCTTCATGCTTTTACAACCCGACATGAGGAATACCGGGTGTGACGTCCATATGTGACGCTCCAATTCCTCACAACTAACCGCTCCCGAAACGCTAGCGCACTTAACCGAGCCGAGAACAAACATACACCTTTGGCGGCAGCCAAGAACAGCAATATACCACCATCTCGCGTATTTCAACGGGGACAAGGGGCAGGTACGGAATAGTGTTGTTACACAAAGCCAACTTAGCGCGAATGTAAAGCTTATTTGTAAGTATTTAATGTACATGCAACGTAGTGTAAGGTACGTCTTGTCTTTTCTTGGTGATGCATCTTAGGCCCCTAAAGTAATTACTGTATGTGAAGCGACGGCTATGTACACACTAATGTAAGATGTAAGCCAGAGAGCAAGCAACCGTGGTGCTGGTGTGGAGGGGCGTCGGGGACAAGCCCGAACTGAGTTGCATGCATAGGTAGGCAAGTATATCGTCCCCGCGTCCGCTGCTGCTGTGCCCAGACCGGAACAGGAACCTTGGCTTGCAAGTTGCAACCCGTCTATGCAGGAGAAGCTGCTGTCTTCACTTTTATACCAACACCAACAAGACAACTCGGTATACGGGTGGTGCAGGTACTTCTGGATGGGGGTTAAGACCACTCTGATAACCCAGCTGCCCCGCACTTACGTACAGTTAGAATATATGGTTGAAGAGACAAAGAATAATTAACTGTCAGGGCCTGACGCTGAGCTGCAGTCAACCAGTAATACACCTAGCGCAATGCATACTTCCTCTTCAAGCAAGACAATACCTACAAACACATCTCACCATACATCCGAACCGACTGGGTCACCAACGATAGCATGTTGTAAGCAAGCAACCACCTACCAGAACGGATGATTCCGTCCGTTCCATCGATCGACCAGCGCTAGCGAATTAGCCTTGTCTCAGGCCGACCCGAGCGGACGGTCCATCCGTTACTGACAAAACCACGTGGGTTGGTGGACAGGCCAGGGGGGGGGGGTGAGGTCGGTACCGTTCCATCCTTTTTGTTCGGCTGTTTCGGATGGCTGACCGAGTTGTATGAAGCTAAAAAGGATGCCAGGTGATGTCTGCGTTCCGTTACCAAGTTGTCGGGTCAACACTAAAGCATGGCGTGCAGTTCGGTGTTGTTCGCCCGTTTAGAGCTTGATAGAAGGATGGAATTACATAGCAAGAAAACAATGACATAAAGCCATACATTGATGAAAAAGACATCACCTTCTCAAAGCCCCCCTAACAATCCAACGGGTCATGTACGGCAGCGTAATCTATCAACTTACAGAATCTGCTAGCCACCAACACACCTACCGACGTCGGCACCTGCGCAGCGGCGCTGCCTGAGCCGTCCACCCCGGCCCCGTTTTCGACCTGCTGCAAGCAAACAAGACCGAGCCTACAAAAGTTGCACAAAAAGCGCTCGGTTGGCTTTCGCCTCGCCCCGTCACACCCGACGGTCTTGTGTCACGACGCTAACGCTACCTGATGGCACCGCAGCGCCCACACCTCGCGTGGTCGGAGAAAGCCTATTTGCCCTATGTATAAAAGGAAAAGTTGGTTTTCTAGAATCCTGTGTCGAAAAAGGCATAGAAGATTCGTTTATCTACCCAATTCCAGCGATTGATGCACGTCATGCGTCAAGTCCCCTGTCTGTGAAACCAACTGTCCCTAAGCTGACTGCCTCAAGACATCACACATCTTACCTCCCCTGCTCTCAACGCCCGCAAGTTCAAGATACTTGATCATTAATTATGCATATAACCGCTTGCTGCGACACTGAGCAACATATCTCTGCACAAGACATGCTGTCGAGTAAGTTACCACAGCATTGCAGTCACGTCATTATCTCTTACTGTTTGCTTACTGGCTTGCCAGTGTATGGCCCCAGTAACACCCATATGTGTTAGTGTGTGAAACCTCAGCCATAGGCCCGTAATGTTGTCCAAAACAAGAAAAGCTGCCGGGTATCGTCATCTCATCGCTTCTCCCACACCCAATCTCATGCACTCCCGCCTTGCCACATCCCACCGAATATGCAACACGTCAAATGAAAAGAAAACATTGAGGGATCGAAATGTCTGAGGATGTGTGAGAGGAATCAAGGTATGTACAGAGAGGAGGTATCAAACACCAAATCCACGCCCTTCCCCCCTTAACCCCAAAAATCGTGGCGCCGTTAATGAAGAGAAAATGCAATCCCTACCCCACTCCCGGAACCATGCAAAATGAGAACATGTCTCAAGTGTCAAAATAAAACAAGGACTGCGAGGGAAAAGAAACTGAAAAATAATTAGAGAAGCAATTTATGCTTCATCCGGTAAACCGGGATCCGTAGTTGCCTACGCCAAAAAGGTGATCGATCCAAACTCGCATTACGTTACGGATGATCATATATTAGTGCCGCTCTTGGCAAAGACGAGGCAAGCGCTGAATCCAGGAACGCCGATTAGAGAAATACCGATGATAAGTATCAACATCAACAAGGTAACATTTGTGGAGCCGGGGTATCATTCCTGGTCATCATGGCTGTTCATAATTGGAGTTGGAGTGACAAACAGCAGTTATTGATGGCCAGGGGCAGGGGGGTTGCCGTTGTCTAAACTTCAAGTCAGCAGGACTCTGATCCCTCAGCGTTCCCAACCAGACTTACGCTGACTGTAGATCTGCTGGTTCTGTTGGCCATACGGGGAAGCCGGAGAGCCATAGTTGTAGACACCACCGCTGTAATCGGGCAGCGACTGAGGCATTGCGGTCGACGGAGGGGCGGGGTATTGAGTGGTCGAGTACCCAATAGGCGGCAGCTGAACAGGCCGAGACGCAGCATATGTCGTCGGAGGGGGTTGTGTGGCTTCCGTGCCGGGCTGGGCAGAGGGGTCGGCAGTACCGTTCTGCTGGGCCTGAGCAGCAGCAGCAGCAGCAGCAGCAGCCTGACGCTGACGCTCTTCTTCGGCGGCCTTCCTGGCAGCTTCCTCCTCCTTCTTGCGCTGCTTCCATTCCCTGCGAATCTCCTTGAATTCTGTGTGCAAACACACGTCAGCACAAGAGTCCCTGGACAGACAGATGGCTGTCCAGGAGAAGGGTTGATTGCTCACCTTCAGGAGTACGCTTGGGACCGTGACCCTGCATAGTCACATGCGCATTGAGATGGTTCAAAGTGCCATAAGCCTTCTCGCACCCGTTCCAGCCGCACTTGTACATGCGCTCAATCTCCTCGTATCTCCTCCTCGGCCTCTTGTGTTGCTGCGCACCGGGAATGGGCACGAACGAATAGACCTGATGGGGACCTGTGGTCAGCACCCCAGTTGGGAAGGGTAGGCGGCTCGAGGGAGAATAAGTGCAGGCCAAAGCTGGCTTAGGGGAACGGTTGCTCGAAAGGCCGGCATGGGCTTGCGCGCTTTGCCAACGCTCCACGGTCTGCGGCCTGCGAGGATCCGAGGGAGAGGCAGGGTAGACGCCAAGACCTACCTGATTTGGGCGAGCCGGAGGCGCCGCCGTGGTCGGGGTCTGAGGGAAGACATGATGGCCGGGAGTTATGGGGCTGGGAGAATGCTGGCCATAGCCGGCCCAGTCGGGACGGGGCTGGGCATACAGGCTGCCGGGATGCTGATAGCCGTGAGGAAGGTCCTGCGGAGGCGGAGGAGGGGCATAGGGCGAGTACTGAGGGGGATGGGCATAGGTCGGGCTGGTAGCGGCAATCGCGGGATCTAAAGATAGTTGCGTGTCAGACTTGACCTGCTGCTGACTTTGATGATTGGTCTCTGTGAGCAGAGGAGAGAACGGACTTGGTGTTGTTTGCGCCATGGTTCCGCTGCTGGGAGTGCTACTAGCTGCGTGATACGGACGCTGCAGAGGCTCGGCGAACGAGGCCGAACGCGACGAGGGCGGGTAGACTGAGTACTCTGAAGTAGGAGTAGCTGATGCCGAATAGCTGGAAGAGCGCACCTCCTGCTGGCCGGGGTAGGGCGCAGTAGACGGGTGTTCTACAGTGTTTGATGAAGGCTCAGCAGGGGTGTCGCCCACGTTGCTAGGATAGGGCGTAGGCAAACCTGACTGCGAGTACTCGGGCGCACCGCGTTCCATAAAGACGGGCGAAGATGTGACGGGGATGAGCCGTCGACTAGCGAAGGGAGTGTGGCGGGTTGGCGGGTGGCTATCTCGGGATACCAGAAGCTCTATCTGGTGAAGGCCGTTTTCATACCACCGCTGACAGCTCGACTCAGAGACCTGTATCCAGCTCCGAAAGTCGACGAATCAGACGACAGTCCCTGTCCTTCAGTCGCTCGGGATCGATTGTGGGTGTGGTGGGCAAGCGCCGCCAATCCTTGTTTTTGTCGCAGATGGGAGAGAGGGGCGATGAGCTCAAGCCGGCTCGCGGGCTGGTGGTCGACAGGCCGGGTAGGTAGATAGTACTGAAGAGGATAAGACACGGAGCGGGAGGATCCGTATATGGTATGTAAAGTATGTACGATATGTATATACGTGAGCTGACAAGAGAGAAGACAACAAGAGAGGCGGGATGGCGATGCTCAGGGTGCTAAGCCTTTCCGTTTTAATTCCTGTCGCTGTTCTTTGGCGATGTGGGCGCCGTGATATAGGTATCGTGAATCAGATCAAAGGCCTAGCTAGCTGGAGCTGCTGACTTGACGCGTGGAGCACCGTAGCACGTCGACCCTGGACAGGTGGAGAAGACCCAAAAGAGGGACCAGCACTAATTTTTTAGCGTGAGTCGAATCAGGAAGGGCAGGCTGATCTGGGGTTGCGGGTGTCTTTGGGTTTGGGTGTTCCACACCCAAAAAAATTAGCGCGAGATTCGGAGACGCTAACGTAGCGTGAACACTCGAGCAGCGGAGCCGCAGCGAGGGTTCCAGCGCCAGGTTCCTTGGAGCTATGGCTTAGCGTTGTTGCGCTTCTACGGTTCTGCGGTTCCCGGGTCTGAGCGGCACCCGACTGCCGGGTTCTCTGTCGCGTGTTTTCGA
This sequence comes from Thermochaetoides thermophila DSM 1495, assembly GCF_000221225.1. NCBI lineage: Eukaryota > Fungi > Ascomycota > Sordariomycetes > Sordariales > Chaetomiaceae > Thermochaetoides > Thermochaetoides thermophila. The sequence goes on from NW_006383038.1 coordinate 2,517,462, forward strand.
TGTTGCGTGCTGCGTTGCTGTGAACAACGGGGTATGACGCCCAGAATTCGACGCGCCGACCGGCTAGGTGCTCGATTTCAGCGTGTCCTCAACGCCCACGGCAATGAGATGAGCCAGATTGTCACGGGCCTTAATGCGTGACTGATTCGGAGAAAATGGACCCGTTCGGGAAAGGAAGGATTGATTTTATACCGAAGAAGTGGGGAAGGGTGGAGGTAAAGTTGAAATGGGGTCGCTGGCCTTGCGCTCTCTCTGCTGTCTGCTTTGGCTTCGGGTCGCGCTGGTAGTCGCAGTCCTCCTCCAGGCAGGCTTTCGAGTGAACCAGGAAAAGAGGGGGGGGTGCCCACCACGCGCTTTCCCGCGCTGGCCAAAAAAGAGGGGCTGAAGTTGTGGCTCTTTTGAAGAGTGGAGTCGACGACAAGACTCCCAGGTCCAGGTGCCGTGCAGTTGCAAAAAAAAAAAAAAAAACAGCTCGAGGAGCTCTGGCTGTGCTAAGACCTGGCCGCTGGAGATTGGAGGTAAATCAATGACAGTGACGAACCCACGACACACAACACGATTCACGATTCCCGTGGACAGCACTTTCTTGTAAATCGGCCGGTTCGTGGGCGCATTAAAGAGCCCCAGATCCCGAGTGCGAATCAAGTGGTCCGTGCTCGTGTCCAGACGGTCCAGCTGCTCTTGGTTCTCTTTCTTGCCTTACACTTTGCCTTCTCTTTTATTTTCGCCTTTCCCTCACCTGCGCAGGACTCAGATTCGCCTCCCCAGCTAAGTTTTAGCAGAGAATCAAGATGCGTAATCTCTCCCTGGCTCTTCCTGGCCTGCGAGCTCAGGTATCGCCCATGTAATTTGTAAGAACAATGGTATTGGCCCGGGGTTATGGGTAGGAAGTTGAAGACAGACACCCCTGGTCGTCCTAATGACCCACCTGCAGCTGTGTGCCCACTTGTACCAACCAAGCAAGGATCCCGCCCGGGTGGAATTGCCTGCCAAGTCCCTTCCCCACATCATGCATTGGCAACAATCCTGACTCGTGCGTGAATCTCGCACTGGCTTACCTGATGCGGGAGCCGAAACTATCCACGGTACGTAATGCTGCATCGTATCAATGTATCATCAGGTCTGTCTTTTGAAATTTTGACTTCATTGATGGTGTCGGATATGTTGAAGAGACTCGGCTGCTTCAGGAGGCTGATCAGGGATATGGGACCTATGATGACATGGCGCCTTGGCCGCCCGTGGGTTGCAACCCATGCAGGTCGCTAAAAGAGGTCTGGGGTCGAAGGGACCAGTCCAAAATGTACATAGGTACGTAACCAAACATAGGTCCCTACACCCGGTGTAATTATCGCAACGTAAGGTACCGCTTTAGTTCCAGGTCTGTACCGACATACTCAGGGAGCAATATGGGATTGCAGTTTACGGTGGAAGGGTACACTGCTTGGAAGTATGGGAACCGAGGACCAAGGTATGATTAATGACCGGTGTGTACACGTGCCCGATTACGTATGGACCATCACTCTGATTTCCCGCTTCTTTCACCATTCTGTCGGGCTGGGAAAAGACTTCCAGGCTCATGTGGTGGCGGGACAGATTAAAGGAGGGTGAAGCTGGGAAAAGTGGACTCCGTGGCGAGGTTAAGGAAAAAGTGACTGGCTGACCACACCGGGCGGAGGTCGCACTTTGTGGAGTCTATGATGGAGTCGGGATTGGACTACTTGTGAGGAGGGGTAGACGAAGGGTCTGCACACTGATTCCGCTCAAACGCATAACGTCGAGGTACTCACTTGTGAGAGGCACCTCGTTCTCACTGTCGATATGTGTCCGTGTTAATGTCCCCATGATGTTGTTGGCTTTTAGTCCTCGCTTGAGTCTACATATATCAGGTCAGTTTATTAACCTTCCTTCCTTTGTATGTATGTATTGTTTTCGGATAATGCCGTATTTAGTGCCACGAAAACGCCAGGCGCTAGGTCGATTTCCCAGCACCAAACATGTGGTGATCTGCATGTTAGCTTGGGAAACAAGTGCTGGGTCAGAACACACGGCTGGTTCATGGCCCACCTGCATGCGACCAGGATGCAGCAAAAGGCGCAGCCATGCGTGCGCAGACGCCAAGGCCTCCCGCATCAGAGTGCAGCGCTGAGATGGAACATTTGCTGTGGTAGTGTAGTTCGCCTTCTGGGAGGGTGCGGGAGCTCGACTTCGGTTGCCATCATCAATCGTCCCCAAATTGGATGACGAGCCGTTCGCCCCTGTTTTTGATGTGGTAAGCAATCTCGGGTTACTGTGTGTTCGATAGGCACCAGCCGTCCGTTCGCCCTCCCTGCCTGCCATATTCGAAACACCCTTAACTGCCCATCGTAAAGAGAGCGAATAGCAGATTGGGACAGAGTGAGAATCCTTTGGCATCATTTTGACACGGTTCAATCTGGAAGTGACAAAGGCTCCCTGCTCGGTTAACAGCCTGAAGAGGATAGCATATAAAGCCAAGGAGTATTTTTAATAGGGACTGCAGGGAATACTCGGCGCTCGTATGATAGGCAAAAATGTAAGGGTTAGAGAAGTGGTGGTACGATCTCGACGCACGATATGCAGTTGGTCGACAATAGGCGATAATCAAGACTGTGACTGGCATTGTGTGTTCTATATCATCTTTTGGCACCGATAGCGGTAGCGTTTCGTTTGACCCTCTCGAGGTTGAGGTTCGGTCGAATTAGAGTTTAGACTAAAGCTCTCATGGCGCGGCAAGGCTAAAAAGTCCGGGTTTGCGCTTGGGTCCTGGAGATCCGGGAATCTGGGTATCCGGGACGTTGGACCGAGCTTGAAACCGGTCAATCTTGTTTGACGCCGTCCAAAATCTAAAACACCCCGACCATGACGCGATGCGATCAGCATTTTTTGGGGTTCATGCCGTCCTCCCGTCTTTGGCTTCCGTCTTGGTCTCCATCTAGGGCTGGGGACAAGTATTTGTTCCCGTTGACTACTGCAGATGGCGCTCCCGCTGCTGTTACACAGGGAGCATCGGCTGAATGTTTGGTCTTTCGAGAAGCTTTCCTAGGTAATTGGCAGGTCGCTGACCACTTGATGTACCCGGAATGTTAAGTTTATATCATGCATCAGATTGCCGTTGATGGCTGTTCACTGCCACCAACACACTTCATACAGTGCACCTCATTATCCCTCGATTGTACCAGTCAGCCAAGTACTGGCTAGGCGTTTTGGCGCATCTTTGATGGGTAGTCTGGCGCTCAACTGTGGCGATGTAGGCTGGCTAGGCTTTCAAGCCTCTCTAGAAGCCTTTACAACTTGACAGAGTCATGGACCTCCAATAGGTCTCATGGTACGCCTTCACAAGAGCTGTAGTTCAGACCTGGTTCACCATAAGCAGAACGATTTACAATCAAATATGTCAGGGGTCAGCAATGCTCCGCTATGAAGCAACGGAATCCTCGCCCTGCGTTGGCGCAAGGTGTGTAAGATACATTTGCACTAAATCCCGAGAGTTTGGATCCGCTAAAAGAAAGGCTGGACTAGTGTGTTTTGGAGAGGCGCAGCTCAAAATCATGTATCACAAGATGGTGTGGTATGTTCGGCTGGGCCAAATTGCATGCAGTGGTCTTGCAGCCTAAGACATATGATTCGGCGGTCGAAATGCTCTCGAAGCTGCTACACAACCAGATGCTATTTATTAAAGAGCATTTGAAGTTGGCATTGTCAAGAGATCAAAGTATCCCAGCGCTGCCTGAATGGATGGAAAGCATAGCATAAACATTAGCTTGTCGAGGCTCTACAAGAGAACTCCAATATGATCGAACGGCCCTTGGATCGCGCGTCGAACATACGGGGAAATGTATCCCGATATTTCCCTGATTGTGAACTGGCAAGCCCCGCGGAGTCGCTTGAGTCATGGTTCTGTTTAAAGGTGTACATTGAAATGCTCTGCTGCCAACAGGCAGTGCTAGGGGCAAGGGTTCTGATCGAATTGCCTTCTTGGGGTACCGCCTGAGATCGTCTCGAGCGGCGGAAGCCAGCTGACTGCCATTCCAAGCGAAAGCGACGCTGAATCGCTGCCCTATTGCACATGACAGGCTATGTTGCGGTGAGAAGACGGAAGGTATGTTGCCGCGGTACCCGGTCAACGTCATGCATGATAGCTACGATTGGGTGACGAGTCGTCGGGGAGAAAAGCTCCGACAACCAGCGATCGCTGTCAAACAGCGGATGTGTAATGTCTGTATGCCTGATCCGATGGCTAGAACCATTTTCTTTCACTTACAGTCATGGAAACCGTGCTCACCATGATCGAGATCACTTCTGAAAGTCAAAGCAAAATACCAGCCAACACGGTATTGATACCGGCTTCGTGAGTAAGGTAAGGGGGGTAAAATTCATTCAGCGAACGCCAATGTGTGTTGCATTACTTACCATTCACCAGAGGCTTGTAACATACAAACATGCCATCATCGATCCACTAACTAAAAGAGGAAATCCGATGCCGGTTCAAGCGGTGGGTTCTGGGTGTCGAGGTTGCAACAGACACAGTGCGATTTGGTGTTCCAAAAGAGATTTCAATTCTCTCCGTCTTCCATAGTATTTCGATATCCTACATGCCCAACTACGACGTTGAGGATTGCTGCTGCCAATCATCAGCTTCCATGGTTCTGTTGCAGACTCACAAACGAGATGAATATTGCTTGTGGGCCGAAAGATGTGGAACAGAGATGATATCAGCATTTGAACGCGGGGACGGTTGGATGGCCATTAAAGACTGATCCGATGTGATGAGTAAACTGGAAGTTCCCAGTCCTTCCAACAATGTCCGTTGCCAATAATCTCACAAATTTCCAGTTTTGGTCTCCTTACAGACAACTTGCAGCTGACCCTGCTCTTGATCTCCGTAAAATACCCAAAGATATCCAAGCCCGGTCAAGCTCTGGCTGTCCACTCCCAACAGTGGCAAGTGCCAATCTTTCTTGTCAGACCTGTCATCGCAACGAGTCTACGGCTTTTTGCCATCTTGGTTACACAAATATTCGTTTCTTCGACTTACACGTACACGGAAACTTTGTTATTACATCACTTCGAATTGTCCCAAATGACCCTTTCTTGCTGCGGCGCTCCAGCCGAAAGAGCCCCTCTATCGGAAAACGGCGTCCATCTTTGTCTCGTCTTCAGGCTGGATAGACCCAAAGGGATGTGGGCGGGACTGCACATCGCGGCCCACTGTGACCCATCAGAGCGCGAGTACCAGGGTTTGGAAAAGCGTGGGTCTGACTGGCTGCCACAGCGGCAAGTTCTCTGATTGGTTATCACCTGGCAAGAAAGGTAGCGTTCAGTCTCCACATTTTTAGCATCAGGCCCCACCGCCCCTCGCTTGCCAGGACGATTTTGGGATTTTGGTTGGGTTGTCAACACCCGTGCTTCCCCTCCAAAACCCCACAACATTTTTTTGGGAACAATACACTGGCTGCAGACAACATCGCAGCCCGCACGACCTACGCTACCTCCTTAACGGGACTTCCGTTCAATGCGCGGTTTCGTCGACGATAACCATATGCACACCTCTGGCAGTTCAAATGCGGGCCTGACGAGTGCTTGTAGCCGGGCCGAAAAGATGCTTCTGGTGCGGGGCGCGTCCGAAAAGTAAACCATCACCGATGAGTAGCTGATTCAAACACGACCAACACGTCAAATATCGGCTTTCTTCATGCGCGCAGACCGCTCTCGGCAGGGGAACCGGTGTGTGTGCGGAGATATCCCGGCGTCGGATGCGGAAGACTGCCGGGCGATGGATCGGAGGTCATCACCAACGCGCGCTGAATCGACAAGCCACCGCTGGCATCCTTTGCATGCAAGCCGCCAACTAGCTCGGCAGGTTTCGATCGGGCTCCCACGTGTGGCCATGGATAGCGCGAGATCTTAGTCCTAGCCTGTGTTGGTGAAACCGTCTCGTCGAGCCTCAGAAGCCCAAGCCCTGGGAACGTTCCTTCTGGCATCGTCGTCGGCTACGATCCACGATATAGAAACTTGTCCGATTAGCGACGGTGCCGGTCTTTGCAAATCATCATCATCAATCCCTCCCTGTTGGGCTCCTCTGTTACTTCGCCACACCGCCTCTAGTGGAGACGATTGCCTCATGGGTTTCCAAAACTCCATGCGCTGCGGACCGGGGGGTTCTTCTCGAGCTGGGCTGGAAAAGGCAAGGACATCAATATCTGGGCCTTTCCACCTTGTCATTCGCTGCTTGGCACCACTGTGTGTGTGCCAACTCCTAGGCGGGTCCCAAACACTCGAAAAGCCCCACGGCAGCGTGTCGTTCTGGTAACAATGCACGTCTGCTGGGCGCAGTTCTGCCAGTCCTTTGCTTTAGCCCCGGCTGCCGCTGTAAAATCATTTGTCAAGACTTCGCGGCAAAAAGGCCGAGGCATTTGATCACTCGCATGAACACCTCCTCTGGTGCGCAATCCCGTTACTACACTAGGTAGGCATCACGGCGTGGCAACTGCACAACGTTGAGGCAACTAGTTTCCCGCCCACTACATATGATAGGTACATCTACCTATGTGGATAGGTAGGCGATAAGACCATCTAGGGACTAGTTCTGGTATAGGTTTGTTCAACAATATCTACCGACCGACCTATGATGATATGTCTGTGTCTTTAAAGAAGACTATAAGGGCACGTTTGACCTAGGTGAGCTGGGTTAGGTGAGAAACGATCAGCACAGAGTTTTCAGCCTTGCGTTTTGATCTTCAACACTCAAGCCTGTCGCCCACCTGCTAGCGCTACATGGACCTAGCCTCGGTACGTAGATACTGTCAACAAATTACCTCTATACTTGTACACTACATGTTGGTTGTAGTGTATCAGCCGTTGATTTGTCATTGAGAAACGACAGGAATTCACCTGCCAATCTGCCAACGTACAGGAGTCACAGCAGCATGCTTGCATTGGATCAAGAATAAGCAAATCCGCGTCTCCGTAACAAGGGGGTAGCCAGTCAAGACCCACAGAAGGATATGGTTCGAGCCAAGACTGCTGGGCTTCAGCTTTCGGGCAGCGGGGATCGGGATTAGGGAAACAGTCCCCGTGATGTCTGCCGTTTTTCTGTTGTCGAGAGGGAAATGAGGGGCAGAAACATATGTTTTGATTGCATTCCATAAGTCCGTCCTATCATCATCGGTACTTCTGCCCAAATCCTCAGTGATCACAAGCTGAGGAGGGAGTGAGTAGGTCCTGAGTCACAGTTCGGCACTAGTTCTCAGGAGGGCTGGCACGAGCCGAGGACATTGAATCACACTGACAGCTGTATGTACCCTTTTGTCGCCTGCTGCCGATGATTCCGAATTGCATCTGCCCTCCTTCTGAGTCCCTTCAGCACAGATTGGACTGGGCTATTCGGCCGGCTCCGTTACACAGCTGACACCACGGGAGCTTTTCTGAACCAGCCAGGCGTTTGTAACGGCGCCGGATCGTCGGCGGCCATGTCTTCAAACGACTTGCACATTGGAAACAAGCAATCAACGTGATTGATTGACATCTGGCATGACAACAATGGATCTCGGGGTCTGTTGACCCAAGAGTCTGTCCGGACCATGCTTCCCGGAACCCTCACTATATGGTACAAGCTGTTCCCTGGCATCCAGGTACCTAGAGGCGAATGTGAGCTGATCTGGAGTGTCGAGCCCGTATCAACTGATTTGGAAGATATGAAAGAGCATTGGCCCTCGGCATCTCAGGTGCCCAGGATATGGAACAAAGTCTAGTCTAAGGACTCGACTCGATCTCATACACAAAAGGTCGTCGAAAATAGGGTTGCCTTCCTCTCCGAGCAGGGTGGCTCCCTATTTGACATGTTCAGAAGAGTTCGGATCTTCACAAAGCGGATACGCATCGCCCCTACCCAATTTTCTAGAAACAAGTGTCAGTGCTGTCTCCATAGCCACTCCATAGGGCTATCGTGACGCCTCGGCGCGCTATGATACATGTTCTAGACGCCCAACGGATACCTAGATAGAGGCTATGCTTGAGGGCGGTGAACGCCCTGATCCAGCTCACCTGGCACGATTACAGGACGGGCAATTGATAACAAACATAGGGTTCATCGGCTTGCTTGATTTTGCAAAGCCGAATCACTTTGATTACTTCTGAACAATCCAAGTAGAGAGGAAGACAAAAGAAAAAGTAAATAGCCGATAACGGACTAGACGATTCACCGCCAACATCCGGATTCCACCATTCCACCACCTCAACTCTTGAAACTCAGATGCAGAGCATCATCGTGCCCACCATCACGGAAAGTCCTTCCGAGGTCCGGGTTCAAGACCCGGCAGCTTGCCAGGTCCTTCAAACACACCCATCCTGGGAACACGTTATACTACGCGGCATCTTCCGGAGATGCCAACGCCGGCAGTTCACAGCTGCTAGGTCCTGGTAGGTATTCAAAAGGTTGACTTATGAAGATCAACTCCTGTTCAAAATTAAGAGTTTCATTGTCAAAACCCCCAACACTTAACGAATCTTACATATCTCGAACTTTTATATCGGCCCCCACCTCGACGATAACGCTTGACCAAATCCCTCGGTCCCACGATATCTTCTCTTCCCGCTCTCACTATGAACGAGCAAGTTTGCGACAAAACTCCGCAAAAGACAAGACGCAGAGAATATCCAATAATCTAAAAGCCAACCATGGAATCCACTCCCGAGCAAGGACAGCCCAACATCTCCACTCCTACCGATAACACCCGTACTGCGGCCGCCCCCGCCAGGGTAGTCCCTGATACAGTGCTTGAGTCGTCATGGCAAAGCGGGATGAGATAATCAGGTAGTCAGCTGCAGTATTTCTGTGGTGTGTTTTAATGTGTAGCAAAAGTGTGTTTTGATTCACAAGAGGGTTAAGGCAGATTTTGGAGTCCTCTACGGCTAGCAAAAATAGAAAAAAAATTCGATCAACATGTTTGTATGTTAAAGGTTATTTAACGGCTCCGGTGGGTTGGGAAAATGTGGCTGAGGAGCAGTGAAGTATCTGAATGTCATGAGGAGGTGAAGTGGGAACTGGAAGGGTGCCTCGGCCTTTGAGGTCATCAAGGTCTTCGGGGTGTGTTTTCCCGACTTCCTTAGCCTTCGGTCGAGGAGGAAGCAAAGCCCGACAAGAGGTTCGATGGTGAGCTCGGGTCAGCTCCGTAGAAGCTGTCCGAAAGACTTCAACCCTGAAAACTAGGGACAAACAATTGTTAGTTTCAAAGAGTTAGGTAGCCCGTAAAGAGGATGATAAACTTAGGACAGGACGATGGTTGAAGTCCTCTGTATTGCTGGGCAACCTCAACCTGTCTTTTAGGCTCAACTCATAGCAGGCGCTTTCATGGTCATAAAGTTTGGTGGTATCTCCGAGGGTTCTCAAACTGAGCTTCCCTAATATCAATGTAAAGGGCAACTAAGCATGTATCTCTGAGAAAAGCTGAATCCCACCTGACCTCCTGAAGACAGTCAGTGAGGAGAACAAGAAAATTGGCAACATTTGATCACTTGTGATCAAGATTGTAATGATGAAAAGGTTGGTTTGATGATATCTCAGGGAATGATTTGTGCTAAAGTTTGTTCACGGTGGCAATCTAACCGCGCCAGCACAACTCAAGTAAACCGGAAATGAGAGTATCAGTGCAACACCGGAAACACGACTGACCTATCCCGTCCAAGACTTCCATATATATTGCGCATTCTTTCCTTCCGGGTCTAGTCTACCAGCCATGTCGGAAAGCATGAGCTCTTCGAGAGCGTAAGATAGTTAGTTTGTCTTGGGTTCAGTGGAACATAGTCATAGCCATGCAGCTCAACACATTAACAAGAGCATTAGGTATAAACTCAAGATGCAGTCATTGCCCTCGGCTTTTTCACATGTCAAGGACCAGGTGAGCAATACCATCATCATTCTCGCTTCACTAGAGCTCATCAACATCACCCAGAGACCAAAGAGAGAGCACCGCCCAAAGTGGGTACTAGACATGTAATAAACTATGCTAAGAGACTGAGTTTAGTTCTTCATGATGGTAATCCCCCAGATCTTTCCCGTACAACCAACCCCGTCCAGACTGAACCTAGATCAATCCGACCTCCAGGTAAGAACGATTCGTCATCAGAAAATACTCGACGACAATCAACCGTCCGAAACGACGATAGCTGAAGGCACTAAGTTGAGTGAGAGACCCTGTATCTCCATGAGCCTCATTTCATGTGTATTCCCAAGTTTCCCGGCAAAAGAGAAGAAAAGGCACTTTCGTCATGACACCCTTTTTTTCCCCTTCTCCACGGACTTGATAAAGGGAAACAACCCAGGGCAGCTAATTAAATAAAAAAAAGGAGCCATAGCCGTTCTTAGCCCAGCCCACATGTAAACCGACATGTCAGGCAACAAAAAAAGAAACCAGCAGAGTGCAGGGCATGTACTACTGGCATGGTCGTCGCCTCAAATGAAAGAACCGATCTCTAACCGAACCCCATCTACAAGAAACGCCGTAATGCCGAGAAATGTCGGGAATGCCGCGGGATGTTGAACCCAGTAGTCACGGAAAAGGACCCGGGTAGAGGAGTTTTCGCACTCTTACGGCGATGAGACAAGTCTTGTACGTCGCCTACGCGTTGGCATTTTCACTGCTTACCAACGGCGATTGGCGACAGGGACGGCATTAGCGCCACTATGAGCGGCGGAACGATGGCCTGTTACACGGTCAGCTGGTGTCTTTTGTGTGAGAACCGGAAAACCCACTTACCGCCGCGGTATCCTCCACCGCCGCGGCCACGGTAGCCACCATAGCGGCTGCTTCCACCACCGCCACTGTACCGGGCCATCTCAAGGAGCCGTGGATCAACGTGCTGCTTGGCCTCCTGCAGCACACTTACCAGATCACGGGCCTGCTTGGCGTCTGTTTGGAAAGTTAGCAGACTTCGTCAGAGAACAAAAGATTCGAGAGGGCAACTCACTCTCAGTGGTAAAAAAAGTGATGGCTGTGCCCTTAGCACCAGCACGGCCAGTTCTACCAATACGGTGGATGTAGTCCTCCGAGTTATTGGGATAGTCATAGTTGATCACATGAGTAATGTTGCGCACATCTTAATTGAACAGGTTAGCAACGACAACACCAAGCTTGGACGTGCATGTAGAGCAACAATCCAGCAAGCAACGGGTGATGGAGGACACGGGATGTCTTAAGTATGTTTCGTGATCCTGCTCGGCTGTACTCTCCTCCTTGGCAGATGGGCTGTCCGTTGCGGTAAATGCCGGGGAGGTCCAAAGCTCCAGGTCCTTGGGCCTTGGGGATCTTGGGAGACACAAGCTTGATCAAAGTCAAGTCGATGCCTACTCCACGCTTGTACCCTTAAAGACACATACGGAGGTACAAGAGAAGAATCACGGGCGCAGCACTGAGAGAGACAGTCTCTGCCACGTCACCCAAAATCCGAGGGGCCGCTCAGGCAAGACCATTGTGGACACGGGGTCAGGCAAGTTCGCGCAATCGAGAAGCCCCTAGACATAGAGTAAAGCACAGCACACGTTGATGCTGGACGAGTGCCCACGGAGGATAACCGCTCGCAGGGTGGGAGTTTTGGGGGGATCGGGGAACACATACCGATACCACGCGAAGCGACGTCGGTGGCAACCATGATGGGGCTCTTGCCCGTCTTGAACTGGTCGAGGACCCAGTCACGCTCATTCTGCTGCTTATCGCCGTGGATGGCTGCGAAAATGGTTAGCTAAAAGTGCTTAAAAGTTTGAGCCGGGCAAGGGCAAAACATACAAAGCGCAGGCCAGCCGTCTTGGCGCAGGAAACGGGTGATGTCGTCGGCAACACGCTTGGTGCCAACGAAGATCAGGCACTTGTTCTGGGTATCCCTGCTGTCCATGATCTTTTCGAGATGCTTGATCAGACGGTCGCGCTTCTCGCTCTCAGAGATGACCTCCACAATTTGGGTAATGCGGTGATTGGCAGCCAAATCCAAAGAGCCAATGTTAACCTGAATGAAGTCCGTGAGGAAGTCAGCGGCAAGGTTGCGGACCTCCTTGGGCCACGTAGCAGACCACATCAAGGTCTGACGGTCGGGACGAATCTGGCTGATGATTTTGCGAATCTGAGGCTCGAAACCCATGTCAAGCATGCGATCAGCCTCGTCGAGGACCAGGTAAGTAACACGGCGAAGGTTGGTCTTGCCAGACTCGAGCATATCGATCAGACGGCCAGGCGTGGCAATGCACACCTCAACGCCGCGCTGTAGATCGCGAATCTGGGGGCCCTTGGGAACACCGCCGTAGATGCAGGTGTTGCGAATCCTGGAGGACTTGCCAAACTTGTTAATCTCCTGCTGGATCTGAACCGCCAGTTCACGCGTGGGAGCGAGAACCAGGACGATTGGCCCGTCTCCGGGCGCAAGGAGAGGCTGGGCGTTGATGTGCACAATAGCGGGGAGGCAGTAGGTCAAAGTCTTTCCCGAACCAGTCTCGGCAATACCGACAACGTCGCGACCAGAGAGAGCCATGGGCCAACCCTGCGCCTGAATAGCCGTGGGGGCGGGAAAGCCCTGAGCCTTAACCTCATCCATCACATATCGGGGGAAACCCGCCTCATCGAAGGTTTCAACGGGCTTTGGCACGTCGCGGCCAGAGACAGTGATGTTGTGATCGCGACGGAACTTCTCGACCTCGGCCATGGAACGGGCAGTGACGTTCGGGTGCTCCTTGTAGAAAGACTTCTCAAACTTAGGGAGAGTCGCAAGATCCCAGTTCGGCTTCTGCAAACCGGAGCCAAGGCCGGCCATGCGATCACCACCGCGATCACCACCGCCATAACCACCACCGTAACCACCACCGCCGTAACTGCGGCTGCCGTGGCTGCCATAGCCACCACCGCCGCCGGAATAGCCATTAGAGCCGCTGTATCAAATCACGCATCAGCACCTGTTCAAATCTAGAAACAAAGCTTATCGCGAGACGCGACGAGCGATGCATGAGCACAAGAGGTCCCAAAACATACGAATAACCGTTGGAGTAACCGCCGTTGCGGTCGTAGTTGTTGGAATAACCACCGCCACCGCCAGAGTAACCGCCGCCGTAGGAAGACATGCTTGCGATTAGTATGCTGGAAAAGTTGGGATGGGTGCGAGGATGATGATGTTGCGGTCGAGAAGTCGGGAAACGCTGGGTTGCGACCGAGTCTTTCCAGCTGAAAAGCCGCTAGAAAAAGCGCGCGGGTTGGCTGAGTTGGTCGGGAGACCGGCGTTGGCGCGTTGGGCTTGGAGAATGACAAGTGAGAAGTGAGAAGAGCGGCGTGTGTTCAGCAAACAAAAGCGACACGCCAAAGGCCGACCAGAACGTGCACGTCGCGGCTTGGAAAAGCTTCTGATCGACGTCTCGGAAAATGGCCGTCGCGCCGAAACAAAATGAATGAACGAGATTGCACCTATGCGATGAGCACAACGCTTCGCAGTGGGATGGGAAAAGTTGGATTGAAAAGTTTCGGGCGAGGCGGCAATGTTTTTGAGGAAGGGAAGAAGAGAGAAGGGAGGGTCCTCTCAAGAATCGCCTCCCGGGAATTTTTTTTTCTGGGCCCTTGCTATAGCGGGTGCTTCTGCTCAAACTTTTTTTCTCCCTGCAGGCAGGTACCTTGCCTCGTTGGGGGTCTGGAGGAGAGCGATAAGCAGATAAGACACCCAAGCCAACCGTCTCTGCCTAAGGCAGTAATCCACTGGGCCGGGGTCACGCTCAAAGCTTTGACAGATGATGCCGCACTGTGCTATCGAAACTGGTTGTGCATCACAGGATATTGACGCAACTGCCTAAAAGGCAATTCTCTCCTTCATGTGATTTCTAATTGCTGAGGACCCTGCGCCATTTGGAGAGATAAATACCGCGGTCATATGAAAACGATGTTATACAAGCATCAGGTCCATACGGATGTCGCTACCGTAAAAGACTGCTCACCGCCTTCGTTGCCGTTCGAACAAGGTTACGGAAACCACAGCGGATTAAGGCTCTAACAGTAGAAATGTTAAGTGTCCTCTACCGGCAACGCTAGCGAGCTAACCCTTTGAGGGTGAGGGCTCTTAACGAAGTGATTCTGCCGGGCAAATCAAGGCGGTGAGTGATTCTTTTGGTAGCAGCATCCGTATTCAAGTGTGAAATATTGAGTCTATCTTCTATCCTTGCTCCCTCTCGGCCCTCTTGGAGTCTGCCACCCCATAACGACTCAACTCCAGCTGTACATCTCCCAGAAGCCAATCTCCATCTGTTTAGCATTGCTTGTCAGCGTCAGAGTTAATTGATATAAACGGTCGGGACTAATCAGACCTTCGTGGCATGAATAAAGACTTTCACTAACTCTTCAATCCGCGACGGGCTCTGCAAGATTGCATGTTTCTCGAGAAGTTCTTTGAGCACCGTTTGTCAGCGCTGTTCATAGAGGCAGGATCCTAACTTCATTGACACTCTAGATTTTGTTGGACTTACCAGATCCCGCCTTCACGGCTGCAGAGTAGTCTTCGCCAATGTAGTTCTCAACCCAGGACCAGTAGATATTGCCTTCTCTTTTAGACCTTGAGTCGGCATACAGCTGCTTTGCAATTGCTGCATATCCAAGCATACAGGGCGCCATGGCGACCTGGAGGGCGAGCCAGTCTTGGGACTGCCCGATGTCGAGAACATATCTGGGAAAGTTGTGTCAAAAACAACCGCCAGTATGAGTTGCAGTCACGTACAACATACCTTGTGTAGGCGGTGCATGCTATGGGTGTCTTCTATCAGCAACTGAATCCTCTGGACTGTCAAGAAGGCTAATCACTCACCCTTATTCTCCTCGGCGCTCTCCATTTCTTCTCGGGAAATGCCAAAGTCCTTGCAATATTTGATATGCAGTTCCATCTCATTGAAGATGTGGGTGACAATAGAAGCAGACTGCATTGAGTAACTTAGAGTCAGTCTCCCAACAGTCCAGAGCCACACACTCGGTAGGGTCATTTACCGTAGCAATGTCTTGAGTTACTCTCGCCTTGTATGCACTCAACGAGTTTGCGCGCGCGAATTGTATCTGCACTCGAGTCAGCTGCAATTTGTCGTTCTAGGAAACGGGGATCTCGTACAAGGAAGAGATAGTCCTGGATCAGGTACCCTTTGAACGACTCCAGGGGGAGCGTCCCATTACCCAGAGCTAAGACAAACGGATGATTGACGAACTTGTCCCATACAGGCGCGATGTCTGGCCGTTCCAAAAGCCATTCAATGAAGTGACCCCTGAGGAGGGATGGTCAGCCACGACTCGCAAAAAAGGACTAAATACTGGAAGAGATGTCCATACGGGGCAAACGGTAGAGTGTAAACAGAATGGAAGTGATTCAATGGTCCGTTGCCGTTGCCCAGCCCAGGAGCTGTCCTGATACCGGCAGCAACGTAACGACAGGCAGCCCGTACCGCAGCAGGGACATCCATTCCATTCGCTAGGTTCGATGCGATAGCCGCTGAAAAAGTCAGTTAGGCAGCCGCTCTCATAATCCAAGGGTAACAAGGGAATCCCACAAGCCAAAGAGCAACCCGTCCCGTGGGTATCCTTCGTCCGGCAGTATTCTGTCTCAACTTTCATCATTACCAGTTCTCCGTCATCTTCGTTCCTCTGCTTGCGGCCAACCAGCACGTCAACCACCAACTCCCTCTCTTCCTCTTCTTTGGCCACAGTACCATCCTTCCGGAAAGGGCAATGTCCTCCCTTGACAAGAACCCACTGTGGCCCGAGACGGCGAGCAATTATTCGCGCAAGGATCTCCAGGTCGGCGACGCTCTGCACTGCCTGAGGGATGGTAGGTTCATCGGTAGCAGAGGAGGAAGGTAACCCGGACAACAGCTTCAAAGCCTCAGGGACATTAGGGGTGACGATTGTGGCGTGGGGAAGAAGCCTGGTACGTAGGGCGTTGAGTGCTTCTATTGGGAGCAGGCAGGCTCCTGTTGTTGCGATCATGACCTGTTGTTATGAGTTACCAGAAAATGAGGGATGATATCAGGAAGAAACCTACAGGATCGACAACAATAGTTGAGACCTTGTGGTATTCTATTGCCTGCGTAATGGTCTCGATGGACGCAGCAGAGGCAAGCATACCTGTTGATTTAAGACAAACCGTCATGTTAGTACAGTTTTTGCTTTTATAGAACAGAAAAGATATCTCAATAACCTTGCCAAAGAGGAGTGTCAGTGCGATAAGGGGCCACTAAGACTTACCCGTCTTGACAACATCAACACCAACATCCTCAATAACAGCATCAATCTGTTTTCTGAGAAACTCAGGGGGGACTTGGTAAATGGCATAAACGCCTTTTGTATTTTGTGCTGTGAGTGCAGTAGTGGCCGTCATGGCATAGCAGCCATGGGCTGCTATGACCTTTTGGTCAGCTTCAAGACCACTACGGGATCATTTAATATTAGCTCTAGTCTTCAATTGAGTCGACACAACTTTTGGGCTAAGTTGGAGACTTAAGATCAAACGGGGGCTTAAGCAGTGAAAACATACGCTCCACCTGAGCTGTCTGAACCAGCAATTACCAAGACTCTAGGGGGTGCCATTATGTGATAGATGACTTCAGAGTAACCAAAAGCCAAGCTAAGTGTCAAAGATCTTGCCGAACAGTCTGGTCAACGGCAAAAGAGAGCATGACCTGAAGTATTGCTTCCCTATCTCATTAACCGGTTATAAGCGGGGCTGAATTGTGGGGTTGCACCCAAGATTTTATACCCCAGACAGCAAGGAAATGGAGCATCTCCTGGGAACTGTCAAGGACTGCTGTCGGGCACACAACCGTTCGGCATGGTAATGCTGACTACCTGTGTGCCATCCAGGATGCATGTCAGAGATACTTTACTCTTGACATAACATCCACACAAAGGAATCGCAACTGAGAAGTTCCCTGAGGACTAAACACCACATTCACATATTTCTCATTGTGCTAGACCTATGCAGGCAACAAGCAAGGCACTACTGTGTACACGCAGATTTCAAAGTCACGACAACCCACAAACAAGCAAAAGATCACGCATGCTGCCCATAGTCCTGCAATTCATTTCAACCATCCGTGAAGAAATCCCTCTCTTTGGCCTACTGTAGAACGCCAGCCAACCTGCCCAAACAAAAAGCACCAACCACCCAACCACCTTATCTCTTTCAAATCATCGTTTCATCCATTTGTCCAGCAAAACAAGAACCAACCCCTTTGTATGCAATGTAATCCACTGAGAATCATTTCCCCTGTAATGAAGCAGCCAACTCCCATCCTCCATCTGGTTGTCAATGGGGCAGACCATGCCCAAGTGACTGCATGCCAGCAACCAATCAACGACCAAACATACCACGCCGCTTGAACGCAGCTGAAGGGTCACTAACACTCCTCTGTCGTTCGGCCCGTTGCTCATTGTCACCCGAGCCATCTACCCCTTGCCCATCTTCGTCTTCATCGTCTTCATGCTCGTTTTGCTCTCCGTTCTGCTCATCCTCTTTTTGTTCCCGTGTCTCCCTGTCTTGGTCATTATCATTGACATTGCTTTGTTCATCATCATCATCACTTCCTGCTTCATTGCCTTCATTTTTTGCTCCCCCAGGTGCATCGACTGGAGCTTTCGGCCTTGTAGCACCAGCCTCTTGGTCCCCGCCATTCCTCGAAACCTCATCCATCTCACTCTCCTCTTCATTAGAGCTCAGCATGCTCCCACGACCGGCACCTCCAGCCCCCGTCCGATCCTCCTCATACACAACCGTCCTCAACACGCTCTTATCAAACAACCCAACAATCATATTTCGATCCGCCAGCCTATAATACCGGCACTCCAGGAGCATGAGCACCTTCCGGAACAAGCCCGGCTGCGAGAAGCTGTTCGGCGCGTTGCCCCCAGCCCCTCCAACACAGCTCCTCATACCCTTCTTGCTCTGCGATGACTGCTGCGCCTTGATCTGCAGCAACTCAGCGCGCGCCCGGCGGTACAACACCAGGTTAGACATATCGACAATGAGCTCCAGGATGCGCTGATTGGTCGGGTCCGGGTCGAAGACGGCGTGCGGGGGGAAACCGTCTGAGGTGATCGTCTCGTTGTCCATGTTGGGGTCCTCTTCCTGCACAGACTGCAAAAGTGACTGTGAGCGGGATCGGGACGAGATTGAGGGACGTGAATGCCCTGGCAGAGGCGGCGGCGAGATCCACAGGTCGCCTTTTTCGGTCTTCTGACTGTCGGGCAGGTCGATAGCAGTGACGGGGATGTGTTGCCAGGGTTCGAGGGAGAAAAACTGTGACAGGTCGGTGGGGATGCATAGGCCGAGCGAGTGGCCGAGAATGTTGGTGTTCGAGTCCCAGCCATTCTCGGCGAGGATCTCGAGGCCATGGATAGAGCGAGAGATGAGACCTAGAACGAAAAACGCAGTGCCGCGGAGACTCATAACAGGATGGCTCTGGGCAATCTTGATGATCTGCTCGACTACATCGCATGACTCCAGGAAGGGAGCGCCGAGCTCCATCGATCCGACATTGCCCACCGCCCAAAGACAGCCTTTAACCTTGACGATCAGCTCCGGATCCTCCGACTGCATGCCATACTCGCGGATCGTCGCAGCAAACTCGTCAAAGTGACCCTTCTCGCTCAGGAGCTTGCAGCCCTCTTCCGTTCGAGTCAGCTCTCGGTAGAAATGTGGCGGCACGTGAGCGTCTACCTCCATTTCCTGGTCATCTTCAAACACGCTGAGGCGGTTGGCATGATCTTCCTGCTGCGGCGGCTCGAGGAAAGCACGCGCCAGACTCGCCTCGACAACGCTGACATACGTGTCGTTTCGGCCCAAGAACCAATCGTCCATCTCATTGCTAATGTAGTCCAGACCATCAAGGTAGTGGTAGCCTATTGACGTCGAGAGGAAGCGCAGCAGCAGGGGAGCTCCTATCTCGCCCAGATGGTCTAGCGCTGGCCGGCACTCGACAATGTATTCGAGGTTATTCTTGGTATTGCAGGCCTTCTCGAGTATCTTGACGGCCGTCGCACACACTTCGATCTCGGGATCGTAGAGCTGCGTCACAAGAAGCTGAATCGCCCATTTGGAGTCGTTGGGTTCCTGGCCCGGGATACTCACCGCAGGACGAGTCGCATATTTACGCAGAACGTTAGTCGCGTAAATCCTAATCTCCTTCGTCCCAGCTGTGAGGGCCTTGGACAGGAGCACGCGCGGATGACCCTGAAGTGAATAGTCAAAATTGGACAGCATTAGCTTGATGAGGTCCGGACGCTGCTTAAGATCCAGGATCCGGTAAAGCATGTTGAAGATGCGCCATCTGTCCAGCATCTGCATTCCCTTGACATCTCCACTAAGGACTCCCAACATGGGGAAGTAGCCGCCACACAGCGTGTCGGCGAGACGATCTTTGGAGAACATGGGGTCCTGTGCCGTAAGTCCGCTCGTGGGATCACACTGTGCAATACACTCGGCGATCTGGCGTAACAGCTTGTTGTCGGACAGGTACTTGACTCCCTCATTACTCTGCAGGAGAGCATGCATCAACGAGCATCCGGCCCGGACGTATTTTTGCGAGTTTCGTGAGCTCTTGACCTCAGAGAACTTATACTTGAAAGGTCTGTAAAAGCTCATGATCCGTTTCATAAACTTGGACGCCTTGATGGCTTCTTCGAGGCGCTTGCCGTTGGTCAATGGGCCTTCGATGATCCTTTGGATAACCTCCCAGTTCCACTTATTGTAATTGGAACTGTTGAGCACGTTCGACTCAATGATGAGCTGGCGGAAAGTACCCTCATCGGTGTTGACGGCAACGTTACTCTTAGGATGATCGTCCAGGGAGCCGATGTCCAATGCATGATGGCTTGACGGAAGAGATGACAACGGTGTTGTTCTGTAGAGAGTCTTGTTGACGCTGCTAATCTGGTAGATGACTCCTGTAGCGATGAAGTGCGCCTCGTCCCTAAGCTTTGCTGCGGCGATAAACAGTTCCGGAAGTAGATGCAATTCGCTGTTCCACGATGGAGGGAGTAGACGGCTGGCCAATCTCAACACCTCGCCTATCAGCAGGGTTGATTTACGTCTCAGGGGCTGGTTGTCATTGTCTTGTGTCAGTTTGAGCAACGCAGGGACCAGTCCACACTTGATGAAAACAGCGAGCAAGAGAGCGGTATAGTGCTCAACGAAGTTTTGTTCATCACCTCCCTCCTCATCATCAAGGTCGTTAGCATTGGAAGAAGGTTTGGTGACTGTCGTGGCTCTAAGGTTTGCGACCCGGCCATAAGTCGTCAGTCGACGACCAGCCAGGAATGAATTTGCCCAGGCGGGGGGCTTGATGCGGAGGAGTGAAAAGATCAGGTCTAGGATGGTTTCGCGGATAGGGCCGGTCTGGGCAACCATGCTGGAGATCATGGACTTGATGGCACGGAAGTTGTACATCGACAGGGTCATCAGACCCGGCCAAGTCTTGAGCGCTGACGCGATACATTTGGCGCTCTGCTTCAAGAAGCGCTCATTGGACACTAACTCGTCGGTGAAGGCGGTGAAGAGCACCTCGAGTTCATTCCCTGGGCGCAGGAACTTGCGCCGATGGGGAGAGTCCAGGAGGTACAGGAAGGCCGCGGTCAAGCTCTCCAAAGCCTTGTAAGAGCCATCGGCGAGCGCGTCTTTCAACGGCGCTAATCCTCCTGATGCAATCACTAGCTGCGGGTCGTGAACCAATATCTCAGCCAGGGTCTCTAGGCAGATAGGTCTTAGCCTCTCGTCCGGCTCTTCGGCAACGGCTGCAATGGCCCTGACGACCGCTCTGGAGATTTCGCGAACGCCATCCTTGACATCGAGAAATGCGCGCACAAACTTGAGCGCTTGCTCTCTCTCGACATCGGCTTTCCGGTCCTTGATCAGAGACCTGTCCCAGGCTCAGCGCTCACACTCTCACAGGCGGCCAAGGCCGAAGGATGGGGGAGAACCTACCATGTGACCAAATAATCCGTGTTCAAAGATCGCATAACTCGGAGTGAGTTGATGTCTGTGATAGCATATCGCATCATTCGATAAGCCGCGGCGACCACTTCGCGGCTTTCACTAAGCAGTAAGGACTGCATGCGGCGACCAAAGATGGGCCAGACCAGGTCGTATTTGAGTGCTGGATGGCGCTTGAACAGGTCGACCAAACTGTTTGCGCGCGAAACATAGTAGTCCGAAGTCATTCCACCAACTTCGAGTGCTTGAAGAAGTTCGGTAAGCGCGTACGTGGGCGACTCAAAAGGTTCGTCAGCATCAGACCCAGCACCGCTGCGAGAAGCGCTGGGAGGAGACCGAAACCCTCCAGATCCTGGAAACAGCCCACCATCTGTCCTAGATCTAGTCGGTGTGGTTGGAGCAGCTCTTGACCGTTGAGCCTCGGTAAGGCGCTGGCGCAACTCCTTGATCCGCTGGTTGGAGGATGCGAGCTCGGCTTCGACCCTCTGCCGCTGTTCTTTCGTCTGCTTTGCCTTCTTACTGTTTAAAGCCTCCAACATATTCTCACTACCCTCTTTGATTTTGAGCTCACGGCTCAAGGCCTCGCGCAGGTATGCGATCGTCCGCTCATGGGCGGTCAGGCTGTCGTCGTCTCCAAACTTATCTGGAGGGAACATGTCTGGAGGACGAACGCCTGCTCGGGAAACATTTAGGCTTCGAAGATCGGAGCTGAAGCTGCCGGGAGCAGCGGGGGACGGGTTCAACGAAGGACCACGAGAAACAAAGCTCACTGCCGATGCAGAAAGGTTGCGACCTCCCGCGTTGGGAGCAGGGGGTTGTAGGCCATCTCCTCGGTCGAGGCTGGGTCGCCCGCTTGGTGGTTGCGGCTGCTGCGATGACGTTGAGGTCGTCTGGGCCTGTTGTTTCTGACTGGGGTTCGCCGAGGCGCTCAGCATGGTGGTGGTGGATGGCCCGGCCATTTGCCCTCGTCAGGCTTGGGCTCCTCCACGCTAGACGCTCTCGACGACGCTCTCGACGGGGTAGGCTGTCTTCGTGTGCGCATCCGGCTTGCCGACGACTATATTCAGCGCTAAGCTTTCTTTCCCCCTATTTGCCTGTCAGTCGCGGTGTTAAGTTGCCTTCATCGCCCAATGCGCGGTCGCGGACTGTCGCGTGTTGCTTGGGTTTTGGAAACGGGTCCCAGTTCCCAGACCCAGTAGTGATGGCGTCCCAGTGCGATGCCAGACTGCCAGTGGAGGCTCACCAACTGAAGTTCCAGGTCCCACTTCAGCATTGCAATAGGATGGGGCGTTTTCAGTCTCGGCCAGCCAATCCACCACCAATCATTATAGGGGAAGGTAGTGGTAGTGGCCCGTGCACGAGCCCTGCAGCCGTTGCCCCACCTCCAGTTCTTGCCCTGGGCGACAAGACAGGGCAGGAAGATTGAATCCTGAGTTTCGCTCAAGATGATCCCGAAGCTGTGGTCCATTTAACTATCTAACCCAGTCTTCAAGGTACTCAATAGCCCTCGCTGGTTTCTTTCTACAAGTGAAAGCAGCAACTCTCTGCTTGGGATTTTTCGCTTATCTCAGGCTTACAAAAACTTAACTCATAAACACACACCAGCTCTGGTTTCTGAAGAGAACTATGCAAACAGAGAGTCTGCAAAGGCTGCTTTAGTTCATAGGTGCGGATATAAGTTCCCGCTGGCTGAAAGAAGATAAAAGCGTGTAAACATGGGGACTTCAGCATCAGCCTAGGTAGATATTATAAGGACATAGCACTAAGGGCATATCACTCCCTTATCTCAGGAGTCCTTTACAATTTCCTTGACGGTCTTACTCCTGTTAAAAAGAGGACTCGGGAAATGGCGAGCTATGAAAAATATGAAGACGGCTTTGACCTTTCGGGTCCCTCAGTTTCATTATCATTATCGGCTCTTCCGCTTGATCCCGAAGACGAATTGATGCTTGGCTTCCTATCTTGCAGAGATGGAAGCTAACGTAAACGCTCTGCTGCGTTGCACAAGATGTGACAGAAGGGAATCACAGTTTGCTCCTGCCATCAACTGAACAAACACAGCAGGACAGCTTGGCTGTCGTACGATCTCGCCAGCTCCCGTCGTTGCGTCTGCGGGGGGCAGAGTCGTTCTGACCTCCCCCCACCTTCGGCCCTGCCCGGACCTTGGATCTTGGCTTGCAGAATAGCAAGGACTTGCAGCACCCCGCTATGCCGGAGCCAAATGGCGGCGGGAAGCATCGGCCCTGTCATGCTGTTAACTTCTACACTCAGTGTCCGTAGCTTGTGGCCTGTCAACTCGATACTGGTTGTTGCCATTGAGCTTTAGAGCTGTATGGGAGCTCAATTGTTATTCTTTCACTGAAACAGCAGCCTCTTATGTATAAAGAAAGACAATAAAACTACGTAGACCCTAGGGGAAATTGAAACAGCATTGCTGGCGCTGACCATGTCTAGAACCAAGTAAAACCCGTCTTTGACTCCGCTCCCTCGCAGATCCCTGCCCCGGCCGATTCAGGGCGTCCCGGTGGCATGGAGAGCATCGATCTACCCCACTGCCAGGCTGTCGGCGGACTCCGGCGGTCCACTTCTCCTTCCGCCGGCGGCCATGCTGTTCGACGGAGCGTTGCGCCAACGCCAGGTGCCGTCCGGATCGACGCGAGATGCAGGGCAGCGATATCATCGCTTTGTTACGTCGATTCTACGTCGATTCTATATAAAGCTCTGGTGAACCCCTCTAAACGTCCCAGAGTCATACAGAAAACCAGTCCTCAACACAGCTTCTGCATCATCACTTAAATACATCGCCTCTTAGGCAACACTCCACCATTAAAGCTCTCTTAACCACTTAAAACACTTTTACACACATCTCCAACCAACAACTGCCACCATGCCTTCCCTCTCTGCTGCTCGCTACGGCAAGGACAATGTCCGCGTCTACAAGGTCCACCGGGACGAGAAGACCGGCGTCCACACCGTCACTGAGATGACTGTCTGCGCTCTTGTTGAGGGCGACATTGAGACCTCGTAAGCCAGACCAAAGTTTCCCAAAGTGGCAACATTCTCGCTAACACTCGACGCCGCAGTTACACTAAGGCCGACAACTCGGTCGTCGTTGCTACCGATTCTATCAAGAACACCATTTACATCAAGGCTAAGGAGTTCCCGGTCAACCCTCCTGAACTCTTTGCCGCCAAGCTCGGCCAGCACTTCCTGGACAAGTACGCTCACCTCTCTGTGGCCCATATCGACATCAAGGTGCACCGTTGGACCCGCATGGTCATCGATGGCGAGCCGCACCCACACAGCTTCTGGCGCGACGGCGAGGAGACCCGTAACGTCTCGGCCGATATTTCCCGCGAGGGCATCACCATTCGCAGCGGTATTAGGGATCTGACCGTGCTCAAGAGCACCGGCTCGGCTTTCCACGGCTTCGTCCGTGACGAGTTCACCACTCTTCCCGAGGTCTGGGACCGCATTATGTCGACCGATGTTGACAGCACCTGGACCTGGAAGAAGTTCAACAACCTCGCTGAGGTTGAGGAGGGTGTAGAGCGATTCAACAAGACCTATGAAACTGCCCGCAACATTGTTTTTAAGGTCTTTGCCATTGACGACAGTGCTTCGGTTCAGGCCACCATGTATAGGATGTGCGAGCAGATCCTTGAGGCGGCTCCGGAGGTTGACAAGGTCGCCTTCTCTCTGCCGAATAAGCACTACTTCGAGATTGGTGAGTTCTCCTTAACCAGAGAGACGCTCAGGAGTGATTGCTAACTCTTTACAACAGACCTCAGCTGGCACAAGGGTATCAAGAACACCGGCAAAGATGCCGAGGTTTATATGCCTTTCCCTGGCCCCAACGGCCTGATTAAGTGCGAGGTCTCTCGTTCTTAAGTCCTCTTTAATCGTTTTAAGCTCATCCGTTATTTATGCAGCTTGCAGTGAGCACACAGAGTCCAGAACTTGTGTTTTTAATAGCAGTTCCTGTACATACTTGGGTTAGCAATGGTTAGGCGTTCCAAGGCTTGAATACATGATAACTTAAATCATAGCTTTGCGTTAGCTGTTTTCAGGTTTGTCTGAGTTTGCAGTTGTGGAAGTGACTTTGAAATTAGCTTTCGTAGTCGCCCTCTGGGTGGTTTCACTGGAATGAAATCGGTATTATAGTTTGGTTTAAGGGTTAAATATGTTATGATAGCGATGGAAGTGATCAGACCTTTCGATTTAGGGAGCAAATTTAGGCATTTTTTTTCCCCCTTGCAACCCTTAAGCTTGTTTGCGGTGTAAGATTGCGACGACTACCAAATGATCAGGTCGTTGCAACCTGATTGAATTGCAAGCCCTTCCTTTTATGAGGCTCAAATAGTTTTGGAGTGTTTTCCTGAGTTTCATGCGAATTCTACTTCATTGAGCAAGCGGCTGGGGGCATTCTTACCATGCCGAAGGATATAAGGTTGGTACCAAAACTTGCAAACCTAGGCCAAGATCCATAAAATACAGTCATCCGATTGTTAATACACACGAACTTCTATGAAACAACAAAGTGATGTTGTACATGCCACTTTATCATGCCGACTCCTAAGCCATCACACATACCGTGTCCACCTCAACCCACATAAAACTCCCCTTACTCACCCGGAGCACCTATCCTCGCGCGCAACTCAGCCTCCCGAATCGTCTTAGCCATCTCCTCCCACCCAGGTGTTCCAACCGGCTTCCCACCAAACTGAATCAGGTTCTTCTTATACGGATGCGCATCGCCCTCAAAGCACTTGAGCCGAGCCAGGCGCTTGTCGCGCAGCCTGTTCTTGGGCAGCATGCCGCTAACGGCGCGGCGCAGCACCTCGGCACCGCCGTGCTTCTCCATCAGCTCGTCCATGGTAATCTTCTTGAGCGAGCCCGGGCGCGTATTGTGCCGGTAGTACACCTTGCGCCACTTCTTCATGCCCGTCGTGTACAACGCCGCGCAATTGGTCACCACCACGTAGTCGCCGCAGTCGGTTGATGGATCCCACATCGGCTTGTGCTTTCCCATCAGCAGGGTTGCAATGCGCGACGCGAGCCGGCCCAGAGACGGCGGAGTGATTTCGTTGGGGGCTTTCTTGGTGCTGAGCTCAGGGTGCGGGGCAGCCGCAGAGATGTGGTGCCACACTCGCGAGTAGGCTAGTCTGGTCTAGTTGAGAGAAGGTGTTGTGTTAGCAGGGTAATTCAGCAGCATGGCAGCGGTGCCGGGATGCGTACAGCGCCGACGGTCTGTGACATATTGGTGGTTTAGGAGAGAAAGTATGGAGGATTCGACGGCTCTGATGAGCAGGGCCCGATGGGGACTAGTCCCTCAATGACCGCAAAACGACAGACCGAGCGATGCGCGACCTCCAATGAAGGCTCTCGGAGGTTGAAGGATGTTCGTATATGGTAAGGCTTCTGCGGATAACGGCAGAGAACCCCGAAGGTTATGGATTGGCCGGCGCAAGCTGCTGAGGGTCGGTATCAAGATGTCGCGATGTTCGATGGAGCCAAGCCTCATCGTGGAAAAATCGGCCGTTGCGCCACTGTTAATGCGCCACATGTGTGCTGCAGGAGTCTTCGTCCAGCCGGGAGCTTGGGTGAACCCGCCAGAGGACCCTGGATTCTTGGCATCTCATCTGCCCCGCATCGACCGTCAAGACCCCGCGATGGGAGCCGAGCAGCGGAGCAGGATCTCAAAGTGTTGATCCATTGGATTTCAAAGCAAACTGCAGCATCGCAAAGCCAATCGTCTGTTTTTTTATCCCTTGGAACCACCTGAGTGTATTGGTGTCTTTTTAAGATAATATCTCGGAGACAGCCGGCTTGTTTCTGATTTTCCTGTCTTTGAGTTTTCTTTTGTTTCTTGTTCACTCAGGGACCAGTCCATTGATGCATCTAAACTTGAGATTCACCTCACGCTCCATATTCAATATCTCGGGCTTGGCTCTCATTGCATCTGCCGGTTCATACGCTTGGTATCAGAAGCGAAGTCTCTTCCAAGTACATCACCAACCGCTGCCACGAACCAACTCCAACAACATGGCTACCACAACTCCTTTCCAGGTCAGTCACCCATCTGTTTCTCCTGATGAAATCAGTCAGAATGCAGATGATATTATCGTCCTTATGTCTCTCTCTGGCGAGAATCCTCCCCTTGTTGTTTCATGCTCATCCCACTTCTTGTCCGTTCATTCTTGGCATATTCAAGCAAAGACTCGGGAACCAGGAAGGCTCACAAAACCTGAAACAGACCCTTTTCGCAGTGCCTATGACCTGCGATGGGTGTGCCAAAGACATCACAAACGCCTTGTACAAGCTTCCTGGTATCCTCAAGGTCGAAACCAACGTGAAGGATCAGTTGGTTTCTATCGAGGGAACAGGTACATCACCTATCCTTCCACTTACCATATGAATGGGGTGTGGTACTGATAACAAACTTTGATGACATGCAGCTGCGCCCTCGGCTATCGTGAAGGCGATCCAAGATACCGGGAGGGATGCCATCTTACGAGGCTCGGGGACCTCAAACAGTAAGTGCTTTGGACTTGGCCTTGTCTTAAACCCCCTTATTTCTTCTCCCAAACCACAAATGATCACAATCCACGAAGCAGCGGAATTAGTCCTGATCCGAGCCCTATCCACCATCCTGCCATTAGTCTCCGGCATGGACATGTCCGCTCATATCAGTTCTTCCCCTAACCCCCTATTCCAGGTGCCGCAGTAAGCATACTAGAGACCTACCATCACGGCGCAGATGAACAAGCAGACTCCTCAGCCGGGGCCGAGCTCACCCCCAACGGCATCTGGGTAAACAAGCGCCTGGTCCGGGGCCTGGCACGCATGGTCCAGGTCAGCCCAACAGAGACCCTGGTCGACTTGACCGTCCGCGGTGTCCCTCCAGGCACCTACCGGGCCACAATTCGGCAGACTGGCAACCTCACGGACGGAGTGACGTCCACGGGACCGGTGTGGTCATCACTTGCGCCAGATCAGGAAGTCACGAACGGTGACAGCCAAAAGCAGAGCACCCCGCGCGGCTTCCTAGGTACCGTGGAGGTTGGCCCGAACGGGTACGGCACCGTGTTCTTGAACAAGCCGTTCCAGGT
Source organism: Thermochaetoides thermophila DSM 1495 (assembly GCF_000221225.1). Classification (NCBI taxonomy): domain Eukaryota; kingdom Fungi; phylum Ascomycota; class Sordariomycetes; order Sordariales; family Chaetomiaceae; genus Thermochaetoides; species Thermochaetoides thermophila. Next base: position 2,545,571 of record NW_006383038.1, read on the forward strand.
GTGGGAGGTGATTGGCCGGGCGTTGGTGGTATCACGGCAGGAAGAGCATGGTCAGGAGGGGTTGCAGAATTCGGAGGATACCGTTGTTGGTGTCATCGCACGTAGCGCGGGTGTGTGGGATAACGACAAGACAGTGTGCTCATGCACGGGCAAGACTCTGTGGGAGGAGAGGAGGGATGAGGTCAAGAAGGGGATGCTGTGAAAGACGGAAAGAGTGGTGATGGTGGCATCATTAAGAGAAGGATATAGGGAAGGTGTGCTGTTTCGTTTGGGATGATCAAGACAGCTGCAGCCATATGGCAATTGCGGCGATTGCTTGTTCATACGTGCATGCTACCTACGTGATAAGCTTACTCTGGGTGTCCAGGTTCATGGGATCAGATGCTAAATCAAAACAGATTGGGTTTGTCAGGTGTCAGGGCAACCATGAGATGGGGGCCTCGACGGCCTGAGGGCCATCAGCCTGAAACTGGGGAACAGTCAATCTACGATCTCGATCGTAGGAAATTTTTTCATGCACCTGGACGGAATAGACAAAAAGAAGCTTGTTCGAAGTTTAGTGCAGTGATTTTCATCATGGAGCAACAATCCCAGCTCAGGGGTCAGCTTCGAGCCCTATGGCTCCACTCCGGCCATGCCCTTGGGAAGCCATTGCACAACAAGGTGGCAGCCAAGGGGGAGAGGACGAAAAGTTGAGACGAGACTACGGGTAGGGAAAACGACGGGACACCAAGCTCTAACATTGTGACCTAGGAAAATTTCGCATGAAGCCGTGTAACTCGGACGAGTGCTCATTGTGCTGTTTCTTCCCGTAGTTTTTGGAGCTTCACTCTCAACTTTCCGGTCGTTAATGGCATTGAGGAAAAGTTGATGAACTAATCTCGTCCTGCAGATCTTGTTGAATCTAATCAAACATGTGTGTTTACGCTGACTTGGATCAGAAACTACACCTGGGCGTTGAAGACATGTGAGGTTGCGACCTGGGCATGACCCTATCCCCCGGCAAACACCCCCCGGCCTGCTACACTAGTTGAGACCGGGCCGCTCCTGTATCAGTCCTCGTACAGAAGCGATCCCGGTCTCTTGGCAAAGCCCAATCTTTGTTCCCCTTCGCATGGGTCTAGACCTTGAATTGAGCTTGGGTAGACTTCTGCTAGGCTCAAGCATGAGAAACGATGGCAAAGTGGATTGGGAGATTGCCGAGTTACACGTGAAAAATCAACATTTGCACATGTCTCGAAAACTTGCAGTGACAGTTGTTTTGGGTGGATTGTTTTTTCCCAAGCCCTCAAGTTAGAGACAATAGCTCAGGTACAGTTAAGATACTGCGGCTAAGACCTCTCAGCTGAGGATGCATGGTCGTGATGTTGGAGTATGTACCTTCCAAGCTCTCTTCTAGAGCCATGCCAGCTTCGGATGAATAGTGATACACCCCACGGGCTAGCAGTCAACTCCGACTGTAACCCAAAGGCGCATCTGTACACATGGTGTGGTTAAGTGACTGCCGAGGGCATGGTATGGGCCCGTTTGAGCCTCCTGGGCCACCAGCTATCACCCTCTCTAACCCTGGGGTTGAGCCAAGAGAAATCAATGTCCAGAAATAAATCTGTGATGGCCTGATGTTGTTGGACGCTGTCACTATCACATTCACATACTAAAGTTATACCTTTCCAACCCTGAATGGACACGGAGTTCGGATTTCGTATAATTAGCGTCTGCAGCGTTGCTGAAGTTGAGATGATCTCGGCGGGTATGTGGGAGCTGCGAGGTTGCTCAGAGGATGATGTGGGGACTTGAAAAATAACTGTTTTGGCGCCTGAGCTGGGCTAGAAATCATATGTTTTCGTTGTTTCTTAAGTACTCTGCAAAAAATCATTCACTGTAGACACAAATCTCTTGCATACGATGTCTTGACTGTAGGTAATATAGCCCTACGTTATCAATACCCGACATATTTTCTCTGTCACCGGCCATAATCTCGGGCACGAAGTTGAAAGGTACAACCGTGACACAGTTACCAGCCTATCTTGTAACTTTTAACCGCCCTGCAACGCACCGGCGGTTGCCGCACCGGCCCACCCAGGCATAGTAGCCCAATCAGGGATCAAGCATTCAGTCTTGGAGACTCTTGGCGCATGAGAAAAACGAACTTGATTCGCGGGAGACAGCAGTTTTTGCGCTTTCTGTGACAGTCGATCACTTTTGCATTGACCCCTTTTCACGGCCAAGTCTTATGGCCAGCCTTTGAGTCTTTGGCTGATGGGTTCCACGGAGTCCAGGATCGCTCCGTCTTCGGCGGATTCGATTTTGTTGAGCCGTGTGTTATGCGTATAGGGGATAGCTCATGGCTCGTTAAGGCAGACAAAACCTAGCGATTTAGTGCAAGAAGGACGGCTGTAGTTTGGAAGGTGGGGCAAGATATGGCTAAGCAAACCCCAGCGACCAGGACGCAAGTACGTACGTAGTATCGTTTCTCACAAGAGGGGATGGTGGTATGTTAATTGTAGAAGCGGTGATGTAATACTCGCTGTTACAACTTCGGCTAACAAGCACATGGCTTTCAATCCTTAGAGCTAGATGAGGAGCGGGCGCTGTACCATCCGTCTCGCATTGATCCGGCAGCGGTGGACAGGGGGGTTCACTGCAATCGCTCATGTTTGGGAGAGGTTGATTCTTGCCCAGACCTCTGCGGGTGTGTCTGTGCTATCTTCACAGAAGAATATGCATGGCTTATCCCGATGGTTCGACACCGGCTCGGAAAACATTCGATTGAAGGCTTACGAGCCGTCGCTGTGTTTCTTTGGCAGCTGTCTGTCGAACCTCAAGATTGTAGAGGCTTGGAGAGCGGCTGTCCTAGATACCTGATACCTGACCTAAACCAGACAAACCAGATCCCCCCGTCTCCCTGAACACTGACAGGCGCCTGGGTATCATATAGTCCTGTTTACATGCTAAAACGTCTCGGGTTTCTTTCTTTTCTGTCTCGTTTCTTTTTTTTTCGTACAATTTACGGCCTAATGCTTTTGATCCCGCACTGCTGCCATCGTTTTATGTTGACGAGGGTGTGCCCCTGTCAATGTGTAACAAAGTCCCTGTCTAGAAACACGTTCAAGAACGGACGAGGTGAACTGTGCCAGCTGTCCCAGTCAAACCTAGCCAGCCAGGTAACAGCAAGTGTTCCTCCCTTGTGGACCTGCATGATCAGCTCCCCAATTCTGGCCGTCCTGAACAAGACCAGAGGAGGTTGCTTGCCTGTTTACGTCGCGAGCCTCCGAGATCTCAGCTCGAGTAAAAGGATCTAATCCCGCTTTGTCTGTTTTCGTTGTTATTGTCCTTTCTCGTGCCTCAGTCATTGATCCCGGTCACTCTTTTCCTTTCCTATTCTCTCGAGCTCTTACTCACTCCCTCGAGAACCAACATTGGCCGCTCCTTTCAGCCAGTCGAGAGATCACGAACGAGTTCAAGAGCACGGTATCACATATCTACCGTAAATATTAAGTCTCCACGTTCTTAATCTAATAATTGGACTTCATCAACGATCGTGGGCAGACAAGGGCAACCCAGAGAGCCGGAATCAACCCGTGCCGTACTGGTGCATGGTGCTGCTGGAAACAACCGCCAGGAACAGAGCGAAAGAGACCGAAGCGACGTGACTGATCCCGAAAACGAAGGCGGGTACTCGTCATCGGCGACTCCAGCTGCAGGTCACTGGACATCACCGGACGGAGAGCAACGGTAGTAGTGGCTGGACGTTGGTGCCAAGTCGCCGCTAGTTCCAAGAGCTTGCCATCCCTCGGCCTTTGCTGCCGCCCTTCGCCCATTCATTTTCACGGCTGTCTTGGCCAGATTTATTTTAGGTTTGTGCTAACGGAGTCGGAAAGCTGCGGAGAGCTGCAGACGAAGGCAATTGGATTGTGTGTGTGCCACGAGGAGACCTGGCAACTAGAGGGGAGCGGGGAAATCGAACCGTTTTCCATCCACACCTTCCATCACCCGCACGTCCACTGGGCATCCACTGGCACCACCCACTGATTGCTGGCTGGCTGCCACCCGTCACGTCCAGGGCACCCGCTGGCTCCATCACTCTGTGCCAGCCCCCCTGCTGCGCTTGCCGCCCACCCAGCACAGCTCACGTTGAACCCCTGTCGCAGCCTCTTAAAAGGCCATTCGACCCCTCTCTGTACGCACATCCTGGGGCGTCTGACGCACAATCTGCACTACGACCCACGCCTTTTGGCTGCTCGTTGCCACCAGGAGCATCGCGACTTTGTCCAAACATCGTAACCAGTCCTTCTTGGGCCGCAAGAGACTGGCTTCGTTGACAGACTTTTGCAGCAGCCGCCCTTGAGGAGACACAGCCAGCAAAATGTCGCTAAAACAGGTGAGTGAAGGACCGACCCCCACTGTCCAAGTGGATGGATGTGGATGTGGCGGAGACAGGCAAAGATCGACAATTCTGATGGCTTACACAAGACTTTGATGGCACATAGGAAATCGAAACATGGGTCGAGGCTCTCAAGTACTACGACAACAATGAGTTCGACGAGGCGCTCAAGACATTTGAGAAGATCGCGGACACGTCCAAGATCTGGTTCAACATGGGCGTAATCCACGCGACGCTGGGCGAGCATGAAAAAGCTGTAGGCACCAACAACAGTTGCCCCGCACTGCACTAAGGTTCCCAATACTGATGACTGTCGTAGGTCGAATGCTATCAGCGCGCCATCAAGCTCGATCAATACCTAGCCGTCGCCTATTTCCAGGAGGGCGTTTCCAACTTCCTGCTCGGTGACTTCGAGGAAGCCTTGGCCAACTTCAACGACACTCTGCTATACCTCCGTGGCAACACCTTGATCGACTACTCGCAGCTGGGTCTGCTGTTCAAGCTCTATTCATGCGAGGTCCTGTTTAACCGTGGTCTCTGCTACATATATCTCGAGCAGATGGATGCTGGTATGCAAGATTTGCAATATGCTGCTAAGGAGAAGGTGGTTGAGGATCATAATGTGATCGATGACGCAATCCGGGATGAGGCCAAGGTGCGTTGAGAGCCGGACTGGTGTTGCAGAATTCAGCTAACAGTATGCCAGGGCTACACGGTCTTCTCGATCCCCGTCGGTGTTGTCTACAGACCCAATGAAGCCAAGGTCAGAAACCTTCAACAGAAGGACTACCTGGGCAAGGCCCGCCTGGTTGCCGCCTCTGACCGTGCCAATGCCTTTACCGGCTTTGCGGGCGCAGAACTGGCTAAGGGGGTGAGTCCCGTCGTGAGTCAACTCATTTCATTTGTCATGATTCCCGTTCGAAATTCCTTTCTCTGACCTGTAACCAGCTCGGAAACGGCACCGCCAAGGATGACAGGCCCAAAGAGTCTCTTTCATTCGCTGCCAGCAATCTCGTCAAACCTGGTCTCTCAAGCAGAAGACAGCAATCGGAACCACCAAACAACCGCAACGTCTTCCCCCCAACCCCCCTCCCGAAAGCGACAAGGCCTCCCAGATCAGCCGTGGTGCCTCAGTTCGCAACGGACCTAAGCCAGTACCTGGTCGCCTCAATCTCGAAAAGGTGCGCTCCAACGACCGTTACGAGCGTTCGTCCCCCGACGATGTACCCCGTCCGCGCGTAGCCCGTTCTGCCTCGGCAGCCCCCTCCCGCAGCTTCTCCCAGCGCAGTGAGGCTCCCCCGCCGAGGAGGAGGCGTGACGAAGAAGAGGATGCCTACGTGGCCGACGACCTGTACGACATGTACCAAGGCGGCAGCGGGTCTCGCAACAGCCGTTCACAGCGGAGTGTTGGTAGCCGTGCGCAGACCAACAGGTACATCGAAGAGGAAGAGGATGACGCCAGCGATTACGATGACGCATCGATCGATGAGGGTGAGTTCGAGATGGTGACGAACCGCAGACCGGCAGCCCCGCCATCAGTGACATCGGGTAGCTCGAGGAGAGGGTCATCACGGCAAACCATGCGAACCGTGCGTGTCAAGGTCCATGCTGGAGATGTGCGGTACGTTGTCGTTGGTCCGGCAATCGCATTCCCAGACCTGGTACAGAAGATCCAGGAGAAGTTCCAGCTCCGAAGGAAGTTCAAGATTAAGGTCAAGGATGAGGACAATCCGGAGGGTGAGATGATCACCATGGGCGACCAGGATGATTTGGATATGGTGATGGACAGCGTTAAGAAGGAAGCGCGAAGAAATAGGTCTGATACAGGCAAACTGGAGGTGAGTACTTTTGTCACTCATCTTGTGACAGGAATTGGCCTTGTTAACAAGATAATAGATCTGGATCCAAGAACTATGAGCTGTTTCACCGGTGAGACGGTTCCCAACCACAACTCCAACATCAACACATCAACCTTCATTCGTTTCCCTTTTTAGATACCCCAACTCGGCCGACAGCAGGCAGTCAAGGTTGAGCTCGGTTTGCTTGTTATGTTTTAAGCTATTTTTTTTTTTTTACGAAGTAATGAGGGACGGAAACGGCGGTTGGATCGGAACCACCTATCTTCTTCATATATATGATTGCGATACCTACCTGATCTTGCCTCTGGACACGGCACGATACAACACCAGTGAAAACAACGGGAGTTGAAGCACAGGAGCGTTACTAACATGGCCCAACACCCATCCACTGCCCACCGTTTTATCAGCTTTTTGTTCTGATTATCTCCCCGCACATTTTAGTTGGACTTTCTGGATGCATCATTAAAGAAGAGTCAAGAGGCACGGAGCTGTGGCGTTTCTGTGGTATAATACATATCATCTCGGGCTACGGTTCTCAAAATATTCAATTTTTCGATCTATAATTCCGGGGGATGTAGGGCTATTCCTTTGGTTGTCCAGAACATAAGTGACTCAATCTCCAGCACACGAACTTCCAAGAGTGCTAAAACTCTAGGAGAGTTCGGGGAGAGGAGTCGATATCAGTACGCCACCGGTTATCACACACGTGCATAGAGCCAGTTTCCCAAAATTTAGCCAGTGATTCTTTCTATGTCCTTTCCCACTGTTCGGGCGGTGTCATCTACAAGTACTAAGAGGGAAAAGTCGGGTTAAGGCAGGTAGAGTAGGTCTTTGTAATACGAAGTGAAAGACAGCATTGTAAGAGCTGGCGAGATGAGGCTACTAGCTGGCTGAGACTGCACTCTATCCCACCTAGAGAAGAATATTAGAGCAAGTACCGAAGTGGTGAAAGACAGATGGCAAGAACCTTTTGTCACCCCATGTCTTATGTTCTAATCCATTTGTTCCAACTTCCTCACGTTCTCTTCCCCCTGGTCCGTTAAAGTGACTGAGAAGGACAATAGAGCAGGAGAATGTCTGATAGACGGGACAAAGAATGGAGGACAACACTGATGCTATATATATATATATATATATATCGGTACTTTTTTTTAAAAAAAGCCACCACCCAGGCAGACCAGTATCAAATTCAGAAAGCCCCAACCAGAAAGCAAAACTGAGAGGAGGTAAGAAAAGAGATTTGAATTACATAACACACACACGCACACACACACACACACACACATACACATACACACATACACACACACATAGACACACATTCAGAGCTAAAAACCAAGTTAACACACGGTTATCCCAATCCTTAACGCCGTTAATGAAAAAAAAAAAACAGAACGAACCAAACCAGGAAAGGGAAGAGAATCAGGTAGAAAAGGAAAAAGTAACCTAGTAAAGTAGTTAAGATATACAGTTGGTAGAATTAGCTCTCGTTAATTTCCTTGGGAGTGACTGAATCTCCCAATCCCGAAGAAAACCGACCAGTAAGAAAGGCATATGAGGGCTGATAACGACGATACCGGCATTGTCCAACAGATCCAGCTTGTACAGGTTCATCAATAACAAGGCAGTTATAAAAAAAGTCTGAACCTGTCAGCTTTCAATTCTGTATCCCCAGTTCCGATTCCCAATGTTGTAAATAGTACTAGCAATCACTATCGCAACCATGCGACGAGCGCCCCCAGATGAACCCTCCATGCGGGTGATGGTGCTATTAATTAGCTTGACCAAAATAGCTGGCTGACCTGCCGGCGCAGACTAAGGCTGACGTTGCAGAAGGGTTAGTGGGGATGTTGACAAGTGTCAAGCTGTTGCCGATTAAGTTGAGGCCGACGGACAACTGTGTACGATGTCTCTCAACTCAGGCAGCTGAGACTAATAGGTGTGTGCTCAAGCAACCGGTGGTTGACCGATTAACTTTGCTCCAAAGGAGCAAGCAGCCCTTCATTATCCGTTTTCCGGAGCCAACTGGCCAACAGCCCCATCCTCTGCCATATTACCCGGCAAACCCTTCTAAGAGTTAACCATCATCGACAGCCGGCCGGCGTCGTCATCCATCATCTGCAAACCGTCCAGGCTGCGGGGCTCCATCTGCGACAGACGGCTTTCAACGCCGCTCAGACGACTATCAACAAGCGGCTGCATGCCGCCATTGGCGAGGGAGCCGTTGCCTAAGCTGCTGGCACCGCCCATATTGGCGGGCGGCATGCTGGGAGGACCGCCCATCTGGGGAACTGCATTACCGGGACCGCCGAGCATGCCGGCCGCAGCAGCAGCGGCAGAGCGACCGCTCTCAAGAGCCTCAAGACGCTTCTCGATGTTTTCCAGACGCGCCACGAGCATTTGCTCGATCCGAGTGAAGCCTTGCTGAACCTCATGAGCCATACGGTCCACTTTGTTAGTAAGACTCCGGATGCTCTGGGCAACAGGCGTGTTTTCTTGACCGGGTACGGCGGCGGGGATACGGGCCTCGTGATTATGGCGGGCTTCCTGCACCGCAAAACGCCACTGGTGTCCAAGACTAACTTCACACACAGCTTTTGCGCGCCACGGGCAGTCGACTTTGCGCGTACTCGGGTTCCGTTTCTTCGCCGTGCTGCTGTACTTGACACCACCACGGTCACAAACCAGGTCATAACGCGTCGGCTTGCCGTCACGATAGTTGCTAGCACGAAGCTTCACGATGCCATAACCTTGCTCCTTCGCTGTGCGCTGAACAGAGGCAAGCAGGTCCTCGAACGAGCGGTAAATACCCTCGGGGGGCGGCGCCAGGCCCGCCGTTGTAGTGGTGGTCGAGCCCAGGGCGGGCGACTGAGGAGGCATAGAGGATGGCGCCGGAGCTGGCGCGGGCGCGGGCTGTGGGGGAGCGGGACTCGACGTGGTCGTATTCACGGTCCAGGCCGACAGGTTGTAGCCGGCCGCAGATGAGGAGCTCGCCACGGCGGCGGCGGAAGACGCCTCGGAGGGATGGGCCGCGCCGTACTGCTGCTGTTGCTGGAACAGGACTCGGGAGTCTTGCTTACTGGCAGCTGAGGCAGCGGCGGCGCGTTGCTGTTGCTGGTGCTGTTGGTGTGGATGTGTTGGTTGTTGATGCTGGACCTGATGGTGCGGCGGACCGTGGCCGGCGTGCTGGTGTTGTTGATGGTGGTCGCCGGCAAGGGCGCTCAAACTGGTCAAGCCCGAGGTGTCGGGCTGCGAGGCTTGGGCAAGCGTGGATTGCGAGTCCGGGTACTGGGTATGCTGCGGGGCGCTGTAGCCGTTCATCAATGAGTCGGGCTCGGCAACCTGGTGGGATCGAGCATCGAGCTGCTGCGAGAAGGTAGGCTGTTGAGGTGCGTGAGGATGCACGGTGTCGACCGAAGCGCGCACGGCCTGGCCATGATGACTGGTCGCGACGGTGGCGGGACCCCAGCCCTGTGCGGCTTGTGCGACGGGGCCAAGCGGGCCTGGAGCCGTGGCAGCAGTATTTCCGGCTTCCGAAACGCGCGTCGTGCGAGGGCGCTTGCGAGGGCGCGCCTGGGCCTGAGAGGAAGCGGCTGCACCTGCGGCGTCCATGACAACAGCCTCAGGTCAGATGGGAATTGGCGATGCGATGTGATGCGATGTGAGGTGAGGCGAAGCGAGGCGAGGCGATGCGCGCTGCGAAACTGCGATGCTGTGAAGCTGCTGTGTGTGAGGGCGATGCCGCCGACGGCTGGCACGGCTGGCTGGTAGCAGGTGGCAGCTATCCGGCGATCCGCAGATAGGCAAGGCAGCGGGCTAGGAAAGTAATGCGCGACCGACGGTAACCTGGAAGGTCGCGCAGCGCACGGCGCTGGGCAGTTAATGCGTAAGGTACCTAACAGGTAAGCGGTAAAAGCGGATGCTACCTATGCTGGGTATAGGTGCTTGATTGTTGGTCGCAGGTCAAGTCAAGTCAGTAGGTAACAGATAGCTGGGCAGGCAGGGACGCTGCTGCTACTGCTGCTCCTGCTGCTGCTGCTGCTGCTGCTGCTGCTGTGGATGGAGGGTGGGTTGGACAGTGAAGAATGTCGGAGTGACACGGCACAGGCCCAGTGGGAAACACTGTGCTGTGATCCAGTGCGATTTCGAATCAATGCCGCTGTGCAGCGCTTGGATGAAGAGCGGAGACAGGACCTGCAAATGGATGGAGAAACGAGAATGGAGAGGGCAAACGCAGAACCTGAATGGAGGCTGGAGACTGGCAGCAGCTGGCTGGACGGCAGCACAGGCGGCCAGGTGCAGAAGGGGGCAAACGGTAAAGGGAGGTAAAAGAAGCGCTGGAGAAAGGGCAGGAGGGAGGGAGTATACGTGACGGCCTGGAAGGTGTAAGATGCAGGCTCCAGGTTGTACCTCGTACTTGTATCCGTAATGAAAAGCGGGAAGGTCAAGTCAGGCGACCACAGCGCGCGTCCAGTGCGAACAAGAGTGCGCGAGATCGCACGACGCCCTATTGCTGCTATTGTTGCTGAAAACAATAGGGAGGAAGTGGCAGAGAGTCCGGAGCCTGACCTGGGCCCCGGAGGGCAGAAGAACAAGAGTCGCGTGCGGCCGATCGAAAAGCGCGCTCGCGATGTGCCCGGAAATTTTTGGAATTGGGAAGGATGACAGACTGCGGACCGCAAAGTAAAAAACGAGAAGCCGAATCTCTGCGCCCTTCTCAACCTAAAGTGGCCCGACACGAGACTCGAACAACTGGAATTCGGGTGCAAGAGGGCAGTGGTAGTGTATGGTATGGCAGCGCAATGGAATATTCGCATTCGCGGCCCTGTTCGCTGTCGCGTCCAGGGTCACCGGGGGGGCGTTGGACTCAGTAGGGGTCACTAAGACCTTTGGTTGGTGGATTGTCTCGATAGAATCTGCAAGCGAGCGAAAAAATCGAAAAAAAGACTGTGTTGCTGCTCCAGCTGCTCGGCCTGGGCCTTGGCTGCCTGCAATGGCAATTTCTTTTTCGCTCGAAGCTGTGCGCCTGCGGGCAGGTGCTGGGTGCTGTTTGCCTGTCGGACGCTGGACGCTGGTTGCCGGTCGTGCTTCTTGCCCGAGGTGAAAGCAGAAAGGAGAACTCCCAGATCAAGCAGCTGGCCCAAGCTCCTTGCCCAGCTGTGCCCGCTGTGGTTCTGGGCTGTCTGGGTGGGCAGTGATCGCTCGGCCTGGAGGTCGCCGCTGATGCTGGTGCTGCCACTGCAGTCGCTGGTCACCCGATCGAACAGAGCATCAGCCACAACTGGCTTCTTCTGGTGGGCCACGGCCCCACTGGGCAATTTTCCGCTGAGCCTCTGGCCCCACCCTAAACCCACCCCGGGCCTTGGTCTTTGCGTGGCCTTGGCTGGTCCTGCCCGCGGCGGGCTGCTGCCAGCCCGCAGCGCCCGCCGCTCCGGCTCAGTGGGGCCAACCGCGCGACGCGCTCACATACCACCTTCATCCGATGATACAAGGCCGCGGTGTAGCGCTGTGAAATGGGCAACAGGCGTAAACCGCCATCCACTCGTTGGCCGGCTGCCATTGATCGCTCGCCCTGGCTCTGATCTCGGGAACAACTGCTGCACGTCTACGGCTTACATAATCCATCCAGCTTGATTGATCTCCGTTTGTTTCTGCTCATCTCGATCAGCCCCTGGCCCGGACGGCCAACATGTCCACCGCCTCCAACACCATGCCGCCCAACAAGCAGACAACAGCGACAGTAGCAGCTCCAGCTGCGCCGATGCCGGTTGCGGATAATGGCTTTGGGGGCGGTCTACAACAGGAGGACCAGCTCGAGGATTCACTCTACGAGCTGGACCAGCTGCATCTTCAGGTAAGTACGGCTAACGAAACCTGGACTACAGTGGAGAAGCGCTTATCACTCTGACCTTTTTGTCACGCAGTTGATGAGCCTTCGTTCAGCACTCCTACGGATGCTAGGAGCAATGAAAACCAAGCCTCGCTCCCGTAAGTCGTGCTGTCAAGATCCACTGGGCTAGCAACCTTCAACTCACAGAACCCTGTGACCATAGGTGAGGCCGCATTTGCCGCATACGCGCAAGCTGTCGAGAACTGCCGAAAGGAAATCGCCGGCTTCGTAGAATCGTTGGAAAAGGCAAATGGCACCTTCGCTCGAGCAAACCAGAGTCAAGCGACGAACCCGAAAGGCATCAAGAGCTGGCGAGCGAGTGAACACCCCGACTGGGCCGACATGAATCGAAAGCGCCGGCGAGTTGATCAGTGATTCGAATCTTGCGGAGTTTCTTACGGATTTTCTGGGTGTTTCTTCCGGTCTCGGGTTCTTAAGGGTTAGCTGGCGTTCTGGCGTTTAAGGGAGAGAGCATCGTTATCCCACGATAGGCCGACGGACTGGTTTCCCGGATCGTAAACGGCCGGCTTATTCGCCATAGTGTTAGTCCTTTGTGATCTGCTTAATAAAACTGAATGCAAAGACCGAGAAAACATATGTTCTCGTTACCGTGAGGACATCGATTACTTATGAGGATTGCTGTTCAAAGCCCGAACATACTCGGGACGTTCGATGATCACCGTCATGGGTGCGATTCTGCCTTTTCAAGCAAAAGTTCCCCGTCAGCCACAGCCAGGGAACTATGCTTACATAAGCGAATCTAGCCGTTGCCGGCTTGCCAGCTGGTCCCTCTTTCCCCGCCAAGTGCCAACCAACCCTTTCCAATCGGGAAGGGTGGGGCTTGGATTGTGCGCCCACACAGAAATTTCCTATCGAGACCTCAAAATTCATCCATCTCGCACATCGTGATCGAGTCGACGGAAACCATCACGTCAGGGACGACAACACCGCAGAAATGGCCCCCACACGAGTCACCTACCGTCGCCGGAACCCGTGAGTTTTCTTCAATTTCGACTCTGTCAAGTTTTTCCTTGGGATTGGGCAGGCAAAAGAAACACTGAGAGACGGACAGAGCGACTAACGCAGATTTCCTTGCAGCTATAACACCACGTCCAACCGGACGCGTGTGATCAAGACTCCTGGCGGCCAGCTGCGTGTTCTGCACATCAAGAAGCGCGGCACTGCCCCCAAGTGCGGCGACTGTGGCATCAAGCTCCCGGGTGTAAGTTAATCTACTTCTCAATCACGAAGGAGGAGACGGGAGAAGGGACCAGGCTGGAGAGGGAAGTTTTTCTGGGGATTAGCAAGGATGCCGAATGAGCGACACTCCAAAAGCACACAATTCGCCACAACTTGCGTCTCGACGAACCCAAAATTCATACCCCAGGTTGCGCCGGATGACAAAATATGACAAATTCGAGAATGGGAGACGAACAATAGCCGCGACAGTTCCATCACGCTACGACGATATTGCGACGCGACAACGTAGCGGCATGTCGGTAGTCGACTCATCCGACAAACCTCTCCTCAGCTTGGTCCCGAACTTGTCACCTGCCGTCCCACATGAAAGGAAGCAAGCGTTGGACTGCGATGTGCTGACTGGCTCTTCTTTCTGCAGATCCCTGCTCTTCGTCCGCGCGAGTACGCCACCATCTCTAAGCCTAAGAAGACCGTCCAGCGCGCATACGGTGGCTCGAGGTGCGGTAACTGCGTCCGCGACCGCATTATCCGGGCTTTCCTCATTGAGGAGCAGAAGATTGTCAAGAAGGTGCTGAAGGAGCAGAGCCAGGCCGAGAAGAAGGCTTCTAAGAAATAAATAAATGCTTTTCTTCTTGGTATTGGTCTCAGGCGGGGCTGATTTGCTGGGTTGACGGTCTCATGGGTTCGATGTTCACTTGGGAAACGGGCGGCATGCCATACACCCGCACACACAGCCGGGATTGGCTGTCTCTGTTCTTAGGGCTGCATTTCACTGCGGGATGAGGTTTTGAAATGGAAATGGACTTCAGGCCGTGCTCTGTAAGGGGGCCCGGGAAGGCTGTGAGATGTACAGCGGAGGAATTCGGGCGCCGAATGACGACCAATTACGATCATGAGCAGCAGCAATCAAGCAACAGTCCCGCCGTGTCGATCTTGGAGTCAGTCATGCCGGTGTTTTGGGGGTCACTGCTGTGAGATACCCGCTTATCCAGTCTTCCGCGTTGTAATATCATGCACCATTTCAAGGCCATGCACCTGGTGATCTGAATCATGTTGCAGCCCCCATGGTCGACTTGCCCCCAAGAAATATGATATGTAAGTTTTGGACTCGGGCCGATCGAACTTCGATCGTTGTAGCACAAATTGCCGGCTCTTCTCGGTGGTCTCGGGCCGTTAGGACCCCTGCAATGACGTCGAGCCCACGCCAAAATTCCCCATCCAATAGAGCTAGGCAATCCCCAAAACTTCACTCATCACCTTTGAGACAACGCTGCTCGAGACCACACGTACAGGACACAACTACACAGTCCGGTCTGGACACACGTTCATCATGTCAACCTTTTCCAGGCCTATCAGCAAACTTTTAAGAACTGAAGCTGTCCCATTTGTCCCTTTTCAAACATTAGGATGCCTTCCTTCTCAGCCGCAAGTACAAGCGCGTTCAGAATGGCTCTCCTCACAAGCTCCCCGTCTCAGGCCGGCTAGCAAAAGCACTGCCCTCCTCACCTCCCAGCAAAGATCGCCCTCCCACATCATAACTTCCTCCTCAACCACCCCAAGGATACGCCCCCTCCACACCACACCCGCCGCCCACCGCGTTCGCTTACCCCAGCGCCTAACAGCCACCACCAACCGGCCCGACGAGCGCCCGCCCTCAGAGCCGCCCACAACTGACTTCGGGCGCATGGACATGCTCGGCGACATTCCCGTGCCGTCCACGTCCATCGACGTCTGTCACGCGGACGGGTTCGTGCTCAACTCAGGGGTGCAGGTCCGCGGTGGCTCCGGGGTGCTGCTTGTCGGTGGCGAGGCGTTTACCTGGCGGCCGTGGGAAGCGAAGGGCAGTAAGAAGCTGGTGAATGAGAAGGGCCAGTGGGAGGTGCCGAGTGAGGTGTGGGGGGTTTTGGGGGTTATCTGGCCAAAGCCGGGTAGGTTTTAAGTTACCCTACGGCTGGTAAGGACATAGCACATACTGATATGTGCCAACAGACCTCTTGATCGTTGGCGTCGGTCCAGAGATTCGCCCGCTGAGCCCTGCCACGCGGCAGGCCATCAGTGCGCTGGGTATCCGCGTCGACGTGCTAGACACACGCAACGCTGCTTCGCAGTACAACATGCTCGCGACAGAGCGCGGGGTGAACGATGTGGCGGCTGCCCTGATCCCGATCGGTTGGAAGGATGGTATTGGTGTGGTGTTTTCCTCGTCGTCATCGGCCGCAGCTGGAGGGAAGAAGGAGTGTAATAAGGGGTAAGCCAGGTCATATAAAAAGGATAATACTAAGGAAGACTACGAGGGGCATCCTGATGGAAAGTCCCACGGGCGCCATATTATCAAATAAAACTTTATTTTGTAAATGTTAGCATTGTACTATTAAGAAGCGGCATATGCATGGGTGTTTGGAATGAAAGACTACCGATGGAGTGGATAAAACGTAGAGTATTTATCTGTGATTTAGAGCCCAAATTGCAAAAATACTCAACAGCTCTGGGAACACATACGCTGGATGAAGTATATCCGGGTGACACGACACCGTCTATCAGAGGGCAACCAGACGAACAAACCAGACTAGCACCTCTTAAGCCCGTGCACTCTAGAGGCAACGGGACCAGACCAAGATGCTTACAGAACCTACACTCAGGATCGGTGTTATCATCCCAAAACCACCCTGTAATTCCAGATCATACATTACATATTTCTCTTTATTCTCTCCACCTGCAATACTCCTACAGACGTCTTAAGATGGAGCCCGGCCTATTGCGTATCATCTATCACCAACACCAGTTTGCTGGTCCTTTTAATAGAACTCGCATGCTATGCTACGCGACAATGTTTTCAAAGCGGAACGTTTCTATAATACCGTCATCGCCAACGTCATATCAGCACGGCACGCTTTAGTGAGCCGGAACACTGGGGAAGTTGGCAGCTTCGGCCTTCGCCCAGGCAGCCAGGTCGACCTTAGTAGAAACGGCAGCCTGTTTGGCACCGTGGATGGCATGCTGAGAGGGAACACCCTCAATCCGATGGAACGAGTTGAGGTTCTTGTGCAAGACAATCTGGTAGCAGGTGGCGCTACCTTGACGGGCAATGATGGTGGAGTAGGCAAGGAAGAACTCCCAAATCTAAGGGTGTTGGTGAGCATCTGCCCAAGCTGGCTAGTAATATTGTGGAGCAACTTACGCGGTACCAGCGCTTGCCATACTTGGCCTCGATCTTCTCACGGTTCGCAATCCAGTTACGATACCACCTCCAGAGAGTGGCCGAGTAGTGAACGCCAATAGTATCCACAGCCTTGACCTCAAAGCCAGCACCTTCCAGCTTGTCGATGAACCAGCCAAGAGGGGTAGAGGCATCGGCGCCAGGAAAGATGTATTTGTTCATGAAGAGACCCCAGACAAGATCCTCATACTGCCAGCTCTTACGCAGACCGGCAATCTGAAGGAAGAAGATACCATCGTCATCCAGCATGTCATAGACCTGCTTGAGGAAAGACGAGAAGTGGCGAACACCAACGTGCTCGGCCATCTCCAGGCAAGTAATTTTGTGGTAGCCACCCTCAGGAACAGGAATGTCGCGGTAGTCCATGCAAAGGATCTTGCTCTGCTCCTCAGGGATGCCGGCCTTGCGGAGAGCATTGTTGCCCCAGGCAGTCTGGTTGCGACCGAGAGTGATGCCGGTCACCTTGGCACCGTAGTTCACACTGGCAAAACGGGCAAGGGTCCCCCAACCACAGCCGATATCAAGCAGGCGCTCACCCTCCTTGAGCTGGATCTTCTCGCAGACAACAGCAAGCTTGTTATCCTGGAGCTCCTCCAGAGTCTCTTCCTTGTTGATGTCGCTGATGATGCCACTAGTGTAAATCATACGCGGGCCAAGAAACCAGGCATAGAAGTCATCACCGCGGTCGTAGTGATCGCGCACTTGCTCCTCGTCTGCACAAGAGCTTCATTAGCAAGGCCAATTGGGGCAGACGGCTTAAGAGAAATAAAGACTTACCCTGAGATCGGGTGTGCATAATGACCTCAGGCATCATGCCAGTCAGGAAAAACTTGATGAGGCCAAAGGTGAAGCGGAAGTTGGCCCAGTCGTGGCGGTACTCTAGCACCTCGAGAGCATCTCCATTGAAGTCGACGTCACCGTCAAAGTACATTTCGTGGAATGTCTCCATGGGAATCTTGTTCCGGCCGTGATACCGTGCTTGGTCCGCGGGCTTCTTGAAGGTAAGATAGTGCTCGACTGGGCGTCCAGGAAGCTTGGCTTTCTCATTCTTGCGGGGCGAGATGCTCGACGCAATGATCCAAAATGCGGCAAGAAGAGGGATGGTGGTAAAAAGAGCAAAGAAGAGCGTGGTCTTGAAGCCACCGCCAACTTTCCATGACAGGTACGACGGCACACCGCTCAGGATAGCAAAGAGCAGGAGGTTTGAGAAGGTGTCGCTGCCAGCACCGTCAGCGGGAAGAGGACCGTTCTTGATGGTCGGGACCTGTAAATGGAAGTCAGAAAAGGCCAATTGACCAAATAGTCCGTCGATCTGTCGCAATGAGTAGCAAACTTACCGATGTGGTCCGCACACCGCAGTCCTCGAACTTTTCGAACTTGGGCGTGGGAGCTTTGGGAGTTTCGATAAACTCAAACTCGGACTCACTGCCGTTGACACTCTGTGCCTTAGACATCTTGACTGCTACTGCGACAGCCCACGCAGCGGACTGTTTGGTGGGCAGGAAGAGATGACGAGTGACGGGGAAGAGAGGGAGGGGAGAGGAAGGAAGGAAGTGGTCGATGTAACACCTGTGATGTTGATAGGTGGTTCCCAGAGCTTGGTGCGGACACTGGAAGCTGTCCACTCTGACCTACACACGTCCACTTTTTTCAGGAGACAGCTCATTTTCGGCAGTCGCTGCCGGGCAAACTTGGGTTGGGTAAGGTTGGCCAGCCAGTCAGAACGTTGTTCGCAGGGGATCAGGTGGATTCCAGGGGTCCAGTGGCCTTGGCGCCGAGAAGGTGTGCACAAGGGTTGTACGTGGCCCAGAGAAGGCTGCTAGCATGTGCAACGATTTAAACATGCAACGGTTGCGCCACAAATCAGAAACTTTTCCCTCTTTTCTTCTTCAGCTCATGACATCCATAAACAATTGTCTGCCGGACCTTCACAAAAATATGTCCTGCCAGGCACGCTCCATGGATGAGATTGACACTTCCCTGTCCCAGAGCCTTCTGTCCTTTTTGAGGATCTTCCGTATTGGTGCCCAGCACGCTGTTGTTGGGATACTGCCAGCATGCAGGGAAGACACCTATCCAATATCTGGATCTCCGTCATGGAGATGAAGCAAATATGCTCATGCACAAAGAAGGTTTGGTCTGTGGTCAGCTTTTCAGGCTATGGGCACTGTTGAACTTGAACGAAGTAGATCTATGTCCTCAAGAGTTGATGATGCCCTCTAAAAAGAGCATGTTAACTATCAGTCCTGACCCCTCATTGCAGACAAATCTCCAGCTCGTTGGAGGTATAATTACATGTGTAGAACCCAAATTATAGGGCGCGGTACCTTTGAAAATTTGCATTCAAACAGAGTTGCTTAGCCATATGCCTTCCTCAGAATGTAGACGGAGCCTTCTAGTTCTGTCAAGTCAATCCTGAGTAAGCGGTTCCTGACATAGGCTGAGAAAATTTTCCGTTGAGCCGCCCAGGACAAGTGTCATGGCTGCTGCAGCTGAACCTCCCACCTGTTAACTGTCGTAAGCCAATGCACACTAATATTGGGCAGCATATGCGGGGATGTGCATCCCTATCTCTGCCCATCTTTGACCTGAGTACGTACCATAGATCATTGGCTGCCACCCCTCTCTGGGGAGTGCTCCGACTGGATGTGAAGAACACGTAGGGGATTGCTTCTTCTGTGTCGGCTACCTTTGGTCCTTGAATGCTAGTTTCAAAGAGGGCTTGCCTCTTGTCACCTCATCACTGAACCTAAGTGTCTTGCTGTTCAGGGTGGTTGAGTGAACCGGAGCCTTCCACCCCTCTTTCGATTTTACATGCTGAAAGATCCCATTGATTTTGCATTTTTTGGCTTTATCTTTGAAGTTCAATATACCATCATGCCCTCCGCGCCAGAGACCCCATGGTGGAAAGATGCTGTCTGCTACCAAATATACCCAGCCTCCTTCAAGGACTCCAACGGTGATGGCCTTGGTGATATTCCCGGTATTCTGAGCAAACTCGACTATCTGAAGGACCTGGGAGTCGACCTCATCTGGGTCTCGCCAATGTACGTCTTCACTCAGGTTACGTTCCCTGGGGTATGTAAACGTAACTTACTGAATGTATATGTCCACAGATTTGACAGTCCTCAGGTCAGCCATAGTCTTTGCCCAGCATTGCTCTCTAACACGCGGGTTTTGCATCCTGTGCTGTACCCGGAGTGAAAATCCTGCCTTGAAACTGACAAACTGAAGGTTGATATGGGTTATGATATCTCGGACTACCAAAAAGTGTACCCTCCTTACGGAACTTTGAAAGACATGGAAGATCTCATTGAGGGCTGCCACAAAAGGTGATGTCCCATCAGCTTAATTTTTTGAGACTCAGCTAACCTCCGATCAGGGGTATGAAGCTGATCTTGGATCTTGTCGTCAACCATACCTCAGACCAGCACGCTTGGTTCAAGGAGTCGGGATCCTCAAGGGACAGCTCGAAGCGCGATTGGTAGTGGCATCGTGACACTCCTTTTGGAACTCAAACAACATGGCTAATTCAACGGTTTAGGTACATCTGGAAGCCGCCAAGATATGCTGAGGATGGAACTCGACTACCACCCACCAACTGGAGAAGCTATTTCTCAGGTCCTGCGTGGGAGTATGATGAGCAAACAGGGGAATACTATCTTCACCTATTTGCGAAGGAGATGCCTGACCTCAACTGGGAAAACCCGGAGGTCAGAAAGGCAATTTACGACACGATCATGCGCTTCTGGTTGGATAAGGGAGTAGATGGCTTCCGTATTGATTGCGTCAATATGTGAGCAAAACATTAAGCCTTATCATCGCCTGTACAGCTCAGTAGGCTGATGGACACATCAACAGGTACTCCAAGGAGCCCGACTACAAGGACGCCCCCATTGTCGATCCCAAATTCTATGAGCAGCCGGCATGGTGTTACTATGCTAATGGTCCTCGGATTCATGAGTTTCTTCGGGAGATGCATGAGCAAGTCTTGAGCCATTACGATCCCGTGACAGTGGGAGAGCTACCTCACACCCGAGACCCTCAGGAAGTACTCAGATATGTTCGTGCCAGCGAGAAGCAGCTGAGCATGGTGTTCCAGTTCGATATAGTGGACATCGGACAAGGCAAAGAGTACAGGTACTATTATCAGGACTGGAAACTGCCAGAGTTCAAGGGCATTGTGGCCAAGTGGCAACAGTTCATTGAGGGCACCGACGGCTGGACGACAGTGTTCTGTGAAAATCATGGTATGTGTCTCATTCGATGCCTATGATGCGCGACAACTTCTAACTATGGCAACAGACCAAGGACGTTCCGTCTCACGCTTCGCCTCCGACGCCCCGGAGCACCGCGTTGCTTCGGCCAAGCTTCTCGCATTGATGCTCACTTCTCTCACTGGAACACTCTTCCTCTACCAAGGTCAAGAGATTGGAATGATCAACATCCCACACACCTGGCCCATCACCTCATACAAAGATATCGAGTCAGTCAACTTCTACCACGCTGTGGCTGCTAAGACCAACAACGACCCAGCAGAGTTGGCGTACGTTATGCGCAGCCTGCAGATTTTGGGACGCGATAACGCACGACTTCCGATGCAGTGGGATACTGGCGTGCATGCTGGCTTCACGGACTGCGAGAAGGGCCCGTGGATGCGTGTGCATGATGCCTGGAGGGAGATCAATGTCGCCAAACAGCTGGCTCAGGGAGAGACATCAGTGCTGGGTTTCTGGAAACAGATGATACGGTTCCGGAAGCAGCATCGCGATGTACTTGTGCATGGGTCGTTTGAAGGATTTGGGATGGATGATGAGAAGACTTTTGTATTCGGAAAGAAAACACAAGATGGAAAGAAGGTTGCAATGGTAGCGCTGAATTTTTCCGGGGAGGAGCAGGAAGTCCAGCTGCCTGATACTCCTGGATATGATGAGCTGGTCTTCACTGTTGGAAGCTACGAGGATGCTGAAGATATGGAAACAACTGTAAGCGGGAGGAAAATTATATTGAGGCCTTGGGAAGGCAGGCTGTATCTCGCACATCGTTGATCTGGGACACTATGTATCTGGGGTATCTTCTCGTCTTGATTTGAGGTATCTGTCTATCTATGCGTCTATTCATGCACTCAGTCCCACGTACTTTGCGTTTTTGCTGCCCCTTAAATACTTAGACAGTCCGCACACGAATGCCTTGTGTTGAATGCCAACTTACATGAGATCTTCGGAGTCAATGAACCAGAATTAAGTCATTGTTCAGAAAAGCCTTGTTTCTGAGCACGCCTGGGGAAGCTGACACTAGATCGGAGTTCAGAAATCCATCCGCTATTATCAAAACCTGACCACTAGGTTGTTGACCCAAGCCAGAGCCTTGGGCATAATCTGGCAGTTGCAGATGTCTGAGTAGTGCTGTGTCTACCTGTCACTCCCACGCTCCCGTTCCCGCTCCCGTTCTCTTTCGCGTTCTCTTTTGTAGCTATCTCCGTACTTGTCCTCCAGACGCCGGCGTTTTCGCTCCTCTTCTCTTCGGTAGTCGTCTAGTCGTACCGGCCGGGAGGAGGAACTTTTGCCTGCCTTCGGATCCCACGCACCGAGATCTTCGGCCTCTTTAACGTTTCTGGCACCAAGGCCAGCGAGATTTGCGTAACGCTTTACCTCTTTAACCTTACCGCGCATCTTGCCATCCCACCCAAAGCTGCGAAGAAGGTTTTCACCAAAGTCGTCAACAGGGACGGCCTTGTAATCCTCAAGCTGTGGCTCTCTGTCAGGCTCGTCGAATACGGGCTGTTTGCGTTTCGGCACTCCAGATCCCATGAGGGCTTCTAGGGCTTCCTCTTCGAGGGTCTTCGAACCTTTTCCTTCTTTCCCGAAGTCTTCGGATTGAGAGCGACTGTCTCGCGAAGTTCGTTCGCCTATGTCCTCTCTGCTCTTCGTCTTGATTGTCAATCCATACTTGATCGGATTTTTTTCGGTTTCATTATCCTCAACTCCGTTGCTATTGCGACTCCTCGACCGGTCTTCATCGTCACGCCTGGCCTTATCCCTTCTATCGGACGCTGTGTCTCCGTTGCGAGTCCGTGATCTATCACGGTCGCTGCTTGAAGAACGGTCCCGGGCTCTTCGCCGGTCTCCGCCGTCTGACTTTGTATCGTAGATATCGTATGATGTGATTGCTTCAGCGCGCCCATATTCCTGCTCAAAATCACCGTCGTCGGATTCAGATTCGTCGTGCAGCGCATGCGCTCGGTATTGCTTTCCATAAACAGGACGAGAGCGTTTCTTTATGTCCAGCGAGGACCTGGAAGACTTCCCGAGTTGGATGTTTATTCTTGAAGATTTTGTATCGTGATCTGACATTGTTGTTATTGTTGTTGTTGCAGAAATTGATAAAGCTAAATAATGCACGCACAGAGATGGTGGTACTCGATGTTAAAGGCATGGCTGGGGTCATGCAAACGCAAAGTGGCGCGCGTCAGGACTCGGCCGCCCAGAGCTGACGCAGGTAAGAGTGCCGCGTTAAATTACGGATACACCACTCACTTGACACCTTCCAGGTGCTACTGGTGATGATGGTTACCTGGCCCAGTTTCCTCAGTAGCTGTTGGATTGATGTCCCAGTTGATAAAAGCAAGAGGACAACAATATTTCATACGAAAGGCTCAACAGCGAAGGAGCTAACAGATTTCCCAGAAGCTCCCCTTCAAGTCCACGATTGTTGACCGGTATACCGTACGTAAATTACATTTGTGTTATCTGAGGTTCCTTTGGCTCCTGGCTCCTCGGAGTGGGGCGTCCCGCATGCGTGGCCTCAGGCACGACTTTAACCGCCCCGTATCCATAAGCCAGAGACACCTGCATTCAATCTCATACAGACTGTCTCTCCACTGACGCCCCCCGCGAGAATGCTCGCTTTTTCACTTTCAACCTGCTCTTCAATCGGAACCATGTGATCCTTACATCTTCTCGCTTCTCTCTGCCTCTCAAAGCATCGCGCGCTCTCATTATCGCCCTTTCAGCTCGGGATCCTACACCGGGCCACTTCCCCTGCCCTCTTCGGACTTGGACGAGGCAAACAATGGCCCGCTCGCGCCGAATCGCTGGAGAAGTCTCCAACTTTCGCGCAAGCGCAGGGGTCGCAAGAAGGAATCCTGAGCATCTCCTTCCGAGTCTCCCAGAGGTATCGCTCTTTTGTTTCCTCGTCAACTTTCTCCTTTTACTTCCATAGCTTCGATCACAGGCCTGCTGGGAGCGGGTGATCCTCGGGGACAAGTCCTCTTGTCAAGCGGCACAGGCGCCCACATCAATCAGTCCGTGCGAATAAAAATAAGGTCACTGCACTTGCACTGTCCGCCAGACCGGCTGACCGCGGCGCGCTGAGGCCCTCTTCAGTGGGACTTTAGGCCTCTTTCCTTCTGAACACGGCCCCAGCCTGTCGTCAGCACCACCTTTTTCGCCCTCTGCATTCGCCCTCTGCACCTTGTTCGGCTGCTGATACGGTCCCCGTCTTTAACATTTTTCGACCCCCGTACTGGTGTGCATCGGCCCCAACCTCTCGACCTAACCCCCCTCATAGCGGCTCGACAGAGATTTACCCTCTACTCGCGACACGTCAGTCGATCCATCTGGTGTCAAAAAAGTCGCAACGCCAGCCCTCTGCATCTCCCAAAATTGCAGTTCTCGTTTCATTTTGCCCTGCTCAAATTGAAATCGACATCCGTTTGATTGAAAACGGATGTCGCGGTCGCTGATGACATGTCTGAGCTCGGGCTCACCGATCGCCTGAAGCTGCTGCAGTTAAAACGGGCTGAATCAAGGTAAGAGGTATACCATTGCATAGAGCTCATTTTTCTTGTCATTTTTATGTGCAATAGTCGATGTTAACAGTGTGCAGCTCAATCGTGCAGACGCGGAAACGCAAACTACGAGAGCTTTACGCTGTTGCGACCGATGAGAATGCTCTCCCAAACCATGACTTTAGCGACCCCGACGCACCACCTACCCGGCCCGACGAAGCAAAGTTTTTGAATGATTGTGATATCCTCAAGTATGTTGCTGCTGAACCCTAGATACACTTTTAACCCTTTTCTACGACGTGATCGCGTCGCGTCACATCGTCCTTCTAATGCGATAAACACGCAGGGGTCGAAGGCTCAACGACCTGAACATTCCTGCCCTGCGAAAGCGCCTCTTTACTCTCCCTCCCTCTTCCGCTTCGGATACGATACCCGAAGGAATCCCAGAGAGACCCCTCGATGATAGCTCACTGAAAGATGAAGTCGACTTGCTTGTGCCGTCACAGCCAGCCCCAAAAGACCTTGCCGCCGAACATGGTACGGCACCCGGTTCTGTTACCAACACTCAAGGGAACGTGGGCAAGTTACAGGCCTCGAATGGATCTATCCAGGCATTAAACTTCGGCCGTACAAATGACCATGTCGAGAAGGCCACCTTAGACCACGGATCATTGAGCAAACAACAGGAAGATTCGCAACCGGCGGGGCGTGATGCGAGCACTAGTTTCCGTGATATCCAGGCCGACACTTTGTCCTCCCCTGGTTCTACTGCTCAGTCGTTGACACCTGCGGTTCACGATGTGTCGGCGAATACCAGCCCCGACCATGAATGCCCACACGAACCAGAGAAGACGGACGAAGCGCCTACGGCAGATCAACCGCTAGCCAACGGCTTGGTCAACGGCGAGAAGGAAAACCATGTGACACGGGTAGTTCCATCAACAGCACCGTCGCAATCAGACACGGGAACCCTATCGCCAACTAGCAGTGCGGAAGCGCAACTCCTTCAAGAGTCCGCGGCTGCCAGTGTTTTAGCACCTCAAGATGGAACTCAAAAGGCGTTTCATCCCAAGCCTCCAAGCACTGGACCTACGGCTGCAGACACCTCGACTCATAGTGCTGATATCCAAGTTGGTTCCGGAGCAGACAAACCTATTGCTTCGAGTGGCCCTGATGTAGAGTCACAACCCAAGGAGGTTGGAGATGCATCGCAATTCATGGACATTGACCAGCCAGAAACTGCTGGAGTGAACGGACCCGATTCTAAGTCTGCAGATGGAGCTATTAATCAAAGTGTTGCACGAGAGGTGCCAACGGAGGCCACGAGCAAGCAGGAACAGCCTTCATTGCCCAGCCTGTTACCTCCTGCGAAACCCATCGCTAGTGACTCTTCAGCCAAACCCCTAGGGAATCCTGATGCTGGCAAACAGTCACCGACAGCTTCAGAGGACGGACATCAGGTAACAGGAGATGTCGGCAAGGAGATTACTGCATCTCAAACTGCTTCGGCTTCTCAGCTCAAGCTTCTTGCCAACAAGGCTCAAGCGAAGCGCCGCAAGAGCATCCCTACCGTCATATTTGGAAAACCACAGAACAGGAGAAAGTCCACAGAAAACAAGGACTCTGCGGTCGCTAACAGGCAGCGGCCGGGACATATTCCCACTGACGATTACTTCACACCTCTCTTCATCGAAGGCTTTACTCGTCAGTCGACGTGGATGAAGCCTCTCGAAAAATTACTTAACCAAGCACACAAGACCATATCCACCTCTGATCAATACATCTCAATACTTGACCATCAAGCCTGCAAAATTCTTCGTCGTGTCTATCACTTGCAACAACACGACAAATGGTCTCTGCGGCAACCAGTACGATGTCCAGAGCCCGTTAGGCAGGCATCTCACTGGGACGTCCTGCTTCAGGAAATGAAGTGGATGCGAACTGATTTTCGTGAAGAGCGGAAATGGAAGCGAGCAGTTGCTCGGAATCTCGCATACGCCTGCGCCGAATGGGTTCATTCCAGTCCTGAGGAACGACTGGCGCTCCAGGTGAACGCAGCCATCCCACCGCGTTCATCACATAGGGACTCTGCCAGTCAATCTGATAGCGTTGATGAGCCCGTTCCCGATCTGGTGCATTCGGATTCGCCCATGGATGTTGATGACGAGCATTTGGAGACTTTGGTGGAAACAGTGGCTCCTACTGCCCTGTTTGCATTATCAGAAGACGAGTGTGTCTTTGCTCTGCAGCCTTCTAAGGCGGCAGATCTTCTCCTGGAAAACCTGCCCCTGCATAGCTCCCCTCTCCAAATCCCCAAGTTTGATATTACGGGATCAGATTATGACCCTGATGCCAAGTGGAAGCGACCTGCCGTTCCTCTCAGCAAATACGTTGAAGGCGAGATGGTTCTGGCGAACAAAGGCCCTCCCCGAAAGCGTCGTCGTTACGACTATCTCGCGGAAGAAGATGACGATGAGGAGGAGGTCACTTTTGGGCCCAAGCCGGACGACGGCGCTATGCTGCAGCCAGAAATTACCTCTGTGGCGCTATTCTCTCCTGAAATGAAGCCCATCCGGGATCGCCTGCATGCTGCTCACCAGTTTCGGCCACCTACCGAGCATCCGATGCCTCCCCAGAGCTTCTATGAATGCCGGGTGGCTTCTCAGTGGACCTTGGCAGAGGACGAACAACTAAAAACTCTGGTCCGCGAGTGCTCGTACAACTGGTCGCTCATCTCAACTCTGATATCTAGTCCATCACGTTTCGTTTCTGGGGCTGAGCGACGCACGCCATGGGAATGTTTTGAGCGGTGGATCAGTCTTGGAAGCTTAGAGGGTCTTCCCAATGACATGGCAAGAACCCCATACTTCAAGATGTACCAGGCGCGTATCGAGGCCGCTCAGCGGAATATCGTCCAACAGAACCAAGCTGCTCAACAGCAGCAGCAGCAGCAGCAGCAGCAGCAGCAAGGACAGCAACCACAGCAACAAGGGCAGCAACAGCAGGCTGGTTCTAGTGGCTCTGCGGCTCCGCTCATCAAGAGAAGACTGACCACAAGCATTCGTGTTGAGCGTCGCCGCAATCAAAAGCATCTGGCTCTTATTGATGCCATGAGGAAGCTGGCCAAGAAGCGTGAGACGGCAGCTCAAAAGGCCCAGCATGCAGCCAATCTGGCTGCTATGCGCAAGGCCAATGAGGTGCCCAAGCAACAAATTATTAACAAGACCCCTCGTGACTATAGTCTTATGAGGTGGGAGCGTGATCAAGCACTTGCTGAGAGGATGGCTGCGTATGCCGCAAGGCATGCCGAAGCTGCAAGAAGGCTGGTAAGTTTTGCGTCCACACTTGAAGCATTTGCGGAAACTCTGCTTACACGGAAGCAGAAACAGGGTCATGGCGTACCAATTCCCGGCACTCCTGGTGCGATCCCTGTTCCGCAGGGCGCAGCTCAACTTGCGGCTGCCAATTCTCTCAATACTGCTGCGCGTCTCAACGTACCGGCACAGCTTGCGATGGCTGCTGGGCAAAACCGCACGGCTGCACGTGTTCCCCTGCAGACACCTCCGGGGGCAGTCCCTGCTGCTGTCATGCAAGCTCGACTCGCAGCTGGCGGACTTGTTCCACCTATCCAGATGGCTGGTCTCCCTCAAGCTCAGCTCCAAGCTATGCAGGCCGCTGCCGCTGCTGCTCAACATCGGGTGCCCATGGTATCGCCACAACCCGATATCAACCTCATGCTTCAGGCCCGCTCAATCCAGAACCAACAACGGGCGGCAATTCAGCTACAACAACAGCAACAGGCCGCTCAGCAAGCTGCCCAACAGCAAGCCCAAGCCCAGCAGGCCAGCGCTCAGCAAACCCAGCAGGGCCAACAGCAGCCAGCAGTTACCCAGGCACCTCAGCAGCCACCGCAACAGACTCAGCAAGTACAGCAGCTCGCTCAAGCCGCTGGCTTACAAGCGGCTGCGGCGCCTCTCCGGAGTGTTATGGCCGGAATCAATCAAGGAGCGTTTTTGACAAATGCCCAGGCGATGATGGCACAATTCAATGCTGCCAGCGCCCCTGGGTTGGTCGGGTCCCCTGGTGCAGGATTGAGTATGCCACACCTGGCAGGAAGGGCGCCGGGCGGCTTCCTCAGCCAGCAGATCCAGCAGCGACTTGCTGACCTGGAGAACCATTACCGTACCAAGAATCCACAGCTTCCGCCCGAGACCATTCGGCAGCTTGCAACAGAGCATTTGGGAAGGCTAATTGTGCAAAGCCAACAGCAAGCTGCCATGAATGTTGCGGCAGGTGCTGTGGCCCAGCAACCGATGAACAGTCCACATCAATATGCATCGCTTTTGCGAGCGCAGCAGGCTCAAGCTCAGGCACAAGCGCAAGCACAAGCCCAACAGGCGGCCGCTCAGCAAGCTGCTGCTCAGCAGGTCGCAGCACAACAGGTAGCTGCTGCTCAACAAGTTGCTGCGGCTCAACAGGTTGCTGCGGCTCAACAGGTTGCGACAGCACAGCAAGTCGTGGCGGCTCAGCAAGCAGCAGCAGCACAGCAACAAGCCGCGCAACATCAGCGGCAACCAAGCGGGAGCGCGACTCCTGCTACGAAGTGAGGTCGCCTGTATGCGTAATGTTGACAGGTCTGTTCTATGGAGCAATGCTGTAATAACAGGATATCACTATTACTGGCTTGGAAGTCGGGTCGGATGAAGGGCTGGGTTGATTGGCGGATTGGCTTGACTATCAGTTTGTCCCTGGGCTGGGACAAGAAGGATCTCTCGTGAAGCGAGAGTGTGATGATACTTTAGTGTAGATATTCTTTTAACGATTGGTCACACAAATGATCAGTGTATATTTTTCAGGAAAGCCATTGCATTGGGGACGGTATGAGTAGAAGTGCTCCATTTCAGCAAATTCATATGTGAGGTCGAGGTCACTTTCACGTTTGCTCTTATCCGCGGGGACAACATGTCAACATGTTTGTGCCAAGAAACTTTGATGATAAGATAACACGACGGCTCCACTTATTTTTGACAAAATCTCGAACTTAAAGTCGCAAGAACGCATCGACCATCAGCGAAATCAGCGTCACTAACCAGGACAGAGACATTGGTCAACAAACAGCATACATAATGGGCAAGAGAAAAGCGGAAAGTGAGCCTGCTGGCTCACAAAGCTCAGCCAAAAAGGCGAAGGCACCTAGCCAGAAGCAGAAATCGATCCAGCCGACCTTCAAGAAGGTCAGCGGCCCTGTCAAGATCCAAATCGTGGCCGGTTCTTATGACCGAGTTTTGCATGGCATTATCGCAACGGTCAGGCCGCCTCTGCTTGACGAAGAGGAGCCGAAGCAGGACTCGAAGTCCAAGCCCAAGAAGTCAGAAGACCGCATACAGCCAAAACACGAGGTCGAGTTCGCCGACACATTCCTCTTCAACGCACACAATTCAGCAATCCGCTGCCTGGCCCTTTCGCCACCGTCTAATCCGGCGCCTGGGCAGACCCAGAAGGTTCTGCTCGCCACTGGTAGCACCGACGAGCGCATCAATATCTACAACTTGTCAGCGCACCCACCATCTACGAGCGCGACCGAGCACCCCGACGCTAAGCTGCTCTCGTCTCTTGCGCCGCGACCGATCCTCGAGAACCCCAAGAACCGCGAGCTCGGCACACTGCTGCACCACTCTTCAAACATCACACGGCTCGTCTTTCCCAACCGTTCGAAGCTGCTGTCTGCGTCGGAGGACTCGACCATCGCGGTCACGCGCGTGCGCGACTGGACACCACTACATACGTTCAAGTGCCCTATTCCGAAGCCACAGGGCCGGCCATACGGCGACACAGCTGCGCGTGGTACCGTGCCGAGCGGGGTGAATGATTTTGCGGTACACCCGAGTAATAAGATCATGATTAGCGTCAGCAAGGGGGAGAGATGCATGCGGTTGTGGAATTTGGAGACGGGTAAAAAGAGCAGGGTGCTGAACTTTGAGAAAGAGGCATTGATTGAGATTGGAGAGGGCGGGAAGTGGTCGACCGGTGAGGCCAGGCGCATTGTCTGGGGCAGCTCGACCGGTGGGGAGGATGAATTTGCCGTCGGCTTTGATCGCGACGTGCTGGTATATGGGATGGACTGCCGCATCCGATGCCGCGTGATGCCCTCACCGGCGGGCAGCTGGAGGGCGCCCAAGGTGCAAGAGTTCAAGTATGTCACGGTGGATGAGGAAAGGGAGGAGACAGTACTGGTTGTCGCTGCCGAAGATGGGCGTATCCTATTCTGCTCGACGGCACAGGACAGGCTGGAGAAGCCTGCGGACGGAAAGAATCTGCCCGTGGCCAAGCTGGCCGCTCAGATGGGTGGAAAGGACGTCGGGGTTGTTGGAAGGATTAAAGACTTCGTTATCCTCCCTGTAGAGGATGAGAAGACGGAGGAGAAGGTTTTCTTCATCGTCACTGGGAGTAGCGATGGGAAGGTGCGGTTTTGGCGGGTGGCTGTTAAGGAGATCCTGGAGGGCATTGAAGACGATAAGAAGGGCAAGCAGGTCGGCACACTGCTCGGCACATATGAAACGCAAAATCGGATTACGTGCATGGGCGCTTTCATCTTCCTACCACGGCCGGCAGGCGTTGAGGAGAGTGAATATGAGTTTGGCAGCGAGGAAAGCGAGGACGAGGAGAGTGATGATGAATAAGTGTTATCAGGGGCTTATGAATCTGAATGTTTTGTTGACTGCGAATATGGGTATACGTGCTGGACTAATGATACAAAGTGTCTATGATGCACATAATTAAACTGATTCCCTTGGCGGTTTGGCCTTGCGGCTCTACACTGCCAATGAGCTGTATTGCTCCGTAGCCTCTTTTCCCTGTAGGACTCGGTTGACAGTTGTTGAGCACAACGATTTGGATTTGAAAGGTGAGAAAAGCAAGGACCAGGAATGCTGGGCTGCAGGTCAGCTGATGTCGTGTGTCAAGCTGACGATCTAGGACCCTTAGTTTATTATCGTCCTTCTGTCGTATCTGTCGCCTATTCAAACCTAACTATTTCTACTCAGAGGCAGCGGAGAAAAAACCGTCGTATCTCTTGAGTCTGCCTGCCGATTATCGAATCCTATTATCAAAAGATCTTGGCTTATCCTCATCAGCGCGTCTCGCTCTTTTTGCTGTAGGCAAAGAGGAGGGGCTCATGGCGCTGAGAGTGGGGTCGGTGAAGCACAGCAGTCAGGCGACCACCGGACCAGATCTCAGGCAGATCACATGCGTTACGAGCGTTGCGGGTTGTCAGTTCTGCCAGGCCTGCCAGCCCGGCAACCGGTGGCCCGCAGGTGCTGCAAGCGGCATTGGCTCCACCCCCGCAGGCTTTCTGCGAGCAGGCTGCACCGGGAGCTGGCTGCAGCAGCTGAAGCAGTTTTGGAGGCAGACGCTTGACTGTTTGGCTGGTTCTGGGTCCAAGACCCCTGTTACCAGGGGCCATGCTCGGACGGGCAGCTCGGGAAACAGCAAGCCCAGCAGCGTTGCATCGACTCTGTCCACTCACAGCACAGAGATTTTTAGCATTGAAATGGAACATGGGCAATTTGAATTTCTGCCTCTTGGAAAATCGGAAGGCCAGGGACCGTCACGCTTTTAAGACATCTTGTACATAGCAAACCGTCTTCCTCGAGTTATCCCCCTGCGATTTGGGCACGAACACGCAGTGTTTCTGTCGATCGCAGCTCTTCGAGACCCCCTAACTGTCTGGTTGAAGCGCACTGGCATAGAATCCAGGCTCCCTACCTGGGCTGTTTTTAAACTTGTAATTTCCAAGCAATTCCGCCATCCACATCCCCGGGCCCCCTGGGTCCCTTTGCAATGACCCTAAGCTACCTGGAAAAGGGTCCCTGCGCACCGGCGAAATAAAACCTGACAAACAGCCACAAGTCAACAACATCTGCACTATAGCATCATTCCGCACGCAACAGTCACCAGCTAGCACCACCAGCGTCCACCAGCCATCAAACAGCATTTTATCAGCCAGACCCAGCCCGTGGCAGACACATTCGGCGGCATCCCACCCCATCGCCTGATCCATCGCTGCCCACGTCGACATACGCTTTCCCAGCCGCCACTCTCAGCCAGCTCTGTCCCGATAGTGCGCCAATCTCGAGCCAATCTGCATTGGGTCCGGTCTGCAACGGCAGTGCGTTCTTAGGCTCCGACGCTTGGTGCATCTGGCTGCGGGTGCTTGTGCAGTGCAGGCGTGAGCGCATGTATGAGCGTGGTGGGTTCTAGCAAAACCTGGCTGTTTCCTGTCCACTCAGTCTTGCTCTCCTCATCCATTGGCACAACTGCAGGCCGCGGACCAGACTCTTATTTGCCCAACTTGTTCCTTTGTCTGCTCCCTCTTCTCTTCCAAACCCAGCTTCTTATATATCCGTGGACTTTTTGCCTTTCTTACGTGTCAAGCGAACGGATTCATCATCGACTCTCGGGTACACTATCCAGCGTGTGAGGCAACAGACAGCACTTATACACTCACATTCACACCCACACATCCACGCCTACACAACACCAATTTGTACTTCGCCATCACAACGGAACAATGAGCAACCACGCCAGTCCAGGGGAACCTGAAGACAGCGGCGGCACTGGGTTTAGCACGGGGCCCGAAATCATTCGTCCAATCCCTCGCCGGCCGTTCAACCTCAACCTGAGCAATCGCTTCTCCAACCCAACCCCTCCTAGTGATGAGGACGACCAAGACGAGGCTCCTTCCCCGCGACCCACCATCACTGCCAATGATCTGCGTTTCCTAGCCGCCCACAACAATTCCAGCTTCAAGAACATCCTCAATTGGGGCGACAGCAGTGCCCGGAGCCCGGATGCCAGCACACCCAGCACCCCAGGCCAGCTTACTCATACATCATCTTACTTCAATCTCACATCGCCTACCCTGTATGGCATCTACTCGCCCACAACAACAGACCCCTTCAGTAGGGATCCGGGGGAGGATTATGAGGAAGCGATCGATGACGACGACGACGACGACGACGACGACGATGATGATGATGATGATGATGATGATAACGAGGACGAGCAGGATCAGAACTCCCCAGCTGCCCCATCGCTAAGCGGTAGAATCGATGCGACGGCGGCGGCAGCAAATGCAATCCCACAGCCGATGAGCAAAAGACAAGTAGCGCTCGCGCTCACTGTCCGCGCGATGCTGCTCTTCGCCCTTGGCGTGGGTTACGGCGTGCTGGTAACGAGGTTGCCGGGCGACCCAGCACGGAAATTACAGTTACTGCAAGTCGTGGAGGAAGGCCTTAAGGAGGAGATTCAGGGTGCCACGGCAAATGGCTGCAGCAGTAAGGTTGCAGGGGGGTGGTGGTACCTCATGATTTGGGGAATCGCAGGCGTCGCACTGGGCAGTTTCCTCCCATGGTTCGATCGCATCTGGGAAGAGACTATCGCAACCCGGGTCCGGAACGCCGGGAACGAGAAGCCCACCAAGCGCCAGACTCGCCAGCAGAGACAGCGTCAACGTCGCGCCTCCGCACTCGGCATGCAGGAACTCCCGAATGTCCCTTCGTCCGTCACCAACAACACTGCCAATTCTGAAGCTACCTCAGCCGGCTCGCGCGCTGCCGCCTCGCAAGCAGACTGGCCGCTTATCATGCGTGGCATCGGCGCCTTCGTCGGCATCGTCTTTGCCATCCGCAAGCTGCCATGGACTTCAACCATGCAAGTGTCACTGACACTTGCCCTGGCGAACCCCTTCCTGTGGTACTTAATCGACCGCTCAAAGCCGGGCTTTTTCTTCTCGGCCGCTGTCGGCCTTGCGGGCAGTGCTGTGCTGAAGCTGATGGGTCTTGACCCGGGGATGATGCCCGTGCCGATTATGCATGGCAGGACGTCACCCCTAGCATCGTCTATTCCGACAGAGCAGCAGCAGCATATGGCATTGCAAGGTAATGTGTCTGGTGCCAATGATGTGAATGGCGGGGAAAGGACAGCATTAGTGTGGGGCGAATGGGGATGGAGCCAGGAGAGCGTCGAGGCCAGCATCTGGATGCTTTCAGTGCTGTTCTGCAGCTGTGTGTGCTTTGGCAACATTGGCCGCAGATTGGCGCTGAACTCGTCTGCTGCTAGCCGGGGAAGGTGGGGTGGTGTGCGGTAATGCTGAAGGCACCTCTTTACCCATACTGTAGTGCTTTTCGTGTAGTACAAAATGATGGTTGAGTTCAATGGCAGGAGCTCGCTGTGTATTTTATCCAATAAGAATACTGTGAAGGTTGAAAAGGGCAGAGTGGAACGTCTCTTCATTGTATTGACGAGCGTCGTTTTGCTTTGCTTGAATTTTTCTTTCCATGAGATGAACAGAGACAAGGTTCGATGGAGAAACTGACTGATCGCTTGTGCGAACTTGTGGGTGCGATAGGCTTTGGCTCATTGTGTGAACAGGGTTGTCTGGTCTCTCTCATGTCCCCGTTTATCCTATTTTCAATGATACATCGAGAAGCGAAAGCAGATGCGGATCCATACCTGAGGTAGAGACAACTGATAAGCTCTGGCTGATCGAGTCATAAAAGGCAAAAGTCTCAACAATCACTGCCTCGATACTTGGTCTCTAATCATCGTGCCCTGTTGTTCAGCCG
Source organism: Thermochaetoides thermophila DSM 1495 (assembly GCF_000221225.1). Taxonomy (NCBI): domain Eukaryota; kingdom Fungi; phylum Ascomycota; class Sordariomycetes; order Sordariales; family Chaetomiaceae; genus Thermochaetoides; species Thermochaetoides thermophila. The sequence continues at coordinate 2,580,535 of NW_006383038.1, forward strand.
TCTGTCTTTCCAAGCCAAGCACTCCACACCTTCCAAGTCACTAGCCCCTCTATACAAGCGAACCTCTTCCTTTTTTTAAGTTAATAGACAACCATGTACCTCGTGGCCTACAGTTCAATAACCCGATACCTGTTTGGCCATCCATCTATTTATCACCCTGGGCTCTCTAGCCTTGTTTCATAGGAACAATTGCTCCAGAGGTGGTGCTTGGTCTGCGTCCGGTTGTGGACTCGTTATATCGGTCGATGAATCCCAACGATGAAAACCATGATAGATGCCTCATATCAAATGAAGTGATTTCCAGCCCCAAGGTATGGTGATCGGGACCATTCGTGATCAACCACAAGACCTGAAAGGGAATGTGGGAATTGAATCGCATTCGATCAAGAGCGCTGCTCTGTACAAATAGAACGCTACTCCATCCCATAATAGTTGAGTAACAAAAATATAAAAAGACAACGCTACCAGAATGCTTCCCACCCAATCTCTTCAACCTTACTGATGAAGTTGACTTGGCAAACAAGGGTAGTGTCATTGCTGCCACTGCTACCATCCGCGTTTTCAACCTGCTGATTGTCCTGCCTGATATATGATGGCAGTCCTGCGGCCCAAGTAATGTGACAATTGCCTTGGATGCGCTCCCCAAACCGACGTCCGGACGTCATGTTTCTTACCGGACGCAGGAAAAAAAAACGCCTGGGAGGAGATGCGGTCGCTGAGCACGCTGCTGGAACTTTAAACTGCGCTATGATACCGCGACATACGTCTGTCCACTGTTAAACTAACTACTTCCAAATAGACTCCGAGAAAGCAGCCAAGGATCGTCTACTGTACTGTGCAGAAGGGGATTCTGTTCTTAGTTAGTGCCTCCTCCATCGCATAGGTAGTAGGTGGAGCAAAGACTTACTCCTAGTCCCCGCTCTCCCAAAGAATAATCCACTGCCAACACAATTTATACCTTTCCCTGACTGTCTGCTTGGAGAGCATATAGAGCCGTGCGTCTTCCTTGAGCGGCAGCACGCGGGCGAACCAAAATGGGAACAGTGCCTCATCCTCAGGCACAGGTCCGGCCACCATAGTGATGCGCTGTCGCTCATAGTCTGTCATCTTCTTACTTTCACGGTTGACAAAGTCGTAACACAGCTTGATCAGGGATGCGGTTGGTGTCGCGTTGATCTGACGCATTGAGCGAGGGATCCTGGGGACATGGGGAGACCAGCTAACGTAACTGAGCGAACCAGCGGCCGTCAGCTCCCCTACCTCGAGTGCCTGCTGACATGGAATATTAGCATCGAAGAGAGGCAGCCATCTACCTCCATAGCAGCCATGTTCTTCAATCTTGTGACATTCGAGGATAAACATTCTCATGATGCCGATTACGTCAACAATTAACAGATCCGAGGAAGGCTCTGTATGACTAACAGCTTTGACGAGTGTGCCATAGGGTGCCAATGCATCCCTAATGCTGAACACTAAGCCGAGAAAGCGGTCTCCCTGACATACGCGACGCACAACGGGTATAAATTTGGGGTCGGAAACGATGATTCGTGCTGTGGACCTGGGAAAGACGACAGGGCTGACAATAAAGGGAATGTTCTGGTGCTTTTCCCTCCAGGAGTTGCGGGAAGCTTCTGCGTTCTCCAGGCGCTCTGGAACAGAGCCTGGCCAGAAGAAATTGACAAATCTGGTCAAGGCCAAATTCGCAGCGAGAATCTGGGGCCGCATGGAGAGTTTACTGCGGCATAAAGCGCACATCAACAATGTACCCTGAAGCTCGGCATCCGAAAGGTACTCAAGGCAGGGACGGCAGAAAGTATGGCCGCAGGACGTCGTGATGGGATCAAAAAAGGTAAGCAGGCAGATGCGGCACTCCAAGTGGTCTCGAACTGCCTTTTTGATGGCTTCTAGGAGCTCGTCGTCCAGTTTTTGGACACAGAGATCTTCACTGGCTTGAGCATTAGGAGTTTCTTGGGGTGTGCCTTGAATCTCCACTTCAGTACCATACGGAAGCCTGCGTTGCTTGACCAGTGAATGCAGTTCGACGAGCTTCCCGGCAGGCCCTGGGACTTTGACAGGCTGTGGGTGGCCCAGAGCTTTGAGGCTGGAGTCGATGTGAACGTTGGGTTTGACGACGGCAACGCTCAACAAGTAGAGCTGATAGTATGTTTCGCGAGTGCCCTTCACCGAATCGTGTGCCGTATCTAAGATGTTCTTTGCTGCATCCACAACAGCTCTCAGGACAAAATCGGTGCTACTATCAGCTGTTGCGTGCGTCTGGCGACAGGCTAGGATTGGGCAGCGAAAGGAGAGCAATCTGTTCCTGGGCCACGAGGCGTCCTGTCTCATGTACGACGGCGGGACACAGGCGTCGCAGACAGCCCAGCCGCACGGCAGGGCTCGCGCATCCTGGATCAGATTCGAGCAGACGGGACATTGGAGCAGACGGATGAATTGGCGAAGAGAGTGATTCAGGCTCGAGGCCCAGCCTGGCCAAAGACCGTCAACCTCCTCCAGCGCAGGAATTCGGTAGATGGGTGGCTTAAACGACATGAGCAAGTGGGAAAATTGTGGCAATTCGCTGTGGGATGAAGTTTCGCGGTTGGGATAACGATAGGGTGCGTTCTAAGTAGGCATGCCTCGATGGCGATACAGAATAGGATTGTTCCAGAGGAAAAAGAGTTTGGAAGACATAGGAGCTGGCACGAGTTCTAGGGGCGGACAAGATTGATGGATTCTCTAGGGCTCTTCGTGGTAGTGAGGAAGTGCTACCATAGGAAAAAGGAGGTTTGTGAGAGGAAAGGATCGAGGTCTGGGCTGTCAGACTTCAGTGTTTTCAAGGACCGGACGATTGGAGAGGCGAGCAACAAGTTAACACACGCTAGGCAGGCAGAGGAGCCCATATTGGAGTGCTGAGGAAGGGGCTTGGAACAATTTGTGGGGTTCCGGTCACGTTGCCCTTTCGTGATGATTGCTGCTGGCAAGTAACATCCCCATAATTTGAGAACTGCAAGTCACCGGGACAAATGGGAAGCTGATAACCCGGACTTTAGGACTTGCTTTCCCAGGAAATTCAAATGCGATTGCTGATATATCGCCCCATCTAGGGCGTGACTTGGAAAGCCATGACTTCCATGGAACGGGTTCAGTGCTAGATGAATCCATAGTTTGATCATATTTGGGTTTCTCAGATCGACAGAGTGTTCATTGTCGGCATCAATGGCAAATCTTGAGGGAGTTGGCTCTGGCATCGCTGTTGGAGAGAAAACTACCAGCAAATACGGCACTGGTCCGTAGGATGACGGCTAGGTAAAACAAGAACTGAAGTTGCTGAGTATATAGAGGCGAGGACGTCAGATCCCATGTCAAGGGTGCGGCTTTGGGGCCGACTAGTGGCGAAAGTGACTTCGCCAGACATGGTGGTGCCCAAGACATTGCCTTAACACATGTTGAGCTGGGTCTATTTGAAGTTACCAGGTATCAGACTGAATTGCTTAGCTACCTGTCGTTTACATATCTTGCAGAAATAATGTCACAGTTGAGACGGAAATGCCAGATGCCTCCTGTTTGTCCATCCTGCGGGAAACAGATAACGTGCAGGATACGTGTTCCATCCTTGATGATATTGCTTCCTGGTGCAAACGGAATGCCGCTCTCAGAACGTGGCTAGCCAGGAGACATACATCCAGATCCAGCTGTGGCCCGAATGCGGGGACGATGCACAGCTTTTGCAGCTTCTTTAATTGAGATTTCAACCCCATCGGTCGCCTGCTTCAGACTCTTTACTGCACCAACCAACATCAACACCCAGAACCCGACTTGTCCCAATCACACAGGGCGGGTTGTACTGCCCAGCCTACATTCCTCTAGCCCTCGCCAGTCCCTGTTCCTCACAAATGTCCCATGCCACCACCAACAAGAGCATCCTTCCCGCGGTATTTTTCCGCGCGGAGCTGGAAGAGAAGTTGGGCAACTTCGCCCATGCCGTTGTCAGCGACCTGCGCATGCAGCCACCAGATCGGCAACCGACTCTTCACCACATCTGGGACTTCGCCATGCACACAAGGTACAATCCTCTCATGAGCTGAGGAATATTGAGGCTGGCTGGCCGGTTCAGGGCTTGGAACAGATTCAGGGGTATGTGCCAAGGGGTAAGTAGACAGGTACACATCCTTGTTCCGAGCTTCAGTCATCAAGAAGCGGCATTCTCCTATGTTCCTTCAACAGAGAAAATGTTGTGAAAAACAAACGAAAACTCATGACGCACGTATCAAAGCAACCCAAAACCGAGCAAATCCAGGGGCTTCTTGAAGATGTAGTCAGCCGCTCTGAGATGATCAACATGGTGGTTAGCAACCCAGGCATGGTGCTGGTCTGGGCCTGGCTGTTGTCGACTTTTGTGAGGCCCTCAGGCAGAAGGCTAGGAAAGTGTCTGAGGCAGCAGAGAAGCTCGCTCACGCTTCTCGCAACCGGCACTGACCTTGCATAAAGGAATGGAAGAGAATTTCTTATAAAAACACTGAGTTTGGATTCTTATGGCAACCAGGAACTTAGCATTATGTTGTGTTAATTCCCAAGTAGCATGCTCTCTTCGTGGGGTATCATAGTATACAAGTAAAATAAGATAAATCAGGTCAGGATAGGCCTCTCTCAGCCCACAGCCCAACCACCAATGTCTGTATCCCTGAACCAACTGTGTGAGCCAAAGAACCAGCCGTATATCCAGCACTGCCTGCGTCATGCCTCAATCCCATCTGCCATAGTCACATCACCATCGCCGTCCCCCAAGCCCGCTGCTGTAGCATCTACGGCTGTGTTGGTCGAGCCAAATATGGCTGCTTCTAAAGCTTCCAACTTGTTCTCGACAACTGTCTCAAATAACTCACCATTTTCGGCATCCTGTAATGGGTCTTTCACAAGGATAAACCGAGCATCGAACCCATTGTCCTTTACCTGCTGTGCACCCTGTTGATGAATTGTCAGCAAGCATGTTGACAACGGAGAATCAAGATAATACCCTTTCCTAACCAGGGCCGTTCACATACCGCCTGATTCAGCTCCATTACTGGCACCCGATCATTGTCCATAATACTGTCCACCAGTTTCTTACTTGTGCCACGACACTCTCCTTCTTGCCCTTCCTCTGGTTCACTATACTCCAGAAACTGGTCCCCATCGCGCATCATACCAAAAGTCTGTTTGTCCACAAAATGGAAATCTTTCCCGTTGATCTCGCCCTCGCGCGGCTTACGTGTTGTGTGCTGCACCACTCGTACAAACACCTTGCAGTGTTTCGCGAGGAAATTTTTCACCACATCGCTCTCACCGCCTGTGGTGTCAACGATGATGATCGCACGGCGGTCATCGGGCCATATGGCCTCACCATTCGAACCATCCTCCATCTCCTCCCGATCAGCTCCATCCTGCTGCTGGATAGACATCTCCTGGAAAACGATATCAATCTTCTCGTCATCGTCGATACGATCAAAGACTGCTAGCTTTGACTTGGCAGCTATCCGGAGCGCACGCCATGTCTTGCTTGCCTTCCCCTCGATGGCGCGTGCTTTGGACTCCTCGCTCATGGGCATGTCAATCTCGAGATCGTCTTCCTCAATGCCGCGCTTGAGTGTGCTCAGCTCGGGTAGCCGGTAGCGGGTGGGATCCTTGAGCTTTTGCATGGCCCGAGCCCCGCTATCATCATCCTCTTCATCGTCGTTGAGGAAGTCGAGGGACAGTGACCCGAGCGGAGCAGATCGTGGACGCTTCGTTGTGGCAAGTTTGCTGATGGTGGAACGTGCCTCATCGAAAATGACCGGAGACAGTGGTGGCAGCTCGATAGGTGGGCAATTTTCGATCTTCCAGCGCACCCAGTTCTTGTCGCGCGAAAGGACAGTTTCCACCATGCGATTGAAATAGGGGCCTTCAGGGCCCTGTTTGAGGTAGTCGACAATGCGCTCTTTCATGTCAAGCACCCATTTTGTGTCCTCTTCGCTAAGTTGATAATCTAGGTACATTACAGACTTATTGGGTTGCTTGACACTTGTGAGCTTCTCCTTCGCTTTTGGCGACAGGGAGAGCAAAAACTCCATGATGATGAGCGCCTGGACCAGGATGTTCCTACGAAATGCCAGGTCACTGATCTGTGGACTGTTAGCGGTACAGCGTGTTGACAACAGAAGGTGATGCAATACATACTTCAAGCTTGAAAAGGTCACGACTGGTTAGATATTTAGGGTTGAACCCGCTGGCGAGTTCCTCATCGAGATCATCGCGTTTTTTCTTGAGGGAGTGCTTGATCTCCTCAGGTGGCTTTTCTGGCCTTTCTCGAGCCCGTGACGGCTGTTCAGGCTTGATACTCTTGAATGTCGCCATGGTAGCTTCAAGGCCAGCCTTGAAGGCAGCAAGGTTGCTCGGTTCAAACAACCTTTTGGGCTGGTTGAAACTTTCTTGCAAGGCCCAGAAGATGGGGTACAAAGCGTCAGGATCCAATGCCTTAACATCCAGCTGCGGTTTTGCCTCGCTATCCACGTCCATCTTGTCGCCATCCTGCGCAGGGATATCACGATCCCAAGTGGTGACATTTTCCAGGTGGTACTCGCCTCGCAGATTGACCGAGCTCTTGTCGCCAAGAGGGAAGGTCTGAAACATGAAAATGAAGACTCTCCCGCAAAATGCGGGATCAAGCGCCCTGGACAAACGCCGCAATAGCTCATTACAGGTACGGAGGATGACCAGTTGCTTCTGCTTCAGATGCTTGGCCGTGATGCGCTCACGGCGCGATTCGAGGAAGTCGAAAACCTTGCGGCAGCCAGCAATAGTCTGGCTATCGAGGAGCTCTTCTACAATCCAAAAAAGCAGGGCCGGATCGCATAGCTCACTATCGGAAAGGAAAGATAAAATGTCCAGCAGGTTCCAGACACGGACAAATTCGGGCGCCTCGATGGGTGTTGTTGCCTATACTAGAGTCAATAATCTTCAAAAAAAAAGCGTAAATTGGGGAGTAGACCGACAATAAGAGACTTGAACGTATCGCGCACGGCGGTCTCGATGATAGCATAGCGCTGAGTCTTCTTAGTAGCATCTTCGTTGGACAAGTCCCAGCCTAGCGTGCGGCTCAATCGACCGGGAAGATCTTCAAAATCGGTCTTTTTGAGCGGCGGCTCAATAGACGAGGTCTTCTTGATAGACTCAGCATCATTAAGAAGTTCGTCCAGGAAGGCGGCTGCGGCGCCGACGCCGGGGACGCCGTGGTCCGCGGGAATCGCGGAGGGCATCTTGTTTAGGATTCGGCAGAAGCAGATTGACTGCTAGATGAGTAATTAAGCACACCGACTTGTTGGCGGGGGCTTCGAGGAATCACGGGCGATAGCGGATTTGGCAACGGTGGTGCTGGTACGACTGGGAGAAGTTCTGGTTCCAGGACCCAGTCAGAAAGATGCAGATGGGTGGTGGATTGGAGGTTCACACAGTTTCCCGTTGTTGGATCTGGATGATGTGCTTGGCGCGTCAAACAGTCCACCAGGTTGGCCAGGGCGCTGCCATCACGATCCCTGGCAGGCTGTGGGGCTGGAGTGGACATCCTGCCTGCATACAGTGCAGCTAGTAAACTGCACTGTTGAAGGAGCTTAAGACTCAAGTTCCAGAGCGTCCAGGCCCAAACCTGAGTATCGATAAACAAAGATCGTCCACTTTATGCGGGAGCGCGACTCGCAACACCGGGAACGTCAATCCGCGCGCTGCTTCACCACAAGAAATCCACGATGCCTCCCGCGAAAAGAATCAAAAGCAGCGCGGATTCCCGGCCCAACGCTGGGGCGTCGGGGCGGCCAACTCTTGAAGATCTGGAAGGAGAAAACCAGTTTACGAACCTTGCGCGTCAACACTGGCTCAACGTCCCTCAACAAGCCGCCAAGATTAAGGTTAAGACTGATGTGCTTAAGAGGGAATTGTGGGACGCTTTGGAGAGAGAAAACTTTCCATTGAAGTCGTTATTGATATTGGAAGGGTTACAAATTCTGGAAAGGCAAGAAGGGCCTCTGATATTGGATCTCTTCTGTAGGACAATTACTGACCGAATGTCACAGATACCTGTGGCCAGGCTACGGCGAGGATTCATCAAACTACCATGTTCTTTTGATCATCTTGATCGTTAATGCAAAGAGGCGGGAGCGCGTCAGCACATGGGGTATGTGTATTTTTGCTCTATCCCTCTGTCGTCGTCTGGCGCCTCTAACTGAGCTTCTTCGCAGACATATTTGCCGACCGACCCGCTGATTTTTCAGATCTCTTCCGCCGCGCGCTATCCATGACGCTTGATAGTTCTCTCTCCTGGACAATCCGGACCCATGTGCTCCTCTTCATCATTCACGCTTTCCAGAGTCTGGACTACGCTATTGTCCGGAAGGAGTGTGCCCCTCTAGTCTCCATTTCGATCTGGCACAACTTGTCGACCGAGGAGAAGCGGGAGGCCTTGTTAGACTCGAATCCTCATCTAAGGAAGGCCTGGAGGGCTGCCACAAAACGCTTTGAATCAGCAGATGATGCCACAAAAGCGCGATTGCGCTTCGACAGGGCTTGGCTATACAGCTTGGTCCTGGACTTCTTGACCCTGCTCTACTCTGGCAATGCCAAACAAGGTGAGTCCCGTCTCGCATAACTCCAGATTATTCGACTCTTGTCTGACACACTCGTAGAACATGTTCTATACTGCGAACGCTTTGTGGAGTTTCTGACAGACCTGCAAAGTCAGCTTCCGACAAGGCGGTATGTCAATACTCTGCTCCAGGACCTGCACGTTCTCCCAGCCCTCAGCCTCTCCCCTATCTATAATGATGAGGGAAACGGGCTGCTGCGAGAACTGTGCAATCTTTTCACCCACTACACCTACTTTGCTGTGGATGACCAGAGCGGTGTTCAGCTGAGCCGGGAGCAGGCCTATGATCGGCACTGCGCCATTCTGGCGAAGCTACAGCGGATAGCCATGAAACACTTCAAGGAGAAACTGACAGTGCTGGCACTGTCGAACTATGGCTCGATTGACAAGCGATCTGAACTGGAGCCACTCCTTCAAGCATTGACGGATGATGAGCTCGTGCAGCTTTCTAATCTCATGAATATTCGCACATCCTATCCGGACGCTGCCCGGATACCTGTGGATCGCAAGTTCATAGTAGAGGTTTTGCTTACTACTTTTGAACGCCGAAAGACGTTCCAGGACGCAGCCCAGGCCTTGAGCGTCCTCCCCACGGAAGAGACGCTCTTCGACATTAGTCTCAAAAGGACTGATCAATACGACGGATCTCGTCCCCTTGCCCTCCCGAAGCTTAATCTACAGTACTTATCGGTCGGGGACTTTCTCTGGAGGTCTTTCGTGCTGTATCGGTGCGAGTCGTTCTATGCTATTCGTCAAGATCTCGAAGATGCCTTGATCAGGCTAAAGCCTGAGGTCAGGAGAGGTGGGGTGACTGGTTTCGCTGGTTTCTCCAAAATGGCACTTCCTATCTCCAAACCCGTCATTCTTGACGTCATGCCACCCCAGGTTGGCGATGACAAGCCTTCCTGCGTCAAGGCCGAGGTGACCATTGACTTGAGAAGACTGACGCCTCAAATCCGCAGAGACTGGGAATCTCTGCGCCCTGATGACGTGGTTTTCCTCCTTGCTGTCGACGCCTCAAGGCAAAAGCAGTCCGCAAACGGAGGAGCCGTCCTGTCCGAAGCCGAGAGGCTAGGCTTGGTCCATGTTCGCGCTGCCGAGATAATCCAGGTGCTCGATGACAAGGGTAAGGCTATTCGGGATCCACAGGCATATTTTGATGGCCACACGCGCAGCGATATCAGGAAAATTCAACTGCGTTTAGACGCAACCTCGTATAAAGCGGACACGGAAGCCAACCGAAATGTTTACGAGGACATCAACCTTATCGTACGGCGGAGCAGCCGCGAGAACAACTTCAAGCCAGTACTCGAATCAATTCAGGACCTCACGCTCTCCGAGGTTCCCCTCGCCTCCTGGCTACATGAAGTCTTCCTGGGCTATGGTGACCCGGCCGGCGCTACATTCAAGCAGCTGCCCAACCGGCTCAAGAAGATTAATTTCCGAGATACGTTTCTTGACTGGCAGCATCTCGTGGAAAGCTTTCCTGGAAAGATCATTGAGCCCAGCGACGACGTATCCAGCAGCTTCGGACCTCCCTATGTTCTTGAGAGTGTGGAAAAGCAAGTTGAAGAACACCCTTCCAAACCGTCTAAAAAAAGGCGGCGCGATGTAGAGCCAGCCCTAATGTCCAAAGTCGAAACTCTCAAGGTCTCAACTTACAAGCCCCCAAACAACGGACCTTATCCTGTGGACGCCCCCAAGCTCAATAAAATCCGATTCACGCCTACGCAAATTGACGCCATCTACTCCGGCACACAGCCTGGTTTGACAATCATCGTTGGTCCTCCGGGAACTGGCAAGACAGATGTTGCCGTACAGATCATCAGCAACATATATCACAACTTCCCGGAGCAAAAAACCCTCCTCGTTGCTCACAGCAACCAGGCTCTCAATCAGCTCTTTGCCAAGATCGTTGCGTTGGATATCGACGAACGCCACCTCCTCCGTCTCGGTCATGGCGAGGAAGAATTGGAAACTGAAGGAAGTTTCAGCAAACATGGTCGAGTGGAATCCTTCCTTGACAACCGGCAACGTTTCCTTTATGAGGTTAGCCGCTTGGCCGCCAGTATGGGTGCTCCAGGGGCCCATGGCAACTCGGCAGAGACAGCTGGTTATTTCAACAAGGTTTATGTAGAGCCAGCATGGGCAAAGTTCAACGACATTATCCAGCGAGAAGATGTTGGTCCTGAGGATATTGTGCGAGCATTCCCCTTCCACGCCTACTTTTCCGATGCGCCCCAACCCCTGTTCCCCCCCGAAGCCGATCGAGAGACGGTTTTGGAAATCGCGAATGGATGCTACCGGCACATCTCCAAGATTTTCGAGGAGCTTGCAGATGTACTGCCCTTTGAGATCTTGCGGCGAGACAAAGACAAGGCCAATTACCTGCTTACCAGCGAGGCTCGGATCATCGCCATGACATCCACTCACGCCGCGATGAAGCGTGGTGAAATCGCTTCATTGGGTTTCCAGTACGACAACGTTATCATGGAAGAAGCCGCCCAGATTACCGAGATCGAGAACTTTATTCCGCTTGCGCTTCAGAAGCCCAAGAACGGCCAGATGGCATTGCAGCGTGTTGTCTTGTGCGGCGACCACTACCAAAACTCTCCAGTTATCCAGGGCCTGGCGTTCAGACACTACGCGAATCTGGAGCAGTCGCTCTTCTCACGTCTTGTGCGTCTGGGAGTCCCAACTATCAACCTCGATCAGCAGGGCCGTGCTCGGCCTTCTATCTCCAATCTCTACCGTTGGAGATACCCGCAACTTGGAGACCTGCCGCACACCCAGACCGAGCCCGAGTTCCTCACGGCCAATGCTGGGTTCCGGTACGATTACCAGTTCGTCAATGTTCCAGACTACAGAGGCATGGGCGAGTCGGAACCGACACCACACTTCATCCAGAATTTGGGTGAGGCCGAGTACGCTGTGGCCATCTTTCAGTACATGCGTCTGCTTGGGTATCCAGCGTCCAAGATCAGCATCCTCGCAACATACGCTGGCCAGAAGGCGCTCATCAAAGATGTGTTGGCGCACCGGTGCGCCAAAAACCCAATCTTTGGCCTGCCTCGCGTCGTCACTACGGTGGACAAATACCAGGGCGAGCAGAACGACTGTAAGCCGTCATTTTCTTTTCCTTGACAAACCTTCACATACAGTTCACTAACCATCTTGGACAACGTAGATATCATCCTTTCGTTGACGCGCACCACTCGCGTTGGCTATCTGCGTGACCTACGCCGGCTAACCGTCGCCCTCTCTCGTGCGCGCCTGGGTCTGTATATCCTGGGTCGGCGCGCCGTTTTCGAATCCTGTTACGAGCTGCGCGACGCCTTTTCCCTGCTGTTGCGTCGGCCAGATAAGTTGGCGTTAGTGACAGGTGAACTGTGGCCATCGAAACGTCTGCTGGCCGACGAGACTGACGACACCAAGAAGCTCGAAGGCGAGGTCGTCATGGAGGGCGTGGAGCATCTGGGTCAGTGGGTGTTTGAGATGACCAAGACGAAGATCGCTGAGCTCAGGAAGGAGAAGGGTCTGTCTGAAGAGGTGCCTGTTGAGATGCCAAAAGAGGTAGTAAGCGCCGAAGCGGATGAGGGATATCTCCCGCTAGATGAAGAGGAGGGCGACGGAGAAGAAGGCGAAGGCGAAAGGGTGAAAGGGTTTGAGATTGAGGACTCATAAGTTTATTCACATACTTCGAGTAGGTGTCCAGTTATGGCATACGCGAAGATGAAAGTCCTCGAAGACTGTGGCGTTTATACTGTGATAACATGTACTGCATACCTACTGTCAACGGACTTTCCAGGGATTGCTTCATACGTATGATCTTCAACCACAAGCGTTGGTTCTTTGGCCCTGGCTTATTCAAGCTCACTTGATCATGCATATACGCGCAGTGTCGGTCGATCAGGCCCAAAGTCTTGGGACCAGCGTTGGCTGCTGATCACCGAATGCAGATCAATTGCATTTGATGCCGACTTGGTTTCTTCCCTGAGGCGAGACGGCTTGTTGTTGGTTTCACGACTCGAAACATTGCTCAACCCAGAACACGTGTTTTTCATTTCAGTATCCGCATGCAGCAAACATTCCATCCGTCACAATTTGGCCATGTCGTCGCACTGCAGCACCTTATGTCACTGCTGTAAGATAAGACAGATAGTGTCCCTGGTTGTGGCGCATCTCGAGATCTAATATTATCCGCCATTTCCCCCTGCTTGTCTCGGTTGCAGAGGGGAGCTTGTTGACATTAGTCCCACGGCCAAAGTAATGCAAGGGGATGTTGAAGTGTAAAAAAATGACCTTTATAAAGTGAAATTCCTCCCCAGGGTCTTCCTGGGTCAATTCTCACCTCCTTCTGTCCTTGAGGATGTTGATTTGAATATGAATTGATCTGCATATTCTAAACTCAACCTCCTATACGCAGCTACCTTTCTGCAATAAATCATACATCCTCCTCCCCGTCGGGCTCATGGGGAGACTTCGGTGGACTACCAACTCTCCACAGGGGCCAACGTCAAATCATGGTAAATATTTCTTGTTCTTTGACCGTGCCTATCGCAAATGGCCCGCTGGCGCAACGGTAGCGCGTTTGACTCCAGTCCCTCGTCAGCCTCCGTGAGGTGAGGGGTGTGCAATCAAAAGGTTATCCGTTCAAATCGGGTGCGGGTCAAATGTTTTGAAAATTTTTACGTAATGATCCATGGTTTTCGTTGGAGAAAAGCATTCGTTCCGTTTTGTTTTGCTTGACGTATGCTTAAGCACATGAAAAATGAAAATTACGATGGCCAATTTATGATCAACATTGGTAGGTAGGGACATGAAGACTTGGGCTGGCTTATTGGCGTTGAACATCGTACGCAACATACCCCATTTCTCAGAGCTGATGAGGGGCACTCGAGTTTTTTTTTCTGGCGGGGTGGTGCCTACCCCGCTGTGGAGTTCCGAGCAACCGGAACCCTATGTGAACCGTATGTTGGCTTGGTTAACATGGGGACGACGGCACTCTGGAGGCAAGGGAGCAAAGTGCAAAGGGACTTTATTCGTTTTGCAACACGTGCGACTATCGGGGCCTTTACCTTGAATTCCATTTGGAAGTTGGCACAAGTATCCGGGAATGCATTGGCGAGTAGGGAGGTAGAGTATGAGGTGCGTCTGACATCTTTGATTCCTGGCCTGATGCCGGCTTGGCCGCTCTGCCCTATCTCGCACCACCCCTCCTCCCCTCGGTCTGCAAGTCGCATGCTGTATACTGGCTGTGGTGTCAAGGCCCGGTTAAACGGGCATAAGGGGAAGGACGGGAGCATGGGCGGCTTTGCAAGAGAAGATTTCTCCAATCCGAAGGTCGCGGTCTTCTGCTGCACTACGACCGCCGACTAACCACAAGCCGGCAAAGAAAGACTCTTAGCCCAAGAGCATGAGAGAATCCTTACCACACTATGGTCACCCGAGGCGAGCATGTATGGACGTTTGGGCCAGGGCATCGCTCTGGAAGCTCACTTTCCGCTTCCAAGATGCAAGCAGATTATTCGAACGGGGATTAGAGCATGACTTCTGGATCAGCATTCAACTAATAATATTGTCTTCATCTTCTTTTATTTCTGTGGCTGTGTATGACAAGATGGCTCGAAAACTGTCCTGTGGTCTTCAGCGTGGTCGGCGAGAGGTTCGACGACGGCCCAGGCTGTGTGGGTGCTGGAGACTTGTAAAACCGCTTCCCCTCGATCTCGTGTGGAGTACCAAGCTCATGCCAAGCCTTCGCCCCAGACGTGGGGTGGAGGCAAGCCCAGTTTCCGTACGCCCACCGAGCGTGCCGCAATCCGGACCACCACCTGATGAAATCTGCTTGTGTAATCCGCATGGTTTCCGGTGTCATTTGAGCTCAAGAGGTAATGGCAGCAGCAGTTTTCTCTATCTTCCATCTTATGTCTTGCTACCAAAACAGAAGAATGGTTGCCTTTTGGCAAGTTGAATCCTTACCCTGCCTTTAAGGGGCTGATGAACATTGATCGTGGGTACCTTATCTTTTTAACACCCAAGGCTGACCTCACGATTGGGTACAAGGCAACAACCTCTCTCGAAACAAGAGGGCACTGCGAGAAACACACAAAGTGGCAGCAGGGAAAAATATCAAGAACAATAGTCAGAAACATTCTTTTGTCACTTGACAACTCCGGAGAAGGCATGCCCACGGCGTATCAGTACAAGTTTGCTCCACAGCTAGTTAAGGGCAGGACTTCGTGAAGGCTTGGGGAGATTAGTGGCAGCGTTCCCAGGTTCCAGGCAGCTGGGGGAACACTGGAGAAAACCACAGAGGCACCTAATCCTAAGATACGTATAGCCCAAAGCCCAATTCTCCAACAACCGACCCGAGGCGGTGCTGGACAAAACCTAGATGCTTCCATCAGGCGGACAGCCGCCAATAAGGGCGCGAAGAATTTTCATAGCGGGGGCTCCACTCTGAGCATGCCTCGGGCAGTTCTGGAGACGTTAAAACTCATGGCCATGTTGCACTTGATCGGGCAGTTGGTAACCATATCTCTATATTACAAACTTTCGATGAAAGGCTGAAGAAGGCCAAAGCCAGGTTACACATTGCCCCGAAACGGTGGCGCCGAAAGCACGAATGGAAACGCAAGTCCTGGTTGAGGCTCTATCAATAGGTACTTTTGGGATGCAGTTGGTTGACTCCGCCCTGGAATCAGTCCACATCGTCAGCTCAAAGACGTGGGTGGGTTGTGGGATACGGGATCCTAGAACACCCTCGCAGACTTCCGTGAAGCACCCAATCCGCCAAGCTGTATGGAAAGCTAGTTGTCTGTGGGACTGCAACCACAGAGCAGGGCTGTACTTGTGGGTGCTGGTACGTATCTAGGTAGACTCCAGCATGTGAAAGCAGCAAGCCCATCGAAAGCATCCAGAACGGCATCCTTAGCAAACGCACAAAACAATGACACTTCACTCACCGCTGAAGCAAGAACAGCAATGGCTACACTGCCTATGTTATGTTGCAGCCCCATCATACCGTAGATGGAATGAAGCTGCTTGGCCCAAGAGCCAAGCTGGCAGTTCTGATGCCCTGACGCAATGCTGAACCGAGAATGCAAATGGTTGGTGGACTCTAGATTGTCTGCCGGTTTAGGCCAGATGTGGATGCGAGTGCCGTGGCTGCTTCCACCCATTGAACGGAACTTACGACGTGACGCCGGCGATGTTGGACCTAACAGCTGCCCCGAGGATGTCCTGGCACCTGGCATCCGTTGGCAGCCCTGGAGACTGGAAGAGAGGCAGTGACTCGAGTCTCAAATCGGTGCAGGTGTGGGTTCCAGTAACTGTCACTGTCTCTGGTGCCCACTGCCAGGTGCCCAGGTGCCACTGGCACTGAGCAGCGGCGTGTCACCAACCTGAACCTGGAAAATTTCCATCCAAAATCCAAAGCAGCAGAGGCCCGCAGCAGCAGCGCCGCCCGCCGTCCACAGTCTTTCGCCTTGCGCACACCCCCCTGGCCCCTCCCACCGCAGCGCCCAGGCTGCCCCCCCTCGCAGGTCCCGCATCCCTCGCCTTCTGCGATCAAGCTCGCCCAAAACCCAAAATTTTTCTGGCTCTCTTCCTCACACTTTTCCACCATCATTCCACAACCTGTGAAAACTCCCAAAGGAGGAATCCTCTCCCATCGACGGATTCCCTTGTTTTTCACACATAATTTTCCCTTGTATTTCCTCTCGTCGGACTCGATCCAGGGAGCAGAGATACATTCATCTCCATCTCCACTCCGTCAGGCCCCCCTCATCCAGCTTGAGATTCTTGTGATCTCGACGAGGACGTTGGGCCGCACCCAGTTTCGACATTTTTTTCTGAGAGTCTTGTGTCTGCACTCTGCTCTGGCTCTGGTCGCCTCCAGGATCTGCCAGCCCGCATCCCGGTTTGCTAGGCCTAAGACAGACGCCAGTTCTCTCTCACACTTGCTCTTGCACTTCGATTTCCACACTCTTTCACTCACCATAGCGGTTTTGCTTTGGCCAGCATCGTCCGACCCCGGCGTTTCTCGATTCTGCGACTTTTCGCGACCGCCACGGCTTTTTCTAGTCTCCCAATCAGGTGCTTGACACGAGCATCGCCTCTGCGACAGACGCACCATCATCCCATCCACAGAGATACCGATACCTGCTAGGTTAGGTAGTCTGCCGCTGCGCGCGCACGTCGGATCTGAGATTCGCCGCTGCGTGTGACCCTAGCCCTCCCGCCCCTCATAAGAGCAGCCGCCGGTCGACACACCACCCCACCATCACCACATCTATCAGCCCCACGAAAAAATAGACATCGGCCTTCGAGTCAGAAAATTCCCTTATGACTTCCACTGCGAGCACAACCAACCAAAATCCGGCGACCACAACCAACGCTCCAGCTGCGTCGTATGCTTCTGCCGCCGGTGCAAACACGAAGCCGACATCGCCGCTGATTGCGACGGGTTCCCAAACGCCCGTGGTCGTTGGATCTACCAGCACCTCCCAAAATGCCTCTCAGCAGCAACCGCTGAACGGTGGCGGCACCACCACCGTCACCGTCACTCCGGCTGTCCCCTCAGCCGCCCCGCCTGTTGCCCGCGGCAGCTCCATCGTCAACGGCGGTTCTAACCATGGCCACACTAGCTCCGTGACCATCAGCGCGCCCGCCAGTCACATCGCAAACGGTGGTCCGGTCGGCAACCACAAGAACATCCAGTTCGGTTTTCCGTCGCCTCAAGGCACTCCCCATATGGCTGGTGCTGTTCCCATCCCGATCACCGGCAGCGGCAACCATAGAATCCCATCTCCTGCACACTCTCCCTCCCCCATTCCTCAGGTTCCTCAGCAGAGCGGTGGCCAGCGGGCCCCGAACATGTCACAAGTGCCACCTCCGACCTTTGGCAGTTTTCCTGGAGATAACGATGTAAGTCTAGCAACAACACCTGGGCCTCCGCGAATTCAGGATTTCAGACGTCACCTTCACATGCGTTCACACTCCAGTCACTATATATTTCCCTTTTCACTTTCCTGCCTTTCGCTTTTACCCATTTTCTCTGTCAACTTTTTTATTTACCATACTTGTGGTTTTCTACACGTTCACGAACGCTGGTTCTTGTTCTATTACTGTTGCTATGGATACTTGCTCAATTTCTGCGTTCTACTACTCGCCCCGTCTCCGCGAGATGTGGCTTGCAACACTTGATGGCATAGAGCGCTGCAATAAGAAGAATACTAACCGTTCTGTCCAGAGACACTTGCGCCAGCACCCGGGCGCCAATCAGGCTCCGCATCTCCGCCACGATTCCCCGGCCTCTGGCCACGGCGATGGTGTAAGTCACGGCGGTCATGGTCGTGGCGGCTACCAAGGCCAAGGCCGCGGTCGTGGAGGCTTCAACACCTCCCAGTTCAACGCCCCGCCCATGGGTGGCTATGCGCAATCTCGAAACTTCTCCGGCGCCAACGCCGGTCGTGGCGGCATGTACCACCCCCAGGGTCGTGGTGGCATGCAGCAATACCCCAGCTCTCCGCAGCCTCCTCGGGCTAGCCCTGCCGGCACGCCGACAATGGCTCACGGCACGCCCGTAATCCCTCCGGCCACGATCCCTACGCCCCATGCCCAGCCGTTTTACCCGCCCTTGTACTCTCAAGTAAAGTCACCCTTCCATTTCAACAATCAGTCAACCCTTCAGCAGTTTACCAAGAGCAAGCCCGGACGACGGGACTCGGAGAAAGTTGCCCATCGTCTTCGGGTTCCAACCGCGCCTTTGCCGAAGCACACAGGAATGGATCAGCCCCTCGCCCCGAGGTCGCGGCGCTCGAGTAAGCGTTGGGATCCAGCGGGCGAGAACCATCGCGACTTCCACAGTGGCATGCAGATGCCGGAATACTCGGATGGTCCCATTCCCACTTACGGCTTCAAGGCCGGCCGTCCGGTTCCTGTACTCGCTCCTCACATGATGGGGACCACTATCGACCTGTCTCCAGAGAGCGGCACATTTGAAAAGCTGCTAACCTCCAACAAGATGCAGGTGCCCAACCCTTATGCCATAGGCCCCATGGATGGCTACAGGATGAATTATCCCGCTTATGGGCCTCCGCAGCCCATGAACCCCTACTTGGGTCAGCCCCCCCAGTTCCCGCCTGCGGGCCCTCAGCCTTTTGTCGCTCCCTATGCGTCAGCCCAACCGGCCGCACCGCCTATGTCGCGTAACGCATCACAGGTTTCCGGGCAGCCTGCCACCACGCCACAGGCCCAGCCTCCGGTCATCGCGTCAAGTACACCGCTCCAACGGTCCACACAACCCGCTCAGCCCGCGATTGTGTCGTCAACCTCGAATTTCTCCCGCCCCCCAAAAAAGAGCGCAGCCGTTGTCATCAAGAACCCAGATGGTTCAGTCCTTGACTTCTCGCAGGTAAAGGGCCAAACTCAGGCCAAAACTCCGCCGGTTGTCTCTTCGACGCCAACCCCTCCCCCCAAGGCCTCGACACCCTCACATGCTCGAACTGAAAGCGTTACGACCAGTGGCAAGACTGCCGAACAGGTGCGGAACGAGTTCAAAAACGCCGTTCAGACCAAGGTGGAAAGCTCTGAGGCGAAGGCTAAGGAGGAGGAAGCAGCCAAGGCCGCTGCTGAGAAAGCTGCCGCTGAGAAGGCCGCTGCTGAAGAGGCCGCTGCTGAGGAAGCTGCTAAGAAGGCTGCGGAGGAGCAGGCTAAGGCACAAGCCGAGGCCAAGGCTCAGGAAGAGGCAGAGGCCAAGGCCAAGGCCGAAGCGGAAGCGAAGGCCAAGGCGGAAGCCGAAGCCAGAGCCCGGGAGGAGGCGGAAGCTAAGGCTAAGGCTGAGGCTGAAGCAAAGGCTCAGGCTGAGGCTGAAGCAAAGGCTCAGGCTGAGGCTGAGGCTCGAGCTAAGGCCGAGGCTGAGGCTGAGGCTCGCGCCAAAGAAGAGGCAGAAGCTAAAGCGCGTGAAGAGGCAGAAAGCAAAGCCAAGGCCGAGGCCGAGGTAAAGGCCAAGGCAGAGGACGACGAGAAGACCGAAGCTCGTAAACCTGCAGGTGCGCTCAAGGACCCCAACGAGATGACTGAGGAGGAGCTCGAGCGCATGATTCGTGAGATGGAAGAAGAGGATGCGCGCCGTGAGCGTGAGCAGGAGGAAATTTCGGCGAGGAAGAAGAAGGAGGCCGAAGAGGCCAAGCGTCGTGAGGAGGAGGAGAAAGCTAAGAAAGCGGCCGAGATGGATCGCAAGCTCCGTGAGATGGAACGTGAGATGGAGCGGCTAGAAGAGGAGAAGGAGCGTCGGCGCAAGGAGGCTGAGGCAAAGGGCGAGGTCGTCTCCGTCCGTGAGCTTCTTGGCAAGACCAAGAATGCCGAAGAGTCAAAGGTTTCTAGCGAAAAGGACAAGGGGGCGGCTGAGAAGGCCAGCAGCAGCATTCCTGATGAGCCGGAGAAGGCGAGTACGTCCAAGCCCGGGGCCAGAAAGCCGGCCGCTCTCAATCTCGCGCCTCTCAAAACTGCGAGTGTTGAGGCACCCCAGCCGAGTGCTGCGCTTCAGTCTCTGCGGTCAGCGCGCTTCTTACCAGGCATTGTCCAGGACATCTATCCCCCGGGCATCAAATCGCCGAACCCTGCGCTCAACGAAGCCGTGCAGAAGAAGGGCCGCATCTTCAAGTACGACGTTCAGTTCCTCTTGCAATTCCAGAACGTCTTCACGGAGAAGCCGTCTCCAGATTTCGATCAGCAGGTCAAGGCGCTCATCGGCGACTCGGACAGTTCTCGCTCCGGTTCGGCGCGCACTCCTGGCGGTGCCGGTCGCCAAGGCTCGCGGGGCCCGTCCTCTGCCTTCCCTCCCGGAGGTGCCATGGGCCAGTTTGGGGCCAAGACGCTCCCTCCCGGCACGACATCGGAGCAGCGCTTTGCCATGTCCCAGGGTAGCCTTCCCAGACCGGGCATGGGCACGATGGGTGGTGCCTTCAACCGCCCCAGTGCCTTCCCTGGCAACCTGAGCCGTACTCCTTCCTCGGGCCCTGGCGGCCTTCCCTCGCCACGCACGGGCAGCAGGCGTGGTGGGAGCCGTGCCAAGGTCAGCGAGGCACAGGCTGCGAAGACCATGCCTCTCACCCAGGGCCAGGAGATCAAACCCATCACCATCTCAGCCACAGGCTGGAAGCCGATGAGCATTGGCAACAAGACTGTGCAGAACCCGACCGCTGTTATTAACGCTGGCGGCCATCTGGATCCGGAGATGGTGCAGCGCAAGGTGAAGGCTGCCCTAAACAAGATGACACCCGAGAATTTCGACCGTATCTCGGAGCAGATCTTGACCATTGCCAGCCAATCCAAGGACGAGTCGGACGGCCGCACCCTGCGCCAGGTCATCCAGCTCACCTTCGAGAAGGCCTGCGACGAGGCCCACTGGGCTTCCATGTATGCCAAGTTCTGCAAGCGTATGCTTGATAGCATGAGCCCTGAAATCCGCGACGAGAACCTTCTCGACAAGAACGGCAACGTTGTTTGCGGTGGCGCCCTGTTCCGCAAGTATCTACTCAACCGCTGCCAAGAGGAATTTGAGCGTGGCTGGAAGGTCGACCTGCCCAAGAACGGCAAGGGCGAGGTTGACCTCATGTCCGACGAGTACTATGCTGCCGCCGCTGCCAAGCGGAAGGGTCTCGGTCTCGTTCAGTTCATCGGCGAGCTTTACAAGCTTACCATGCTCACCGAGCGCATCATGCACGAATGTGTGCGCAAGCTGCTGGAGTTCCAGGATATGCCTGACGAGGCCGAGATTGAGTCGCTGTGCAAGCTCCTGCGCACCATCGGCGGCAATCTCGACGCTCATGAGCGCGGAAAGCAGCTTATGGACGCCTACTTCACCCGCATCAACGCCATCATCGAGCTCCCAGGTCTGCCCAGCCGTCTGAAGTTTATGCTTATGGACATTGTGGATCTCCGGAAGGCCAACTGGGTCTCCAAGGATGCCAACAAGGGCCCCAAGACTCTTGAGGAAGTTCGCGCTGAGGTACGATCGCCATTTACAGTCTTGTTTTTGTGGCCCCCCCCCCTTCCAATCACGATTCTGGTTTTCTTGCTAATCCGGTAGCACATGCAGGCTGAGGCCCAGGCTGCGCAGAAGGCAGCCGAAACCGCACGCAATGCTTCCCGTAGTGGTCCCGGTGGCCGCCCCGCTGGTGGGCGCAGCGATTCGAGGAATACCTCGTACAGCAACACGGCCACCAACGTTGGCATGGACGATCTCCGTCGTCTCAAGGGTTCGTCGAGCCGTACCGGCAGCAACAACCCTTCTTTCGGGCCGACTTCTATGTTCAACTCTCGCAGCAACAGTGGTCGACGAATGGGCGGTCCCGGTGGTGCTTTTGGCCGTGCTGGAGAGGATTCTGGCACTTCCTCACGCACCGGCACACCACCTGTGTCGAACCGCGAGTCTGTTGCTCATGCCAATGCATTCGGGTATGTGCCATGTTGCCGTTTTCATAGTCCTAGTTAAAGCGAGGGAATGTGGCAGCTCAGAGTGTGCGTGAATGAGAGCTAACCCACCGTTTTATACAGGCTTCTTGCTGATACAGGAGACCACCCGGCTTCTCCTCCGTCGACCCATGCGTCACCGGCTCTGTCTAAGGCAACTCTCGACACCGTTGCCGCCGGTGATGTCAAAAAAGAGTAAGGAGAGAGCAAGAGGAGGTTTCCATTCTGGCACAATGTGGAGTCGTCTCGCATTCATGAACCTCATCCTCATGCATAGACTGGGCGGGCTTTTCATTTGCATTTGGGGCGTGGGTAATTCCTCGTCAAAATTGCGTTTCCACGACGGATGGGGCTTCTCACTACGGTTGTTGTGTTTTCTTTTCTCAGTTCCCCCGTCTAGGTGGTCAGGTATTCGAGAAAAAGTTGGGCCTTCGTACTCATGATACCTCGCTTTTATCGTTTCAGTCATGATAGACATTTTTTTACTCCCCTACCACACAAAAGACAATGCCCAGCGGACATGAGATGGGTGATTGCTACTACCACTTTTTCGTCGTTTATGGAGTTTTGGGATGATGGGCTACAGGTGCAGTAATTCGATTATCAGTCAGCTTCTACTTGGATTGCTGTGGTTACCCAGGGTAATCACGGCTTGGCTTGCTTTGGAGCTTCACCAAAAGTCTGGTCCTTCTGCTGCTCAGGTCGATAGTGATTTACCATAATTCATGCAGTATGCAACAGGCAACCAATCAATATATGGACTGCTTTATTATTATGTTCCCTGCTTGAACTTGTTTTGTGTTTCTGTGAACTATGCCAGCCCAAGTTGTGTTGGGGAAATGCTTGGGGGTGTGGTGTTAAGTTAGGAAGGTAGACCATTATAGACTACCCTATTTACCGGATAAGATATGAGTAATTCTCATGGTCAACTGAGCTGAATCGATATCAGGGACAAACAAGGGCATTAAAGACTGATGATGACAATGGACTCACTTTTCTGGATCAAGTTTGACGTCCATCAAATGGCACCATAAAAGCTTTGGAAAGTGTGCATTGTCACTTTAGTGTCTATGATGGTCCTAATGACCCGGCAACAATGTATAACACAATCAAATCTCCCATCGTTTCCTCCTCTTAGCCATCCACCACATACCCAACCATTCTAGCCCCTTCAAACCCATTCCCAGCGACATACATACCTATACCGTAATTGCTAAGAGATGTAAAGGAAAAACAGAACATCCTGAAGTACAGTGAATTAGAATCACGCAAGCCTCCCCATTTCTATTTACCATTTTCTATCCATAACTCATCTCCCTCTTTCCCGTTCCACACACTATGTCATACTGTTGGCATAAACCCCAATTTGGCAAAGAGAGTATCCATCGCAACCCACTGTCGGCCACATTTCTCCAGATACTTATCCACCACCCCCTTCACCGTCCCAAACCGCTCGCGGTTGTGCTCAGCAAGAGCCAGGACTCGTTCCTTCTCCTCCTCGCTCACACTCTTCTCCTCCGTCACCTTCTTCCTTGCCTTGTCGACATCCCACAGCCCCGCGAAGTACACCAGCTGGTTGTACATCTCGCGCTCGCCCATCTCGAAGCGCATGCGACCAAGGCAGTCACGCGCCAGGCCGCGCGGTCCGAGACACCGCGTGCCGTAGACGGACATCTGACGCGTGCGGTTGCCGCACGAGGCGTCGTCGCACGTGAGCCAGGTCTCGTAGTAGCGCGCTGTCTGGGCGCGGACGGCCGTCTCGACCTGCGCCACGAGCGTGAGCGTGGGGAGGAGGGCCGAGCAAGACGGGCAGTGGATGCCTGAAGGAGTAATGATCTTGTTTTGCTCCTCTGCTGCTTCCTTCTGTTGCTGGGCATCCGAGGCGGGCAGGGGGAGGAGCCCTTCAAACGGGAAGAGGTGTTTGCAGGCGCGGCAGCGCAGCGTCAGACGTGCGCAGTTAGAGAAGCGGATATGATCCGGGATCTGAGACTCAAGAGGATGGATTTCAAGATCCCGAGCAGCGTCGGCGGTATTGTAGGCTGCAGACCTGTTGTTGGCGTAGTGTCTGGGATCGAGACCGAGATTTTCTGCCAGTTGCGTGGCAGAAGTGCCGACAATGTTGGCACACAACCGCTCCACTGGCGGCATTATCTGCTTGCCGATATACCACTCAACGTCTGGGACAAGACCCGAGTCGGCCTTCATCACGTCCTGCGGAGTGTAAGCACGCTTAGCGGGAGGTAGACTATCGCTACCGGACGTGTTATTCTTGTTAGTGGTGATGATGTATGAGACGACGTCGCCGCGGCGCATGACTTTGCCACGGGCCATCTCGCGCAGAGCAACCTGTACTTGCGGCATGCTGTCGGCGTTGGGGTACTCCTTTGGGGCCTTGCCGAGCTGGGTCAAGATGATATACTTATTCAGAGGGATAGCACCCTCGCGCATCTTGGCCGAGATTTCGCGCAAATATTTGTGCACGCGCTGTACGGACACCTCGGTGTCGTCTCCCGACAGGATCTCGTCAAGGATGCGCTTGGAAACCTCGCGCGAGAGCGGGCAGTACTCACGGCGCCGCATGTCCAGACCTTTAACCTCCATCTTTTCTACCCACCGGCCGTTCTCTTCGACCATGTTGATAGCCGCGTACTTCTTCTTGGCCTGCAACAGGATGCGCCGAAAGACGTTATCGATGTCGATTTCAAGTCGCTTGTATAGCTTATTGACTTCCTGCTTGAGCTTATTGCCGACCTCTATTGCGGCCAAGACGTTGTCGACGTTGGCATTGATCATGACGGAGTCAGTGTCGCCGTAGATGACCTGCAAGGACATGCTCTCGGCCAGGGCTTTAGTGCTGCGAAGAATCTCACGGCCTTTGTATGTAATGAGCACAGCAAGAGGTCTGGCGTAGAACCGAGACTTGGTGTAGCCCAGGCAGCCGTACATAGAGTTGGCCGTCAGCTTGAGCGCAAGCTGTCTGATATCCCAGGTAGCCAGCTGCTCTGGCGTAGCCCTCGGGGTCTTCATCAGCTTCTTGACCTCTCTCCGGCGATCGACCAGCTTTCCAAGTAGCCGTGGGAGGATGCCCTGATCTCGGTCCTTGCCCGGAACGGCAGGAACAGCATCTTCGTCGTCAGACTAAAGAATCTGAGTGTTAGCATCCAGTAACAGGCCGGGTGTGGGAAAAAAAAGAGGGGGGAGAAGACTAACAAGATTCGATCGGTCGACAGTAGTGAAGCAAATGTTGTACTCCTGGATGATGGATGGATACAGGGAGTTAAAGTCCATGACAAGTACGTACTTGTCGTAGAGGCCCTTTTCGGGTTCGAAGACAAGGCCGCCCTTATATTTATCCTTCTTCTTGCCGCCCTCGCCGCCGTCATCGTCCTGGTTCTCCTCGTCAACACGCGCGCGGCCCTTTGCGGGTATCTTGTCTGGCAAGATGTAACCGGCCTTTTTGAACTCGTGCAGCAAGATAAACTCGTTGCGCTCAGCACGCGTACCCGTCAGCGTCCTAGCCCATGAATTGCCGGCCAGATTGGTCAGGATCTTGGTCAGCGGTAGAATCTGCGTGCGCAGGGCCAAAGCTGCGATGAAGTAGGTGTCCGTCTCGGCATGAGAGATGTAGTCCATCAGGCCCTCCTTGCTCGTGGCCCACGTCTTGAGAGCGGCATCGTTGTCGATGTCCCGGCGACGATTATCGTCACCCGAAAGGTACATACTGCACATCTCGGTCAAGCTCCACGACTGGCACTTGTACATGACAGACTTGCCGGCGTCGTTGGCCAAGTCGCACAGCAGACGGCCAGCCATGATCTGGCGTTCAGCAAAAAGATTGCCGCCAACCTTGCCGATGGACGCAGGCCAAGCAGATCGCCGCAGCCGGCCGAGACGTGACCATTGGTGTGTCTTCCTCTCGTACAGACGGTTCAGAAGAATGCTGTAATCGACACCCTCCAACTGGTGGCCGATAATGACGTCGGGGTCGACCATGTCGAGCTGTGCCAGGAAGAAGGACAGCATATCGGACTCCTGACGCATGAGCTTGATGAGGCCCTTCTTCCGCTCCTTGGCTAACTTCTCAAAACCGATAGGGAATGTGGCACCCTGCGGACGGATGACGGTGAAGGTACGACAGGGGAGCTTGTCGGCAGGTGTGGTGTCGTTGAGCAACACATCCTCGTAGATGCGGGCGCTGATGGCCAAGATCTCTTGCTTATTGTCTCTGGCGTTGAAGATGGTGCGTATGGCGACACTCATGAGGGTTAAGGGGGGCGCATCGGTGGACTCGCTATCGCCGATAGGGGAGATCGAATCGGGACGCGAGACCAGAACTTCCAAGCGGCAGTGCGAAGCGTTCTTGAGGGCGCCGAAGTCGGCATCCTCGATCTTCAACCAACAGGGCCCCATGATGTTCCTCCAAAGCACGAATTGCTCAAAAAGAGCTGTGTTGGTGCCAAAGACGTGCGAAAAGGTCTCGCCAGTCTTTCCGAGCTCGATCTGCGGCTTCGTGTACGGATACATGAGCTTGAGATACTCGGCTTCCGAGGGTATTCCCGGCAGTTCGAAGGCATACTTTTTTTTCCGGGGCTTGATCTTGTGCATATCGACGCCCAGCTTGGTCATGAGGGCGTCGACTTCGTTGTAGACGTCCATCATCTCGACGGGCTCATCCGTCTCGACGCCGTTGCGCATACGATATTTGCGAGGAAGGAAGTAAAGCTTGCGCAAGATGTTGTCGACCTTGACAAAGCAGCTCACGTAGTGGTTCTTCTTCTTGTTGAGTACCTTGCCAAACAGACACAGACTGCCGTTGAGTTCCGTGTAGTCGGTCCAGTAGAAGTGCAGGCTACCATCCTCCTCGATAGCATCCGTGTAGTGGATCTTCCCAAACGTCTTAGCCTCGGTCGGGGAGCTGCTGACAACGTTAAGCTTTTGGTTGATGCTATTCCACGCAGATGCGTCGACTTCGGGCTCGGAAGGCCTAACTGGTGAGGAGCTAGCAGGGACCGAGTGTGGCTCAGGCTTTGGGATTTTCCTTGCCTGCCGAGAGCCGGATAAATTGACACTAGTCGTGGTGACAGCACCGGCATGGGCGACCTCCATCAGGTCATCCACGTCGTCGTCGGGCTCGATCTTGACCTGGGTCCTGCGTTGGACAACCTTAGAGACCGGCGACGAGGGCAGTGGCTCAAGCTCCGGCTCCTCCATGACGATGTCGCTCATGGGGGCCGCAGCCGGCTCGGACTCAACGGACGGGATGAACCCGTCGTCCTCAATCATGGCAGCGTCATGGATGGCAGGCGGCGATGAGGCACTGCCGTCCAGCATTTTCGTTCTTTTGGCCACTGGTGGCCGTGCTTCCGGCAAGGGGGAAAGAGCTCGGACCTTTCTCCTTTCGGCAGAGCGGTCTCTCTTCTTTGGTATCCTCGGCAGCGGAGCCGGGACATTGGCGTCAACCTCGCCCAGAAGGTCGGCCAAGAACTTCTCGTCCTCTTCCGTTTTCACGGGCTACGGAAGGTCAACGTGGAACCAATTGTAAGGAATGCAGTGAGAGTGCTCACCTTCGGCTTTTTCTGGGGCTTTGCAGCGCCCCTGGTAAAGTATTCGGTGATGTCGCGGTCGGAGGCATCCCGCTTTGCCTGCTCCTGCTCACGCTGTTTCTTGTCTGGAAGGGTACTAGTCAGCATTCTGTTCGATTTTCAATGGGAGAGTGGCAGAGAGCAGGGAGGGCCTACTCTTTCGGTCTTTGCCGCGTACGGAGACCTCGTCATCTTCGTCCGAATAGTACTCTTCGTGGTCCCATTCCTCGCGGCCGTCGTCGACATAACCTTCGCCATTGTCGTCAACGACAAAGTCATCTTGGTTGAGACGGGCGCGGACAATCTTCTTGTACTGGTTCTCGTCGACCTCCTCGTACAGATCCTCAACCTCGGCCACCTGGTACGTGTCGAAGACCTTTTTGCCGGCCTGGCGCAGAGCCCGCAGCTCGGCGAACTTGTTGCGCTTGTTGGCGTTGGACATGATTGGTCGTGTGATGCTGGATGCTGGATGCTGGATGCTGGACTTCAGACTTCAGATTGAGAATGTGAGACTTCAGAGGGGCAGAAGAGGCATTCTCGTTCTCATGCGCCAACTACCATGCCAACCCAGTACTGACCTAAATCCGTATTCTGTATCCGTAGCTTCGATCACGTCTGTTTTGACCGTCGTCTGCTCTCAATTGCGCAGAAGGAGCGGTCGAGGCAGTCAAGGCAGTCTGGTGCTGGTGGGACTGACGTGATGGATGGCCTTGGACTGGACGTGGGCGGTTTTCATTTGTTACTTGATTACCGTACGCTCGCCAACAACAAGGGCTGACACGCTTTTCGCGTCTCGATCGCGTCGTGCAACACGCGACCCTTGCACCGCTGACCCTTGTCAGTCCATAATCCATTTGATCCCCGGTCCGGGCAGCTAAGCCACCCCGCAGGCCCTTAGCCCCTGTCAGCCAGTAACGCGACTGCCAGGCAGGTCCAGTTCTCGAGGTGGGACTGCTTGGCGCTTTGGCTTGGGTATCGCTCACAACCCCACCACAATCTGGCTCTGTCGCGGCAGGCAAGCCAATCATCCAAGAGTGCGACCGCAAAAAAAAGAATTCCATGAACTCCATGCCAAGCATCGCCATTCAACGTCTCAACCACCCACGGCCTAACACCGCACCGGGTTGTTCTGTCGTGCTCACAATTTTGACCAAGAAAGGGCAGCTGAGAAGCCACGGCAAAACTATCGCACGACAGCCAGCCTGGAGCTCCATTGAGCTAGAACCTGAATACAGGACACAGGCACACGCACACACTCACTGTGGCAGCGCTTCCCAGCGCGCGCACTCCCCAGGCCCCTACCCCTCGCCCCTCCCTTGATCAGAGCCCCATACCGCCATGTACGTCTGTAGGGCCTGTCTGCGATCCCTCTCTGGGGCGAGCATCACACCTGTCCAGTCCCGGCTGGTACAGCCATTGTGCAGGCCTCCGGTGGGTTTAGGGCCATATCGGCGGTGGTATAGAGTAGGCGCAGGCGCAAATGCCCCTTCCAGCACGAGTGCCGTCGAGGATAGGGAGAATGAGAATGAAAAAAGGAAGGAGAGCGAGGACGGCGATGCGAAGACCAAGGCCAATGCGGCTGAGGAGGACAAGGCCGAGGGCAAAAAGAGGTATGAAAAGAAGCTCGAATGGGTGGTCAAGAAGCACCTCCAGTGGCTGGGCAACGAATATCTGGTTGCCCAGCATGTCCACAAGGCTCTCTCGAAGGGTAGTTTTGAGGAGGCTCTCCTCCTGACGCGCATGGCCAGCCGCAAGATGAAGGTCGAGGTCGCCTGGAACCATCTGATCGACTACCACATGAAGAAGGGCCGTCTGCATGCCGCCGTAAAGCTGTACAACGAAATGAAGAAGCGCGCCCAGATCCCGAATGCGAAAACCTACACTATCATCTTCCGTGGTTGCGCCCAGTCGCTGCATCCCAAGCTAGCCGTGTCAGAAGCGACCCGTATCTACAACTTCATGTTGAATCTGGGCTCCCTGAAGCCCAACACCATCCACATGAACGCCGTCCTCGAGGTCTGCGCCCGCGCCGGTGACATCGACAGCCTCTTGACCGTGCTCAAGAGCGCCAACGAGACCGTGCGCGCTCCTGATGCCCACACTTTCACCATTGTCCTGAATGCCCTCCGCTACGATGTTAAAAAGCTGGAGAACGGTCGGCTCGGCTTGGTCGACCAGGAGGTGCAGGAGGAAATTCAGCGGAATGTTGGCAAGGCCCGCGCCCTTTGGGCCGATGTGTTGGCCCGCTGGCGCAGTGGCCGCCTGCTACTCGACGAGCCCCTCGTGGTCGCCATGGGTCGCATTCTTGCCACAGGCGATTACAAGGACTGCGACAGCATCTTGGACCTTATGGAGGAAACTATGAAAGTTCCTCGACTCGATAGGGTTGGCGCTAAGCTTCCAAACCCGCCGCCTGATGTGTCTGCGGTGGACGAGATGCCGTCTGCTCCCATCCTAGAGAAGGAGTTGAAGAGGCAGGCCGAGCAGGCAAAATTACAAGTAACGAAGGCATCAGAGGATGCAAAGCGTATGACAGAGGAAGAAAGCCAGGGGAAGCCAGAGGGCATGGAAACGGATGATGTTAAAGGGAAGGAGGAGAACAGAGAGCACAACGATGATATTCCACAAGTGGACGTGTCCGACCTCTCACCCAAGAAGCGCCGCGAGCTGGCTGCATCTCGCCCGAAGGGGGCGCCTCTATACGCAAAGCCCGGAAACAAAGCGCTCTCCCTGGCGCTCACTTCGCTCGCCCGCACACGGAAAACATCCCACGCCCACAAGTATTGGGAATACTTCACCAAATCCCTCAATGTCACCCCAGATGCCGATAATTGGTACTGTTACCTGCGTGCTCTCGCCGTTGGACACGCTAGCGCAGCAGTGGCCGACGTGGTGCATGCAATGCCGGCTGACATTGTGAGCCCCATTACTTTCCGCATTGCCTTCGGCGCGTGCGTGCATGACAACCTCAATCCCGACGCCTTCAGCAATGCATGCCGGATCTTCGAGGCCATGATGGCCAAGATGCGCTATCCCGACCCCCTATCGATGCGCCTGTTCCTGCACGTGGCACGCCTCAACAAGCGGCACATCTATGACAAAGCCATCAGGGCGATTGAAAAGATCAAGGCCGACCCCTCGCTTTCCACGATCGAACGCCTGACCAAGGAGAGGCAGACCAGGAAAGCCGCAGACGTCGCCTATGGCAAGCAGCTCATCAGGGCAGTCGACGTCCTCTGGGAGCCGTTCCGCATCCTCGTCTCCTCCTTCAGCTATCCTGCTGCTTCCGAACCCGCCACCGGCTCTCCAGAGCAAGAAGTCGACTTGAAGCGCAACGACATGCAGGAAGCAATGGCGACTGCCCGCCGCATGATCAGCGCTATTGATATTGTCACCAACCAGGAGATGTTCCCCTCTGAGTCAAAAGAACAGCTGATCCAGAGCATTTTGAAGCCGCGGCGCGTGGTCCTACAGCGGCTGGTGGAACGGTATATCCTGAAATTGTACCCACAAGGACCTCCGCCAGAAAAGAAGAAGAAAGAGTTTGATGATGACGAAGAGCCTACGAGATTACCTCGAGGCATCTTTGATGCATTTACTGAGGAGGCACGGTTGGCACAAGGGAGAATGGCAGGTGAGAAATAGCTCATTGTTTGCGATGTGCTAGCAGGGTAATGAAGGCTGTAATGGAAGAAACTGGGCTTGGATAGACCACATGCAATAGAAGGGATGAGGGCATTGTATCAATAGTGTATATACGACATGTACCATATCCGGGGAGTTTAACAAGACAGGGGCTCATGATACGAGTAGGTACTTTTTTCATCACAAGTTTCGCACACAGAGACAGTTGCTGATGGCATGAGAGTTCTCAAGTGGTCAGAGTGGAGCCTTCTTGGTACACTCGCTTTTGTTCCGACAGCATAGTTCTCAAGTGAACAATATGCTCCAAGCAACCCCGAGGCTCACGGCATCTAAATGCCGATCCTGCAGCTCTTCAAACTGACAACCAGCCCGCTATCCAATGAACAGTTAGTTGACGCACATGCAAGCTCCTGTACAAGCGATCGGGACATGGCCTTCTCTAATCAAGTGTATTTTCTTTTGTCTAGACTCCTCTCTCGTTTTCCATAACTCTGGTCCCTCAACCTATCACGAATTCATACGACAACAAGACAACAGCAGCACACTAGGAAGCCATAAACCAAGACTTATGCCCCCTTGGGGCTAGCATACGAATGCTGCTTAACAATACAACCGTCGCCAAAGAAGCAAGAACTCAACAGTTTTTTTTACCACCCTGGACTCGACACACCCTTAATATACCCCCCTAAGTCTTCTATTTCTTTCAACAGCCCACCCGACTATCCCCACGAACATTAGCAAGCAATTAAAGGTGCGCTTTCTCACCCTTCCCTTCTCCTTCAACCCGTTCCCTTGACATCACACCAGCAGCAGCCTTGGGCGCAGTGTCTAGCACCTCCACAGAAGTAGACATTTTTGCTGGTTGGACTCCCATGGAACCAACCACAACAACAACCCCTTGGTGATCAGCAGGAATGGTAGCAGGGGGGGCATCAACGCCGCCAAAAACCTCTGGGACGTCCACAGAACCAATCTCTGTGTCAATATTGGAGTCAACCACAGATGCCGTTGGCTTTTCCCGTCGCTGATGACGTGATGATGACCGCCGTCGCAGTATACTCGCCTCTTCACCTTGCATACAACGTGACATTTGATCGTCTAGTCCTTCACCCTCCCCTTGAATAAACGGGTCCTCCAAGGCCGATGACGGATCCCGGACTAGTTCTTCCTCCAGGGCAATGATTGCTTTGGCAGTAATACCCGCTGGCAGACGATTGCGTGGACGTGGTGGGGTAGATGGTGACGAAGACAAGATACTTGCTGGTGTATCGGTTGCCGGAGTTGGGGAAGCGTGCGATTGTAAACGGGAAACTTTGAGTGCCGTAGGAGGAACCGAGGACAGCGAAGATTCGATCAGAGGTTCCTGCTGGGCTGTGGGTGATTGGTGCTCTCGGACAAGCGAGTTTTGCTCCCTGGGAGATCTTAGTGACCTAGTCATGGAAAATTGGGCGGCAGCGCCGGGGGGGAGGGGGAGGTAAGAGCGCACTCAGGAGTCGAGTCAGCCGACTGGATCGTCCAAAGGGAGCGAAGATTTCCGCGGTCTGTTAATTTGTTAGTGTCTTGGTTTTAGGGGCAGTAATGGGATCAAGGCTACTTACCGGGCTTTTGTTTATCCTCGAATCGGAAGTTATTCTCGAGAATGTCTGCCATCATGTCAGCTATAAACAGCAACTGAAATCCTCCATTCCAGCACTCACCCTGTACAGCCTTCTGAAGTCCTATCCGAAACGAGCTGGACCGTGAAATGTTGTCCGACAGCTTCCTCAGTGGCCCAAGTTCATTTTTTTCTCCCTCTACCACACCCTCGCCCACATCTTGCTCCTCATCCCCATAGAAACTTGACCCACCCAAGCTTTCAGCCCTCTCATACTCGGCCTCGTCGCCAATGCGACCTTCCCGGCCTTTCCGCAAGCTCCCCGACAGAGAGTGGACGAAAGCCCTTGCGCGAGAAGACACTGAAAACCGTCCCGTGAGGCTCTTCGCCGGCGACGGGAGTGGGTACGCCAGTTCAAGAGGGCACGGCTCCGGATAAGGTACGCCATCCTTGGTGACAACCTCCACAAGCGCCTCCACTGCCTCGGCGTGGCTGCTGCTGCCGAGCTTGAGCCTACGTTTTTCATCAATTTTGCCAGAACCAGGGCATGTCTCATCTTTGTTGTCACGGTTGCGGCTATGGGAACGGAGCCAGCCGGTTCCTCCCACCGAACTGCGCTTGGGCTTGGGCGAGAAGTCGGGAGTATTATCAGTGCCAGCTTCAGGGCTACTCAGATGGCGGAATAGGCGGGAAGTCCTTCGGCGAATGCTGGCCACAAGAGAGCGGCGGCGTCCCGGTGACTTGGAGCTGTGCTCCTCTGAAGGCGGCTGCGGCGGTGATGTTATTGGACTTGACATTGTTTTCTTGCTCGAAGAAACTGGCTGAATGGTAATAAGAGGATGGATGAATGATGCTTGTTGGGATCAATGAAGACAGTTAACCTGGCCTAGCTGATCCTTAACCAACCAAGATGGGCCAACTTGGGAACGGTTATGTGGATGCTCAGATGAAAGGAAGCAGTTATAACGGGAGGGACTGAGTTGGAGAAGGGACAGGAGGTCGTCTTGGTGGTTCAGAACTTTAGATGGAATTCACGCAGAAAGAAGCATCCATAATAGGACAGTAGGCTTCCCAATTGCAATTGGCGCCAAAGTGGTCCGAAAGGAAGTTGTGTCTCTTCACCAGGGAAAGTTCAAGCATCTCCTGCATGTGAATGGCACTCTGGGAAAGACCCAGATGAGAGATCTCAGGTCCCGGTTTTGCTGCCAGCCGGTCGCCGGCCGGAAGCATCGAAGCCACCTGGTAGGACGGATCGATGCTGCAACGAGAACAACGAGAACTATCTTAGGTATCTGGACAAGTATGCATCTGTGCATTTCGAGCCTAAGCGAGTGATAGTGATGGCCAGGTAGAGGCAAGTCAACCAGATTGAAAATCACGTCATCCGTGGGAGTTTGCAGGC
The DNA here is from genome assembly GCF_000221225.1 of Thermochaetoides thermophila DSM 1495. Taxonomy (NCBI): domain Eukaryota; kingdom Fungi; phylum Ascomycota; class Sordariomycetes; order Sordariales; family Chaetomiaceae; genus Thermochaetoides; species Thermochaetoides thermophila. Next base: position 2,614,887 of record NW_006383038.1, read on the forward strand.
GAAAGGAGTGACGGTGGCTACCAGCATGCCTATCATATTCTTCTTGTTCTCTTTCCATTTGATGATCCTATATCAACTACCTAGGTACGTAGGTAGGTGCCTATTGACCATACATGCCATAAAGCCAAGTCGGCATCCCCATGGAAGTCGAGTCTTACTTGCTAGGTGCTTACTGCTGTATAGCCGAGCAAATCGCAAAGGAGTATCGGAGAAGCTGGCAGTGGCAGACTGGTGACTGATTTCCTTCCCTCAAGGAAAGCTCAGTGTAGATTTACTTCAGGTAGGTAGAAGTGGTAGGTAGCTTGTTGTAGGGCCGACATAACCGAGGTCGTTATGCAGGCCGGAGGTGTTGCCAGTTTATACTAACATACCTGTTGCACAAGCTTTGCAATTAAAGGGTGAATGAGGAGGACACTTCATAACTGGAACAAGTCTCAAGCTCCAATCTCTAAGAGGTTGGCCTGAAGCATGTGGAGGGCGACCGTTACTGCCCTTGAAATCAAGCAGGATAAGGCATCGGCCCCACTTCGAAACAAAGGCTGAGGTTATTCGGAGCGAATACTGTGGTAACGTACTCTGTATCAGTAATCGCAGCCCACAAAGTGCCGCTATCTGTGGGAGAACAGCTCTGTACCACAAGATGTGTCGGGGTTAGATTTGTTAGCCACTTGGCTAAAAAGTTCAAGAGTGACCAAGATCGTCAAAAAGCATTGCCAAGGAGCTAACAGAATATACCAAGGCCCCACTGTACAGGCTACAAGCAACGGGACCCACCAGCGACCGCTCGGCTGCTGGGTCTGTAGGTAGCCTTGGCGCAGCGCCAGCAGACTCCCCTGCACAAAAGCCAAGGTGACGCGCTGCGACTGGGGACTTGGCGCCATTGGATCTGGGTATTGGATTTTGGGAACTGCGCTGCTCGAGGCCTCTGCCGCCGTTCATCTCAGCAAGCCGTCCATCGTCCCGCGACTACACCATTCGTTCCGCATTCAGCCAAAAACCACAATTGCCCGTTTGCCCGCGACGTCGACACCCTAATACATCTAGCTAGATCGACTATTTGCACGATGGCGGCAGCGACAGCAAACAACGGGGGCGCTGCCAAAGTCGCGACTGAGTTCGAGAAGATCATCCACGCAGGTACGCTTGGAAGCAACCCCCCGGCCCTGCTGCATACCATCTCTCCAAGGGACCACAAACACTGACCACTGCACTCTTCTCCTTGCTATAGCCCGCGAGCGCAAAAAGGCCGAAGAGCTTGCTGCCAAAATTTTCGGGAAAGACCGTCGACAGAGTGCTGGACCCGGTCCTCTTTCTAGCCGCGCCGGCGTGAAGAAGGTTGGTCCGCAAACCGTAGTCAGATGCCTACCTGTCTCGTTCGCTGCCATCCACTGACCTAAGAGTTCGGCACAGAACAAGGACAAGAAGCGCCTGCGCCACAGTACTGGCAATGTCGATGTCAGCACGAGCACACCCGCTCTCGGCCCCCTTGCCTCACGCATCACCGACCCCAACGCCTTCATCCCGCCAGCTGCTAACCGCAACCGGCAAAAGCGGCATGCCGCAAAGCTTGCCCAAGCTCTGATCCGCTCAGAACTACAGCAGCCGCCCAACAATAGCACCCAACAAAAGAATGATTCAACCCCCTCACCCAACGGGGCGCCCCCTACTGCGCCGACAGGGCCCGCGGCGACAAGTTTCAGCAAGAACCAGGGTTTCCAAATCCGAGGACTGGCCGGGCCATACGTGGTGATGGCCCAGAACTTTGCGCCCGGCACGACGGCAGCCGACATCGAGAGTGCCATGACTCCGGTGGGCGGCATCATCGAGAGCTGCCGCATCATCAAGCAGCGCCCGATTGTGATTGCCGAGATTGTGTTTGAGAGCAAGGAGGGTGCCCAGAAGGTGATTGACACTTTCAACAACCAAACTGTGCGTTCCTCTCCAGTAATGTTTTAGTCCAGTTGCTGTTCTGTAGCTGACCGTCTTCTATACAGGCTGATGGCCGAGTGCTGTCCGTCTACTTCAAGCCAGGCAACACCCCTTCGACATATCCTCCTTCGCGCCCGTCATCCGATCGTGATGCCATGGTCATCGACGGCTCTTACGGGTTCCCCGAGTCAGACACCACCACTAGCGGTGGTCTGTATAGTGACGAGATGGTCAAGACCAACCGCTGGGGTCGCGGCTTCAACAAGGCGGGGCGCTTCTCTGGATGATCATTGACTTTCGCGGTCTCGGGAAGCTCTATTCGCATAAACTGCCAACTTGCACTTTGACTTGTCAGTATAACTTCTCTTTGCTGCTTGCGGATTCATGATTGATCGGGCACGTATCATCGGGCAGATAATGAATGCCGTCCAGAAGGACGTCAGCGAAACATTTTCCAGCAAGGCGTACTTGGGCGTTTTTGGCTGGGGGTTCTTTTTCCATGTCAGGCAGGGTTACCGGGCAGCTAAGGCACAGGTAGTATGAATAGAAAGAAAGAATACCAGCTTTGTTTGTGCCACCTGTTCCATTGATTTTTGCCAATAAATATCGTATCTCTTAAGAGCCATGTATCCTCAGCTAAGCCATGCCCTGATTGAAGAGGCATATAATTTGCTCAATTCAAACAGCAGAACTACGTCCCTCATGCCATAAGCTCCCCTAACACTCCCTCATCTTCAGCTTCCTCCGCCAAACACACCTTTGGTTCGTCGTCTATTGCTCACATACAACACCTCGACTACGGTTGTACCGGTCTGTCAAAGTTCAGCGTCATCTTTGAGCGCGCCTTTTTTTTTTTTTCGTTGGGCTAGCTGAGTAGGTTCTTACCGTGTGCAGTTGCAGACGATATACGATGGTCACCACTGTGTAGGATATAAGGGGAGAATGGGCAGCACTGGCTCGGCCCTTTGGTCATTCGATCAGGTGTCCGGACCACTTTGTGTCATTCGCATTTAGACATGCAAGCTTGTCTGTGGACTCGGATCATGATCTCCATGACGACTTCCTTTCCAAGCTAACAATCTAGATGTCAAACTCGAAAGCCGTCTTGATCGGGATGGTGGTGTAGCGAGCTGGAGGTACATAATCTCGAAAACAGGCAAGAGGACTGCGTCATCGATGGGCGAGTGACGACGATCGATGGATAACAGGGGATGCTGTGAACGAGGATCGAGCGAACCACGGCGGAACAATGAATGGCCTTGATGATGAACCTGATGACGACAGATACGAAAGGTAAGCTAGAAGGAGGTACGGATAGGCAGGGAGTAAACGCTTCTTCTGGCTGCCGGCCTAGTCCCAACCTCGTCGTCGATCAAACAAACCGATATCGAGATATGAAAGCATGGAATTGGATCCAACTCCCCAACAACAACAACGACAAAAAAAACGCCCTCCAAGCACCATCCGTCACCCCACCCATTGCATTGCGATCCGACCGACCAACCAACCACACCCACTTCCAAACCGAACGACGAGTGAAAAAAAAGCTGCAGTTAATCCAGTTTAGCTAGTTTCTCAATTGCCGGTCAAAAAAGAGCAACCAGGTCGACTCATGCCATTCATCCACCCATCCGCCCTCCCTCCCTCCAAACATCGTTATCATCACTTCGTTGCTTCTCTCTGATCAGGACCAAATAAGTTCTTCGCGATTACGATTTCATTCACATGACTATCGCAATCACGAACCCAAAGTCCTATTCAATCGCCTTTCCAATCTCAATAATACGACCCTCCACCACCGCTCGGATTCCCCCACCCCTCTTCTAGTGTCCGTTCCTCCAGCGTCCTGATGAAATCTCTTCCTCTTAGCGCGTTCGCCTGAGTTCGAGAACCTCTTCGCCCAGGAATTTGCCGCCCACTATCCACTCCCACAACGCCGCTACCTCCCGCGGCAAAACTCTCTGGCGGAGGCGGATAGTACGCTGGACTCGGCTGCAACCGGATGGGATGGTTCGGATCCAGCTGGCTTGCAACCCTCTGGATGGCCGGAGGGATACCGCTTTGCTGTTGTTCCATAGTGGATGCGCGGGGACGAGTGCCACGGTTGGCCGACGCAGGGGGGTACAGGCTGGCATTTACCGCCGAAGATTGTGCGTAGTTTGCGGGCGGCATCTGCGCAGGAGGAACGTAGGAATTTCCCGACGGCTGCTGTTGGACACTACTGCTAACACCACTGGTATAAGGAGGTGGTGGCTGGGTGTTCGGCTGCTGCTGCTGGTAGGAGCCGGGAATCAAATGAGCCGGAAACTGAGAAGGAATCGGGGGACCGTAAACGGGCGGCTGGCCATTATTTGCTGCTGCGGCGGCGGTAGCGGCTTGTGCAGCGGCAGCGGCTTCAGCAGCAGCCTGAGCAGCTTGAGCTCTCTGCCTGCAGAGGGCCTCGGCCTGCATCTGTTGCTGCGTTCCAGGAGCGGGTGACCGGTTAAGGGCGCTGGACTTGAGATTCATGGGCGGGACAAACTGGCCGGTGAACTTCTGCTGCGTGATGAAAGGATGTAGCTTAGCCTGCTGCGGTGACCATCGCTCAAGAGGATTGATTTGCAGCAGGCCCCGGACGAAGTCGATGAAAGCAATGCGGTTGTTCATTTCTGCGACCAGTGTCAGCCTGCGTAAAGTCCAGCGAACGTGTACAAGAGGATGTCGGATGTACGAATAACCTACCTCTTTCAATTTCATGTGGTTTCATGTTTTTTCGCGGCATTGGGTAGGCTTTGATGATCTCCGGAAGGGTGTTTTGCTGGAAGTACTTCTTGCTTGGCTGCTCTTTCACTCCGTTCTCGCGCGAGTACTGCTCGATACTCTTGAGAACATACGTACGGCGGCCAAACTCGTCCTGTCGCTTTTCGAAAAAGTGACTACCTTGTTTGCCCATCTCGATCATCCAGTTCGGCGGGTTGCCTAGCATTTCAACGATACGCGAGATTTGATTGTACTCGGACGAACCCGGGAACAGAGGCAAGCCTAGGAACAGCTCAACGACGATGCAACCAAGCGACCACATATCAATCGCCGAGCTATACGGAAGGCCGAGAAGGACCTCCGGTGATCGGTAGAAGCGAGATTGAATGTACGTGTAGACTGTTTGGCGTTCGTCGCATGCTGAGCCAAAGTCAATGATTTTGATGATAGGGCTCTCGAGATTCTTGAGCAGTATGTTCTCAGGCTTCAGATCGCAATGGATTAACCGCGCCTTATTCAACAAGGCCAGCCCGTTGAGCAACTGCTGAGCAAACACTCGGACGAGGGTAGTACTAAGACCGCGAAACTGATTTTGCTTGATCAGCTCGTACAAGTTCACACTCAACAACTCAAATACTAAGCACAAATGCTGGCGGTGAATAAATGTGTCCTTGAGCCGCAGGAGGTGATGGTCATCATTCTTATCTAGCTTCGAGTTGAGCTACGACATGGTTAGCTTTCGGCCGCCATTGATAGATACATCATGGACATTAGGGAGAAGAGCGCACCAGATCCAGAACGGAGACCTCCATCATGCTCTGGTTGAAATAGGCAGTGCGGTTTTTGATGACCTTCACGGCCACAATCTCTTGCGTCTTGAGATTCTGGCACTTGACTACCTGGCCAAATGTACCTTGGCCGAGGACGTCAAGAATCAGGTACCGGTTCCTGCAGGTGTCAGCATATTGCCTGAAGGCAAATCAACTACCGTAGTTAAATGATAATCACATACTTATGGCCGGCCTCCTCAGAGCCCAGAATATCGTTGACATAGAGAATGTAGTCGCTCTCTTCGTTGTCATAACCATCGTTCTTTACGCCCTTGCTTGGTTTGGTCAACACGCGGCGCGGATTCCGCGACGACTCGTACTTGAAGGATGGATTGCAGATGCGGTACGTGGCCGGTAAATGAAGTGTAAGTGCTTGAAGGGGCTGTTTCTGGGTTAACTAGCTGTGGTAGCATACACACGGGGGAAAAAACTACTCACACTAATAAAACCGCCTTCCGGATTTGCCCGCCGGAACGGCGGCTCGTCCTTAACGCGGGGATTGAGGTCTTGGGGGCCTCTGACCCTCCTGAACTCGGGCACGGGGCCCTTATCGTTCGCCGGAGGCTTCGACTGTGGAGGGGGGCCATACTTTGGAGACTTGGGGTCGGCATAGGAGCCATCGAGCGGCGCTATGACTGACGTAGAGTACGGGTCAGCGGCGGGGGCATATGGGTTGATGGGAGGTAATTGCTGGGGCTGCTGGCGCGTGCTATAGTAGGACGACTGCTGTGGATGCTGTGTTTGCTGATGCTGCTGCTGCTGCTGCTGCTGTTGTTGTTGTTGTTGTTGTTGTTGTTGTAGTTGTTGTTGTTGTTGTTGCTGTTGCTGTTGTTGTTGTTGTTGTGATGGTGGTTGCTGCGGGGTATGTGCATAGTCGGACGAGCGAGTGGTCGGCGACTGGCGCGGCAGCGCCGACTGCTGTTGCTGGTGCTGAGAGTAATGGGACGGGCCGGTGGCCGACTTGATGGCGTATGGAGATGCTGGAGACAGGGCCTCCATGGGTGAGTAGCGCTGGGCTGCCGACGACGGCTCCTGCTGGAGGGCAGCAGCGCGGTTGCCCGACGAGAGATGGTGCTGGTGATGTGGTCTCAGCGGATACTGGCCGTGGACGGTGTTCTTGACGCCGGCGGACGTGGCAGCGGTGCTGCTGCTGCTCGTGGTGTAAGACTCCTGGGCATCCTGCATAGGCACGTCGCCGCTGCCGTCGCGCACGTGCGGACTGCTTCCCATGGACGATGTCGCCGGCGAGGCCTGGTGAGAGGAAGCCAGCGCCGGCTGATACTGGTCGTACTTGTAGGGCGGCGGTGGCTGCTGCGGCGGCATGGACATGGCTGATGGGCCGTTGCTGGGCACGGCGTAGTCGCGAGGAGACATATGCATCGGATGGCTGGTCATCGGAGCGACAGTCGAGCCGGCAGGACCTCCGTTGTGGTGGCTAACGTGGTTGACGTTGACGGGGTTGTACCGTCGCGTGCCGGCGGTGTTGGCAGCGTCGCCGTACGTCTGCCATTGCTCCATGGCTGCTCACTCGGGCAGACAACACCTCGCGCGGATGCGGCGGGAGGCGATGCGGAGCTGTGGGAGCGATGGTGGTGCTGATGATAGATGCAGTCGAGATCGAGGCTGTCGCATGCAAGTGGCAGAGGAACTTGCTGAGGTAGTTAGTAGGTTACTGCCCGGAAATGGATGCGCGGGCGGCGGGCAGCTGGCAATGAGTGGGCGGGCTGCGGCCTGTGGGCAGAGAGCGCTTGGGCTGTGATGCGGAGGAGACCCACTTCGCAGGACTTCGCAGGCACCCTGCTTGGCGTTGGTCCGCTGTAAAACGGAGGCTGCTGTGGAGATCACGCTGATGACTGGGAACCAGAACTAAAGTTATCAGAATGAGGATGCCCAAAACCTGAAGAGTCGTGTGCACTTAAGTAGGTAGGTACACCACCGAATATCCAAAGTTGTAATTCAGCGTCGTCACTCGCAAGCCCCAGGGCCTGAGGTGAGTTTCAGCCTTCCCTTCAATAAATGACCTGGGAAAATGTAATCCGTAGGTAGTGTAAAATCATGTATCTTCAGATGCGCCCGACCTGTTTACGAGATACCTAACATCAAGCCAGAACCATTGCACTTGAAGGCATGAGCAGGTACTTTATGAACTTGAATCTGCCTAGTCATGGTTCAGATTACCTACCCATCGCCTAGGTAGCACTTGAATATACAAATTCAACTAGATAACCTTGGAGACACAAAGCATGAGAATGTAAGTACCTTACCTTTGTGGGTAAGGTACCTCAGGTAGATGGGTAGTGCGTGTAGGTGTACAAAAACAGGTCGAAATCCCTTTGGCTGTGAAAACGGGATATTTCACGGTATTTCACAATTTTTGACCAATGGGAGGATGATCTAAGATCCAAAGTGACAAAGTGGTACTTTTTAACCCATGCTTTAAGAGTGGCAGATTGGGTACAACAGAGTATGCCAGGAAATATCACATTTTCACAAAAGGGATGCCCCATTGTTCCAAGCCGGTGCTGTCCAGACAAAACGGAAGCTGCTTAGCTAGCTGACCATCGTAGTCGCGTCATGAAATTTTCTGGTGTCAGGATACCAGGTGAGAATCCCCGTTGATTTAGAATCGTTGAGTATTGATGTTAACCATTATGGCACCACACACCCTGGGCCGGGCAGTCACGGTCCTGTTTCTTACCAACACTTTACGCGTCATACAAGCACCAAAACGCTCCCGGATGATGTAGTCTGCACGAAAAGGCTTCCTTGGCGGCAGCCGTGTCATTGCAACATCAAGCCCTTATGTCCTGGGGTAACTCTCTCCGATCCCGATTATGTATGCCTACTTGTCTACATGTTGTGACTATGGTCATTTCGAAACAAATGCTCAAAAACTCCACATGCTTCTGGATTCAACTGTGCAGAATTCACTGTTAAGGTACCCAGGTACCCACCTTCGCTGACCTAAGCTGGGACTCTGAGATACTCATCCACAACGATGACATCACTGCACCTGAGGAATTGCGTAAGACGTGGAAGCTATATGTTCTTCCCCAGGCCATATGTCGTCCAAATGCCTCATTTTCGACCAATGTGATGTCCCCGATCGAGCATTCATCAAGTTTGAATCACCCGGTAAGCTGGCGATGAAATCACGGTACTGAGAACCTTTATAATAATAGCTTTGTCGTGGGTTGCTTAGAGTGGGACTTGATAATACCGTACAGGCTTTGGGCCCGTGTTGGTCTCTCTATTGACATGGTAAGTAGAGGTATCTGCCGTGAAGTCCATCATGACACAGCGTTAAACAGGATATAGTTGGAGGGGGTGTGAAAAGGCTTGAACAACAAATAGGTTCCATAAGCGGGTATCTACCCAAGAACATTACCAGATGTGGATGTTCGAACTAAACACACCGCGAAATTAGAATCCGACCGTCTTGAAATGCCCATAAAATGAGTATCTCCAACCTAGTATATCTCTTGGTCTCTCGATCGCATACCTGGTCATTTACATGCCAATTGGTTACGCAGACTAAGGGGTTGCTGTAGTTCAGATATCAGTTGAAGGTAGGGTTTCCAATCGAAAAAGAGGGTAATGATCCAGTGGCGGTGTTGAGGAAGTTACACTGGGAGAAGACAGGGTGTCGTTAGTGTGTGGTCACCGTTTTTAGATTTATGGCATACCTTTTCTGCTGAACTTAAGCTCACCAACCATTTCAACATGGTGCTAGGTGGGTAAGGGCAAATCAATGCATAATAAGTTCAGGGCTAAACCTGGGTCAACTTCGAGTTGAAAACTCTATGGAAGGATATTAGCTTGTCAGATCCAATAGCCCTAGAAAAGTTGGTGCCAATGGAGGCTACAAATCCAGGAGCCATAAAGAAGGAGTTCGAGTTAGGGAGTTTATTGTTCTGTTTGATCGCTGGCTGCTACCCATAAGAACCCCGGAGGAAGAGGAACGAAAAGAAAAACAAGGCTGATGAAACGGAGATTATAACATCTATCTACAGCTTGACATACTTGTCCAACGACCGTCCTTTATCCATTAGTCAAGCAGTAACCCATGTAAACATAGGCAATTAGCAATCAGTGCGGTCCATGCTATTGTCCTCCCAAGGTTTTTAAAGATAGCAGATCATTACAACCTCAAGAGCAATTGCCAACATACCTTTTTAAGTCGCCCGAGAAAGCAGGCTGATATACTAGTGGACTGGTCTTAGCTATACTAAGCAATATCATTTGGAAAGACTGCCCGTAAGACTCGAAACTACCTCGAGTCTCCCGCATGAAAGCTCCTATTCAAATGCCATGCACCAAGCATGTCCAAAATCCAATAACTTGAGAGCTGGAAAGAAAGAGGAAGAGAGTATTGAATTTAAATCAATGTATTGTGTGGCGAGTAATGTGTTGAAAGTTTGTGTCTATGCACCGTTTTATGTCATCCGTCTCGTGGCGCAGAAGTAAATTATCAGCCCACACTTTGTGGTCACAAATCAAGTAGGCACTTTGCTACTTTCCTTTGCATGTGAAGTAGTCCTGGCCACGTCAATGAATCCTACATACATTCAGAAGAAAAGGGGTTAGAAATCCAGGTCGAGGAAGGCATTCTAGCTCAATAAGTCTGGTATATCCTTCCGAAGTAGACATGTGATACATGTTACAGTGAAACACATACGCGGTTGCAATGCAGATAACGTTAGGAGTCGCAAAACAAGCGATAACCGACATATTTGCAAAAGGAGATCTTTGCATTCGGCATTGAAGCACAAAGCCCGGAGCTGTTAGGATCCTACCCTGGATTCATATGATGCCTTGGAACTCTATCCATGTTCTCCAGGAAGCTTGCCTTGAACTCAAGCGAAGAACACGATATGTCTCTGTGTCATAATATTGCCAGAGTTCATGCATTTGACCTAAATCGGATTATGTTGTTTTGGTAAGAGCCACGCTGCGGCACTTAGTAACTGTGCCGCAGGTTAGGGCCTCAGCCGCCAGCGGGTACGTTGTACAACATGCGGATACAACATTGGTCACTTTACCGACCAAACTCATGGTCATCAACCCTCGCAAGTTCTCCTATGCCCATCTGGTTGTCAACAGCCGACCGGCGCCACGGACCTAACATAAGGGGAAATGAACAAACCCATCTGCATTCTATCACAAAGGCCAAGGACAGTCCTATATATTTGCCAGTGGAAGACCATCATCACAGCAGTATTGAAAGGCGAACTCTGTCTCATATGATACCCCAACTCAAAGTAGCGAAGCCCAAATGTCGGACCACCACTCTTCATCTTCAACCTCCGATCTCCCAAGCACCTCTGGATTCCAACACCCCTAGTTCAACATGCGGGCCAGGTTCGCAGCCGTGCAGATTCCCATGTTCACTACAATTCCAGCAGCGAGGAACCCAGAAATCACTGTGCCGACTCCGTGAAACCGGGGTGCTCGGGCCGGTAAACCCACAGCTTCGATGTAGTAAAACCCGCATTTGCCAGAACGACCTCCTAGTCCTTATCAATCACCAGCGTTCGCAGTCGTATAAGTCGCGTGGGTACACTTCTAACTGTTAATGGTTTGACGATTTTACTGTCCGACACTTGTTGGTATCGTTTGTCTCCCCTCTTCGTTTCCTATCTTCCTATCTCCCTTTTTTGCTCTGCCCCCTTAAATGAACAGCCGAGGTATTTGAATCAACCGACCTATGCGCTCTTCGTTAGAACCCAACGTGGATCCAAACAAGCCAGACGGCGGCCATATCTCTAAGCTTGCTCTGAACACTTGCTGCGAAACCACCGTGGTCGACTTTTCTCGGGATAGCCTTTCCATCCAGAGGCTGAACAATGAAACACTTCCAGAGTTTCTAGACCACGCACAGGCAGACTGGGCAAAATGCCGCTGAATCAACATCGATGGACTCAACTGGGATAGTATCCAGGCCCTAGGTCAGTACAAGAGCTTACACAAACTTACAACTGAAGACATTACGGACACCAGGAACAGGACGAAGGCAGAATGGCGCATCCATTTAATCCGTGCTCACCATGTGAGATATCAAACAAGCTTTCTGCTGACCTATATGTTTCAGGTCCCCCACTCACGCATTCATTGTGATGACCCTTAAGAAGTTGGTTCATATATATGACTCTGATGAAGCAGAGTCGGAATTGACCGATGATGGAGAGAACACTCGAATTATCCCACGTTGGCAGAGCAACAGGAGATGGCAACAACTTTTTCGGCGGCTCCTGCGCGATCCTAGACATGACCCAATTGGCAGTTGCCATGGTTGTGCAGAAGCCTTGCTGTTGCCTGCGAACGCGTCTCAATTTTTATTTCCATAGATAATTTCATTATCAGCTTTTTCGAGCAATCCGCACTGGATATCGAAGCCCCAATAATTCGTCCCTTGCAGACAAGTGATACTATCATACGAAAGTAAGTGTGCGGCACCGTCATATGCCTATATATCAGTCCTTCGAGTCTTAATGTTTCGATGCCCAGGTCGTGTAATGCTTCCAACGTGGGGCAGGCCATCATCGATGGGATTGTTGACTTGGCCATGCCGGTTGTGGCTTGTTATGGTGACGTACTTGGTGACTTAAAGCTTGATGTGTTAAATATGCCAAATACCGGCCACACAAAGCAGCTATATATCTTCGTTACGGAGATAAGCAAAATCCTTGGCTTTATAACCCCTGTTGTTCCTCTGATGAACGCTCTTCGAGACCATGAGACGAATGGATCTTCAACTTCTGACATGAGGAATCGCTTGACCGAAGCCATTGTGTTATCGTCAGACCTCTAACTTACCTCGGCGATGTTCTCGATCACTATGTTCTTATCACTGAGGCGTTGAACCGGCTAAAAAAAGGCGGAGGGATGATCGACCTCATATTCGACACTATCTCGGCCTACCAAAACGAGGCAATGGAGTAGCTGACAGTGGCAGCTATCATCTTTCTCCCGTTGACATCCCTTACCGGGTATTTTGGCCAAAATTTTCAACCATTTGAGGTTTCATAACACGGTGTTAACTACTTGTGCGTTGGCGCCTCAGAAAGCGTCACTCGAAAAGGCACCGGAATAAGCGAAATAGTCACATTGGTTGAAGATTGGTTGTCTGTCTGACCTAAACCAGCCGAAATCTGCAACGTCAACCTTGTTTGGCCTGGGAGGGTAATTTGCCTCTATATGCGGTCTACCAAACTGTATTATTATAAACAGGACTTAGCATTGGTTGTTGATACCTGGCTACCGTCCTTGTGTGATATCTACTACAATTCTACCGGAACATGCAAACTACAACTATACTCGACGAAAGAACTTGAGATATCCAGATTCGTTGACTCCATTGCATACTCTGGCAGCTGTCATGGTGACCTTGAAGTTAGGCTGATTCGACAGCATCGTATATTCATCCAACGTCAGCGTTGCGACACAGCCTCGGACCTTGACAATACCGCGAGAGCTCGTTGGTCCGCTTCGGCGCTTGCTTCGTAAGCAAGACAGCCTTGTTCAGCGGAGCTTCTGTGTTCCCCTCCCTATTGGAGTCTTAGCTGATAGGCGAATGATAAGTAAGCTGTTCCGGAGTGAACGTTTACGAAAGGCAGATATAGTTCTCCATGGTCTATGGTTACATGTATGCCTTAGTCTCGTATTTTGGGGTTTTGGACCAATATGCGGAACACTGGATGCAATATGCAGATCGGTTTTGACTCGTGTCTGTGTGGTCTTGTTTGGATGGAAGCTTACTCATCTTTCCGCGGGAGGTTGGCGTGTAAACAGCCAGTCCCCGAAGCCACCGAGAAAAGGGCCGCGGGTTGTGCTAGTCGACCAGATTGCGACGTCAGGCGACATTCGATTGTTAGATTTGGGATCCCACGACCCGGGAATACGAGGTTTCAGAGGCTTCTCTGCAGTAGTTCTTGTTTTCCCTCGAGTTACCCTGGTAGGAGACCTTAAGAACAGGTGGATCCTATGTCCCAGATATATCTTTATCTGGGGTATATTAGCTGGTCTTGACTGGCTATAGAGTCACTGTTGAATATTACCAGGCATTCATCTCCCTTGACCCAGAGGACTCCTTCAATCTGCTTCCCCAGAGACTGAGTACTTTTCCAGTCCCTTGAGTCGGTGCTACTATACCATTAACACAGCACGCAATGATTCTTCCTATTGTTAGTGCGTTAGCCTTGGCTTTTACGCCTATTGTTTTAGGCGGGCTGCGGGCGTGCGGAGAGGCACAATATGATCCATCGCAAGTGAGTTATGTGACTGATGCCCGTACCGCTGTCCTGGTTGTTCTTTAGGGAGAACTACTAATACAGATTCGTGCAATGCGCAAAGTATGTGTGCTGGTATGGTGAAATCTTGTGCCCTGTCATCGCTGGAGAACCTCTATCGTACTGCGCGGGTGCTTGCTACAGCAAGTTTATGTATACCTGCACCGACAACGTTCTGGCGCTTCTTCCTGCCGTCGATGCGCCGTTTACTCTGAGCGTCGACAATCCGGCGGTTCCCGTACTCCATGGAAAACCCGTCACTGCGGGCGCAGGTCACTGGGTCCTTGGTGGGCAGACAAGCAGTTACTGTCCCTCGGAAGTTGGTGATGCGTGTCCTCCAGGAAACGAGACCGTCATTGTTGCCAGCAACGCCTTGAGCACTGCAGCTATGAGCGTCGTGGTGCCCGGGGGTCAGCAAGCTTACTTGACTGCCAACGGGTATATGGCGTATACGCAAGCACATTCAACATACATTCCACCTGGAAGTGTAACTACAGGATTTGCAGCTTACCTAGGTGGAGGATTTGTAAACCTGAATGGAAACGGTCGGGGATGGGTGGCATGTCCTCCCAGGGCGTCGGGAGGAGGTGGGACAGCATGGAACTTGGTCGCCAAGTATGGCACAGACCCAGACAGGTTCAAGGACTGTACGGCTATCAACCTCAAAGTCAACCCGCTACCCAGTGGCACTTTCGGGGCGTGGCAATATACCTAATCAAAAGGGCAATAATTGCTACGCCCCTCATGAGTCAGAGGGCCATGGTTGATATGTTGTGAAGGGAATCATCTTTTGAAGGCGTCACCGATATAGGTTAACTACGGTTCTACTTTGGGGTTAGGTAATAAAAGAGGACGGATAGACATACTGCTTAAGCAGAGCTCAATCAGTCAGAGCCTCATCAGTTCTTGCCTGTGAAAATAGTCAGGTCTCTTCTGGACATAACCCTGAAATACAACTTCCTAAGTCGGATAACAAAGAAAGTTGGGCCTGGGGGTCGAGATAGCTCATGCTAGAATACCGCAACTTGAGCGGAGCGGAAGTTCAGCTTGGTAGAACACACCGGATGGATATTGAAAGAAGGCTATCCACCATACTAGGGTACAGCTTCTAGGAAGAGCTGCAAGCTAGGATGCGCTCTCGGGAACCTCTCTGGAAATGTAAAAGGAAGACATCGTTCTTATGAAAGTTATCATTATAGGTAGCTGCCAATTAAGCCCACATGGGGGAGTGGTCAAGTTTGCGTTGCCTGCCGTTTGACCAGATCTATCGTGCTCTCTCTATCTCTATCATGAAGAAAAGGGATGGGGAGGTGACCCGGCCTTCCTTTACTCGGTTACATGATCAGGTTATAGATTGTCGTCCAACCCGGCATTCTTTGACGATTCAATGATGAAGGATGGAGCAACTGTTTCATAACCGAGATCGCCACGCGTAATCACTGGGATTTGAGTGTGGATCAACAATCCACCCGAATCAAAATTTTGTCAAGGATCGCGGCCAAGTCGTTCCTCGTCGTCATCAGTCAGCTCATAGGCTGGCCGAAACTTCGTCTCGTCGCCGTTAACTGCAAGTGCTGGATTTGGACGAGTGTCAGCCACGCCACCTAGCGAAGTGAATCCTCTGTTGTATAACTCGCAGAATGGAATTTCGAGATGTCGAATAAACTGTGCGCGGTCAGTCCCGTATCTTATATCCCCCGTACTGTAGCATCGAATGCACCCTCTAGAAACGGCCCTTACTTGGGCAGAGATGGATTATTTTGATGATGGCAACCGGAAGATAGGGATGCGACTCACTGCCCAAATCTCAACATAGTGCCAGTCAATAATAGGATGGATGCGCATAAACTGTGGCCAGCCTTGGTCTGTTGGGTTAAAGTGCGACAAGGCTTCGCTATGGGGATCTGTTCTCCGTGTTCCCAGGAAGATTGCCTTCACTGCTGGTTTGTCTTTCAGGTACGCCTCGAGGGCTGGGCGCATCGGCAGCTCATATCGTTTTAGGTCCAGGTGGTAATGCTGAGCGGACATTTCGACAAACTCTTCCACTTCGGGGAAAGGGTCTCGTGAAACTATGTATACTGCCTGCAACAGCCGACTGGAAGAGACGGAGTGTGTCTCGGAGGGTGCGATCTCGGATGCTTGGGCTACTGAACGGGTAGGCGGACAGGAGACGACGTCAGGATGCGACGGACAAGAAGTCCAACCTGGCATGCAGGCCAATATGAGGACGAGGAGAACAAGGCAGTCTTTCCCGCCATTATACGACAGCGACAGATGCTCGAGCCTTCAAGCCAGTCAGCCAAATCCAACCCTCTTGTCGCCGATCTTGAACCGCTCCCCGCCGCTCTCACCTCGGCTAAGAGTACCATACGGCACCTACCCATAGCGGCGTAGCGCCTCTTTGATGACACTTAGTGATGTTCTGACCTGGCTTTGGACTCTGTGCAAGACATTGTCATCAACATGTTTGTTCAGGAACGCATCGATCTTGGTTTGCAGGTCGAAGCAAATCTTCGGGAGGGAGAAAGGGTGGGGTGGCGCGTTATCAGCCGCAGAGTCAAGTTCCGTCATTGCGACTCCATTCCCGCTTTGCTCAAAATTGCTCGCGTTGTATATCATTCTGCACAAAGGTACTCTTGAAGAGATACCCGAGAAGAAAGTGGCGATAGTAGAAGCAGCACCATCGCCAAGGAGTTGTTTCAGTCAATTCGTAAAACGCCGCCGCGCCAGCAACCGATCGATAGTGGCGGGGTAGAGGATCCGGTGGGGGTTTTCTGATTAGCGGCTGCCCCACGAGTCCCCAAATCAGCCCGAGTTCCACCCACACCGGTGGAGCCATCGGGAACAGCTTGCACCCTCTCGCTGTAAAACACATCATCCGATTCACATATGGCTAATGTGTTATAGAAAATTGTTATAGATTCTGCTACATGTCACAACTAACATTTTGTATCAAGCGGAAAAGAAACAAGGGGCCTGACGAAAGGTTGTCAGAGCTAAGAACTACCAACAAAAAGATCGTCAAAGCTGAGAATCTCCGACGGAAGACTGAAAAGTCTTTGGTAGAATAGTCGAGGAAGGATTACGAGTTTATAAGGTAGATAGATTCCTCGCAGAAGGAAGAGGGACGAAAAGAACCTCCCAGAAGCAATACAAACAATTGCCTAAAGCAGTTAGTGACCGCAGTACGTCTGAATCTGTGCGAGAAATCCTGTCTCTCAGATCCACAAGCCTTGAACCAAGTTCAAGCCCATCTCAAGGAGGTAGTTGGATGGTCACACGACCAAACAAACTACTTTCTATCTTTCTTGCAGGAAACACTTGGTAGTTTTAGACTGAATATTATTGTAAAGCAGCTACTAGATTTATTTCTCCCATAGTAGTAGAGTTAGCAAAAGTAGTTTTTTAAAACCTCGTATCTTAGTGTCTTATAGTACACATTCTGAGCTTAGGACCTACTAGCCTTATAGCTGTCATCAGCCGAGTATCAATGTATTAACACCTCTGAACCAAGTGAAGAGTTCTGCTAGACTTACTATAGACTATTAGATTTTACTAAGTTACTGTTTTTCATATAGTATCTCTACTTCTTTCACAAAGATAATCTTAACAAAGTCTCTAACGAAAATATCTACCTAAGGAGAGAGCAAGATGCATATTGTCACGACCAATAATGAGTCTATATAAGAGACTAGCTTCCGTGCAACTCACTGATCGAAGTATAAGGGAGTTGTGACCTATCAAACTGGGATATCCGCCCCAAACAACTGAGCATTGGGAAAGTGTTTCACACCCAAGGATGTTGACTCTCAACAGTCTGTGCTGTTGAGAGGAAGTCACAAGAGTGCATGAGATGATGATTCTATTTTTCGGCCACGTTCTACCCTAATGGGGTACTGGGCCGTGCCCACGACGCTGGCGGGCATAGTTGTACTATCTATAGCTACTTACAACTTATAAAGTCCTGCGCACAGGGAAAGCCTAATGGCAGAAACCTGCGCGTGGTTTAAGGAAAGAAAAAGGCGTATTCTTTACAAAGTATAAAGAGAGAAGGAGAAGCTACCCGTTGGGGGAAGCCTGTGGGAAAACAATCTCAAGTGGGTCTTTCTCCTCATCTACGTCCTCTCTGGCGGCAGGTGAGGAAAAGCGAGGCGGAACTGGGTGGATGGGAATTGGTTCTAGTGTCAGTGGGTCGAGTATCTCCCCATATTGACGAGACTCGTTGACCCGTCTTAGGTATAAATTAAAGGTTTTGTAAGAAGCGCGCGCATCGAGCCGGGCTGCATCTGGATTGCCCAGCTAGCGATAGGGCACATACCGAGGTGTCCGCGGCGGACTACCTGACCGCACACACATGTCTTGCTGGCCTCCGGGGGGTGGCCAGCTAGCTATCAATGCACTAGTTTCCTAGCTATAAGTTACTAGAGTGTAGCTATCGGATTACTGTTTGTCTTATTCTTTACTAGCAAAGTAAGTGTTACGGCTTAGGTGCGGACTAGCAGCTACGTCGCGGCAGTGATGGAGGGGCTGGACAAGCCAAACAAAGGCGGGAAATATTATCATCGCCAAGAGCCATCGATAGCCTAAGCCCTCAAGGATACTCAAAATTGGCCAATGGCAATCTGAATGGCAGGATGTGACAGTTCCGCTACCTGCTGAGATGAGTCCGAAGGTTATAACCAAGTTGTAGAACTTGAGGGACCGGAGTCCTCACGCAGAGTAGCGCCTATGATCATACGGTAACTAGCCATTGATTGACAACTTGTTCTATTTCTGACTGAGGAATCCTCGTATCCAAAGCCGTGGCATGTCTGCCTTATTACCATTACTAATATGGGTGTGACGTTCCAAACAGGCCTCCTGAGATGAATTCAAGAGGGACTAGGTCGCTGAACCTGGGAGACGGGGTTCTCACACAGTTGGAATGATAGCTGCGGTCATATATATACCTTTGTGGCTTCGTTTGCTCCTCCTCAATGGCATAGATTGTCGAGGGTCAGTATCCTTAGGTGTTGAGGATCAATGCCTCTTGGCATGAACACTTCCTGGGTTTAATTGGTCACAAGAACCTTTGCTCTAATCGGTTTAGCAGCGGGGGACCCACTCTCCCAGATCGAGCTTTTAATCATAACATTGGGCCTTAATCATGGCTTTCTTGTAGATATCGCAATGTGTCAATGTGATACTTGCGCTTCTCTTTCTGATTGGTCCAACTCTTAACCCCACGCAGGCCATTCCACTGGTCTCTCACTACGCCGTGGGTAGGTCAGTTCCCGACCCCATTACCAGCCGTGATACCACAAGACAGGCATGCCAACAACAGCCTTTGAATACAAACATGTAAAATTTTCTACCCCGGAGCCACAATGAGAATTTCTCAATCAGCAATAGAAACAATTGTCTACCAAAAGCCGGTGACCACATTACGTTATATACAATACTGTAAGAGGACCCTACTCGCTCATATCTACATGTGACCATCTAGCTAGCCTTGTTAGATGGGTTCTGGTTTGGCCTAAGGCATATGAATCTGGGAGACGAGTCACACAGATTCAGGAGCACTGGGTTCACCAGTTGGTTTGAGCAACTGTTAGTATAGTTGACTGAGGAATTCTTCGTCCTTCTATGCCTACATGGACTCTATCTGCCTTTGTTACGGCTGTAATGGGGTAGACTGCTGCCCTACAGACGGGGTAAGAAGCGACCCATAGTAAAGCCCAAAGTGGGGTGAAGAGGGGACCAATCAGCAGAAGAAGTGTAATCATCACAGTCATCGCGGTGCGAGAACTGCGAGAAACTCATACAACAATACTAAATCAGGTAATGGCAGCAGAATAGGCAGATAGTGAAAATACCACAACCTTATGAAATCGGTTCGAAGGTAGTGGCGAGGTTGTTAAACCTAAGGGACTGGGATCCTCACACAGAAGAGTAAAGAGTATGGACTTCACTGCTCACCAGTTGTTGGTTACAACTGTTTCTATTGCTTACGGGAGGAGTTCTCTTCATGGCTCTGGAAATGAGCGATTTTATCTATATATTTATACGCATGGGTGGTTGATATGCCTACTCTGTGATTCCAACCGTCACCAAGCACTAGACAAGTTCTAGGCCGCTGGATTCAGGAGGTTTCTGGCCATGGAGATTTCGCCGAATATCACCAACGTTTCGACCATCCTCCGGAGGCCATTAAGACATGCACGTGCGGTCAGGTAGTTCGCCGTGGGCATCCTGGTGTGTGTCCCATTGCTACTTGGGGCGACCCAGACGCAACTCGGCTCGATGCTCGAGCTTTTCATAAACCCTTAATCTATACCTGAGCCGTATTAACGAGCTTCGCCAATATGGTGAGATCCTTGACCCGTTGACACTAGAGCTTCTCCCTATTCCTCTAATCTTCCCCCTCGGCTCCCCTCGCCTGCAGTCAGAGCAGACGAAGAAGAGGCGTCAGAACGACCCGAGATTGTTATTCCACAAGCGCTCCCTAGTGGTTGATCTCCCTATTTTGTTTGTCGATTGCAAACGTTTCTCTCCTCTTCTGGTAAGCTACGCGCAGGTTTCTGGTAGTAGGCTTTCCCTCGCGCACGATGCGTTAAGTTGTAGATAGGTATCAGTAGTTTAGCTATGCTCGCCGTCGTCGTGAGCACGGCCTAGTACCCCAGCTGGGTAGAACGTGGCCGGAAAATATAATCATCATCATCATCGTCACCAACCTGGAGCCTGCTTCGAACCCATCCCAGGAGGTTATGGAATCGTGGCAAGATCGCTGTATATATATCAAGGCCGAGTTACATTGAAACATATACCATACATCTAGTATGGTAACTAGCTTTAATTCTCATGAGGAGTAGCTTTCTTACGATTAAGCAAAGCTAGCGCAATCTGTATTTGACATAATCCCATTCCTGCCACTAAGTGTGCCGCTTACCCACCCCCCACAATAGTTTAGGCTCGGTTGAAACCTCATGAATTTAAGAGACAAGGGTTATGATACAATTCCGGCTTGTTGTGGTCACCAGTGGTTCTGGGTAACTGTTATTTTGCCAACTTGGGAGTTCTTTGTCCCGTTGTTTTATGAGCAATTATTCTCTACCTTACGTATTCATGATCTGTTCTTGTTTCTACCGAAGGCCTTTCTTGTTGGTGAATCTTGATCATACTTTTCTATTGGCCGTTTCAAACTGCGTGAACTGCTTCTTTGTTGGCCTTTCGAAGCTGAGCGTACTTTCCCTTTCGATCCCTATTGGAAAGGTAACACATTTCAATTCTTCTAATAGTAGCAGTATAATATAACCTTTTTTTGGTTAGCTGCACGCAATTGCGTAAAACGTTTTTCCTAGTACTATCCACTGCACATTTTCATCGCACAATTATCAATTCCGTATATACTAACTATAAAAATTACCAGCTGACCCCTCCCAGAAATAACGAGGGAGGGCGGGGAAAGAACCAGCATTCTGCCTATGGGATGGCTGGTCATCCAAGGCCTTTCTAAAACTTCTTAAACAAGCTCTGGGCCGTTGGATACAGGAAGTTACTGGCCTGGAGACTTTGCTGAGTACCATCAACGGTCTGGCCACCCCCTGGAGGCCATCAGGACTTGTGTGTGCGGTCAGGTAGTCCGCCGCGGACACTTCGGTATGTGTCCTATCGCTCCCTGGGGCAATCCAGATGTAGCCCGACTCGATGCGCGCGTTTTTTTTGCAAAACCTTACATTTATACCTAACATGGGTCAACGAGTTGCGTCAAGATGGGGAGATCCTCGACCCGCTGACACCAGAACCAATGCCCATCCACCCAGTTCCGCCTCGTTTTTTCTCACCTGCCTCCAGAGCGGACGTAAATGAGGAGTTAGACCCACTTGGGATTATTTTCCCACAGGCTTTCCCCAATGGGTAACTTCTTTTCTCTTTATGCTTTGTAAGAATACGCCTGTTTTTTTCCTTTGCCCACGCGCAGGTTTCTGCCACTAGGCTTTCCCTTGCGCAGGACTTTATAAGTTTTAAGTAGCTATAGATAGCATAACTATGCCCACCGGCGTTGGGAGCACGGCTCAGTACCCCAGTAGGGTAGAACGTGGCCGAAAAAGAGAATCAAAATAGAATCAATCAATCTTAAGTCAGGGGAAAAGGCCATAAATTATTTAGTTGATATGGTAGGGAACAGCTTGGTATCTTTAGGTAGTACAAAATTGATAGCCAGTAGTTTTACATAGGGCACTATTTCCCGCTTTCCTGATGCTGATCTCTTGGTTAATGATAAGGTTATGTTCCGCAGCCTCTACAGCCCTAAATAATATCTCAGTGTATAGCTAAAAGTATATAGTTGAACTAGTGGAGTATTGGTGTTATCATCTAAGCTCTTCAGAGCAACTCTCTGCTGTATGTACTAATATATATATACAAATTTTGGTCGAAGCATCCCTTACGGCTTCATTTTTGCTAAACGATTTTCTACATTAAAATAACATAGCAAATTCAATATCTCTGATTTCAAAACCTTCATACATAAATAAGCTGTTGGTTTTTAACGATGGTTTATATAAGGATTACCATGGAGATCCTCTCTAATTGCTATCTCTATAATCAACAGAGAGAGCGTGCCTGTCTATAAATGCGGACTAATATGAAACGATGTAAATATTGTTATTTAGCATGTTACCATTAGAGCACAACAACCTGATAAATGTTCCCTGAAATGTTATTGACTATTACTTTTTGTAACGACTAACAGGGTATCAAAAGAAGAAAAGTAGCATCAAGCACAGAGGACAAAAATTCTGCGGCTCACGCGGGTGCGAAACGGCTAATAGGAAGCAGGACGAAGAATCTCTGACGACAAGTAACCATCGTGACAGTGGTTTTGTAAAATTTTGACTTCTCAGATCCATGATAAGGATTGAACAGAAACAAAATACATGCAATGAGGGCTGGGGAGATATTAGCCTACACCAGCGTCGTTTATGAGATGGCTGGTCGTCCAAAGGCCTTCCTGGAGCTCTCTAGGCACATTCCAAGCTGATGGATACAGAGGGTTTCTGGCCATGATGACTTCGCTGAGTACCACCAACGTTTTGGTTACCGCTGAAGCTGTCAAGACATGTGCGTATGGCCAGGTGGTCCGCCGCCGGCATCTCGGAGAGTGTCTTATTGCCACCTGAGACAATTCGGATGCAGCCTGGCTAGATACTCGTGCCTTTGGCAAAACTTTTATTCTATATTTAAGGCGTGTCAACGGGCTCCGCCAATATGGAGAGATCCCAGATCCGCTGACACTTGAGCCACTTCTCTGTTAGACTTGCGTCACCCTCTCACCCTCCTGTACCTATAACATGACAGATGAAGGTGATGAGCTAGAATCACCCCAGATTGTTATCCCACAAGGGCTTCCTAATTGCTAATCTTCTTTTCTTTCACCAACTATACAAAGTAATTTCTTAGTTTTTTTGAACTATGCGCAGGTTTTTGCCGTGTTGGCTTTCCCTCGAGCAAGATATTCAATATTATTACTAGGTGTAGCTAGAGACGTAGTTTTGGTATTGCTCGTTACGAATATGTATTTTAACCTCAATTCCTGCGTTATCTACCAGTGTATCGGATATCTTATTTTTTATTATTAACAATTTCCATATCCTTTTCTTACAGCCTGTGAGAATCCACCTAGTCCTCCCGAAATAAGTTTCCTTTCGACTTAGAACGATGATGATTCTATTTTCGACTACGTTCTACCCTACTGGGGTACTGGGCCGTGCCCACGACGCCGGCAGGCATAGTTATACTATCTATAGCTACTTACAACTTATAAAGTTCTGCGCAAGAAAAGCCTAGTGGTAGAAACCTGTGCGTGGTGCAAAGGGGAAAAAAGGCGTATCCTTTACAAAGTATAAAGAGAAAATGATAAGTTACCTATTGAGGAAAGATTGTTTTCCGACAGGCTTTCCCCAATGGGTAACTTCTCCTTTTTTTTCTCTGGATGATGAGGATAATTCTATTTTTCGGCCGCGTTCTGTCCTAGTGGAGTACCGGAGGTATGTATGGATTGTCACATATTCTATTACTGGATTTTGTTGTTTTAGCGGCTCGTGGGAAGCTATCCAAAAATGGAGGGCTATTAGCTTTGTCAAAATATTGGATCGTTAGGATACACTAAATTACTACAATAATATGCATAAACTACTGTTTAGATAGTCCAACAATATACCAGCTTATCAGTTTTCTTGATTCGTGTTCAATATATTTATCTAATCCTATACTGCATGTGGCTAAGCACCGTTATAGTTCTAGTCATATAAACCTCCGAGTATGACCATCCCACAACCTCCCGAGACGGGTTGGAAGGCAGTGGCCAGGTTGCAGAACCTGAAAGGCTGGGGTCCTGACGGAACAGAACAAACGTACGGCTCACTGCGGTCATCAGTTGCTGGTTGACATGTGTTTTATTGGTGAATGAGGGCCTCATAACGAGTGGTTACATAGAATATTAAGGTTTACATAATGATACCAAAACAACCCATATCTACTTCGCAGATCTTAATGTACTGAATAAAATTGCTATACGAACTTTAATGAGAAGCACTTATCAAACTTCTAGCTACCTTAAAAAACAGAGAGATTGTTAGCTACAATATTTAGTGCATACGTATAATTGATCGTCGACCATAAGATGGCTAGGTTGTACCAGGTTTCGTTTTCAGGATTATAATCATCTGTCAAGCAACATGACTAATTTAGTCACCTAAATCTGTTTTTAAATGTACTTTGCAAAAATACATAAGATAGGTATATTATTATAGTGGATTCCAAGTTATGTTAAGCGAGTCAAACATCAAGAATTATCCAGCCAGTAGTGTAAGATATAAAGATTGAATAATCATCAACTGAACTTAAGTCCTACAAAAACTGTAGTGGTATCGATATTTTCACAATTAACAAGGCTCTACCTGGAAGAGTGCGTCTGTGCAGCCGAACAATCGGGGAAAAATGGAGCCGCAAGCTATCTATCATCTTTAATATCTGGCCTAACAACCAGATATTAGAAGACGTTGTCTCAGCGCCAAGAGAAATTGATCCTCTCAACGCCCAAGGATGTTGACCATCAACGGTCTTTGCCATTAAAGAGGAAGGAAAAATGGAAGCCACAAGACTGCATGAGATGTAAATAGATTCCACGCAGGGACATCTAATCGAAGAAACTCTCCAGTCGGCGATATTACAAAGAGTTACTAACTGGTAACCACAACGGCCACTTGGTTGTGTGAAAAATGATGTCTCTCAGGCCAACAACCTGGCATCTCTCGAACCCATCTCAGGAAATCTGTCAGGATAATCATAAACATCGGTAAGTAGATGTTGTAGCTACTACCTTATATGGATGTTGTTTCTGAAGCACTTTGGTTACTTCCTAGCCTTTACCTAACGCTAAGGCTGTATAATATTTAGTTTTAGTTATAACAAAGTTTTAGCCATTGGATTAAAGAGATTTGTGTGTTGGTTTCAAGACTTACCGATTGGTTTCTAACCTCTAAACTATCATAGATGTGGTATAGCGTACTATCCAGACCCAAATGCTCTACTAGCTGGTTGGAACTCCGCCGGGACGCGTTTGGAGTCTGGAGCGCTACAAGTGGCGATCTCGGGCTGAACATCTACCCGCCGGCCATCCGATCTCCATTAGACTTGCCGCAAGGCCATGGAATGGAGGGTCTCGTTTACATTAACCTGCGCACGGCGTCAGCCCTAGTCGAATCCCTGGGAGCCAAAACAGCCCGGCTTACGAGCTTGGCTTGGTTACCAGCCAGTCTCGCAACCTAAACCTCCTAAAGCGCTACCAGTCGATACGCAACGATGGTGGGATGAGAACAAGCAAGCATCATGCCTATGAGATGGCTGGTCATTCAAGGCCTTTCTAGAGCTCCTTAGGCACGATGATGATGATGATGAGGATTCTATTTTTCGGCCACGTTTTACCATACTGGGGGTAGTGGGCCGTGCCCACGACGCCGGTGGGCACAGTTATACTATCTATAGCTACTTACAACTTATAAAGTCTTGCGCCAGGGAAAGTCTGCTGGCAGAAACCTGCGCGTGGTTCAAAGGAAAAAAGGCATATTTTTTACAAAGTATAAAGAGAGAAGGAGAAGCTACCCATTGGGGAAACCCCTTAGTCACGACCTGAGCTGTTGGATGCAGGATGATGATAATGATTCTATTTTCGGCCACGTTCTACCCAGACGGGGTACTGGGCCGTGCCCACGACGACGGCGGGCATAGCTGTACTAATGATAACTACTTACTACTGAACCCTTGTGCGCGAGTGAAAGCCTCCTGGCAGAAACCTACGCGTAGATTACTAGAAGAGAGGGGAGACGTTCTTTGCAATCAACAAAAGAAAAGGAGAATCAACCACTGGGGAGAGCTTGTGGAACAACAATCTCGAGTGTTCTGACGCCTACTCTTCGTCTGCTCCGACTGCAGGCGAGGGAAGACGAGGAATAAGATTTAGAGGAATAGGAAGTGGCTCTAGTGCCGATGGGTCAAGGGCCTCACCATATTAGCGAAGCTCATTGCCACGTCTCAAGTATAGATTGAAGGTTTTGTGAAAAGCTCGAGCATCGAGCCGGGCTGCATGTGAGTTGCCCCAAGTAGCAATAGGACACATACCAAGATGTCCGCGGCGAACTACCTGACTGCACTGCACATGCATGTTTTAATGGCCTCCGGAGGGTGGCCGAAGCGTCGATGATACTCGGCAAAATCTCCATGGTCAGAAACCTCCTGAATCCAACGGCCTAGAACATGTCTGGGAAGTTCCAGGAAGCCCTTGGATGACCAGCCATCCCAAAGACAGGAAGCTGGTTTATTCGCTGCCCACCATCGCTGCATGTCAAATGGGGCGCTCGAGGAGGTTTGGATTGCGAAGCTGGTTGGAGACCAAGCCAAGTTCGTATGCCAGGTAGTTTTGGCTCCCAAGGTTCCGATCTGGGGCTGACGCCTTGTGCGAGCTGATGTAACCGAGACCATTCTTACTATGGCCTAGCAGCAAGTCTGGTAGAGATCGGATGGCCGGCGGGGAGACGTTCAGCCCGAGATCGCCACCTATAGCGCTCAAGACTCCAAATGTTATCCGGCGAGGATCCAACCAACCAGTACAGTATTTGAGTCTGAATCGTGCGCCACACTGGGAAGAGAGCGCGAAGGGTCTTGTTCATCGCCTGTATCGCGATCCCAAGGTCGACTTGGTGTGTGTAGAGATGAGTCTGCCGCTAACACTTGCTCGCATGGGGCCTAGATCTAGTTGAACTAGGCCGTATGAAAGCGAAGGGACCACCGCTCCGCGGAAAATTCGGGGAGTTGCAATTGGAGGGAGGCCGCGGCGAGTATTGCAGACTCTGGTGAGGAGACCCACTAATGAAGTAGTAGCTGATGCTCTTGCGGAAACCTGTGCTTTGAGGCTGAGGCGAGAGTCGAGGGTGACTCCTAGCCACTTGATGGAGTGAGATGGGACAACATCCTGACCCCCGCCAGATACGCGGATCCTAGATGAGTCCATTCTCGACTTCGTCGCCCCTCTGCCACGCGGCGGAATGTACAAAGCGTTCGTCTTTCTAGGGTCGATCCTAAGGCCGAGGCCCCTCGCCTTCTCGCACAGCTCAGAAGCACGGAGGGAGGGGTGATATACTAATTGGAAAGGGTCACGGCTCCACGTGTGCTGAGCGTAGTCATCCATGTAGGCGAAGGCAGCACCCTGGCTCGGGCGGGCAAGCGGGAGTGTGAAGAGAACGAAAAGAATAGGGGACCAGGGAGAGCCTTGAGGAAGACCGGAGTCGGTGCGGAAGGTCGAGCGAGCCCAACGAAAAGAAAAGCTTCGAGCAGTGCAAAAGTCTGCTGCTAGGCGAGCAATTGTCTCAGGCTAACCTTAATCTAGTAGCACTGAGCGCAGCTTATCTGGAGACACGGAAGGATAGGCCGACTCGATGTCCATAATTACCACTAAGTTGTGGTAGCCCATCCTTACCATTGTCTCACAGTCGTGCACCAGCGCCTGATCAAGATCCAGGGCAGAGCAAGACGGGATAGCGCCTGCTACTTCCGGCGGGAGTAAGCCTGCGCGGAGCGCTGCAGCAGTCATTCGTTGAGCGACTAAGCGTTTTATGCCTTTGCCAAAGACTGACAGAAGGGAGATGGGGCACCAGCCTTTGTAGGAATGCGGGCAGGATTAATGCATCCGCAATGTGTGGTGAAAGCCTGGGTCCAGCGTGCTCCGGGATCGGGGCGCTGGCAACCGTAGCAGGGCGGAAGGCTTCTCGCGCCATGTAGGCTGCGATATCCTCCGTATCCATCAGGGTAGCACCTGCTACGTTAATCACCGATGGTCTTTCGTCCATCGGGTCATTTCGCCAGCGGAGGATACGGCCCCAATCTTTAGCTGTCGTAGCCTGTGCAATTTTCTCTTGGTAGTAGCGTGTTCTGAGCTCCTTGCAGTCTACGGTAAACGTTTGGATCCAGGTCACAAGCTGACGCGAGAACAGGCGACCACCATGGAGCACTTTTTGTTCTAGAGCCCACTTTCTTTGCGAAGCCCTCCACTACTCCCGATAGCACGTCGTGTACCAGCCACGCGAGGTCATCCAGCTCAGCGCGCGACGCTGGGAGGGAGCGAGGAGGGGGAGGGAGTAGGCGTCAAACTCAGCACGCGCTGCCTCATAGCGGTCAAAAGGTAAGAGGAGCGGAGGAGGGAGACGTTGAGGAGGTGATGTCGGGACTGACACCAGCAGCGCTCTATGATCCGAGACCCAGTGGGCGAACCTCGCAAAGGCTCTAGGTGGGCCAAGAGCTAGATCGAGGACGCTGCCCCTGTTGTGAGTCTCGCCAGAAGGGTTAAGAATCACAAGTCCGGCGGCGGCGATCCAAGTTGTAAGGAGTTCGCCACCGGGGTTTGTCTGAGAATGAGGGTCCCAGAGTGGGTGATTTGTGTCGAAATCGCCGACAATAATGTGTGATTGCGAGGCCCGGATTGATCGAAGGAAGCGCCAGGCCGGGAAAGCGAGTTCGTCTCTTGGATGAATATAAATGCAGACAATCTGAAGGTTAGAGAAGGAGATTGAGACTGCAAAATGGAGAGGGTCATGGAGCGTAGAGAGAGGGAATTTTTTATCAATATAGATTGCCGAGCGACACTCAGGGTCATCCGAGGAGATCACGGTAAAACCAGGGTGTCTCCGGACCTTGCCCCTGATGACTTCAGGTTCCTGGACACAGACGAGTGGGAGCTTATGTCTGACCGCAAGCTCGAGAAGCCCGTCTGTGTTTGCGATGGATTTCTGAGCGTTAGCAGATAGGATTTGGAGAAACCTGCTACGCTTCTCTGACATTAGATCGTGTTAATCGGGTCGGGAGATTCGGGCCGGTCGCGGGGCGGAAATGATTGTTGGATGGTAGGGAGCGGCTTTGAGTCAGCTGCCGCTCTCTCCAGGGCGCGCAGACGAGAAACGGCGCGCTCAAGGTTAGAGCGTGTAAATGCTCTCTTGGAGATTCTTCCGGCAAAGGCTTTCTTAGCCTTAGAGCGGCTCACCAGCACCCAGTCAGGAGGCGACAGCGAGCTGGAGCTGCTATTCGCTTTGTCTGAGCTTGATTCTGAAAGTATAACGGAGAAATCTTGAGTAGAGCGTTTTTCCTCTCCTGGGAGTGAGTTTTGCGAGGGAGTAGCAAGGGTCGCAGCGGGGGTCGAGGTGCTCCTCTTGCATTCCGCTACCTTTGCCTTGTACGCTGCACGGCCAGCTTTCCGGGAGGCCGCTCTCTGCTCGCGGGTAGGCTTAAGGACGCGGCCTTGAGAGACAATCGGGGTAGCTGGTGCAAGACAGTTTGGATATTGAG
The DNA here is from genome assembly GCF_000221225.1 of Thermochaetoides thermophila DSM 1495. Lineage (NCBI taxonomy): Eukaryota > Fungi > Ascomycota > Sordariomycetes > Sordariales > Chaetomiaceae > Thermochaetoides > Thermochaetoides thermophila. The sequence goes on from NW_006383038.1 coordinate 2,644,546, forward strand.
GGATGGGGCGGCACGCTAAGTGGTTGCGGGCTGGGCCGCCGCACTTGCTGCATACCGGCACTTATCCTGATGATGAAAACCGAAGCAGCGTCCGCACGAGAAGATGCGGGGGCTGCGAGAGAGTGGAATAGCCGGGTCCGAGTCGAAAAGCCGGAAGCTAGGACACCGGCGACGAAAAACTACGATCCAAGCCCCTGACCTAGACCTAAGAGCCAGCAACATCGCTCTCTTCTAGGGAAAAAGTCTCACAGAAAGGTCTCGTCGCAGAAGTAGAAGAGACGACATTCGCATATGTTGTTAGAAACGTCCCCCAAACCATTCGAGACTTCACAGGTCAACCTATCAACACGGACCCGCTCATCCAACAAGAGGTAGCGGCCGTTACACACCAGAAGGATGCGAAAGTTCTTAACTTCCACACACCAGCCGGATTTAACTGGGACGCGCGGGTAATCAGATCGCGAAGGAAGCCGATGTGGTTAACCAGCATTGATGACCTCTGCAGGAGAGGCCTGACTCCAGAAAGCGTTTGAGGGGTCAGCTTTATCGACCTGAAGGAAAACACGCTTGCTGGAAGAGCGGTCCGAAGACGACGGTTGCACACGAGCGTCGGCGGAGGACAAGTGACTGCGGGTAGTTTGTTCCTTGTTCCGAGTAGAACGCGGAGGGGCGGCAGCCACATCTGCCCAGCGGCGTTGCTTCTGTGGCGTTTGCCTTTGGGAGGTCGAGGCAGGGGGGGTTCCGCATTGGGCCTGCCCCGCAGGAGTGGCGGGAGCTGGGGGGCTTGGGGGCTCGGGAGAGGCCGGGGCAACAGCGGGGGCGGGAGTTTGTGTCATCTTCACTGCTTCCTGATCAGGAAAGAGTGAAGCTTTTCAATGATGGACTTGCCGACCTTTCTTTCGAGCGGACTTGACAGACTGCTTTCGACCGCAGCGATGGCGTCCACGAGCTTTTCGACTACCGAGATGGTAGTATTAAGCTCCTTAAGCTGGTCGTCTCTGGCTCTCCTGAGTGTGGCCAGAATGCTGGAACCAACTTGAGCCATGGTGCGTCGTTGACCCCTGAGATGGAACACGCTGGTCCAGCTGGTCCGGGGGTGGGGGGGGGGAGATGGGAGGTTGAGCTGTGCCCCTGGACCAGCTGGATCAGCGGGCACAACTATAGATAGTATAATTATGCCCGCCAGCGTCGTGGGCACGGCCCAGTACGCCACCAGGTAGAACGTGGCCGGAAAATAGAACCATCATCATCACCATCAGCGGGCACAAGCTTTCGCGCGGGTTTATTTCTAAAAAAAGGGTTTTTCTCTACGCAATGTACTTAGCAACCACTTGCCCGCCGTCGCCATGGGCACGACCCGAATACCTAGATATGGTAGATAGTGGTCGAAAAATATACATCCATACATACATTTTTCCCATTTCCAAGCGCATCTTACGAATGTTTTACATCGTAACGATCTGCGCACTTCTTGAATATAACCTAAACGCCAACTACTAACCGAAACTGTACCCTTGGCATTAAGCGATGACTTTATACTCCTCTTTTGATTTGAAGGCTCTCCAAGTGTACAAGGTTCCATAGTTATGGAAATTAGAAATATTTCCTAGCTCTGCTTAGAGAAGGCTTATCGAAACGGCATTCCAAACTTTATCTCGTTAAAGTGTAAACACTGTATCTTCAGCCACGTTACGGATACATTTAGTCTTTAAGTTCTCCAATGCTAAGTTTTCTTTTATTTGGAGCTCAATGTATAAGCACTTAAGTATGTACTTCTCTGTATCTTCTCCAGTTTATGTGAAACAATTACACATTAACTAAGTATAAGATTAGATTGCAAGTAACATCCAGGTTCGAATGCTAAATGCTTGCAGTGCAGGATTTCTTATTGGTAACCCTTATTCAATAAGCTTATATCCTACTTTTAGTTGATGATCCATTGCTTTTCTTTTCTTGCGTGTAAGCATTTTTTGTCCCAATATAAATTATACAGCACAACTTTTAATGTAGACTAATATATTAGTTATCACCTTCTAACTACCATATCTGCTAGCCCTTTCAATCTGCTTGGCAACTTTTCTGGCGTAAAACAAGTCTTAAAAACCCTTGTCGAGCTCTTCAAGCTTGCTTGCTTTTCTTGCCTTCACTGTTTACCTTATCTTCTCAAAATGTATATATATTTTCGACCACTATCTACCATATTTCGGTACTCGGGTCATGCCCACGGCAAGAGGTTGCTAAGAACATTGCGCGGGGGAAACCCACTTGTAGGAAAAACCCGCGCGTAGTTTGTTCCCGCTGGTCCGGCTGGTCCAGGCGGGTAGCTTGTACCCACTGGCCCAAGCGGGGAAGTCGGAGTTGATCGTGGCCAAAGACCAGGTGAGTGTGAGGTGGAGGGGGCCGGATCCGAACCGACGACCTGCCGGGCCTTAGCAGGCTTTTTCAGACGCAATGCGCTCCAACTTCGCCATCCCCCCATCGATAGCTTATCTAGCTATTTAGAAAGTGTCGGTTGTATAAGAATGATTTGATGTGCTCCCAACTTTGTCTATAAGTTAATCATTATAAACCTAAAATATTCATATCTTATGAAAGTACTCGATAAGCCTCATTGAATAAAGCGATGAAACCTAAAACAATAGTATACGCAAGGTATACTTAATGTCAACCTCCAAATATAACAAGATGCTAAGAGTGCTGTATTGCGAGAAATAAATATTTCGTAGGAGAGTAACCAATCATGTACCATATATATTGGAATAGCAGATAGTAGTATCTCGTGACATTTTCTAATCAAAGTTTTGTCATAAACTCCACCTTGCTACAAATAGTGGAATTTCACTAGGAATAAGTACTATGGTATCGCTTTACTTATTGAGCTATCCTTTGTAATTCCGATGTGTAATTCAGAAACTAAAGTTCCGTCTTTTGTCTAAACTGTCCTAGACAAGTCTTCCCTAAACCGATCACTGGTTTTCTCGGGCCTTCTCCGACTTTGATTTAAGCTGTGCTTGGCTAGTTCATATAAGTCATACACGTAGGCTCCTATCGTACTTAACACTGGCCCTTTACTGCCTTCAGAACATTCAATTCTTCAAACATTAAAACTGTAATCGCAATGCATTTGCAGAATGATAAAGACACCTCGGAGTATTATAGTGCGCACAAGCATCACAGAGCAGTCTGGCCGGACGGAGCAGCCAAAGCATGTTAACGATGTCAGTTATATTGTACTGGACAACGCGTTGCAGCGCGCTTATTTTGCTACTAGGTATACGGAGACCAACAGCGAGTATTGTATATTTACAAAAGTTGTGCTTTATGGTTTATCCTCACTATAGGGCCAATACTGATATTACCTCAGATGATATGACGCAAATCTAAGAGCAAAGTAGTGCTGCTATATACTACTCGCATAAACACCTCTATGTCGTTGATCAAGGTATAGTTGCTTAAATTTTTAATATATTTGAAATGTGCAATAGTAATACATACAGTAGATAGTTCAGCAAACTATGGCATTACTAGTTAAACAGGGAACTAAATTCTCTTGATATAAAAAGCAGAGGAGTAATAAGCGTCAAAGATTAGGTATAAGTCAGGCCTTTATTCATTAATACGACTACTAGACAAGCCTCAGTATTATGGTCCAGATGCGGACCAGTGGCGCTCCGCAACAGCGGAAGAATGACGAATAGGGAAGCACTGAGTGGGACATGGAGACGTATCAATCACAGGCAGGGTAAGTTATTGACGCCAAGAACCACTCATGATCGGCTTCTGCCCTAGACATGATTCTGGTCTTGATTATTGATGAAGAGCAGGGCATGCATACCAATGAACCTCGAGCATAATATGTATATAGAATCTCCTATCTCCACAACTACGATGGGGACTTCCTCATTCAGCAATAGAAACATTTGTTAACCAATAACTGGTGACCGCAGTAAGCCACAAACAATACTGTGTGAGGACTCTAATCCCTTTAATTTTACAACCTGGTTACTCTCTCCGGACCCATCTCAGGAGGTTTTGGAATCGTCACATGACAGGTATGTTAGCTGTAGTTTATTCTTTGGAGATTTAAATATCCAGCAGTGTCTATACCTTTAGAAGCTGATAGAGAACAAGATCGCCTGCTGATCAAGAGATGCAAGGCGAAAGATACGTAAAGTATATATTCGTAAACGATTATACACCTTGCAATACCTAGTATTAACGAGTTTACATTATGCCTAAAGCTGATGGTCATTTTATAGCGTATATGACCCCTTTATAGCAATTAAATAAACGCAGCATATATACATATCTGAGTCCAGTATAAGTGAGTAGATTCTAGTAGGCCTACTATAGAGGCTAGAATTAGTGTTAAAAGGTTTAGCTACTTTCATGTTTTCAGCTAATAAAGCTGGCTATGAGTCTCGGTACAAGCACATGTGCCTGGTGTTTGAGCTAGGGCATGTTCTGGGTAGAGAAACCAAAATACACAGTTTTCTGTACTTGTCGTATCTAGGAAACCATATACACCTCTATATAGTATGCCTCAAAATTTATCTATATTAAAAAAATTCGAAAGATATTGAATACAAGAATCTAATATAGGTTATATCAACTTGTTAACAAACTGAAAACCTGTATTCTGCACGTTTGCTCCCAGTAAAGAAGTTTTGAATGCCTTATTTACTTGCTAGGTAGTTGACAAACTATACATGTGTATGTATTTCCTATGTTAGTTCCACAATGAATAACCTTCAATACATGGTATAAATAATGATGTGAAAATTTATGCTACATCTATTACCCGATTAACACTCAAGGGAACCTAACCTAAGATGCTGTCATAATAGTCAAAATCTGGAGGTTGCATTGTAGTTATAAGAGAGTATGCTCTTTGTACTAGGTTGTTGAGAGTTAATTTTGTTAAGAAAACAGATGATCACTGTTTAACGTATATCATTCATACTCTAAAAGAGCATTTTCGCTTTGTAAAATTTAATACCTGAATGGCGTGCTTTAACAGTGTGGTAAGACCATTCTAGTACTTGTCGGTAACGTGTTTGTATTGATAAAACTAACAATCTCTATCAGTTGCACCTAGCACTGATAGCTACCTTGCACAATAGGGGGGATGGCGCAGTTGGAGTGCATTGCGCCTGAATAAACCTACTTTGGCCCGGCAGGTAGTCGGTTCGAATCCGGCTCCCTCCACCTCGCACTCACCTGGTCTTTGGCCACGATCAACCCCGACTTCCCCGCGCAAGCCAGTGGGTACAAGCTGCTAACTGGGCTTCGACCAGCTCAACCTCCCATCTCCCCGCTTCGACCAGCTGGACCAGCGGGTACAAGCTTTCGCGCGGGGTTTTCCCCGCACAATGTACTTAGCAACCTCTTACTCGCCGTCGCCGTGGGCACGACCAGAGTACCTAGATATGCTAAATAGCGGTCGAGAAAAATACATACCTAAATACCTTGCACAATAGTTCTTCGATCAGTTCACCTGTGTCATAGCCAACAGAACGAGGTAGGCCCTGCGAAGAAAATAGGACGTAGATGCCGAAGAGCAGAACATCAAGAATATTGTCATCGCCAAGACCAAATATCATGGCGTGATACTCCAGTTCACCGGTGATACCTGTGATGGCAGGAGAAATACTGACGGAGAGCTTGATGCATATAGAACCAGCTAGGTATTGTCTAAGAGTTCCTTAGTAGGCAATAAGAGGTGTCGACCAACCACTTTAGTTACCTCGGTAAATCAAGTACACTATTGTATCTACCGTGTGAGACTCAAGGGTCTTATTTGGACAACTTGGCTACTACCTTCGAACCATCTTACGAAGTTATGAATCATCATAGGCTGAACTTTGTCATACGGGAAGTCTGGCTTCTCTAGTTCCAGCCCTACAAGCTCAAAACAACAAGCCATCTCACTCTGTTCCCTTTTCGTTGTGGGCACGGCCCAGTAGCCCGCTTGGGTATAATGTAGCCGGAAAATAGAATCATGATCATTATCACTTTACTCTGTAGCAAACCAGTGAACAAGTCAATTATAAATACCCGTGTATGGCGATTCCACAACTTCCTGGGATTGGTTCGAAGTAGTGGCTGGGTTGTAGAACCTAGGGACTGGGTATCCTCACACAGTTCAAGTATGGAACTCAATGAAATCACCCATTATCGGTTAACAACTTTTTCTGTTACTGATTGGAGAGTCTTCATCATGGCTTTGGGGGTGGGATATTCTATATACATATCTATATTCGAAGTCGTCTGTCTTCCTGTCTTTTTACTATTACCTGTTTTACCATTTTTGACGAGTTCTTCGCAGTTATTGCAGTGTATCGTAGTGTGAGAAATGTGATGCTTGCGCTTCTCCATTGATGGTCTGCCTCTTGACCCCACTAGAATCCTTCTATTGGTTGCCTCCTACTCCGTCTGTCGGGGAGCCGCCGAGTCCATTACCAAATATGACACAAACTTCGATAGCAAACCCAGGCAAATTTATCTACAGGAACCACTAAGGTTCAATAATTATTATAGTTGTAGTAGTTTTTAAACTTGCAACTGGTTTCTACCCTCTCTAAAAAGGTTATTTCTGGGTAGAACCCATTTGCCGTAAAGAAACGGGCAATAGACAGGGGAAAGAAAAATGCGTCCGGGACAACTAACAATCAAAAGGATCGAAGAATTATTACCGTTGTCAATGGGTGATGATGGTAAAGAACATGCTTGGCAAGCATGTAACGCCACTTCCGGCACCCCACGACTTCGAATATCACATGTACGATAGAATTGCTTATCCTCCAAATCATGATAAAGGGCTCTCCAGTGACAAAAGAAAATAGTTACCAACCAAAAACTGATAGACGCAGCGACACAAACACTGCTTGTATAACAATCTGGCGGCTACAGAACCCTTATCAGAAGGTGGTCGAATCGTCACTCATAACGTAGGTAAGCACCTATATAAATTATCGAATAAGCCTTTAGCAAGCTATTTTATAGTGTTTGGAAATAGAAACATAGAAGGGACGGCATACGGCCTATTACGCGTAGATGACATAAGGCCATTAAAGAGTAGGGTATCACTACTAACGACAGGACATTTAAATAATAATAGTACGGTTAAGAGGCGCACTGAGATGGGTTCAAAAGGTGCTAGGCCACTGAACCTCAGAGACAGTAATTCTGACACAGTTCTAACGATCCATGTAATTACCAGATGATCAGACAACTGTTTGTGTTGCTGACCAGGGGGCTTCTTCGGCCAGATGACCCTACCTGAAATTTATATACATTACATAAACCCTTGTGGCTTCCCTGCCTTCCTCCTCAACAGCTCAGACTGTTAAGGGACAACATCATTTGATGTTGACGAACACTTTCCCAATGCTTGATTGTTGGGATTGTTGGTGGCGGATATCCGAGTTCGATGGGTTACAACTCCCTTTTACTCCAATCAGTCAGCACCACGGAAGCCACGTTCCCGGATAGAGGCGTTGTTGGTCGTGACAACAGGGGTGCTTACTGGGAATGGGCTGGATACCAAAGGCCAATCAAACGCGGCTCGAGTCCTCAGGAGGTTGTCAGGTCAAGAGACACCGATCATCGACTAAAAATACCTTTAGAGAATAAAGACAGACTTGATATATAAGTTAGATTCGTAGGCAGAAGAGAAGGAACTCCTCAGTAATACAATAATTGTGCAAACCACTGGTAATCATGGCGCTTGTCACATCGGAGTGTACTCTGTTCTCTTTAAGCTCCAAGTCTTGGATCGCAGAATCCATCTAAAATGGTAAGATGTATCGTTACATAATACTGAGTGCATTAATCTATTGAGAACATATAAATTTTCAAGCTAAAATTGTCTAGTATTACAGAAGTTTGACCTATCCCTCCGATAACTACTTCCCTTTGATTGTATATACAATACTACTGTTATAGCTAACGATAATACGTTATCAACTCTTTGTGATAAGATACCCTGGACACTTTCACTCAGACTTTTAGTAAATGGTTGCGCATAGTTGTTGATGTCTGATTACATTACAGGCCATAGGGAAAGAGGAAGCCACGATAAATAATATGGTAATCTCTAAACTGAAGCTCACATAAGTTGAACTGCGACAATTCCATAACTTTCTGAAATGAGTATAAAGATAGTTCCCAGGTTGTAGAACCTGAGGAACTTGGATCCTCGCAGCAAAATATGGACTTCACTGCCGTTACCAGTTGCTGGTTACAACTGGCTTTACCGCCGTTTGGATGAGTTCTCATCACGGCGCTGGGAAGGAGCGATTCTATTTAGCAATTTATACTCAAGAGCTATTGACATGTCCACTGTGTCATTCCAATTATCACGGAGCACTTCTTTAATTATTATCAGGTTTGCGCTCGATTGTAAGTGCTTTCTTCGCACCGATAATTTTCCACCCTTTTCATTGGCTGACTACTATATGGGTATATAATGAGTAAGTGAAAGAAGTTTCTCTTAGACATTTTACATATACATCTGTCACTTATACTTTGGTTATGTCACGGTCATCCAAGGCCTTTCTAAAACTCCCCAGGCACGACCTGGGCCGTTGGATAGAGGATGATGATGAATCTATTTTTCGGCCACGTTCTGACCTAATGGGGTACTGGGCCGTGCCCACAACGCCGGCCGGCATAGTTACATTATTTACAGCTACTTACAACTTTTAGAGTCCTGCGCCAGGTAAAGACTAATGGCAGAAACCTGTGCGTGGTTTAAAGGAAAGAGAAAGGCATAATCTCTACAAAGCATAAAGAGAGAAGGAGAAGTCGCCCATTGGGGAAAGCATGTGGGAGAACAATCTCGAGTGGGTCTACCTCCTCATCTACGTCTGCTCTGGCGGCAGGTAAGGAGGGACTGGGTGGATGGGAATTGGTTCTAGTGTCAGTGGGTCGAGGATCTCCCATATTGACGAAACTCGTTGACACGTCTTAGGTATAATTAAAGGTTTTGTAAAAAGCGCGCGCATCGAGCCGGGCTGCGTCTGGATTGCCCCAGCTAGCGATAGGGCACATACCGAGGTGTCCGCGGCGGACTACCTGACCGCACACACATGTCTTGATGGCCCCCGGGGGGTGGCCAAAACGTTGATAGTATTCGACAAAGTCTCCATGGCCAGTAACCTCCTGTATCCAACGGCCCAGGACGTGCCTAGGGAGCTCTAGAAAGGCCTTGGATGACCAGCCATCCCATAGGCAGGATGATGGTTTGTTCTCCGCCCACCATCGTTGCGTATCGAATGGTGGCGCTCGAGGAGGTTTAGGTTGCGAGACTGGTTGGAGACCAATCCAAGCTCGTAGGCCGGGCCGTTTTGGCTCTCAGGGTTCCGAACTAGGGTTGACGCCGTGCGCAAACTTGTGTAAACGAGACCATCCATTCCATGGCCTTGCGGCGAATCTAGTGGAGATCGGATGATGATAATGATGATTCTATTTTTCGGCCGCGTTCCACCCAGACGGGTACTGGGCCGTGCCCACGGCGACGGTGGGCATAGCTATCCTAACAAAAACTACTTACAAATGAACCCTTGTGCGCGAGGGAAAGCCTACTAGCAGAAACCTGCGCGCAGATTACAAAAAAAGGGGAGAATTGTTCTTTGCAATAAACAAGAGAAAAGGAAAGTCAACCGTTGGGAAGAGCTTGTGGAATAATAATCTCGGGTCGTTATGACGCCTCCTCTTCGTCTGCTCTTACTGCAGGCGAGGGGAAGCGAGGAAGAAGATATAGAGGAATAGGAAGAGGCTCTAATGTCAACGGGTCAAGGATCTCACCATATTGGCGAAGCTCGTTGACACGGCTTAGGTATAAATAAAAGGTTTTATGAAAAGCTCTAGCATTGAGCCGAGTTGCGTCTGGGTTGCCCCAGGTAGCCATGGGACACAAACCAAGATGTCCGCGGCGGACCACCTGGCCGCACATGCACGTCTTAATGGCCTCCGGAGGATGGCCGAAGCGTTAACGATACTCGGCCAAATCTCCATGGTCAGAAACCTCTGGAATCCAACGGACTAGAACGTGTCTAGGAAGTTCCAGGAAGCCCTTCAATGACCAGCCATCCCAAAGACAGGAAGCTGGTTTATTCGCTGCCCACCATCGTTACATGTCAAATGGCGGCGATTGAGGAGGTGTGACTCCAGAACGCGTTCGCAGACTCGGTTTTGTTCATCCGAAGGAAGACATGCCTACTCGCGGTGCGATCCATCGGACGAGCGTGAGAGCCGCTCGGGGAAGGGTGGCTGTGTGTTGTTTGTTTCTTCCGTTGAGGGGATTGCAAAGGAGTCGCAGCCACATCAGCCCAATGGGGTTGTTTTGGAGGGGCCGAAGTAGGGGGAACATCATCCTGAGCCCGGTTGGTGGGAATGTTAGAGACATTCGTAGCTGCGGGTATCGTGGATCTAGAGGGAACCGGAATGGCGGTGGGGGAAGGGGCGAGGATTCTCGTTGTTTTTATGAATTCTTGGATCAGGAAGGAATGCAGTTTGTCGATAAACGGCTTACCGACTTCTCCAGCGGGCTTTTGAGCTGGCTATCCACCATAGCGTCGACGAGCTTTTCGACAATCGAGATGTTGGCGTTCAGCTCCTTGACCTTATCGTCCCTGGCTCTCTTTAGAGCAGCCAGGACACAGGCGCCAGCTTGCGGCATTTGTGGTGGGTTAGGGAAGTGGCTCTAATGTTAGCGGATCTGGGAACTCTCCATATTGGCTTTACTCTGATCAATTGGTTGCACGGAAGCCAGTCTTTCAAATAGGTTCTTTGTTGGTTATGGCATAATCCAAAAGATTAGTGGCAGTATTTGCTCTATATTTTATACTGAGGTAAACTGATGAGGTTGATAAACTTCACTTACTAAGTAGTAGGAAAATTATTTACAATAATAGCAGGGTGTATGGATAACTTAACAATTGAAACTGCATCAAGTAATACCATTAATCATTCGATAGGAATAGTATAAAAACAGGATACTAGGTAACCGAGCTTTCTATACCTATGTTATATAGTATAGCACCAACACCCCTTGATACTATAAGTAGGGAAATTCTGATGAGCGTTGTCTCCAATATAATTGTTTAATACAAGGAAATAATCAAATTCTGGTACATACCAATAAGGAAATTATATATAGATATCAACTAGGGGCGATAGTTATCCATAACTCCATGTTTCCTTATTTCAACTAGTCTTTAAAAAACCTCTAACCAATTCATTATGTGGGGGGGGCAGCAGACGTATAATATTTGCTTTTCGAACTACTATACAGATAAGTATTAAAGCGAAAGAGGCCTAAAGAGCAGTAGTAGCCAGTCAGTAGATATAGTTAGTCAATAGCCCTTAAAAGAATAATCAAAAAGTTCCTATTTCTATTGATACAAAATAGTATCATACTATAAACCTAGACTGCCTGCACAAGATAATAAGGATGCTCATCTCTGATGTTGACATGTTGCGCGGGAAACGTGGAGCTAGGCATAAGGATCGATAAAAGCAGGGCTCATGCGGCTATAAACAGTAGTCAGACCAAGAATCGCTGACGAGAGACTGGGGGATCCTTAGAAGATATTTGCTCGAGTATGAAAGTCTGAATAGCTATAGATAGTATAAATATGCCCGCCGGCGTCGTAGGCACGGCTCAGTACCCACTAGTGTAGGACGTGGCCGAAAAGAAAACAATATCAATACTAATGATTCCTCGTGGGCAGAGAAAAGCAAAGATTTCCTAAGTTCACAATGCAAAAAGCTTCCCAAACCAACTGTCAACCGCAGTACTTTTCAATTTGTGTAAGAACTCTTGCCTCAGATGATGATAATGATGATTTCTATTTTCCGGCCACATTCTGCCCTACTGGGTACTGGGCCGTGCCCACGACGCCTGCGGGCATAGTTGTATTATCTATGGCTACTTACAACTTATGAAATCCTGCGTAAGGGAAAGCCTAATGGCAGAAACCTGCGCTTGGGTTAAAAGGAAAAGAAAAACGCTTTCTTTACAAACCACAGAGAGAAATTGAGAAATTACCCATTGGGGAGTGCTTGTGAGACAACAATCTCGAGTGGTTCCTGATGCCGCCTCTTTGTCTGCTTTGACTGCAGGCGAGGGAAGACGAGGAATAAGATTTAGAGGAATAGGAAGTGGCTCTAGTGCCGATAGGTCAAGGGCCTCACGATATTAGCGAAGCTCGTTGACACGTCTTAAGTATAGATTGAAGGTTTTGTAGAAAGCTCGAGCATCGAGCCAGGCTGCATCTGGATTGGCCCAAGTAGCAAAAGGACACACACATATCGAGGCGTCCGCGGCGGACTACCTGATCGCACACACATGTCTTGTTGGCCTCTGGGGGGTTGCCAAAACGTTGATAGTACTCGACAAAATCTCCATGGCCAGTAACCCCCTGTATCCAACCCCGGCGGAGCACATTTGGAGTCTGGAGCGCTATAGGTGGCGATCTCGGGCTGAACGTCTCCCCGCCGGCCATCCGATCTCTACCAGACTTGCTGCTAGGCCATAGTAAGAATGGTCTCGGTTACATCAGCTCGCACAAGGCGTCAGCCCCAGATCGGAACCTTGGGAGCCAAAACTACCTGGCATACGAACTTGGCTTGGTCTCCAACCAGCTTCGCAATCCAAACCTCCTCGAGCGCCCCATTTGACATGCAGCGATGGTGGGCAGCGAATAAACCAGCTTCCTGTCTTTGGGATGGCTGGTCATCCAAGGGCTTCCTGGAACTTCCCAGACATGTTCTAGGCCGTTGGATTCAGGAGGTTTCTGACCATGGAGATTTTGCCGAGTATCATCGACGCTTCGGCCACCCTCCGGAGGCCATTAAAACATGCATGTGCAGTGCAGTCAGTAGTTCGCCGTCGGACATCTTGGTATGTGTCCTATTGCTACTTCGGGGCTAACTCACATGCAGCCCGGCTCGATGCTCGAGCTTTTCACAAAACCTTCAATCTATACTTGAGACGTGGCAATGAGCTTCGCTAATATGGTGAGGCCCTTGACCCATCGGCACTAGAGCCACTTCCTATTCCTCTAAATCTTATTCCTCGTCTTCCCTCGCCTGCAGTCGGAGCAGACGAAGAGTAGGCGTCAGAACACTCGAGATTGTTGTTCCACAAGCTCTCCCCAGTGGTTGATTCTCCTTTTCTTTTGTTGATTGCAAAGAACGTCTCCCCTCTCTTCTAGTAATCTACGCGTAGGTTTCTGCCAGGAGGCTTTCACTCGCGCACAAGGGTTCAGTAGTAAGTAGTTATCATTAGTACAGCTATGCCCGCCGTCGTCGTGGGCACGGCCCAGTACCCCGTCTGGGTAGAACGTGGCCGAAAAATAGAATCATCATCATCAGCTGGTTCAGGGGGGGAGATGGGAGGTTGAGCTGGTCGAAGCCCAGTTGAGTAGCTTGTACCCGCTGGCCCAAGCGGGAAAGTCGGGGTTGATCGTGGTCAAAGACCAGGCGAGTGCAAGGTGGAGGGAGCCGGATCCGAACCGACGACCTGCCGGGCCTTAGCAGGTTTTTCCAGGCGCAATGCACTCCAACTGCGCCACCCCCCCTTACCTTCTCAGAAGACTATGAAACTAATCATGTTGTCACTTTTCTAGAGTCCACTGCCATTAGTCAGGCCTGTCTCAAGATTTTATAAGCTGAGTTCTTACTGATATAGTTCGCCTTTAGATATATAAGGCTTTAGTATCTATTGCTTAGCGACCAAAACGACTGCTAAGCAGTAATCAAAGTTTAATGCTAATCTCTGTGTACATAAAAAGATCACTTACAACCGCTCATCTTTCATTCTTGTACTCACTCATACAGTATTTATTTAGTATCCCACCAAGACTATCGTTTTCAAAGTTAACAATATCATTGAAAATATCTCTACTCAATTAATTTCGTTAGTCATTTAATACATCAGACTTTCTAACCTCTAAGTATAGCCAGATATAATTCATTTAATTCATAGTATGATAATATTCAATATATGATATGGTAAAGCTTCCTATTCATGCTCGTCTTGGGCTATTCTCGTTAACAATAGGGAGCTTTCTTTGGGTATTTAGACTGTTGGAACGATTCACAACCTCCTGAGATGGGTTTGAATGTAGTGGGTCCCCTCACCTGCCTCCAGAGCAGACGTAGATGAGGGGTTAGACCCACTTGAGATTGTTCTCCCACAGGCTTTCCCCAATGGGTAACTTCTCCTTCTCTCTTTATACTTTGTAAAGAATACGCCTTTTTTTTTCCTTTAAAACACGCGCAGGTTTTTGCCATTAGGCTTTCCCTTGCGCAGGACTTTATAAGTTGCAAGTATCTATAGATAGTATAACTATGCCCGCCGGCGTCGTGGGCACTGCCCAGTACCCCACTAGGGTAGAACGTGGCCGAAAAACAGAATCATCATCATTCGTCGGTCTGGGGATGGTATGCCGTGGAGAGCTGGCTTTCGACACCCAGTCGTTTCATCAATGCTTGCCAGAACTTGGAAGCAAACCTAAGGTCCCGATCGGAAATCGATTCCTTCGGCCAGCCGTGGTTGCTGATGACATGTCGTAGTACCACGTCAGCGACTTGTTCAGCGTCACAAGCTTCTTCGAATGGCAGGAAGTAGGCCCATTTCTTGAGTCTGTCGACGACCGTCATGATGCCATCATATTTGACCTTAGGTAGCACGGGGTCTGGCGATGCTGGTAACTTGGTGATGAAGTCAATCGTAATAGAGTCCCAAGGTCGCTCAGGGGTTTCCAACGGTTGCAGCAGGCCGTAGGGTTTGTGTCGCGCAGACTTGCTACGGTGACACAGATCGCAGTGGGAAAGAGCCTCTGTGCTACGGTTCTTCATTCCTGGAAAACTGAAGAACTGCTTAACCTTGGCGATGGTTTTTGCAATGCCCATGTGGCCTCCAAGCTTGGACTCATGAATCCTGCGGATTAGTTGCTCCTGTCGATCCCTGCTGACATAGATTTTCCTGTTGTGCCGTTTCACTTCGTCGTAATACACTACTTCTTCCCACCGGTGTAGCTCCTCTGTCAATAGTGAGATACTGTAGTCGCCGAATCCTTAACGAATTTCCCTGTATGTCGCGCAGCATTCTTCAATCGTTTGGAGCGGGTGTACAAGTGACCATCTTCCTGTTGTTGAAGTAACGGCGGCGACGCTTCGGTTCCTCCTTGTCGCTTGTGGTCGGCTCGTCTGCTGAGAGTTTCGGCTCGTGCATTTTCTGTGCCCTTGCGGTAGTTGATACGGAAGTTGAACTGTGAAGAAATTCGGCCCAACGGGTCTGTCGTCCGCTGAGTGCCTTGGTGGACATGAAGCACCGGAGATTCTTGTGATCAGTGTAGATTTGAA
This sequence comes from Thermochaetoides thermophila DSM 1495, assembly GCF_000221225.1. Lineage (NCBI taxonomy): Eukaryota > Fungi > Ascomycota > Sordariomycetes > Sordariales > Chaetomiaceae > Thermochaetoides > Thermochaetoides thermophila. Next base: position 2,659,924 of record NW_006383038.1, read on the forward strand.
CCTCATAATTCGTACTGCTGAGGTAGGGTCGCCATTTCTAGAAAACTTCAACAATGGCGAGAAGCTCTTTGTTGTGAAATGGGATAGTTGAGTTGTGGTCCTGTCAACTTCTTCCAGAAGAATGCCACGGTGTGGAGCTTTCCGTTGTCATCACGTTGGCCCAGTTGTCCTCCCATGGCAAGGTCAGATGCGTCGGTCTCGACTTCGAATGGTCGTTCGGGATCAGGCAATTGGAGGATTGGGTCGCTGATGACACGCTGGCAAAGCTCTCGGAAGGCCTCTTCGTGCTCTTTGCCCAGGTAAAATCAGCATCCTTTCGAATCAAGTCGTGAAGTGGCCTCGCAATGCGGCCAAAGTCCTTGATGGACATCCGGTAGAAGTTAACAAAGCCGATGAAAGCTCGAATGTCCTTGATGCTTGTCGGCGTTGGCCAGTCCTTGATGGCGGCAACTTTCGCTGGTTCCATCCGCAGTTGTCCGGACGAAATCTCGTATCCCAGAAAGACTGTCTTAGTGACATGGAACTTGCTCTTTTCTCTGTTGACAGAGAGTCCGGCTCCAGGTAGCGCGTCAAGTACAGCCGTGACATGTTTGCGATGCTCCTCGAGTGTCTCGGAATAGATCTAACTGTCGTCAAGATAGCAAACTGCGAACTTGTCTAGGAACGGTCGGATAGTGTAGTCAGTCTTGGTGCATTGGTGAGCCCGAAAGGCATGACAAGGTATTCGAAATGACCATATGGTGTTCAGAGCGCTGTATTCCATTCATGCTTTTTCTTTAATCCGTATGTGGGTACACGCGGTTGGAAGGTCAAGATGAGTGAAGATCTTGGCTTTAGTGAGTTGATCTCGTTAACGTGAAATCAGAGGAAGAGGGTAGCGGTTCTTCACTGTCTGCTCATTCAGCTGTCCACACACATTCGTAACTCGCCGTTCTTCTTGGGTACAAAGAGGACAGGGTATCCTGCGGGCGAAATTGATGGTCGGATAAGCCCCCGTTTAAGGTTTTTTTCAAGATACGTCCTTAGCGCCTCATTTTCTCGGGCATTGGTGTGATACACCTTGAAGAACTTGAGTTGTGCGCCTCCTTAAGTTTGATTTCGTGGTTGAACGGTCCATGTTCTGGTAGTCCTTCCAAATACTTGGCATAAAATGCCGCGTGTCCTCGATACTCAGGGGGAATCTCATTCCTTTTCTTCTCCTTTGTCGTAAGTGCCTCTTCTGGCTGGATAACCGACGCCTCGCTGGGAGTGATCCAAGCCTCCACAGCAAGATTCTGGTCCTCGTCAACCGATACCACTGTCACTTCGCGGGATCGCGGCCGCTGCCGTCGGTATCTCCGACCCTGTACAACCACCAGGTGGCTACCGCCCCTTCCCGAGTCCATCACGTTCGTGGTGCCGTCTGACTCGTGCGGCAAGTCCGGGGAGCGAGCTTCTGCGTGTGCTTCCACTGCCCGCGACTCTGCGCCGGCGCGCCCCATCGTACTGGTTGGATACGACCGAACCCGCGGTCGTAGGTAGCCACCTCCCTTCCAGTCGATGTCTAGGTCATAAACCCGGTGCATGGTACACCTATAATCATATCTTTCTCCCTTTTCACGTCACAATGTCAGATACGATTGTTACTGTCCTGCCTGCCACAGTGATGTCAAGGGGTTCTGTTTCATACCCAATGTTCTGAGTGCGAAATGGTCCTTTGGCCGTAAATGCTTCCTCCTTCTGTCGCCAGGGTACTCGCCGTCCGTTAACGTATCCCCAGTCAATGATATCATTTATGCGCCATTGTCGACCAGTACCATCGCCGTGTGTTTAACCCAACGGACTGTCACCCACAGCCGGTTATCTCCATCTCGCAAGTGTGCGATAGTGGTTGCACCTTAATGGTAGCAGTCTCTCGGGTCACGCGCCGTCCAGACGCTTGAATCTGGGACCGCCAGAGGGCCCCTAAAAGACGTTTCCCTGGTGGTCGTGGTGCTCGGCAGCTGCAACGTCGTTGGCTCTACCTTTGTCAACGACGGCATTTTTATTCAGAGGCACCGGTTTCCACGTCTTGCGAGGCACCTTGCAGTTGCGCTTGATGTGCCCCTGCTGACCACAGTTGTAACAAGTAATGTTTTTGTAGCTTCGCCGCATGACCCCGATATCCATAGGTTCTGGATGCGTGCCAGGTACGACAGATCGTGTCTCGCGTTTCGTGTACACCTGCCGTTGAGTCGGCCGGTCACGCGCCCTCTGCTGTCGGCGCTCGTGGAGACGAATATCGATGCGGATGGTCATGGTAGTGTATTCGTCCAGCGTTGTAGAGCGATCTTCGGCACACAGCCGATCCTTAACGTCTTTCTTCAGGCTTTGATAGAACAGCTGCAAAAGACCCTCATCGTTGATGCCAGAACGGAGTGAGTACTGGCGAAATTGAGCGGCATATGCGGCAGCAGATTTGGTCTGTTCAAGGCGTGTCAAACGGTCTTGAGCATGCTGCTGAGCGTTAGGATCGCCAAAGACCTTGCCGAGTTCGTCGGCAAAAACCTGAAAGCTGTCGCAGATCTTACGGGTGAAGTCGCTACTGCCCTCGACAGAGTGATCCAAGTGGTCCTTTCAGGTCGGCGCGAACCACTGAAGAACTTTGCCTTCGAGGCGAGTGGCCGCGTATCGCACCTTATTTCCCTCAGTTGTGAAACGTTCGGGGTAGTTGGCGAAATAGGCACGCAGTTGCAGAAGAATCCGGAAAGTTTGTCGCGGTCGCCGCCACACTTGGCCGGGGCTTCCAACTTGGCCTTTTCGTCGCGCACCAAGACTTGCTTCAGGTACAGGTTCTCCTTTTGTAGTTGTTCGATGGTGGCTTGAGCTTGTCGACAAAAGCTCTCCAACTGTAGGAGACGTTGCTCGGGGTTCTGCGGTGTTGAGGAACTGAACGTAAAAATCGTGCCAGGGTTGGCCGCCATGTTCCGTCGTTTCCAGCAAGTTTACCTTCAATTTGAACCGATCTCAGAACCAAAGGAAGTCAGCAACGTGTAACGATCCAGACAGACCTCCTGAGATAGTTCGAGAGTTGCTAGGCTGCTGGATTGAGAGAGAGGAGTTCTCACGCAACCAAAGTGGCCGTTGTGGCCACCAGTTGGTAAGCAACTGGTTGTATTGCTGACTGGAGAGTTTCTTGGCCCAGATGGCCCTGCTTGGAATCTATATACATCTCTTGCACTCTCGTGGCTTCCCTTCCTTCTTCCTCAACAGCACAGACTGTTGAGAGGTCAACATCCTTGGGTGTTGAGGAACACTTTCCCAATGTTCGGTTGTTGGGGGCGGATATCCGAGTTTGATAGATCACAACTCCCTTTTACTCCGGTCAGTGAGTTGCACGGAAGCTACTCTTTCAGGTAGACTCATTGTTGGTCGTGACAACAATACAACAATATGTGAGGACCCTAATTCCTCTGGTTCTACAACCTGGTTACTACCTTCGAACCCATCTCAGAAGGATGTGGAATTGTCACACTTCACACTTGGTAGGACGCAATCCTGTTGACGTGCCCAATCCAAGGTCCTGTAGTAATCCATGGTATTACGCTTGCTAGTTCTTAATCTATAGCCCCCTTTGTTCTCTCTAGTAGCACAGGTTTGAGTTGCTTTATCCTTCTATCATTAGCCAATCTCTACCCTTCTCTACTATTCCCTGAAAACATAGTCAATGCACTCTTCTTCCGCTGTTTCATTGTAAGCCCTTTGTGCAAGTTTCTCTGTGACAATCCAGCTAGCCCTCCTGAGATGGGCTCTAGCTTGATTCGAGCCTTATGAATCAGAGAGGCAGGAATTTTCACACGGATTCAGAAGTACTGAGGTCACCAGTTGGTTTTAAGTAACTGTATGTATTGCTGACTGGGGGTTCTTTTCGTCCCCCCTTCTTCAGCAAAAAAGATCTGTTTACCTTATATACTCCGAATCCTTCCTTGTTTCTTTTACCAGAGTTTTTTTAGCCTTCCGTCGGGGGTTCTCAGCTTTGACGACCTTTCACTACTGACGCTCGAGTTCTGACCATCTTTCGTTGGTGATTCTTGGCTCTGACAACCTTTCATCAGAACCCCTTTATTCTTTTTCTCTTGATATATTCTATTGTTCGTAACGAACATTCTCTGTCTCTATAATCTGATTCTTTGCCCTATAATTTCTGCTGGAGTTTCCCTACATCTGTCTATGCTTGACTAATACACTGTCTATTATCTCCAATTTATAATCTTACTGTCACGACCAACAATGAGTCTACCTGAAAGAGTAGCTTCCGTGCAACTCACTGACCGGAGTAAAAGGGAGTTGTGATCTATCAAACTCGGATATCCGCCCCCAACAACCGAACATTGGGAAAGTGTTCCTCAACACCCAAGGATGTTGACCTCTCAACAGTCTGTGCTGTTGAGGAAGAAGGAAGGGAAGCCACGAGAGTGCAAGAGATGTATATAGATTCCAAGCAGGGCCATCTGGGCCAAGAAACTCTCCAGTCAGCAATACAACCAGTTGCTTACCAACTGGTGGCCACAACGGCCACTTTGGTTGCGTGAGAACTCCTCTCTCTCAATCCAGCAGCCTAGCAACTCTCGAACTATCTCAGGAGGTCTGTCTGGATCGTTACATCTACTAATTATTCAACAAGACATTTTCACATCATACATCTGCATACGCACCTGCCGTGCTACTTGGCCGAGGATAAATGTCTAATTTGCCGGCATATGATTTGAGATCGAGTGGCACGCAAAGGTAGCATGATATGTCATCTGCCATAATGTTGCCTGTATGGGGTAGTTTCTTGCGATTGTAGGGATGAATTTGGTTAGTAACCTTGTTCCTGTGCTTAATTAGATGAACATACATATGCGCTCTAAAGATCATTCTCTAGAGAATTGGCATTAGTTTGTCAGTCATGTGTTAGTGCTCTCTCTTATATTCACTTTCTGACAATGAGACTCGAGGCCCTGCTGACAATCTTAATAATCTTTGTCGCTCTAGCAATAGCAGTATCGTTGCATTGGATTTCAAAACGGCAACAAATCACACTCTGTGACCCGATCTCGTACTGGCCTGGTAATGGATGGCTATGAATTGAACAATGATCTATGGGGTCGAGATACAGCAATCTCGGGTTCACAATACACCTTTCTCGATAGTTATTACGAAGGTGGGATCCAGTGGCATACGGTGTGGATATGGCCAAGGTCGGAAAATGACATCAAGAGTTATGCATATTCAGGCAAGCAGTTCTCCAGAGGTCAAAAGATTTTCTCTATCGGAAGCATGGGGACGTCTGTTCAATGAGACAATGATAGCAATGTCATCCGCGCAAACGCTGCATATGATATCTTTACAGCAACAGAACCTAAACATGTTACAAGTAATGGTGATTATGAAACATGCTTAAATTTTGTTTGCATTATACAGTGGCCCTTTCAGTCGTTGTAAGATGGATGAAACTGACGAGCCATCACTGCAGGTAATGATCTGGTAAGGCACGATAGATGATTCTCATCTCTTGACCAAGGCCTGGGATTAGGGTGCTTATTACATATTCACTAGGCTTGCTAGATATGACAATATGCAACCCATCGGCTTGGCCCTTGAGACTGTCAGCATAAATAGTCATGACTGGGAGCTTTGGTACTGTCAGGAATGAGATATGCTGGTGTTCACATTTGTTGCACCGAAATCCACCAAATCTCTGGACAATGTCATTAAAACACTTTTCGACTATGCGGAACAAGAGCACGAGTTCCTGGCCGTTGAGCAGTGTTTGCTGAGTATGTCCCCTGGAAAAACTTCAATGCTCACAGCGGTTGTCCTCTTGTGATGGTAGCAGCATCCTATAAGCACAGAGGTAAGGATTACAAAACAAAATATGGTAGCAAATGCACTAATCTCTGTATTTATGTAGTTTTCTGATGGGCACTGAGGCAATGGTTAGTGGGACCAACAACTTTCACGATTCCTCACTTTTCTGCGTGTGTTGAATAGAGAACAAAAGTGGTTGGAACTTCAAGGCCAGAGACTGTACTTCGGTAGTTAACCAGCTCACGAGACTGCAGGTATGAATGAGGGTGACAAAGCCTAGTTCCAATCCATATATCCCGAACCCAAACATCACACAGAGTAGAACTATGAGCCTACTCTGAACATCAGCAGAGTGGAACCAGAGTATATCGGTTTTCATTGCAACATTGTAGGCAGGGTGTCAAGCTCTTTGCTCGAGGGCTGGCCAGTTGACATAGTTCGTTACATGCTTTTCAAGTTTTATATTGAGAGTCACTGGGTCACTCTTGCGAATTGCATCTTCAAAACAAGCTTATCCAAGGTTGCGTAAAAGTCTAGCTCTGATGACCTATTAACCACTGAATATCAATCGTATTAGAAGATCATGTGTGGACTTCTGAGACTGACCATCGCGCGATAAGTATTTTGCTGGACGACCAGCTTGCTTTTTCCCTTATCGGTAAATAATCTGGCCTAGGGTTATGTATGAATTTCAGAAGATTCGTCTTCATGAATAACTCAACCTTTAAACATTTTCGTGGCAGAGCAACGCAAATCCCAGTACGGGAGTCAAAAGGGTTGACCATCGAGAATCTGGGAAGTAATTTGATGTTAAAGATCATCAACATACAGGCTAATGGGACTTCATTGCCCCTAAAGTCGATATAAACCTGTCAACTCAACAACTCCTTTATGTCCTCAATCCTTTGTAACTTCTTTTCCTCGTCAGTCATCATACCGAGCGATGTCGCGCTAACCATGTGGTCAGTTGGAACTTTGCAAACAAAAATCGCAACAGGACAACTTACATGAATTTTTTACGGTCTTGAATCCTGAGCATTCTCTGCTCGACGCTATCTTTGACAATGAAGCGGTAGATTCTAACCTCATCTTCCTGCCCCATTCGATGAATCCGATCAATTGCCTGTGCCTCAACGGAAAAGCTCCACCATGGATCCATCATATATACTCGCTTCGCCGATGTTAGGTTCAGCCCAACACCGCCCGCTTTAAGGCTCAGGAGCATGACAGTGAAGTTTTGACTTTCCTTGAACTCTGCTAAAACCGCCGAACGCGCCTTTTGATGCATCGTACCATCAAGTCGTAGAAACTTGATACTCGCTCGGCGAAGTGCGGGTTCGATAAGGGTGAGGAATGAAGTGAACTGACTGAAAACAACGGATTTCATGGTTGGATGTTCCCTTCGGAGATTGCGAAGATGATTTACCAAAGCAGTGACTTTTGCTGACGAGGAGCTCGCCCCAAGGCGCTGGAGAGTAATCCTCGGTCCTTGACCGGATTCAGGGTTAGTTGTGTCATTATCGTGGCGTACCACCTCGAACAGATCGCGCGAGTTGATGACTTCCCGACATTGGAAGCATCGAGGCTGTTGGTTCTGTGCCGTCTGATGTTTTATATACTCCAGCAGGCACTGTTTGCAGGCCGAATGCCAACATCCGGTAACAGTCTGGTCAATCATAGGCTCCTCAGCACAGATAGGACACTCGTTGACAGCTTCATCCCTGATTTGCTGAAGTATATGGGCACCAAATGCATTGGGTTGCGAGGCATCGTCAGTTGTCGCAGTGAAGCGTTCGATCAAGGATTGAAGATCCATATCATCGCCCAGCTGCGCAGCTCTGTCAGCAGCAGTCCCAGGCTCAACGTCGTCGGCGACATTTTCTTGGTTCCGGATAAGGAGAGGATGACAACATGATTGGCGAAGGCGGAGGACCTGGGCAAAGATGCTGGTGAATGATTTCATGACGGTGCCGGCCTCGACATTGGCCTGGAAAGTTCTCTTTGCTTTCTTGAAGATGTAGTCGTACACCTCCCGCTCTTCCTTGGAAAGTTCGACTTCGACAACTTCAATGTGCTTTGGAGGCAGAGCAATTAGAGGAGTGCCGTCAAGCATCTTCATGTCCTTGGTCCTCCGCATGACGAGCGGTTCTAGGACTGTTTGGACGACATCCAAGGCACGCATGTAGTCCTTCGACTCGAAGGGAACCGTAATGAAAGTCCTCCAAAAGGAAAAGTTATCCCATGGTTCGACCCTGAGGAACCGCACTAGACTGAAGAGATCCTCCAGTCTATTGACAATTGGAGTTCCCGTCAAGACCCATCGGTGCTTAGCCGCAATCTCGTAGCAAGCACGGGCTGTTTTGGACAAGCGGTTTTTGATCGTGTGTGCTTCATCGAGAATCACACGAAAGAACTTCAAAGCGAAGATACCACGGTTTCTGGTCTTGTCACGATGATTATAAGCGATCTGATTGAACTCCGACAGCACCACTCCGTAGCTGGTGATGATGAGGTCAGGGGCGCTGGCAGCGTTGGCCTCACAGCACAGAGCCACTAAATCCATATTCTTCTCACTACCATAGTATATCAGGGACTTCAAGGTCCCTTCCTTGGAGGCGTTTTCAGCTTCACTCTGCCACTGGGAAAGCAAAGTCATTGGGGCAACAACAAGAGTCGTGCATGGTGCATCTATAACAGTTCCTCTTGCAGCAGGGACGAGGAAGCGCTGACCGGGAGTGATCCACTCCCCATGGTGACCAGACGCACGGGCTCGAGTGGCCACCTCGGATCTATGGGTATGGATCAGGCTGAGCATCTGGATGGTCTTGCCTAAGCCCATCTCGTCGGCCAATATGCCACCAAGGCAGCGCTGTTCTTGACGCGGGAATTCAAGAGACAAGTCGCCAGAATATAGATTGACGTAAAATGTTGGCTGATCAGGGACTTCCGGAAGGTCCTTGTCATCGTGATCCTTCTTAGGCCAGGCATACTCTTCCCACAAGGGGTGCATGGAGGTTTCTCGCTCTTCAATATGAACGTTTTTCTCCTTCGACAACATCCAGTGGAGTGCCTGTTTTTGGTAAGGGCGCAGGGTCATGGCGAAAGAACTGGCTGGCTCAGCTTCGGGAGTGGTGAAATCAAACGACTGAGCTTTCTTGTATAGGGCGTCAAGCTGATCCTGCTCGAGTTCTTGCCCATCTTCATTTTCGTCTGACAGTGATGAGGATCCGAGGGTATCTTGTGCCTGGGATTTTGCCTTCGTCTTCTCACTATCTTCGGCAAGCTCTGCTGCATGGAGCAGACTTTGACGCTGTGCGCTGGCTGCAGCCGCATTCCCTCGGATGGGGAGGAGGTTGATCTCCTGGAAAAGCTTGACAAGAGCAACTTGCCTTAGACGGAGGTCTCTTTCTTCCTCCGATTCACCGCTCTCAAAATGGCCAAACGGGCTGTTGCTAGTAACCTTGAATGTTCGAGGATCAAATGCACTACGCAAGAGGTAGCATCGTAGTTGCAAGACGACAGTGTCATTGGTGCGCAGGCTCTCGGGAGCGTAAACACATGTGCCTTCAAACCTACATATTTTCTGGTCTATCAGGGTCGAGACCCATTCCGCTTTGTCTTTGGCTAAGCGTCCAATTTCCCTGCCAGTACTGTCTGTGAAGCGCACAATGACATCGACTCTTTTGGCTGCAACGGCGCCCATAAGCGATCCAGGTGCCGGAGTCCCAAGTTTGACTCGCTGTCCTCCACGAGGCGACGAAGACTTCACTGGTTGGATCTTCTGGCGTTCGATTCTGATGGGGTCACCGTGTTTCAAGAGACCCGTGCCACTGCGAGTGGCCCATCCTTCCACACCAAAAGCGCCGATATATCGTGATTCAGGCATGATGCGATTTGCGTTAGGTTGGAGAACCATAGGGTTGAAGGGGTTGCGAACAGGGGTTTCGGTCATTCGGGAAGAAAGGTGCAAACCTGTGGTCCGAACACTTTTCCCAGGAGTCTTCCATGTGCCGTCCAAGTACATATTGACAGCCCTTTCGATGTCACTGCCACATTTACGTCGAATGACTGCCATGATATCGGGCGAAACGTGTTCCCCCACAAAAGCGTCAAACGTTGCTTGGTCGAAGTCATCATGCATCGAAGCATTGCCGGACAGACCCGGCTTGATATGTGGTGTTGTTACTTCGTTAATATAGATACAAGAGTCCTTGTTGGACACCAGCGCTGATGACTTGGCGCTGAACAAGAGCGACGCATATTAGCGGCTAGTCCTAAGGAATCGGTTAGATCTGACAGGACAGCATACATTTTTGGATCTGCAGTATCATCGCTATCGGCAAGAAAGCGTTGCCTTTTGACAGGAGGCTCATTGGGGTCGGTAGATCCCATTTTATTGGGAGTTCGGCAATATTGGGACTTGGAAAAGCGGTTGGCCATGAAAAAAAGCTAGATCGTCGTACCAATGGAGACGCGATTAGATCAAAGACCGCGTTTTTGTCCTCACAGTCGCGTTACCCCTGCCTAGGTAATTAGACCAGCATCTCGTTTACTTCCACTCAGCTGTTTGATACATACATAATACGGATCCTTACATAGAGCGACTTACAAAATGAAGAGTTCCACTTCCGTATATGCATAGATGCAACTGTGGATACGTACACAAGCCCCTCGCCATTGCTCGATGCACATGCTTTTTTGCAGGTACGGCCTGCCCCCATGTCCATGGCTCAAAACTCTATATCCCATTCCTTGAAAATGAGTTTGTAGAACCGTGTGCCTCCAACTCCCTGCGATGCGTTTTATGCGACACCTTGGGAATGTCCTGTGGCACCGGGCATCCCTTCGGGTTGACCAAGCCTGCAGCCCCATTGCCATTAACGCCAGAAACTATTCCACCAATATTGCTGCGCCTTCCGATGCGGATATAGACTCGGCTCGCAAGTACTGCGTGAACCAGCTGAAGTATTACAGCCTTTTTGCTAGAAACAGGGATTAGACAAGGACCATTGTGTTGCAGAAGCTGATGCTTAAAATTCTTAGGCATGGAGACTATGAGGCATATCTTATCCGGCATTTCTTGCCCCCGCCGGCCCAGGATGCTTATGATGCGCTCCGAACTTTGAACCTCGAGCTCTCCCGCATGCCGGAGGCTGTGTCCAATCCAACCCTCGGCCGCATGAGAATGCAGTTTTGGCGGGATGCCATCAGCAACACATTTGATGGGAGACCCCCGAGAGAACCCATCTCTGTGTTGCTGCACAGATCCATTACCAAGCTCAAAGAACGAGCTGGTCCCGGCAGTGTGGGTTCGCTCAAATTTTGGCTCCTACGCTTTCTCAGCACACGGGAGCAGCATTTGGACAACAGGCCTTTTGCCAACCTGAACGCCCTGGAGGAGTACGCTGAAAATACCTATGCCACACTCATGTACCTAACACTGGCCTCCATCCCCATCCAATCAGTACACATGGACCATCTGTCAAGTCACATCGGCAAGGCTTGCGGAATAGTCGCCATCTTACGCAGTATTCCGGTTCTCACCATGCCGCCGAGGCCTGTTGAAAATCCTTCGGGCTCTCTTGTGGGCAGCTCGCGCCCGCCCGCACTGCTACTCCCGCTCGACGTCATGGCAAAAGTTGGCTTGAAAGAAGAGGATGTCTTTCGCCAAGGTCCACATGCCGAAGGCCTGCAAGATGCCGTTTATCAGGTTGCTACGAGGGCAAATGACCATCTTATAACCGTTCGAGAAATGTTGAAAAACCTGCAATCTGGCCAGGGCCCTGGACATAATTACGAGCACCAGCACGAGGCTGAACATGTCCATACAAGTCCTGCGCAGGATACTCAGGACATAGCGGTGGAGATACGACGCGGATTTGGTGTTCTTCTCGAAGCCATCACTGCCCATAGTTACCTCAAGTCTTTGGAGGGCTCGAATTTTGACCCATGGAGGGTAAAGCGCAGTTGGAGACTACCATGGAGTCTCTGGAAAGCGGCAAAGCGCCGTGAGTTATGAGATGCTAACCGCAGATAAATCGTAATGATCTTTAAAGGCTGCAGTTGATGGGAGCCATGCATACCCAAAAGCTCAAGCCCTCCTCCCCCATGTATTTTACCGAAGAGAAGATTACCAACAGCTGATACCTAGGAACAAGGAACAGTATATAGTCTTAGCCATACGGATCTGATGCGCAATACGGGCATACATAACTCAGTTGGTGAAATCATTCTGAGAAAGGCTGAGGAGGCTTGGGCTCTGGGACCGTGTCACCCGAGTGTTGTGCCGCTGGTAACCGAGACTTTTTGCAACGAAAATAACGTGTCTTTTGTTGGAAGGGGAGCAAGAAAAGTTTTTCTCGTTCTCCAGCCAGTGCTATCATGTCACGGTGGTGATTGCTGAGATCCCAGAGTTTCGCCGTTCGGCCCGCCTGCGGAGTTCGGAATCGGACATTGTTTGCTTGGTGAGACCAGTAACGTCTCCACCAAAGTCAACTTTCGTCTCTTGCAATCAGGCTCCGCTGCGTTGGCGAGAGAGCCTGGCATGACGTTGGACTGGGGTCTCTGATACCGGTACTATAGGTACCTCATCTGGCTTGGTCGTTGTTGCAATGTGCGTTTGGGACAACTTACGCTTAAATGTGGCGCAATGTGATCAACAACCACGAAGTACCAATCCGGCGCAGACCACATTTGCATCTGTATGTTGCAGCCTGTGGTTGAAAATGCCGACCCCCAGAGCTAACACGGGCCGATATATAGCTACTGTAGGATCGGCCGGCTCCGATACGACAAAATACCCGGCAGTGGGTACACGCGGGGCACTGGGTAAGAAGCACCTGAACGACTCACTACCCTGGGCAAAGTTCTGCCGCGAAGATGGAACGAGACTAACCTGTCCGCGGTGTTCAGGTGCGGGGCATCCTTCCGCTCGCGTCTTAGGTATGCTGCAGATGTCTGCTGACACTCCATTGAAAATGCAATAAGCCATCTGGGATCTGTTGGGATGAGACGGTCTGCAGGCGTGATGCCCAGTAAAACAAGAAATTGTAGGGCGCCCAGTGCACATGCATTGAGATAATCAAACTCTCTTTGCACCTGGCGAGGGCCTCAATGCAATCGAAATCCGCAGTCTCGCACTTGCGCTTGTAGTACTCATCGAGCCTTCCAAAACGGTGGTCCGACTAGTCTGCAACGCAGGCTAGTCGGGCGGAGAAACCTGCAAACTTTATGGTACTTCCAGACCTCTTTAAATTTGTATAGCAAACGATGTCACTTAAGCTTATTGTCATTCAGCGATGCTTGTATGGTAAGTGCTTTGAAAAACACTTTCTGTCGCATCGCCAACAAAACTGTAGATCAAATGCAGGACTCAAGATAATGTTGAGTGTATGATGGAAAACAAATAGCCAAGAACAGCTTAAAGCACATATAGGAATTTCAATTATAAAGGAGGCTAAAAGTTATTATATTTCAATTTAACTTTCTGATAAAAAGTCCTAATTCTAAAAGGTCCTTCCTACATTACTTTTATTGAGGGTCTTATCCTTAAAATAGCTGCTTTTATCGCTATTCTTATTCTTCTCTAAATTAAGAATCCTCTAAATAGCTAGCGTGTAATGATTCCACAATCTCCTGAGATGGGTTCGAAGGTAGGAGTCAAGTTGTAAAACCTGAGGGATTGGGGTCCTCAAACAGTAGTGTGTGTGATTTACTGTGGTCACCAGTTGTTGATTGACAACGGTTTTGATTGCTGACTGCGGAGATCTCATCATGGCTCTGAGGATGAGCGATTCTATATGCATAATTATACGTGAGTGTTGTTGGTATGCCTTCCCTGCCATTCGGGTTGTCAACCAAGTTCACGATTATCGACGAAGGTAAGAGTTGACGATCGGTAGTTCTTGGAGACAATAATCTTTTTTGCCTACGACTGGACTGTCTTCTGGCCCAACTCGGGGCTTTCTTATTCATCCATCCTCCACTGCTGCAGGGCGGCTGCTAATCCACACTTCTAACCATAACACCTTGGTTCATAGATACAGCTGAAACGAAGAAAAGCTGACTAATACTATCTGCTGTGGAAGTTTATATATGTGGATATGCTAAACTTTACAGGTTGCTCCGCTCGACTAGTCTGTAACGCAGGCTAGTCGGACCGCCGTTTAGGAGGCCCGACAAAGTATGTTTCTGAAGGGTGATGGGTGCCTGCTCGCTGACCGAATAGCTACCTGGGGAACGAGGGTCATATCGGCGAGGTACGTACCAAGTGTAGCTTGAGGGCAGTCAGTTTCTCCTGCGCAAGTCCACAAGTTGCACACGGACCAGACATTCCTGCCTCGGTGTAGTTATGGAGTCAGTACTGTGTAAAGCTGGGAAAATTTTTTGCCAGTTCTCAATACTGAGTGGAGCAGAGTGGTGGATGTCGAATCTGACCAGGTGACCCAGCAGAATGTTCTGGGCTGGCGCCTTTCTTTGCTCCTCTGCTCCCCGCTTTAGTACCGTGGCCAATACTCCTCTCAGGGAAGCAGAACGTCCCTACCGTCCTGCTTGTTGGATGAAATGCTCGCTTTTCAATGGCCTTGCATAGTACTCCTACATAACACGCTGAATACACTTCATCCTTGCAATGTGCTGTGTCTCCACCTAGACCTAAAAAAGGCAGGCTCGAGAATGTGGATCGTAGGTAAAGTGAGTAGGTAGTCTTCCAATTTATCTGTAGTGAGCCCACTGGACCACGTACGCGATATGGACATGCTGCCTTTTCGCCGCATTTTGCTTGCTCGCCTCAGTCGTATGTTTGCCAATGCTGGGCAATGATGCTGTCTTTCTGATGATAGTTAGACATAGGGACCTCTTTGTAAAGATTCAGGTACCTGGTTCTTCGTCACGTTTACTTGCTACGTGTCTGTATATTTGTTCGCCTGCATACCTCCGACAATGCAACTTATGATTTGTCCCCATGTATTTACATACATGCGTAGCTGGGCCCATTGAGGTGCGCGGACACGGGTGATTGGAAAACCACCAGAGAGCATAGTCAAAGCACGCTATGTAGGGAGGTGTGTCATGCGGACGATGTGCCGTTGGCTGGGCATGCGAGAACAAAGCCGCTACTGCAGGTTTCATCCAGACTTCGCCGCCGTCGACTGGAAGGGCCGTTAGGCGATCTGTTGGACGACAGCCCTAGCGGGCCCAGGGTGGTGGATTGAACCAGGACAAGGGAAGCAAGATCCAGATCAAGTCTGGATTCTGGTGGAGTCAAGAAAGTTTTCCGTGTGCCCTCTCCATACCATTACATGATGAAAACCATTCCCTTGGTTCTTTATGTCAAAGAAATAATTAACAAGGCACTGCCTCTTCCCATTGATGCGTTCTGCTTTCTCGATGTTCTCCAAGTATCAAAAGCGGTTCGAGTCTTCGGATCTTAGGTGTTACGCGACGAGCGCCGAACCCCGCAATTCGAGCTCCTCGGCGCCTACTTTCACCCGACACACTACACCGACTGCAACTACACACTTTGGCTGTGAGCTGGCACCATCAGATCGGAGGTCACTTACACATCACTTGGCCTGCACTTCACCAGCTAAACAAGGGCCGCAAGAGGACGCCTCTCAATTCAAATATCATTTACTCCTTGCATCCATTGCCAATACGTCAGCACCGAAGCGCGTCCTTCGAGAAACAACAGCGGCATCAAGCCACGATTCTCTTTTAGGTTGAAAGCAGCTCTCAGGCAGTTTCTGTGACTGCGTCCGTGGTAACACCTCAAACGAAACACCCAAGGTCCGGGAGCGTTTTCGTCCAAAGTCTGGCGCAGTGATCGAGCCCGGAACCTGGGGAGCGCCCCCAGCAGCGGAATTGCTTGCATCATTGTGGCGTGGTCGATCATTCGAAACAGGTAGTTCTTTCCCCGCCAAGTTTTTGACAACGCTGTGGAAAGCCCAGACAAAAAAATGCCACATCGGGTCGCGGACTTCTTTCGGTCCTCGATATCCTCTCCCTCGCTGGATAGCCAGATTCCCCACCCGACACAAAAATCGGCTTCATCTCAGCCGTTCAAGTCATCCAGGTCCCGAAGAAGCCGAAAGCCGCTTGAGCGACTCACATCCACACTGTTGTTCTTTGAAGGCGGCAGCGGCGGCGGAGACGACGACAGCGAGAACGCCACTCCTGACGACACTCGTGCTCCGCCAGCAGCGCCCAGCTTGAAGATGGCCGACTCCCGAGCAAGCAGCCTTTCGTCAGAATCTCACAAAGATCATGGTCACCATCACCACTACCGTATCTCTCTGTCAAGCATGCACTTTGGCCGGTCGCATAAAGAGTCCCACGTCAGCATGCCAGCAATGTTGACATGGGAGCTCGAGTCCCCTCCAGCCGTCATGTATGGAGAACCAGAGACCAGCAGCGGTGCACTGGTTTCTGGCCAGCTGTATCTGGACGTCAAAGAGGACTTTCTCGAAGTCTATCTGTTTTTTGCAACTCTAAATCTCCATGTTGTACAGAAAAAACCTTTTGGAAGCCATTGCTCCGAATGCGCCAATCAATACACTGAGATCAAAAGGTGGGACCTACTCCCTCACCCATTGGTGCTCACTAAAGGTAGGTAGCTGGCGTCACGATCTCGTAGTTTTAGCATGCAAGGCTAATCGCAAATAACTCACAGGCATCCATACGTTCCCTGTGTCGGTTCTCCTGGAAGGTCATCTTCCTGCAAGCATGGACACACCGCTGGTTTCCATTGCTTATGAGTTTAAGGCCGAAGTTCATTCCAGGAGCAAAGGCTCTTCACTTCCACCGATCAAGCTAGAAAAGGTATGGGATGTCAAGCGCAGCCTTGCCACATCGGAAACGCCACACCACTCGGTCCGTGTCTTTCCTCCCACCAACATCAAGGCTAGCGCACATTACCCCCACGTGGTCCATCCTATTGGCAGCAACACTCTTTCACTTCGCCTTGATGGCATTGCCAAGCACAATAGCAAGGTCAACACTATCGAGTACTGGAAGCTCAAGAAGCTTACGTGGAAGCTGGAAGAGACTATTAAGACGGTGGCGCCGGCATGCGGAAGACATAGCCCGCGGGCGACCGACAGCTCTGATGATGGCCATAATAATAAAAAGGGCGTCGTCAGAGCTGAAACCAGGGTTATTGGCGAGAAGACTCTCTTTTCTGGTTGGAAGAGCAATTACACGAGCGCAACGGACAGCCTAGTGGAACTTGAGCTCGATTACAGCTTAACCAAAGGTGCGAAGTACGCATGCGACACGCGGAGCCGAGATGGCACCGAGGTTACACACCAGCTTATGATCGAGATGGTGGTTTCCCAGGAATGGGCACCCGTCAACCGGCCCTCTTTAGTGACGCACACAGGAGTTGGTCGGATCTTACGCATGCACTTTGGTACCATCCTCACAGAGAGAGCGGGAATCGGCATCAGCTGGGACAACGAAGCGCCTCCAATTTATCAGGATGTGCCACCCAGCCCTCCTGCATACTGTGAAGGTATGGCAATGGGTGTCCACAATATTGCCGAAACAGTAGAGCCCCCTGATCGTCGTTCACAGCAACGCAGCGACAGCAGCACTCCACGGAGCAGTGCAGACAGCAGTCATTCTCGGGTAACCCACCATGGAGTGAGGTGAAGAGCCTCTTTCATGTGGACCCGGGCATTTAGAAGTGCTTGCGTGAGTCTTGGCTGTGGCGCAGGAAGCAGCAGCAGCAAAGACAGTTAATGATTTGCACAGAGCGAATTGTCGATGCTGCCTATTCAAGAGACAAGGGGCTTGGCCTCGCGGCTATGCATTATTGTTTGATGGCGTTTAGGCTGCAAGATGATACCCCTGAATACAATCCACTGACTAGTCTCACATTGTTGACACAATTGGTGGTAGTTTCATGGTTGATAATTGATGAATGTAATATCATGTCGTTGATGGAGTGTATTGCGCATGGGTGATACTGATAGGGTGTGATAGCGAAGACCCCGGGTCTCCAGGTTTGGGGAATGGAGAACAACGCTGTGGCTCAGCTCGCCTTTCACTTAAGTCTCCACTTGAGGATGACACTACCCATGAGAAGTATGGAACATGGGTATGAAAACAAACTTTGAAGGTAGCTATAAAGCTACTTTTTGATCGCGTCACTTTACAGCCTCGGTCGGCCACGTTGGACGCCCCCTTGATGGCTCCTGCTGACTGATGTGAAGCTGAAATGTGCTGACGGTGTATGCAGCGTATGCTATATCTAGGTACCCATGAATTATATACACTTGATCTGTCCTTGCAAACTTAAAGGTATGGCAGTTCGGTCTACGTTAAAAGCATGGTTGAGGATGTCTAAAACGTGCATGATCCATCTCCGTGGTTTTGTGGGGAAGTGGGTCTTGCTAACAAGGCCTGGAAACCGGTAGCCGGGGTCTGGGCGATGCACCAAAACAACCCGTGCATCGGGACTCCACGTGGGACTTATCGATAAGATCGGTGGCGCTCTCTGGATGGCTTGGAGGCCGGAGCTGAGGACTTGATGACTCGACAGATGTCCACCGCATCGACTCATCCGGCGAGCCAGGCTACCATCAAACAGCTCCGCTATGTATAAAGTACCTTAGTTATTTTGGATTCTACAAGTTTCACAGCATTTTTTGACATAGCGATCTATCTTAGCCTATCGGCTGAAAGGTATACGTTGTGTCCTCAGCTGTCCCCGAACTTCCGTGAGCTCATATGGTGTGGTGAAAGCGCCATTCACTCAACACTTTGCCCCATCTTTGCTTCCTCGCGCTCCTCCTTGTACTTTGACGTTAAGAGTCCTTGACCATGACAACCAAAACAAACAAGCCATTACCGCATGAAAGGCGGAAAGGAGAAGCCGCTCTAAGCGACTTTGCTGAGTATGTCGAAAAGCAACAGGCTCTGCGCTATCCAGGTTCGAAACACACAGCCAAGGCGGCTGCTAAAAACATGCAAACCGGTTTTGACCATCACGAGGAATTGGACGACATCCTTAACAGTCTTGACCTTTCAGACCCAGTTCCGCGGGTCAGGTTACGAGAGCTGTTACTCACCCCTGACAATGTTACTCTTCAGAAGCTCTCGGAGATTATAAAGGAGCGTATCGAGGAAGGACATGGCGAAACTGTCTTTGAAATTGGATTCGAGAATAACGGCGAAAGCATGAAATTAACGCGGGACGAGTTTGATGTGGCATACAAACGACTGGTCGAAGCTGCCAAAAAGGTTCGGGCTGATACCCAGCTTTTGTTAACCAAGAATGTGGGCGGTAAGCTGGATGGTGTACCGACGAAGGACGGTGACTGCAGTGGAAAAGTTTTGATACGGAGAGTTCCAGCGAAGGTCGAGGAGGTGATTGAAACAAGAATAGCTGTAGTGGGCAATGTCGATGCTGGCAAGAGTTCCATGCTTGGTGTTCTCGTCAAGGGAGATCTCGACGATGGGAGGGGAAAGGCGCGGCTAAACCTCTTCAGGCACAAGCACGAAATTGAGACTGGGCGCACGTCTTCGGTCGGCATGGAAATTATGGGCTTTGACACCACTGGCCAGGTTATCGTGTCTGACACACCAGGCCGTAAGCTGTCGTGGGAGGAAATCGGGAAGCGCAGTGCCAAAGTGATCACTTTTACTGACTTGGCCGGGCACGAACGCTACCTTCGCACCACGGTGTTTGGCATGTTGTCCAGCAGTCCGAACTACTGTTTGTTAATGGTGGCAGCCAATAACGGTCTAATCGGCATGAGCAAGGAACATTTGGGGATCGCCCTCGCTTTAAACGTGCCAGTGATGGTGGTCATCACCAAGATTGATATCTGCCCTCCGCAGATTCTGGAGCAAACCATCACGCAAATCACACGCATCTTGAAGAGTCCCGGCGCCAGAAAAATCCCTGTTTTCATCAAGAATCACGAGGATTGCATTAATACAGCAACGCAATTTGTTAGTCAACGGATATGCCCTATCTTCCAGGTGTCAAATGTCACCGGGGAGAACCTGGATCTAGTTCGCACATTCTTTAACATCCTTCCGCACCACGGACGCTACGATACCGATGCTCCGTTTGAGTTTCACGTCAACGATACTTTCAGTGTCCCTCATGTGGGCACGGTGGTCAGTGGTATCGTCAAGTCCGGTGTAATCCATGCAGGTGATGAGGTTCAGATTGGACCAGATTCCCTAGGTCGTTTCATCCAAACCTCGATCCGTTCCATTGAGAGGAAGAGAATAGGGGTTCCTGCTGCGTCTGCCGGCCAGTCTGCTTCATTTGCCCTGAGGAGAGTCCGAAGGAAGGATGTTCGCAAAGGGATGGTGGTCTTGCCCAAGTCGGACGGACCCCCACCCAAGGTGTACCGGGAATTTGTTGCTGAAGGTAGTATCTTGCCATGTATCCTGTTCGACATAAGACGAGCATACTGACCATTGATAGTACTCATCTTGTCTCATGCGACAACAATCAAAACGAAGTACCAAGCCATGTTGCATGTTGGGCCGGTGTCCCAAACATGTGCAATCATCGATGTTGATCGCCCCTTCATACGGACAGGAGACAGGGCAACTGTAGCATTTCGGTTTATACAACGACCCGAATATTTGCAGCCCGGTGACCGTTTGTTGTTCAGGGAGGGGAGAACTAAAGGTCTAGGCATTGTAAAAAGTGTTGGTTATGACCCCTCGAAACCACTGATGCCCAAGCAGCCCGAGACCGGTGCTGGAGGTGGAGAAATTGAATGTGGCAATCACGGAGAGAAAAAGGACTCGGTCACGGGGACATATTGAAACGTTAAGCGATGACGTTGGAGCTGGTTTATCGGATAGGGACAAGTAGTTCTTGTTTCTTCTCCGTTTTTTTTCTCGGCATGTTTGGCGTTCGAGCAATCCGTTGAAGAATTTCAGGCGGAAGGTGAAGACAGATTGAATGGGTGAAAGTGTGAGTTTTAGGATGATGATGGGGACTTGATTGTACGAGTCCATACATTTTGCTCATATTTGTATTAAGTTGCCGCTCGAGGATAGAAGAATGCGTGTTAGTAGGAGTTATGGTACTATGAATAGCCTCTATTATTCATCCTCAATTAGTGCTTGAGATGCATGTTCTGGTGCAGAGCCCAGTGAAGTGTTTAATTGTGGCAGGAGCAAAACACTCTCCACCATTGGCACACCTCTGACGGCAGATGTGATATCGCAAAAAGGGCCCCAACCAGCCTGCAAAGAGATCAGTATGACCGAGTATGAGGTGAGATGAGAACAACGCTATCGCCTGGAGGGTGTCAGTTGGATTATGGCGGTATCATCCAAATCTTTGTAAGGCATACCTCTCACAAAGAGCATCTCGGATTTCCTGCTGATCGTCTTAGGGTGTGTCAGTACTTGGGGTGTTCAAGGAAGTCAGACCTGCCATTTACCTTCACTTCATTCTCATCTTCATCATCGACCACATAGATTGTCTCCTCTACATCCCCAAGCACTAGGTTGCAATGGCTGTCATATGCCTGGGGGAAAAGAGTCAGTAAACCGAATGGAGGAAGGTGGGGCTGCGGGCTTACATGAAGGCGGCCTTTGAGCTCTCGATCCCCTCTGAGCTTCACACAAACCACCTCATCCAGGAGCAAGCGAACCAAATCAAGGGGTTCAGAAACCCCAGCTCCATCATCCCTGACTTCGGCCATTGTGTTGAGGCAACCGACTGTACGGAAAATTCTCGTAGTGAAATGATCCGTCTCTCTGAGTTGTTGCTATGGGTTGGTTTGTAAGATTAGCCGTTCTGTAATGAAGCGCAGGTCTTGGTGTCTATGCTCTGCGAGCACGAGCACAGACCCTAATGCTGCTCTTGCTCCCTCCTACGTCAAGGTTCTGCCATTCTTCACCGCCTTCCAAGCAGCCAACAGCCGCAACGATCACAAGAGGATGAGTTCTGCGACGCCCAGATCGACCTGCCCTCCCATTCGAGAAGCAATGATCCCCAACCCCACCCAGCGGAGACAAGTCACTAGTCCCAGAATCGCTAACATTCACACAGCACATGCAGACAACTGAGTTTGACTGTAGAACAGGAAGGTGAGCAGTGAGATTAAATGTCTCTTCCAGAGAAGATTTAAAGCGGCAGAAATGATTAATATCTGGTTCCTTAGTTTCAGCGATGGCCTCAGCTTTCTTCTCGTCCTGTAGCGCCACTGCGCTGTTACGAAGGCGTTACGTGATGTCTCTGATTCAATTCAGACAGAGTCGATCTATCCAGCAGGCTCTCGACAGAAGTCCTTACAAGAAAGAACCTGATTTCGAACAATTAGGAGAAAGTTTGGGTTTCCGCGGAGGAGGCAGTTCCATTCGGCTTCTAGGTTCAGATGAATTGGAACTGCTACGATCTTTATCGAAAACAATAGCAGGAGCCAGGTCGTTAGGTTTTGTCCCGGGGCTTTCCTTCGCCGACTCCCAACAGTTATCAACAAACGACAACCTGATACCGCCCTCCTCCTACAACAGTCTAGATACCGGTCCACACCTTGCTCAACGACACGCTAAGCATGGTCTGCAATTAACAGAGGCTTTGAAGCATCCTGTGAGAAGGCTTCTTTACCTGACCGACATTGTCCGGGCCAGCCGCAAAGCCGAAGACCTCGAGAAGCTGTCAATGGATGCCCTTGTACAGCTTCCAGATACCTCTTTCTCGGAACTTCTGCGATCTCTCGACCCTATAGAGTCTTTCAGTAAGGAATTGGACCCCCTCGATGACATCAATGTGGAGCCCGGGATGTGGCAGCGTACTCCCCTTGGGAATGAAATTGACGTTTGGGGCGTGAGGAAACGTTACGTTCACCTGCTTTCCCAGGCCCTGGCTGCTTGCCAGATGAGACTAGAATCAGGCAAGCATCTAGTTCTTTCCGACTACGTGACCTTATTACGATGTGCTGGAGCTGCCTGCGACTTGAAAGCCATGCAGACCATCTGGGCGATGATGAGCGCTACTGGTTACCGAGATATAGACCCAAATGGGATCTATGAGCTCATTAGAGCTCGTTTTCTGACGGACCCGCTGTATACGCAACATGACCTTGCCCGATTTCTCGTGCGACCCATCAATTTACATATGCAGAAGCTGTGGATCCTGGGCACAAAGCAACGCCAGTATCTAAGGATCCTTGGGCATAATAGAATCAAGCGCCAGCGCCACTATTTCGGCCATAACCGCAACTCGCTCGATCATGCAGAGCCTCTGGCTAGGATACTGAGAAAGCACATTCCTCCTTTCCGTTTGTACAAGCACGCAGTGAGGAAGTGTTATATCGTAGAGGAGCGCGTGCTCTGTGCCCTTATGGTTGCCTGGGCGCGTAGCGGATCGCTCCAAAGCATCCAGCAGCTGATTCTAAAGCGGTATTGGGGAGTTGATGTCCGCAGGCGCTCAGGCTGTCAAGCCCAGGTAACTGGGCAAGCAATTGCTTATGCTCCAGATTCTCCTTTGCGACCAACAACACGGCTGTTGGAAGCAATAGTGACCAGCTATTGTCTCAACTCCGAATTCGCAACCGCTTTGCAGGTGGTGGATGTTGTCTCGCGATGCTACAACATTCCGATTACGAAAAAGATCTGGTTCGCCTTGCTGGAATGGGCATATATTCTCAATACCAAGCCCGTGGCGAGGGAGTGGAAGATTGTTGGCCGCCAGTTCCGCTATTCCAAATCTATTCACCCAAATTCCGTCCAGATGGTTTGGAACACCATGACGGCTGACCCATACAATGTTCGTCCCGGCCTCTATCAATACCAACTGCTAGCCAAAAGTCTGGTTGGTCAGGGACGTGCTGCCGAAGCTCTTGACATCATGCTTGAATTGGAGCCTATGTACCGCCACATCCTGACGAAGCTTGAGCTTTCATTCAGCAAGCATGCGGTCAGCATGGCGTTGGGTATTGACGTAGCCAAGACTCAACTAACCTGGCGCCGTGCGCGGGCACGCAAGCATGCAGCGCTCTACCACATGCAAAAAATATGTCGGGATTTGCTCAAAGTAGTGTGTCGTGGACGAACAGCAGAGCATGCAACGGTGCGAGGCGTGCCACAGTTCATTGAAGCATTTCGAGATTTGCTACCTGCCAATATCAAATACCCTATCAAAACTGGGATAATAGAGCTGCACTATGCACAGCCGATAAGGAGGCTAGAATGGGCCAAAATGAAATTCGTGCAGAGACCTGCAACGACGGGAGATGTGAGGATCGGAGGGAAGAAAAAGAAGCTCAAGGTCAAAACAATTGAAGAAACACGGCTTGGGCCGGCGCCGCATTTGAGTCTGCATGGGTTCTTGACGGCTGAAAAGCCGTCATGGGTTCTTGTCCAACGAGAGTTTCACTGAAACTATGTGTTGGTGATTGCGAACAGACAATCATCAGTGTCATCTCGGAAACTCAAAATCAACAAAACATTGCAGTCCCTTGCCAATTTAATATTCTATGGCTTTCATGAGCAGCGAAGGGTCATTGTCCCCGGCTCTTGACTAATCTCAAGTCATTGATGTACATATACCGGCTCAGCGTGATCCAGCCATACCTAAACCATACCATTTGACTCTTGTGGGCTGAAGTCATGGCTTTCCATGCGGTCATCACCCCACCATGCCCTGCTAAGCCATTCAAGAACACTAGCCTTCCTGGATGTTCCTTGTCCTTTTTTTCTGCACTAAGTGCCCAGCTGAGCAGGGTAGCCGGAAGGTCTAAGAAGGCAGCATATTTTCGCAGGAGCGAAATGGTTGTCAGGGTGTATAGATCAACCGGCGGAGACCAGCCAGGTTTGCCAGAAATCAGGGAGTCGACGAATGCCCTCGCACCATGATATAGCGAAATGTGGTTCGGATGAGACGAAACACCACCGGCGTCAAAGGTAATGAGGACATCAACACTGACAACTGAAGCGCTGCTATCGGACAGACTGTGAGAGCGTGGCTGCTCAGGAACAAAGGCTGTTCTTAGGAGTGCGGCGATCTGCTGGCTATCCCAAGTTTTTGTCATACTATCAGGAAATTGATCGGGGCGATCGATCACCAGCACATCCTCAGGTTTCCGCAGACCGAGAATAACTCCGGATTTTGCAAGTTCTTTCTTGCGTGTTTCGCCTAACCCTTCTGCGTTGCCTATGGAATGTGTTAGGGATGAAAGCTGTATTCCTTGAGACAAGAAAGGAAAGAGAATCCTTACCACTGCTTAGACACAATATTTTGACATGATTCCCCGTATCGGGATGTGCCAATGCTTGAACTGTGGGCGAAAAGAACATGGCTTCATCGTCTGGGTGCGCAATCAGCAAGCAGATGCGCTTGTTGCGAAGCATGGGAAACCGCGCTGACACCACCAACGAAGTGTAAATATATAGAGAGGGTATCACAACCGCCAGCACTCCGGCAGTGGTCAGCCAAGCCATTTGTGGGTTTGTTTGAAGTTAGAGCACAGGCTTGTGGGAGGATTAGTATCTTTGAGCATGCAGGCCCTCAAGACAATGGATACACGCTGATCTGGCCGCGATATTTAGCAAGTTTGGCTGATTAATTGGCCAACTCCTGAGGAGCTGAAGAGCTGGCAGGACCCAAGGCCCCCACCTTGTCACGGAAGGCGTCTTGTACCAATATATGGCCTTGATGCAAAGATACAAAGTGTGATGACGTTGTCACCGAGCTTCAAGCACAGTATGGAGCTGTGATAAGCTGTGGATGCAGCCAGAAGTGAAGGTGGCACAGCCAAAGCAGTGAGACTTTGTCCTGTTTGTCAGGTTTGTTTGCTAAATAGAGCAAATAAGCAAAGAGTAAAGAGCCTGAGTAGTAGCCTGTTTGTTTGGTGAGAGTGAGCGAAGATGGATCAGCCAGACGATGGCTTTCAAACGATCGGTTCACAGAAAGGGAAGTTGAAAGACATTCGATGTGACCCTGCTCTACGGCACTCGAAGTCGCAAGATGCAAAGTTGTCACATGACATCGGGGGTGGGGACGTTACACAACAGCACTCCTGATGGGTGCACTGCCGTGTATTATTAAGCGGAGTGTCACACAGGCTCTTGACAGGGATATCAATGCACGCATGCGCACAAGTAGAGAGTAGTATATTGCTCGCCGGAAGACTCATACTTGAGCAAGCTAAACTCGTGCTACCTGCTCAAAATTTGTAGTATTGGGATTAAATACACATTGCCATCTTTCACTGCTATTCTTGGATTACTTTGACTTCTGTCCGCCCGATTATCTACTTGAGCTCTTTCTGTGCTAACTTGATGGTACTATCCGGTGACGTCAGCCCTGGCAGGATCGGTGGGGCTCTAGACCCTAACTTATTTACATATTGACCCAGCAACTGCAGCCCCCATTCCTCCCAATATTCTGTCATAGTAACTGTTTGTCTACAGTTCAGAGCATACACAAAGGCTATTCTTACTAAAAAAATCTCATCTCTTCTTCCTATACCTGTTCACAGTTTCTGTGAGTTCAACCCGATAGCTCCCACAAACCCACGAAGTCCACAACCGTCATCATGGCCAGAAAGCGCAAGGAGGATGGCTCGATCAAAATCGAGCTCAAGCAACCTGACAGATCGGGGCCGACAGGCAAGACGCTTTTGCAAATCGCCGAGGAGAGGGGCCTTTGGGATAAGGCAAAGCAGAGAGAAGACGCGCTAGCGAAAGAGAAAGAAAACGTTGAAGATAATGACCTCAAACTTCCTCCTGGTGTCGAACGTGTGATGGACACGCTGCTCTGGTCCCTAAGCTTGTCCATGCTGCACTTTACCCTAGACGTCCTGGTTCATCACCAGTATTCCATTAACAGGATTGTCTGGTCCACCGTTTGCATCAGAGCGGCTCAGGCTCTACTAGGTGAGTTCCTGAGTTTTTTCCTAAATCCTCACGACCCCCCTGGCTAATTGTGTTTTCCCTCCTTTCAGTCTTCGGCGTGCTTGTCTACGTTCTTCACCCCCATCCATCGAGCACCTCTTTTGTCCCTGGCCTACCTCGACGACTCCAAGAACCCCTTCGCCAAGCTATATTCTTTTTCACAAGCGTCTGCGCAGGCTGCTACTTGATTCACATAACTAATATGTATGGATACATGGCTGTGATGAAGCAAGCTCCCCCCATTGGTTGTTTGTGGATATGGTCCGTTATTGAGCTGAAACTCCAATGGGCAGTTCTCAGCGTTGCTGCAACTGGTACATTCCTTTGGCAAAGAGGTTATAGCATCAAATGATTCATGGCACAGCTTGATGCTACTCCCTCCAATGTTATCCACATACTAAACGAAAACAGGTTCGGGGCGTTCCGTGACACAAAGGCCATGGTAATGGTGGTTATCAGTTCTGTTCTATCATGCCGACCTGCGCGTTTTTCTGTCTCATCGCCATGTACTGGTGCCTGTGACATCCCGCTAGGCAGATTAGGTAATCTCATTGTAATCCGAGTCCTTAAGACCTGTTTAACCAGTTCAGAGCTACCTGGAGCTAAACCGTGGCTGCCACTGTTGATAGGTCCCTCCTGCCATATTTGTATCATGCAGCAGTGTTCCGGGGTTCTCAATGCCATTTTCATCCCACATGGGCAAGGCCTTTCTCACACTCACACCTCACTTGCTGTCCAGTCAACATGGAGATAAGGCTTTTGAGTTGATCCTTCCTGAGAGATGTGCCAAGGATGAACAAGTCGCATCTGTCCACAGGGGTTCCTTCTTGAGACAAGAGAATGTCTACAGAGTTCTTAGACCCAGATGTCTCTAGCCCGTTTTTAGCATCACCGATGCCCATTCTGCCCTTAAGTTATCTGAGCACACTATATGTCTTTAGACATTGCCATTACCTTTGCAGTGCTCGGTTCTTGTATAAGTTGAGTCATTTTTACAGTCGGCCATTCACCTGGAACGCCAAAGCACCATGACCCCGGGCCGCCTCCGTGTCCTTCTGCTTGGGTCACTGCTTGTTCGTCGAACCATCTCCTTGTCGCCTGCCAACTTTTCCAATACCTCGTCACGAGATGTCGTTCGGCGTGGCTTCATGTACGAGCATTGCACTGTCCCAGGTCTTGTGGCCCTGACTTTCGACGATGGGCCATACAAATTTACATCCCTGATCTTAAACTACTTGGACAAGTACAAAGCGAAGGCAACTTTCTTCATCAATGGCGAGAACTTTTCGCGACTTGATGATCCTTCACAAGAGTGGATTGGCATCCTGAAGCGGATGGCAGAATCTGGTCACCAAGTCGGATCGCATACATGGTCCCATGCCAACCTCATGGAGATCGACTTGCCTACACGACAAAATCAGATCAGGCAGCTCGAGCAGGTGGTTGGAAATGCCATCGGCAAGACGCCAACCTATCTTCGGCCCCCGTATGGCTACTGTTGGGATGAGTGTATCAATCAAATGGAGAGCATGGGTTACCGCGTGGTTAACTACGATCTCGATACCAAGGATTACTTGTACAACGCCCCCGGGGCCATCGAGGCATCCAAGGCTGTTTTCTCAAGCGCGCTGGACTCGGGGCCTCCATCAAAGCAGTCCTTCATCGTTCTCTGTCACGATGTCTTGGAGCAGACGGCTACGGCGCTGGTGCCCTTCATGCTCGACAAGATAAAACAAAGCGGATACAAGGCCGTGACAGTTAGGGAATGTCTGGGCGACCCTCCTGAGAACTGGTATCGGCCAGTTTCCGATAGTAATCATCCCGTGAAACCCGCTCAGACGAACAACAACAACAACAACAACAACAACAACAACAACAACAACAACAACAACGACGACGACGACGACGACGACGACGCAAAACCTAGGCCAAGTTCACCACAAAAACCACCAACCACAGTCCCAGCGCGACCCATATCCCCGTCAGCCAAGTCCGAAGGTTCACGTCATAAGCCCTGTCTCCATTGGTACGGGGGACAATTTAAACGCACCGGGTTTTTTGATGTCTTCCCCCTATCTTGGTTCCTAGCCGTACTTGTTGATGTTGGATTTTTGCTTTTGGTCAAACATTAGTCGTTTCCCAATCTGAGTGACAGGAGCGTTGAACAACGCCTGCGAGTTTCTGTGGGTTAGGAGCACGGTAGACTGTATAATGTACAATGTATCATTGATCCAAGCGGCTACTTGCATGCTGATGTCCTCGCAGTTATGTCTGGCTTCTTCTTGGCATTTCTGGACACTCTGGCATGGGCTTTGTGGAGCATAAACCCACTCAGGGCTCCAGCAACATTTGCAACTACCTGTTAATCGTCAAAATCTCTGATATTGTCAGGTTAGTGCATATGCCAGGGCTGTTTAATGATCAACCATAATCGCTGAGAGCCAGACTCCGCGGTTCCTGGCCAATCGATTCTCGCCTTTTCCCACTTGGTCAGGAAATCTGTGTCTTTATCACAACCTACAGACACGCCTAATGCTTCTTTTGTTCGACTTTGAACCGAGTTTTGGCTTCTCCTCACCAGGTGGCACTTTTGTGGCAGTTTGAGCCGAAAGGTTCGAAGTGGAGGTTGAATGGACGGAGGCTTTACATTTTCCGTATATTCCATGCGTTCCCCATCACCGTGCACTCTTAAGCACATGTAGGGCTTCTTTGTGTCTAGAAAAGAAGTACGGATACCTTCCATGTATGACCACGAACACCTTGAGATGTGGAGTGTCACAAGGGTATATCCAACACCGGTTTCAATCTCGAGTAATTTTGAAGTCTTGTAGATAACTGCTTTTTATTTGGTATCGTTGAGTACTTTGTACGGCTAAGCGTCTAACCAGTGCGGGTGGAAAACCTAAGGTAGACAGTGTGTACTATATCTATCGAACCGAGCTAGTTATCATGATAGTATTAGATATAGCATCCGTAGCGGAGGAGCCTAGGCTGGTATTGGTCAACTGCGCAGTAGACGGTTATGAGTTGTTGAAGATATACCTACCTCACATTCCATGAAGGAACTCAGAAGTTAGATTGTTAATTAGCGAGTTTAGAACAAGAACTGAACACAAGTGATCGTAGAGGTAAGGATGATCAAAAAATAGTAATAAAGAGAGTTCCTTTGTTGGAGGTAATACCAGAATCGTAGCTCGCTGAGTATCTGAGACACTTCGTAGTGCTCTGGAACCAGTGATGAAGCAAACCACCGGAAACAAAATTGGCCGTTTAGTAGTTTAAGGTATAAAGCCCATACCGTTGTTGATCCCGGATGTAATCTCCCAAGGATGCCTTACTACAAAATTCCCCAACCAACACTTAAAGCGGACTCGGGTAATGTAATAAGTATGTCTGGATTCCGCTAAAATAATTCCGAGAGTTCTATGGCATTGCGTCGAAGTGTTCCTGTGCCTCCAGCCTATGGAGTCTGAAAGGTCTTGCCAGTCTCGATGATACAAAAGTTGACTCCTTTATGCACAATCGATGCCGCCACGAGAGGGAGAATCTCAGAACCAGCATGAACATCACAGAAATCAGAGTCTCGCTACTGTGGAAGAATTGATCTGAGGAACTTACACAATGGCAACTATCTGTGTATTCTATCAAAAGGGCTTCGTGGTATGTCTCTCTAGTCAGCTCATATTGGGCCCTAGGAGGTACGCCACGACCGCCGATTTCTGCTTTTTGAGGTGTTCCCGAGCGGGACAAAACGTAAGAGTATGCGACTCACCTCTCACCAGCATGTGCCTTGCTTGAAGAAAATCGTTACAGTTCGATGGTGAAAGCAAATATTGTCGTTCGCTACCATGGAAGAGACCAGGAAGGTATCCGAGATCCCCTCTATGTTTCCATGGATCCAAACATCAGCTGCTTAAACCAGATTTCGGTCGAACTCTACGCGAGTGCTACTGTGGCCTACCAAATGAGCAACCAGTTCGATGTATGGTTAGACCCTATTTTGGAATTGCAACAATTCTCATCTGCATGGGTGACGTGCAGACGATCCGTTTTGGCACAGCCGTTAATACGGAGACTTATCACTCAACAACCACGCAACCTAGAGCATGGTATTCATCGATATTATACATCACTTGGTTCTCCACCAACTTACAGCCGCCTTCAGAACTTCTTGGTTGACTTTCATTGATGTAGCCCCGCTGCTGGTCACGTCTGAGGCATCGCCGAAGGATACGTAAGACACTAGAGTCAGACACATTAGTAGTGCTAGATAACTGGATGAACTAGGGCAGGGTTGGGTGGTCCTTTTTCCCCCTAACTGCTAAGAGTAGATAGTGAAAGGCTTTTAGTTGTTCATTAATCACAATGACGTTAGGATGATACCTAGTTGCTCCAATATTGAGGTTTAGATTAAAGCAATTGGAATGATCCGAAGGACCCGATGACAAAAAGTCTACCACTCATGGGAAAAGATAATGTTGCATTGAGGGCGAGCCACCTTGATTGCCTAAGTGCCGAGATCGGGTGATATAAGGGCATTTGTTCCCGCTTTTGCGACGGATCAAGACTAAGTACGTTGCGTTGGGGGTCTTTGTAAGGCTGAGTTAGCTGCCATAATGGCCTACTGCTACAGGACAGGGAAATAGAATGGTTGGGTATTGTTATTCTTCTTTCTACTAGGGTTGGATTGAATGTCCTAGTTACCATTGTATCTTCAACGCCTGAACCGTCCAGTTAACGTAAAAGTAAGATACCCCTTCCTTGGCTGTTTGCATTAGAATCATATAATGGAACCGTTAAGTACTTAGGTTCATTGCGTCTTAATACAACAGGTGGCTATTCTGCAAACTTGCTATTAATCAATGCTAAATTGCGGTGATTTCTTTCTTCCTTATCCATCTAATGCTATGTAGTAACGATGGTGAAAGACTTCGTGTAATGATCCAGACAGACCTCCTGAGACGGGTTCGATGGTTGCCAGGCTGATGGACTGAGAGATAGGAGTTCTCACACAATTAAAGTGGCCGTTGTGATCACCAGTTGGTAAGCAACTGTTTGTATGGCTGACTGGAGAGTTTCTTGGGCCAGATGGCCCTGCTTGGAATTGATATACATCTCATGCACTCTTGTGGCTTCCCTTCCTTCTTCCTCAACAGGACAGACTGTTGAGAGTCAACATCCTTGGGTGTTGAGGAACACTTTTCCAATGTTCAGTTGTTGGGGGCGGATATCCGAGTTTGATGGGTCACAACTCCCTTCTATTCCGACCAGTGAGTTTCACGGAAGCCACTCTCCCAGATAGAGTTATTGTTGGTCGCGACACTTGCGAGGAAACTCAGTCCACTCGCTTGTAAGGGTTGGCGGGCTTATTGTGATCGTAGAATATGCTGACTTAAATACACCATCCCCTTAAGTTCTTAGCGATTCAAAATTCTTCGTTCTATATGGAGGACGGGAGATATGTATGTCCTTGCCCATCATTCCAATCCCATTTGCCAGATCACCAGCAATCGTTATCAGCGTTGAATTTACCATGCAACTGGATATGACATCGTGTGTTGAAACCCAATTATGCTAGTTCGAGAGGAAAATGGGAAGGGGACTGGCGTATCATTACCTGAGGGTATTGTTTAGGTTGGCCCCCTATAGCGTCCAACATATTTTGCAGACAAGCAGGATCCCCCATCTACTCTTTTTTCGTACAAACTACAAAATAAGTTTCACACGCCCTCCTGGGGCAGCATAGATCTTTGTTCTCACCGGTTTTCGAACAAGGTGTGATAGGTGCCCGCATGTGCTATAATCACAGGTTAGAGGTATAAGCTTGGCAGAGCATTACTTTTACATTATCGGATCAGATGCTTATCTATTTTTTCTGATATCTCTCGTGCAATCTACCCTTCTCATCCCTCTATAGTCACCCGTATACCTGTCAAAGCACATTTGTTGGTAACCGGCGAATCAGTCGATGCGGAGTAAGGTGACGAGCTCCATACATTATGGTATTCATTCCTTTTGCACTTATGATAATCGGAACGTCCCATTCATGTAGACGATCCAATCGGCGTCTGGCCTTTGATCTCCTGTTACAGGTATATGTATGTATGTATATGTATGTATGTATGTAGCTCTTGCTTTTATCACCGTACTAACACTGTCCGAAGAGCCATAAGAAGTAGTGTTTACTTGAATCTGTGTGACAACACTTGTGACATGCTGATGGCTCAGAAGTCATTGATTTGTTTGATTCTTAGATTGGGCAGGCCGCCAGGCAATCCGTACAGGCAGCCTGTACTAAATCTCCTGGAGCTTGAAGGGTGTTGGTAGCGACATCGCTTCATATCTCTGTCTTAGCTATCTTGCAAGATATCATGGGGGCAACTAAGTAGATGGTGTAGCGATTCGAAAGGTAGTCACTTTAAGTTAAGCTTTGGTCTTGATCTCGTGCATTCCACCCAGTGGTGTAGACCAGGTCTGGATTGGACAACGACGACCGGGTGACAAACTCGAGTTGACAATAGAAGAGGGGATTCCCTATGATCACACATGTGTTCAGCAACAACAATAGACTAGTTATAGCAAGCGTCTTTTCATTCTCACCCAGGTACTAGTGTAGTTGTGTTGTGTTTCAGAGTTGCCGCCCATAGTTATCACTCAATTTCCCTCACCCTGCGCTCTTCCTGGATCTGAGCCAGCTCAGTATACAGAAGTCATGCATGACGCTGTAATTTTCGATCAACTACTTACTGAAATGATTCGACTGCCTTAACGGTGGAAGTTGGTATATTGGAAACCAAAGATTAAAATCGGCATGGTTCAATAACCATCACTTGTCAGCGAGGGGAGCGTTGGCTTTCCTGGTCCCTGGTCCTGCCGTAGCTAAGGCAGCTTTTGGTCTATGTTTAGCTAACCTCCAACGTTGCAAGGAGAATCGTTGACGCTACATCGGTGATGCAACAGTGGGCTGAACATCCTGGCACTGTGAAAGGGATTCCGCTCGTAATGTTTTGCAGTGAAGCACGTACGCACGCTGATGACCCCACCAAGAAGCATTCTGTTATCTTATCATCAAGCTCCACGATGGCGGGGTAAGGGGTTGAAACCTGGATCAGATCAACAATTCTTTAAGAGTTGGCGTTTGTATCTTGAACAAAAACCCTTAAATGACCGGCAGTGTAATTGGACAAGTTGCGATAGGTAGGTAAAGGTAGAAAGTGACTCGCTTGAGTAGAATATCTTCTGTTGCTTTTGCACCAGCAACCAAGATTGAAGTCAATTGGTACCTCTGCTTGTCTCCTTCCGTGCGGTGGATGATTACGTACAGCCCACTTTCACGTTTCAGCGGTGCAAAACGTAACCCTGATTTCAAACCTCCGATGGTCGCTCCGTGGGAGGTTTAATGTATCCTTGGACTGTTCCTGTACGTTACCGGATGCAGTTTCGCTTCCGTTATCTACCTACCGAGTCAACTGTTTCCCCAGAGATCTATGTAAGACATCTTGAATTCTCAATTTATATAAGGGTCGATTCTTCCGGACAAGACATATGTGTGTCAAGCAGACGTTGAAGCGAAGATTCACGAGCTGTGGTATTTTACCTATGTGACATTCATGTTATCATAGTCGTTGTCACAGGTGCGAGTAGTTATGGCTGACAGTCTTAGGCAATGGTATCTTTTAATGTTCTTCAACTTCGCTAGCCCTAGCGATCTACTTGAGCGTGGTTTCATGATTAGCGAACTATTCATGGGGGTTTGATGGTGGTCCACTGACCTGCCTTATTTGTTAGCGGCAACATTGCATCCTGGTGGAAGAGCAGGCTTCAACAGCTATGGTGGTCCACATATCCCGTGTTGAGTTCCCGAGTTCAGATCGGGCAGTAAGGCCTCGAACAAGAGACAAAGCTTGGGCTCCTCCCAGCAAGCCTCTCCGTTCCCGATAGCACAGCAGAGCGATATTAGAGGAAAAATGACACCAAAATCTAGTGATCGGAGAGCAGAAAGATGTTGCTTCCACTCTTGATAATTACAATGTTTCTTACTATCGTTATTATTATTAAGTTTTACTGGTATTGGGAGTTTAACGGTTTCCATGACATAGATTTGTAGCATTTATACCTGAAATGTAGAAAATTCGTGGGACATATGTTCAAAGATCTCTGTTACATTGACTTATATCGCACAGCAGGAGAGCATTAAAGGGTAGTTTACTAGGTTCATGCAACATCGCAATTAAAGATTCACCAGTCTGGTGTTCAGAAGTTTGAAGCACTAATGGCAAGTGTAGTCCGTAAGTAATTTACTGTATTGTACGGGTTATTATGGGCGGGAGTCATGAAAGCAGATTCGAGCTCCACATAGTTTCAATTCCACAAACATACTGTAACATCAAAGCAGGGATATCCTCAGCGCTTTGTTGATGCCGCAGCATTCCGCGCAAGCCGTGGGCGTTCATCAGCGACCCAAGCAGTCTGTTTTCTCGTCACTAACTGCTTCAACAAGTTGATATAGAGTGATATCAGATATAATATCAACTCCTATCGTAACCGTAATTGTCTGATGCATATGTGGTGGGGCGGTGCAGAAGGATTACTGTTATAACTACTGACATTTTTATTACTGACTGCCTTCTCGTTGTTTCATCCTTTGAGGTTTGTCAAACAGACCTTGTTACATAACCTCCAGCGCAGCAGACGTTTGTTACCGCGGTTAAGGGGACAGGTACGTGAGAAGAAGCGTGATTCCTGAGGGTTGCTTGCACCGCTGCCCAATCAATCTATCGTCTCACCTGCTCAAATACTGTCAAGGGTTGACTCAGTTGATGCATCTTGATGGCTCAACGATATAGATACACGCTTTTATTGAACGCAAATCTGCAGGGCCGCGTAAAGGGGTAACAGACCCGGCAGGCAACAATTGGTCTCTCTGTTCCTACGCCATGCGACAGCCGCGAGTTGCATGGCCACTGGGCCATAAGAGCTGGGTAATATACCGATGACGACTATCTAACTCGGAGTTGGCATCTTGCTCACCTTTTGAGCCGAGTCGGCGCTCAATAACAAGCAGCTGTTATCGTTGGTATGCTTGCCTGTACTTGTAGATAGACCCTTGCTATATTGCGAAGCAGATGCATGAGAGATCAGGATAAGCAGGGACGCTTGTAGGAGTTCCAATTGCTTGGCTTTCCACGCTGGTAGAATCCCCAGAGGATTCCGCTAGGTACTGCGTATACATAGTGCAGTCTCAGATAGTGTTGGACCAACACACGTACTGACTGGTAAGGATACCTAGTATGTCCTTTTACAGCGATATGTCTGCGAAGCACTGTAATTAGCAGTTGGTACACCCATCCTTGATCTATCTTGAGGGGCCAAGTAATGCCTGGTTCTATGACAAAGGACGACAGCTGGTCGGTAGAAGTTCTGACTCATGGGAGCTGTGGATGCCAAGCCGGGACGGCTGAATAAGTATAGAAAGTATCCGCGATCTGATGAACTGACACCTTGCTCCAGGCTGGATAGGATGGATGATACACTGCTGTTGCAGTCCCCTTTCCACTTAACCATTCCAGGTATCTACATTTACTGACCACTTAACTCAGTCAGGTAGTGCATAGCACTTGCAGATGCAGCGGGCATGTAATTAGTAGTGTATGTACATGCTCTTGACATCAGATTACCGAGGATCGCACGGAGGACGGGGGAGCTGGCGGCTGGTGGCGGTTGGGCTTTCTTGGTTGGATTGCGATTTGCCCTTTCGGATCAAAGTACCTACACTGTTGTACCTATATGTGCGGTACCACGAGACTCCCTGCCGGCTTCTTTGCTTGGTTTGGGTATGGCGTGGCTACCTAGGTGGGTTAGCCCGGCGAGGGGCTTAGGGCAGGCCAGGGTGGGCGGGCATGCGGTGTCGTAGTCTCGGCAGCTCCACACAGTTAACATTCATAGCTTGATACTGTGCGAATGACCAGCTAGCGCCACTTTGACCAGCGTGAATTTGCCTGCATCAGCTCTCGAACATGCGCCCCAATTTCGCCATGCGAAGCATCCCACCGATTTGGGCAACCAAGCCAAGCATGGAACCTAGGGGATCTGGCTCAGGGGCCCAGGCGCGGCGTTTCTCGTTGTGCCCTGCTGCCCTTCCCTTCGATGCCTTGCAGTGCAGGGCCTTGCGTGGTTCGCTTCCACGCTTCGCTGCCGGTCAGGCCCGGGCCCTTAGGTTTCTTGCTGCTTAGGTTTTCGTTCATTCATGCTGACCTCCTGCGTCCATCCAAGCAGTCCACTCAATCCATCCAACCCTTCCAATCCGTCCAGCTGGGTGGCCTTTTGGCTCTCTCTGCCTTTCCAGTTTCTCTGCATCTGACGCGACCCTCTCTTCCTCTGCTTCCTCTGCTGCAAACGAAGGGGCGCACAATCGCAATTGCACAATCCTGCAGCACGCAAGGAGTTCGCATACCAATTGAGCAAGGAAGAGCATGCTGCGGTAGACGTTGCTGGCGAGCTGCTCCTTGTTCCTGTTCGTGTCTCGCTCCAGAGCTTCCGTCCAGGCCTCCATCAACTCTTCCCACCGCTCTGCTGTTCCGGGTGTTGCTGCTCGCTAACTGCCGCCCGCCATTCATCTGCTGCTTGCTTCAGTTTGCTGCTGCTGCCGCCATCGCTGCCTTCTGTGTGCCTGCACCTCACAACCTCCCACCCGCCGCAGCACGCAGGACAGCTCCCCACCACCCCGGCTACGGAGGACCCAGCCTCAGCCTTCTCTCTGTTTCTTTCCCTCTCTCTGTCTCGCATCCTAGCTCCCGTTCTGCTCTCCAGGAAGTGCAATTCGCCGGTTGCTCAGCCAAGTTGTTCTCCGCCGTCCACCGTCTCACCACACAAACCACAAACCACACACACCACAAACCACACTGCCAGTCTGCTCCAACCTCGCACAGAATCCCGCCCCAAGGACCATGACTGTGTCGAGTGACGCTGGCATCAAGCTCGAGGCCGCTGCCATGTCCAATTCTTCGTCATCGTCCTCTTCGCCGGCCGCGGGCGGGACTGCGGCCACGGGCGATGAAGCTGGTATGTCCTGTTCCCTGCTCCCTGCTCCCTGCTCCCTGCTCCCTGCTCCCCTAACCCCTTCCCCTTTCCCACCAAGCAACACCCCACCATCCGTGGATGCGATGGATGGATTCGCAATCAATCCAATCCTCTATCTATACACGCACATACATACAACGCAACACATGGAACCCCTATTGCATTGCCTGACCATTTATAACTCGGTCTTCCAATACTCTCTGCCTCTACTCTGTGCGCTGGCGACATCGCTGCTGACAATTCTCCTTTCCCGCAAGAAGCCTCGACCATCATGGTCAACACCAAGGCTCCGGCCCCCTTCCCCCCGCCCAAGACCGACAAGCCGCGTCCCCATGTCTGCAGCACCTGCCAGCGGTCGTTCGCTCGTTTGGAGCATCTCAAGCGCCACGAGCGGTCGCATACAAAAGAGAAGCCGTTCGAGTGCCCCGAATGCGCCCGTTGCTTCGCCCGTCGTGACCTGCTCCTCCGCCACCAGCAAAAGCTGCATCAAACCACCACCCCGTCCTCTCGTCCCCGTAACCGCCGGGAGAGCGCAAGTGGGGCGGCCCCAGGCGCCAGCCGCGCCCGGAAGAATAGCATCGCGGGGCCCAGTGCTGCCTCTGCTACTGCTGGCGTCGCCTCGGCCGCCAATATGAGGCCCAGGGCAAACACCATAAGCCATGTGGATGGCACGGCCATGCAGATGATTGCTGCCGCCAATGCCTCGGTATCTCGCATGCCTCCCACCCACAGCCGCCACCCGAGCCTGCTCGGACTGCCTACTCATGGTCTGGAGAACTTTGGTATGGCGTCGGCTCTGGCTCATCGGGGCAACACTCTTGGTCTGCCCAAACTGGAGACTCATAGCATCAATGGGATGGATTTCTCCAGCGGGCTGCGCACCGCGCCGCCAATGGGCTTTGGCTCTGACTTCGACATGGACGGCCTCTTCTTCGTGAACTCTCCTGGCTCTACCATCAACCCCAATGCCCTGCACTACAGCGACTCCCCTCCTTCCAATGCTATGGACCCGCTCTCTCCTTTCTCGCACGGCCTGACGGACATTTCAAGCGGCCAGGCGCTGGACGACGGTTTCGACTGGTTGTCGGGCTTTGAGCAGCAAATGTCATTCAATAACAACACGACCACCGAGACCACGGGCGACGGCTCCTCGCCTTCTGCCATCAGCACGACGAGCCAAAGCGGCATCAGCGATGTCATGGTGGATGGTTCGAACCATCATTCGACCGCCACCACCACTACCACCACCACTTCTACCTCAATATGGCAGCCCTCTCTCATGACTACGCCACAGGTATCGAATAACCCCTTTTCTCTCGATCTTAATTCCGTCTTTCCCGACCTCTTGAGTGGCGCACCCGTATCACCCCAGCCATCTTCGGCCAAGACGTTGAATGACTCGTACTTCTCTACGCCGCCGCCCTCGATGAACTCCATCAGTCAGCAGCCCGTTATTTCAGGCTTGAATGGCCAGAATGTAAACCAATCCATGAGCTTTGGTGCCGGCCCGGAAACGCCGTCCTCGATGAATGGTAGTAATCATGGCACCTTACCCGTCTCGACAATCACTGATTCAACAAGAAATGCCATCCTAGGTGCCCTATCGGCCTGCCAGGCTTCCCCGTTTGGAACGCGGAGATTGTCGTTCGCCGCCCCGAGCTCACCCTTGACCGTTCAGCCGTCCCCAGCGAACAGCACCACCCCCGAGCAATCCGTCTCCCTCCCGAGCACGCAGAGCCTTCAGCGTTACGTCGGAGCCTACCTGCGATACTTCCATCCCCACTTACCCTTCATCCACCTACCGACGCTGTCCTTCGAGCTTCCGACGCATCTCACAAGCGGGCAAACTAGCGGCATTTGTGGGAGTGGCTCCCTGCTGCTGTCCATGGCAGCCATCGGTGCCCTGTTTGAGCTGGAACATCAGGCATCCATGGAGCTGTTTGGATTGGCTAAGAAGATGATCCAACTGTATCTTGACGAGAGGAGGAAAGCGAACGTAAGAAAAGCAGAGTCCATCCGGCTCACGTCCGTGTTGGCGGACCATAATTCGCAACAGCAGGAATCCCCCGTCGAGACCCCAGTGTGGTTAGTCCAAGCGATGCTTTTGAATGTTGTATATGGTCATAACTGCGGGGATAAGCGTACGGGCGAGATTGCGTCGACCCACGCCGCCGCGTTGGTAAGTCTCGCCCAAGGAGCAAATCTGTTTCAGCCAGTATCGGTCGAACCAAGCATCAAAGATATTGCCATGCCCGATGCAGACGGCATTGGCGGTTGGAATGGTTCAGGTTACACCCTTGCCCAAGAGCACGCCGAGTGGCTGCACTGGAAGGTAGCAGAAGAGCGCAAGCGAACCCTCTTTGCCATCTTTGTCGTGTCTAGCCTCTTAGTGTCGGCATATAACCTCTCACCAGCCTTGACCAATTCTGAAATTCACCTGGACCTCCCGTGTAACGAGGAGTTCTTTGCTGCGCGGAGCGCAGCCGATTTCCGACTAAAAGGTGGAGTTTTAGGGGCATATCACAACCGGATAACCTTTCACGAGGCCCTAGGAGAGCTGTTGCGGAGTAGTGACAAGCTACAGCACCAGAAGCATCCGTTTCCTCTCCAGCTGCCGCTCGGGTCGGCTACCAATGTCAGCGATCTACCTAAGACCAACCTGAAGCCTAGCGCCTTTGGCTGTTTGATCCTGATTAATGCGCTCCACAATTATATATGGGAAACGCGCCAGCGCCATCACAGTAAGGCTTGGACCGACTGCGAAGTTGAGCAAATGCATCGACACATTGAGCCTGCTTTGAAGACATGGCATGCTGCCTGGGCGAACACCCCGTTTCACAGCGCGGAACGTCCAAACCCATATGGTGCCGGGCCGCTTTCGGCCGACTCTATTCTTTTGCTCGATCTCGCTTACATCCGTCTATTCGTTGACCTCTCCCGGGCCAAGGAGAAGTTTTGGCAGCGTGATTGGGATGGTGTGATTGAGGAAGTCTCCCGTGGAGCCGATGTCGTTCAGCATGCCGAATTTTCATTGACCCCGCAGTCAGCAACTGATTCGTCCGTCACAGATCCTTTGGGTGACGGCAATGGCTCCGTTTGCCGGGCAGTTGACCCAAAAGCCACACAATCCCTAGAGTTTGCCCCTTCTGGCACCATCAACTCTGCTCTCACGCAGCACTCGTCTCGCACCTCATCACAGGAATCATGCCATCGAGCCATGTCTCGTAGAGAGAAATTCTTGCGCAAAGCTGCTTCGATTGCTGCCGAATCCCTTTGCGCCTCTAGCAAGCTTGGCCTCTCCTTGGCCGATTTAATGGGCCGCGAGCTACCGCTGCAGGCATCACTTTATGTGTTCGACTGTGTTCTTGTCCTTGCTGAATGGATCTCGACACTTCAAGATCGTGTTGGCCGCTATCTTGGGGTTCTTGGGAGGGACAATGTGGACTTCACGCAAGTGCCTGCCATCGTGCTGCTTGAAGAAGAGGACATCAAGCTGCTAGGGAAGGTTGATGAGATCATTCAAGAAATTGAGAGCAAAGTGAGAGCAGGTGCAACTCGAGACAGCGGGAGAGTGAAGGGAGGAGCCAATGACAAGGACTCCGAACCTGTTGGCAGTTGCCATATTGTTGATGATGCGGGCTATGCTGCGAAGCTGCTGCGGCTGACTGCATACCTGTTCGACAAGGCACGGGTTTGGCCTGGTAAGTTCTGGAGTTTTGCTCTTTTGTTGTTACAATATTTTCATCTTGAAAGATGGTATTTGCTGATCATGGGAGAAGTGACTCGCTTGGCCACATCCTGCTTGGAGGTGTATGCGAGTCGTGTCAGTGCACGCGCCGAAAAGTCGGCCACTATCAACGACTGAACTGGTTCAAACGTTAATAAGCAATTTCCGCGCAATGGCATTGAAGCGACGTCATCGTTGGGGCTTGCCTGGCTGCCATTTGATCTGATGTCCACAAAGAACTGACAGCACGGTGACAAAGGCTATTGAAGCGCTTAATCAGGAGGTTTTGTTCTGTCTTCTGCATATTGCGTGCAGTTTCCTAAACAGCTCAGGCCCGCGGGGGCTTCATTTCTTGGGTTGTGCGCTGGGTCAAGATCTTACATTACGTTGCCTTCGAAATTGACAAAGGTGAAAGGGCCTTATTAGGGTCTTGATTGAAGAGAAGGTTCGGGCTGATGTGGGTTAGGATTTGGCGTCGATTTACACATCTCGGGTTGGGCTTCTCATGGTGCTGAATGTATGATTTGCTACAAGTTCGGAGGGCATGGGATGGTTGCTTTCTTTTCATGGCGAGCTACGAGTACGCTCGCAGGTGGCGTCATGGAGTTTATCGTTAGCTTTGTAGGCTTCTGGGTTTAAAAACATGATGGGAAAACGATGTCTTTTTTGGTTGTGGATAACAGAACACTCAGAGAGAGGAAGACAAGAAAAAGGGCAATGAGCCATCTTCATGAAAGAGTCGGTGACATGCCAGCTGTGTCAGCGGAATACCATATTGAAAACTTCCAACGTTGATACCAACCAAGCCTTCTTTTCTGACGTCAGTTGTATGTAGAACAATGCATCACGACGGGTTGCCGCACTGGAATTAATCAGCAGGAAAGAGAGGTATCATTTGCAGCTAGCCCGAGAGCGAATCTTTATGGTCATGAGATGTTGATTGGGCATGGAACATGAGAAAGGATACGGGGCTGGTATACGCAAGATGCTTTTTGGCGTCTGTTAAAACAGGAAGATAGTGTATCCTGTACTTTGCATGAAGGATACCTGTTCGAAGGATACCTGTTCGAGGGTTGTCTAGTTTGCAGTCAGCTAGCCTGCCTACTAGCTCAGCATACTATTTGGAGGCTTTAGCTATGTGTCTACTTCGCTCTGTCGCAAGTTGTGTTGAGGAGGAAAATTGGACCTTTTGATTTTACCTGATACGTATTAGGCGCTTCATGCAGGGTCCAGGCCTTTAAAGGGACAGAACGGCTTTTGCTTGTCGCCCTTGCCTTCTATTAAACCTACTCAGCAGTCTTTCATTGGTCGGAAGAGTTGTTGGCTCCATTTGAGCCTTTTCTGGCGGGTTTAGGTTCGACAATTTGCGATAAGGAGGATAAGGAGTTTTTTTTTTTTTTTCCTAACGGCTGGGCTTCTCGTGTTTTACTCGATGATAGGAGATTGAAGAGATAAAAGAGACGCGAACGGGGCACCTGGAGGTGGACCACACAGAATTAACGCAGCCTACAGGGTAAAAGCACATAGTTAGGCAAGTATATAGTTTTGACGCTTTTCTCCCTCTGTTCTTCAGCATCGCCTGCCAACAATAAAGCGACCAAATGCGTTTCAACCCTTGTGTTTGTTCATAACTTTAGACAGGGATCATGGGTCCAATCCTTCGAATTCTCACCCTCTGAATCAATACAACGTATTGAAAATAAATAGAAAAATACCTATTTCTTTTGGTTAAGTGAAAGCAGGGCTGAGCAAAGGAATTATTGAAGCATTTTGATGTTGATTTTTTGTTGTTGTTGAGTTGGAAAACTTTGTGTTACTACCGAGGGCCAAAGTACCCCCACCTATGATCAAACTAGATGGTTGAGTGTTGTACGCGTGGCAATGGCCTCCTTCCGGTTTTCACATTAGGTACCTAGCCCTTTTGTCTAGAGAGTAGCTGCGTGGGGGAAGGTCTAGACACAATCTAGTTGAGACCCAGATTAACATGGATCCTGTACTTGCCTTTGATGCATCCATCCTCCCCGCTTGTTGGTCGAACTGGGCCCAACCTGAAAAGAGCATGGAGAAACCTGGTTGGTAATGTATCAGGGGTTGGGCTCAGGGCGGTCAGCGACGTGAAGAATGGCAGAAAAAAAGCGAAAATGTTGAGCATGTCCTTTTGTCCAGGCGAGAAGCGAACCGGGTGTCTTTTTCACTCTTTTCTTGTTTCCTCTCTTTTTGTCCTTATATACGTTCCTCACA
Source organism: Thermochaetoides thermophila DSM 1495 (assembly GCF_000221225.1). Lineage (NCBI taxonomy): Eukaryota > Fungi > Ascomycota > Sordariomycetes > Sordariales > Chaetomiaceae > Thermochaetoides > Thermochaetoides thermophila. Next base: position 2,703,662 of record NW_006383038.1, read on the forward strand.
ACTAGTTTCTCAGTTTTCCTCCTTTGGTTCTGCCACTTAGTCTCCGAGATCATCAAAATGACGGCGACTACCACGACCACAACAACCAGAAGTCGCAGGGTGGATGGCCAAATCAAGACGGCCGGGCCTGCGTATCCCGACATTCAAACCATCAGGAACGCAATTCCTCCGCATTGCTTCCGGCCGTCGACTCTGCGTTCACTAGGCTATGTCGCGCGGGACGTCGCCATGGCGACGGCACTAGGTTGGGCAGCCCTTACCTATATTCCCCAGATGGAGCCCTTTGTTTTGCGCACCACGGCCTGGTTCGTCTATGGCTTTGTTCAAGGCCTCATCTGCACTGGTATTTGGATTCTGGCGCATGAGGCTGGCCACGGAGCCTTCTCGGCGCACCGCAAACTCAATGACTTCGTGGGCTGGGTTCTGCACTCCGCTCTGTTGGTTCCCTACTTCAGCTGGAAGTTCTCACATCATCGCCATCATCTCTTCACGGGCCACATGGAGAAGGATATGGCTTTCGTGCCACATACCAAGGAGGACCGCAAAAAGCGCCGCCTCGCCGACTTGTACCTTGACCGGGAGCTGATCGAGGACGTGCCAATTGTTCAGCTCGTCAAGTTGCTTCTTCACCAACTCGCCGGCTTCCAGATGTACCTGCTCTTTAACGTCTCGGCCGGGAGCAACAGTCAGCAACGCAAGGCTAGTTGGCTACGCGTCAGTCACTTCGATCCAAAGAGCGCCGTCTTTCGCCCCAGTGAGGCCGGCTATATCGTTCTGTCAGACATCGGCCTCGCTATTGTTGCCACAGGCCTGTATTTCGCTTCAAATGCAGTCGGCTGGAAGACGGTCTGTCTTCTGTACATTGCCCCTTATTGTTGGGTTCACCATTGGTTGGGTAAGTTATACCTCTTGTGAGACAGGCATCAGAGACTAACGCCTGATCAGTTGCCATTACCTACCTTCACCACACTCACCCTGAGGTCCATCACTTTGATGCCGAGAACTGGACCTTTGTCAAGGGGGCACTCGCCACCGTGGATCGTGACTTTGGCTGGATCGGCCGCCATCTCTTCCACGGCATCATCGACACACATGTCGTGCACCATCTTTTCCCGTTAGTAATCTCTTTATCACGCTCGTATGAAGTGGGAAACTGACCATGTCGTCGACAGCCGTATCCCCTTCTACTACGCAGAGGAAGCCACTGAAGCAATCAAGCCACTTTTGGGTGATCTTTACCACCGTGACGAGCGTTCTTTCGTTGGGCAGCTGTGGGCGTGCTTCACCAAGTGCAAGTATGTCGAGCCGGATCCGAACGTGCCTGGTGCGCTGATCTGGGCCAAGAATTAAAGGGTGGCCATGGAGCAGACAGGAGACAATCTATGAATTTCACGTACGAATGTCATTCCTTTCATGTTACATGCCAGAGGAACGACGAGAACGCGATCGATGTAAGTAAAATGATAGAAGATAGATTATAGACTCAGAACAGTCAAATTACAGAACAGAACCCGAGATGAAGTATTTTACGGAAGTGTGTCTATGCTCCTATAAGGAACTCCTGTTGTGACAAAGCATCTGAAAAACGCAGTCACTGTAGAGTTCCAGTCAGTGCCCGAAACTTTCACCCGAATGCCATAGGAACAGTGTGTTTTTTACTAAAGTTTCCGGGTTTCATGATACTTTATTCCTCCATGCTAGGAAGCCGAAGTTACTCCCTCTTCCCTCGGCGCAGAGAATGCTCCAAGTTTAAGCTTGACTCGCTGACACCGAAGCGGAAGTCGAAGTCGACAACCCCAACCAATCTACTCACATCCTCCATCAATCCCTCCAGATCATCGCACACTAGCGTCGTGCATACCTGGAGGACCGCAAACTCTGCATACCCCGGTTTTTCGATATTTCGCGGGCCTAGGATGTTCGCCAAGGCCGCATCCCTATGTAAATCGAGATGGTACTCATCCTCTCTCCCGGTTCGTGAACTGACCATCCTCACTGGCACGCCATCGGGATTGTAGAGCGCCACATCCGCGGATGACTTGCTTAATTTCATTAATTGACGTGTCATCTCGTATGGCTTAGGTAGCGGCAGGAAAGGGGGAAGGCTTTGTCCCGAAAGTAGTGAGTTGGAGAGAAGAGTAAGTGTCGACAAGATAGTGTGATGTGTGGGCTTGAGAATCTCGAGGACCTCGGCAAGAGCAGTGAGCCACTCATGATTGGCACTCGAAACAGAAGGACAACGTGAGCTAAGCGTCTGGGGACGACTCCGGAAACCTCCCGGGAAGCGGCCCTGACGTTCAGCACCAGAAAAGTCATCCATGAGTCTGTCTCGGACACGCAGTCGCGTCGGATGCATCAAGGTGTAGCTAGTTAAGATAAGATAAGACAAGATGCGGTTACTGCGTTTTATTATGTCGTTGTAAGCGTCGCGCGGGAATTTTCCGCCAATTGTGGGTTCCCATTTCTGGTATTCGGAGTGTTGTGACATGGAAGGAATCAGCATCATGAGCTTGCCAAAGATTTTGCGAGTGACCTTGTACAGATGATGAGCTGGCGTGCCATGCACATTGATGTCTCCTATGGTGCCCTGGACGTTGGACTTGAGGGTTGAATGGATGACGCCGAAGTAGTTGGCCAGGAGATAGAGAGTTGCTGAAAGGTCACGCCGCAACCATGTCCGATCAGTTAGAGGCGAAGGGAAGATCGTCCAGAGAAAGGCAACGAAGGTCCCTCCAGCAACGCAAGCAACGCGGTATGGAGCTAGCAAGTATGTCCTGTTATGGTCCAGGTCAGTGAATAAGCTCCTCTACCAAGGGAGAAAGGACAGAAGGAAGACCATACGGATAAAATGGCTGGCCCGATTTCTCAGCCGCCTCACGACCGATAGCAATGACCTGAAGTTCGTAGCCAATGATCATACACTGTGTGACAACAGAGATGATGATCGCTGGGACGATGCGAGGGTACTTGACAAATAAATAGTAGTTGATGCAGAGTGCAACCCATAGGAAAAAAATAATCCCGGCAACATGTTCGTTCACGATATACCAGACAATGAGAGAGCAAATCATGGCGAAAATGGTGCCCCCGATTCTGCACAAGAAGCCGAATAACGATTGACCAGATGCTGTTGGCTATGGTCAGAATACCGCGATTTTGCACGGGTAAGAGGACAAGGGAGATCTTAACACTTACTCATGGACATTCCAATGGCAATAGCAATCATAGCCCATACCAACCTCTGCTCGAAAAAAAAGTGCTGTGTGTGTTCCAGGAAAGCTAAAATGCCAACCGACATAGTAGCGCAAGCAACTCGGAAGCCAAATGAAGATTCTTCAGAGCCAAGAAACTTGGAGATCTTTCTCAGATGGTTACCAAAGTGCTGCCAGGCTGTCTCAGGAAGGAGGTGCTCAGGATCCTTCCTCCTTTTGTAGGCATCGCCAAAATAAACAACATTTCTGCTACTCTCCATAATGTCGGGAGATTCTTCGCCCGAAGAGTCTTCGTTGTTGAAAATGCCTCGGAGCCATTTCCTCAGACGACGGGTTGAAGGGACAATTAATCGTTTTTTAGACATCGTTCCATCAGCAATCTTTTCATCAGCAAAGTCGACAAGGTCCTGAACGGCTTCGCCCGATGCGTGCATCAAGTTTTCCAAATAGAGAATGATGTAGAACTGGACCTGGTCCCGTTCGCTTCGGAAGGATGAAGGGCCTCCACCGTCGTCATCTAGGTTAACACCTCTCTGTCGAACCCAGGTGCGCAGAAGCTCTCCCTTCCTTGAACGAAAAGCGTAAATCTTCTCGTCGATAACCCTGGCAAAATGCAAGTCGCCCGGCTGAAGTTCTTCTGCACCCTCAAGATCAGTTTCAAAGGGGTTTTGATTTGGCTGGCTGAACCTGCGGACCGGTTGTCTCTTCAGCCTGGGAAGGATACCCAAACAGATACCGGCATGTTCAAGGCCTTTGTCGATGGCTTCCGACAGAATTTCGAAGGGCTCTTGAACTTGCTTCATGACCTCGTCCCATACATGCTGTTCCTTCAACTTTTCGGCAATGATCTCGGCGGGAGCATCGCCATCGATAGTCCAGTCCGGACGCTCCGAAAACCGTCTGAATATGTCAATAATGGTGTTCATCCCGAGACTGCCGAGCTTCATATTAGCTAAGAAGAGCTTTTGAGAGATAAGGAGACAACGGATAATCATACATTGGGATATAGAGGTTGCGAAACAGTTTGAATATCTCCGCCAAATCTTTAGCATCCAGTCTTCCCCAAGCGATTTCACGCTTTGCAAAAGGAACGTCAACGTGCAGCTTTCCAACAAGTTCTCTTATCTTCGTGCCGGTTTCTTGAAGTGCATCTTCCGCCTTGTTTTCTCTGACGACCTTTGGTTGTTGGTCTTCTGGTGTTCCGTCATCTTCAACCTTCCCAAACAGGGTTTCGGGACGTGTGAGAGTTGAATATCTAGCAGTCGATTCTGGACTTGCCAGGTACGCTTTTTGCTGCGAGACCAGTTTCTTGAGCAGCCCGAAGCCGGCAGCGAACTCTTTAACAACGACCAAGCGGCTGCTAACCGGGAAGACAAGAAGATTGACGCCGAGGGCAATAGCGAGGGCCGTGAGCATGCTTGTAAATAGTTGTGTTACAAACATTTCAACGGCAGCCGTCGTTGACAGAGAAGATCCAAAGGTTACAGCAATGTTGACTAGAATGCTGTAGGTAATGATGGGGAGGTTGAAGGCCGGCAACTTCGCGCGAACTACGTTTCCGAACCAGATGCTAGCAAACAGCCATATGGCGCAAACGGCTGACTGGCTCGCGTTGTATTTCGGCGCAAGTCCTGGAGGGATCCCATCAGGTGTTGTGTGATGACGGGCTTGCACAGCGGACCAGAGGGCGAGCATGGACAAGGCTGTACCAAAACATACAGCCAAGAGGTTAAGAATAAGGTTCATAAGGAACTTGCCTCTCGGCAAGACGGACATTGCGAGGACACTCGTAATGGGAACGAGGTAACTGATTGTGCCAAAATAGGAGGCTACTGCGGGAGCATGGCACATGGCGATGCCTATTGTCGGTGGAAGCGAACCCCTAGAGAGAGTTAAACAGGTTGGCAAGGATTTCGAGAGGCTCTAACGCAAAGATGCACCTACTTCAGCATCGCAGTCAAAGTACTTGCATCAAGGCCCAACTTAGTGAAAAAAGATCGGACGAAGCCATGATTTCTTGACCTGACAGGATCACCATCATTCTTGACGGTGTTCTTCTGGCTGGTGCTATCCATCGTGCGTTGACGTTCGGACCTTGAAGTATTGCTAGCCCTTGTTGTTACACTCCGACGATTGAATACTGTTCGGTCACATTAAATTCAGAATCTGATTATCGCTGACCGTAGGAGACCTTTTGGGATGTGTCAAGGGGGCAAAGTCGAGCAGGCAGTTGTGATGACTGTGATAAGGAACGAACGGATAGACCACTTCATCTGTTGAAGAGACCGATTACTCTCCCGTAACGAAACTTAAGATCGATCACAGAGCTTCCCACATGTTTCGGGGCTGTTGGGAGGGGAAGTGATGGCAAATGTGCTTCGCGATGAACATTGTGAGGGGGGATTTAAATATTGGAAACGGTTGGGATAGATACGTCGTGATGTAGGGAGGAGAATGGGAAGCGGGGATGTCAGTGCCTGGTGGGGTTTGTATTCAACACCAACACCGGGAATGCCTGGCGGTCATCGCTCTTCCATTGCCTCGAATGGGGCAGTAATGGCAAAGATGTACAGCGAGGAAGTTTCATCTTGGCCGAAAGTTTGATGCAGATACTGGGCTGTATACGGATTGCAGACCGCGAGCGGTTTAGTGTTTCAGCTTGGCGGAGGTGTAGCACGAGCCATCCTTGCCATTCTGTTAGCTGACATTCTGAACAACGCCGGATGGATGTGGCCTCTAGGATCCACACAAACTTCATGTCTGGGACAGATCGGGTGGCAAAGAAGACTGCTGTGTATAACAAGTCTTCTGGGAGAACGAAGTGATGAAATCCAACCTACTCGGGGACTCAGGTCACACCTGACGACCTCCATGTGGAGACGGTCATGTTGCAGATCGATACAGCGATCAATGGCCCCACATCTACAGAGCTTGGCTTACGTCGTGCACTTCTAACCCTCACCTGCCCCATATTGGAGCGCTTGGTGTTGATCATGAAAACAGAAACAATAAGCAAGAATTCCAAATCTTGCATCAGCTGAATCTTTGCCGTGGTTTCTAACATCACATAAGACAAAGTCAGCGTAGATTGGTCTCTTATTCATAACCATGGTCTGAAACATGACTATCTCGGACATGGGTTGACTTGGTTGGGGCCAACACCAAGTTGCGTACAGTGAGCTAAGTTGCGAATCCTCATTACAGGTCCTCTTCCTTCTTATACGAGTCTAGCCGTGTTGGCCTGCTGATGTAACCTTTGCGTACCGTCTCTTGTATATAAGAGAGAAGCCAATTTCAACATAAATGAAATTGACATCTGTCATCTAAACAGCAAAGTTAATTGTTTCAACTGTATAATAACATAACGCTTAACTTCTCATATAGGTTATCATTCCCGCCCAGCGTTGCTGAAATAATGGGAGCTACAAGAGCAGCCACCAGCAACAACCATGCTGCTAGTCCCCCTACACCACCGGGCAAGCGAGCAACAACATTCCCATATGTATTTCTTGGCTCAATCGCTGCTGCATCTCTGGCTGCGCACAAATATCGGCCAAAGGGTTTCCCTCATGGCGAGAAGGAGGACTGGGAGTTGTCGGATTTAGCGCTACGTGCGCAGAATAGACGGCGAGCTGAAAGGGATTGGAATGGGTGTGGAGGGGCATATAAAGGACGGGAAGACCGGAGTCAGCATATGGGTGCAGTTTTCGAACATTCAGCATCATTGAACGGCGGCTGCTGTTGCTGTCTCTACGACAGGAATTGTCACTGTGAAGAGTTGACAAATTGTTCCAGGAATAGCAAGAACAGAAGTTCCAGGTCACTCCCAATTTCCCTTGGAACTCCCGGGAGGATCGACGGCGAGATCCCAGCTTTGACAATCGTTGAATATGCCAAAGAACCCTTTTATATCAAACAAAACTGGCGAGAGCACACAATCATGACTCGGGAGAAGGCCATTTGGATCAGATGGACATTGATACCTCAAGGAAGCTCATTAGCACCAAAGCAGGTGCTGAACAACTAAGATGCTACATCCCAGACCTTTAATGTTTCTCATGATGCCCATAATCAACGAGGATCAAGCGGCGTATCGTTTGATGCGGCTGGTATATGGCAGTGCCCTCATCATCTTGAGGAGCATTTAGAAAGATAAACAGGTGCCTTGGTTCAAGGCACAGTTCGGATGCCGAAATCCATGAGGATGTATAGTGAGCCAAGACTTCAGAGCCATGGACAAAGGACCAGACATTAGTGATGAGTAGCTACTTCTCAAGCCGTAGATTTATGTGCTAATTATCTATCTATGATCCCTACGTTATCCCGAGTTCAAGCCAGGCGCCACATATGAACCATGAAAGTATGCAAGCTAATGACTGCCCCCCTGAAGCCATAGGTTACCCCTCCTGATGCAAAGAAAGACATGTTCGAGATTCCTTTCAAGCAAGGTCATCATCGGTCTCGACTGCCACAACCTTTTGCCGCTTTGGCCTGCCTGCAACCATCTCTTCCTTGCTAGGGGTTGTCACTGACGATATGTTGTAGGTAGAGTTCTGAAAAGAACTCTTGACTTGCTCCTCTGACGTTGCCAGATCCTCCTTGTCAAATCCATTCCATCCTGCACCAGCGGTCTTTGCAACTAGGTAAGGGTTGATATCTGCTTTAAACCACTTCTCACCCCGAACAGTGCTCCTTGAACCCCCCTCTAGTGCTGAGAGAGCTGTCCTAGTGGTCCGCATGCGCTTTGGTCCTGCTCTGCCACCCTCACTTACAAGGTTACTATGTTTCAACCTCTGTCTTTGCAGGCGGACATCGTAAGCGACAATGCTTCGAACATAAGGCGCGACATCGAGGGTGATGAGCTCCATGTTTCGGTCAAAGACAGAGGGCTCAAGGTAAGAGGTCGGCTGCGTAGAATCGCTTGCAGCGATTGGGTCAAATGCAAATGCAAAATCCATGCGATTAATCACCGGGGCATTGAGTGGAGGTGTGGTGAAGCTCTTCTGCAGACACCGAATGGCCTGCTCTTCACTCAGGGGCAGTAATCGTGTGGTGTCGCGCTGCATTGTCACTGTGCGCTGGTGCAGGTAAGATCGTGCCAAAGACTTCATGGCAGAGGAGATCGGTATTGCCAAAGAGTTGTAGTGAGTAATAAAAGGCGTGTCGAGGTGCGTGACCCCCAAGATCCAGTCGTCTTGAGCTTTGGCAGAAGGTTCTGGCTGAGTGGTGTCAATCGCTTCCTAGATGAAAGGAACCATTAGCTTGGTCGACATTGTGTATGGAACTCAAGGGAGTAAAGACCAACCTCCATGAACACAGCAAATGATCTATCAGAACATATGTCTGCAGTACTCATTGTCTCAGCCAGTGTGTCATACGCCTCAAGGATATGCTGCCGGTCCCTTGCATTTTCCATGTGGGATGCCATGTCCATTGCCCAATCGTCGAGTCCCACCGAATCCTGCCAATGTCCCAAGTCGAAGGTCCAGGACTCTGATGTTTGATGCAGGAGTTCCTCTTCCACGAGTTGTGGGGAGAGTTTAGAATCGGCGATACGATCTCGGCAGAGCAAGTTCATCCCATACTGATATGTTCCTTCGCTAACCACCCTGATGATTTCATTGTTCTCATCCAAATCAACACCCTTGGGCCAGCGGGGAACGAACCAGTCAAAGCCACCTCTGCGGTCACCCACACCGACCTGGCACCAGTACTGCAAATCCATGGTCGCAGCACGAAGGTCGCAACCACGAGAGTCATATAGCTGCTCCACGGCCCGGCGAGTGAGTGCATGGCCCTCATTTGCAGCGATCAGAAGCAGGCGATCAACTGCAAGGTCCCTTGGGGGTATGCTAAATCTGAAGATTCCATACAGCCGAAGAGACTGCAAGGGAACGAGAGTTTCGTCATTGCAAGTCATGACGAAGGGGCGTTTAGACTGCACAATCAGGCCGATGACTGTTGCCCAGAACTGTTTATCTTCCTCGTACAAGATGTCAACCTCTTCGAGGAGAATCAAAGATTGTCTCTGGTTCTTCGTGGGTTCCTTCTTGGGGGGTTCAAATTTGACGTTCTGAGTGCTAGGCTTTTCCTGCCTGGCCACTGACCCTTTCAATTTTGGCTTGAAGAAGGCATTCATGGTGGACTGCTTGCCAGATTTGATGTCCTCTTCCACATTGTTTTGGGGAACCGGGCTTTCGTCATCTGGCTTCGATGTGACCTGGTGCTGTTGAACGTGATGATTCCTTGTCATATCGCCTATCTTTTCCAGGACATCCTTGCCGCTCCGTCGGCTGCTTGAGTTGATTTCGAAAACTTCGAAGCCCAGTTCTTTGGCGACGGCGTATACGACAGCTGTCTTCCCACATCCGTGTGGACCGCTGATGACTAGCGTGTTTGGAGTTTTGCCACGGTTGCGGTTAGATAGAGGCTTGACAACAGTTGGTCTGACGATTCCTCGATGCCCACTAGGAGTCCAGTCCGTGTCTTCATCTGAAGGCTCGTAGAAGTCTTGATCTTCCTCATCACTAGAGACGATAAAGCCATCTAGCTTTTTCTTCCGCTTCTTCTTGTTGGCGGTTCCTTTCGTTTTGGATCCGGTTTTGCCTTTGTCGGCATCCGGCGAACCGGTGTCCACAGACTGAACCATCAGGGCCTGCAGCCAGTCTCTCAAAAGGAATGCTTCCCGTCCAGGCTGAAGAATCTCCACGGCGTTGGCTGGAGCATATTTCTGAACCCAGTCCCGGCTTTCACATTGAGACATATCAAAGGCAGACAACTCCAGTGAGATGGAATGGAAGAGCCGAGCGAGCTGTGGGGGAGGACGAACGTTGAGCCCGTTGCACATTCTAGGCAAGCTCTGCTGGACTGACTGCACCGGGCAGGCTTTAAAAGTTTTGAGCTCGGGCAGAATACGAGCCTGCAGTTTGCTTCCGCTTTCGAAATGCTTGTTCGGAAGGCGAAGTTCTGGGGGAGGAGGAGGGAAGTTGTCCGTATCGATGTTGCGAACAGCCTTTGTGATGGCTGCGATGTTGATCGATTGGGACATGATATCGACCACAGACTCTCCAGGAAGTATTCTGACAATATTCCCCTTGGATTTACGGGGCGCATGTAACCGTGTTATGTCGATCGTGCGGACTGTTTCATGCTCTTCCCCTCGTATGTGCATCATACCTTTCCATGGCCAAGAAGGTGGCTTGGCCCCAGGGAACTTGATGCCCATGCTGTTGACGCCAAATTGTGGCATGTGATGCTTGATGGTCGGTATAGGTCGCGATCTCTTCGATGAGCATGGAATCGAGCTGTAATGTTGAGCTTGTATGTTGGTAAACGAGGATGTCGAAGTACTCGGATCGGAATCTTGTTGCTGCTGGACTGGAGCGGGCTTCTTGGTCCTCCCTAGAAAGAAGGGGTGAACTGCCTTAGCAGGTTTGGAGGATGAAAATCCAGAAACCTCAGCAGCATTATCTTTATTAACCGATGCTGACTGTTTTGACTTGAAGTCAGGATAAATCTTCCGACCATCGAGGATACTGTTGATCGCTTCGCCAATCCTGACCCGAGAATCAGGACTAATGCCATAGGGGATACGCACAATCATAATTGGGGGTTTTCGGTCATGCATTAATACTACGCTCCTCTGTGCATCAGCATCCTCCTCCCCTGCTTGAATCTCTTTAAGCTTAGGCGGAGAGCCAAGCATGCCTGTTTTTGTATTGAGTCTGGGAATCTTTGGTTTCTCCATATTCTCATTGGGAACTTTGGGCACTTTCCAAAGGTCTAGCTCCGGTGTTTTATCTCCCGTTGAATGGCAACGACTGGTCTGCTTGTCGTTGGTGTCACAAGCAGATGAGTCCAGTTGACCTGGGTCAATCTGAACGACAGTATCATCGCGGGCTGCTTGGCCATCTTGCTGAGCCAAGCTGGTCCCGGAGCAGGTTGGCTTTTCCAAAGTGTTGGTGGCTTGCCCTTTTTGTGCCAAGTCTTCGAGGGCTTGGTCATCTCCATCGTCTTGCTCCCGAGTGCCAGAGCTGTCACTGCCTTTGGGCAGCTTTACTAAGTGGGCTGTGATGTTTGACCCAGCAGAATGTCGCGTTCTTTTCCGAGGTGGTGCCTTTTTTTGTGTCTCATCGTTCCCAGCATCTCGGTCTGCCTTGCGACGCTGACCACGTCCATTTACAGACTGGGCACATTGTTCTGTGTTATTGTTGGTTTTGTCACTACCGGTTGCGGCATCAGAGGGCAACGATGCATCACAGTTCTGGATCGATGCATTATCTGGGGCGCGTTTAATCCCGGAGGGATGATGTCGGCTCAAGGTGAAAAAAGGGTGGATGGGCCGCCCATTTATGCAGTCTTGGGAGGGGGCATTGTTGGTCATTGTGAAGACAGCTAAATGGGCCATGAACGACGATCGTGCTGTTAGGAGCATGTACTATTAGTTCTCCTGGCTGCTAGTATGACTTCTAGCTGTGAGTGGTGACCAGTTCATCGAACATAGAGCCCTCAGGGGAACACAAACCTTTGACATAGCCGGGTTAAAGATTGCGCGGCATCCAAGGATTAAGGAAGTTGTGATGAGGCATACTTGGGAAGATGTTGGTCGGTCTCTTAATGCCAAAGAATCCAAAGATTCAGGAGCAACACGGAAAAGAAGTGGATTTGAAAGATTAAACGACAGGACAGTTGAGAAATGCTTGTGGGAGTTGCTGAAGCCAATCAACACCTCCTGTCAGGAATGGAGAGAAGCCAAATTAGGAAGTGGAAAGTGTCGCGTCTCCGACTCCTGTTGGAGAACGCGTCTGCGAACCGCGTCTCGTGGCTTGGGGTGTGATCCACTTGCATCATTGATAGGCCTGCAAAGGGTCCCGCAGGGCTGAAGTGCCGAGCCCCATCTGTGGAACCGCGTGCAAGTCGATCAGCATAATCACGTGATATAATACGTATGATTGAAGAATGGCCTGATGACAAGACCGGATTAAAGTTTTGCCGCTGCAGCTGGCTGTGGTTACAGTACGTATTTGGCTTGATAAGTGACTTGGCGGTGGGGCCTTCCCAGCCGATTGCATGAGACCCACTTATTTTTTTAGTGGAGCTAATGCTTTTTTCTGTCGTGAAGCTTCGATCGTCCTACAATGCCTCAACTTTGACATACAGCGCCAACCACATCACCATCGAAATGGCTGCAAAACTTCAAATACATGCACCATATGTGCTTCATGCGCTCCCGCGGCCGCTAGATCGTTCAGATGGACTCGGGCGCTACTTCTCTGGCGAAGTTTTCGGTCAAAAGCAGGGTGGCAAGAGAAAGAAGAGGACAGAACTCGCAGTCGCTATTGATGGCGTCGCAGTCTACCTTTACGATGTGGGAATACCGAATACATAGTCCTTGTGAGATTGCGTTACTGACTTTGAATAGATTCTATCTTCTCAAGTCGTGACCTCATATCTAGTCTCGCCGCAGTCCTGCTTTACTTGCCCGCCTTCTTCACTGCGATGGCGTCCTGCTTCCTCTAAAACGGTCACGCGTTACACCTACGTGTCAGTTGCGACTGGTGATTCGGTCCTCGCCAAGCGTGAGATCAGGTTGTTTAGGGAGGAGACGTTAAGTACTGGCAACACTGTTGTGGCGTGCATCTCCCGCACCATTTGCTCCGATTCGCCCATCGTCCATATTTTCACCAGCTCACCCCGCAATTTCCTGACAAATGTTCCAGGGAAAGACATTCCTAACCATGATTTAATCATCATTACCGCCAATGGTTCCATATTTGCGCTGAACGGAGAGACTCTTGAGGAGAAATGGCAGGTGTCTCCATCTGTGCTTTCCCGAGAGATCTTGTCGGACTCTAAATTAGCTCTCCAAGTTGATTTTGTCCAGCAAACTTCTGCGGCTGATGTTGCTGATGGGCTATTTGGCGGGAAAAACGATCTATTTGGAGTCTTCCAAGAGAGGATTCACCGTGATGGTTTTAATCCGGACTTTTTCGTCGTCATCACCTCGCAATCAGGTGCCGATTCTGCCAACGCTCGTCATTTGCATGTTTTGGCCTTGCCATCGGAAAGGGAAGCGCGGCAGACGGGCAAAGAGAATGTCATTTCGGTCTTTGTTGCGCCGCTGGCAGTTGAGGAGACGTGCAGAAGTTTCCAGTTGGACGTTCGCTCGGGCACACTACAAGCCATTTCCAACAAAGCTCTTGTCACCTACCAATTTGCCAATGGCATTGCAAAACTCGAAAATAGGCTTCAGGTTCCTGGACTTTCTTCATACCTTCGACTTTCCAAAACTTCGGTCTTAACATCGGCAACGGATTCGCTTTCGGTGTACAACCCGATCTACCGGTCACTGCAGGCCGCGGCTCGTCTCGAGCCGACAGACGACACGAATGGTCACGCGTGTGAGTTTGTTTCCTATCTGGCCAGCCGGGAGCTTGCAGTAGCCATTCGAGGGGGTAGTCTTGTTGTGATTCAAATAGAGGCACCAAAGAACAGAACGGCCAAGAGACGCGCAGAGGGTTTGTTGACAGATGCTATCCGGCGAGGCATCTCCCGCAAGATCGCTTTTGAGAAACGAACAAAACCAGAGCATGTTTCTGACTCGACCATCCTTGCGGACGCTGTGCCCGGCTCTTTGTCAGATCCTTCTTGGTCAGAGTGGCAGAACAAGGCTATGCAGGCTGATGAACTTCTTCAGAATAATGATATTCAATCATGGGAGGAGCTCATGGCTGAGGTCTTCAAGGTCCCCATCAAGCCAGACGAGACTGCCGATGCTGAGAAGCAAACTGCCCCGAACCCTGTGGTCAAGTTGCCAGAGTGGGAGTGGCCTTCATCCCGTAGCGATTATGCTCGCGTTGATAGGCGATGGGTGGTTTACGCTATCAACAAGGTGTTCGGTTGGGAAGGACAACTAGAATCTAACACTGGGCGATTGACGTGCCGACTTCCGGAAAGCAGCGTTCTTATTTATCTGGTGGATGCAGGACACTTATCAACGTCAAATGTCAAGTCAGCTTTCAAGGATGATGTCCGGGAAGTGGATAAGGTCGAAGAGCTCATTGGCGAGCAACTTCCCATCATCTTGGCTGAAGTTGACCCTACCATGGAGCTTCTTGTGGGCTACCTTTCTGGGACTCAGCTTGGTTCAAGTGAACTGGTCTCTTCCATTAAGCTCCTCCTTTGCAGTCTGGGATTGTTTGAAGATGGCTCGAGGCTTCCAGCAGTTGGAGATAACACACACATTGAACAGGTTACTGGGCAAGAAAACGAGGTTGTAAACATGGAGCTCGACCGAGCGGAGGAAGAATTGCAAATCACCGAACACTATCTCGATGAGCACCGAACGCGGGGTCTGGGCATTGCGTTTAGCAAGCTGGCTGCTTGCCCTGCGGCGGAAACGGTCAAGAGTCTTCGGCGACTTTTCAAGCCTGATGAGGTCCTAGTGCTTCTTAATGTATTGCGAGCTGAGCTTATCAAGGACGGTTGGACTACACGTTATCTCGACAAGATAAATGCGGATCAGGAGGATGATGCACCTCCCGACGCTAGCATCCAACTCATTGCTGACCTGATGTCGAGATGTATTGACGCGGTGGGCCTGAGTGGATGGATGGCAGCGGATGTCATGCTCTCCAGCTCTCGTACGCACCAAGACTCAGCCAACTTCTTCAGCCAGTTCCAGGCCGAGATCAGTGTGGCATTAGAGGGGGTCATGGAGGCGGTGCGCCTCAAGGGTGTAATTGCCGAGGCGGCCAACTATGCAAAGAGGGCCCGGAGAGCTCTCGCCGACTCGGCCAAGGGCAAGGCGATGACAGTACACATGTCGGCAGAGCTGCCGCTGGGTCTCAAGACAGACAACAAGATCTCGACGGAGAGAGTGAGGTCAGGCGGTGAGATTGTTGCACGGAGCAGTAGACAAATTGGGCACTTCATCAGCAAGCGGAGGGGTATCTACTCTATCCATCGCATCTCGGAGGAGATGCTATTGGGTGCCGCTGGCCCGACAGTTGTACAAGAGGCTCGTTAACGGCTGGATCGAGCATCTTGTGGGTTTAGATTATGTACATACCCGATGTCAGTAATGGTTTGTTTAGCTGCGTCTCAGTAAGATGAGGAAGTCATTAAGATAACCTAGAAATTTGGAAAATTTTAGAGGCACTTGCCGCTGAATGTGCACATGAGGTCAGGAGCGTGTTACCAAAACATCCGGAGTTGATGTTCATTTTTCACCTGGTCATAGGAAACTGGTTGCCTTGCCCGTTTCACGGGGTTGGCAACCCGTTTTCGGAGGCGGATGGACAGCAAAAAGCACATTATTTTATCTTTTGCACCAAGCAAATAGGTATACCATTTACGGGACTTGGCAACCAACCCGCTGAAGCGAGGACAATGCCCCTAGGCACACCATATACTATGACGTAGCACAGCTGCTTGAGATGACAGGGCATTCGGATCCTTGCAAAGCAAGATCTATGGCGCCAAGGAACTGACGTTGCAACAGTCTTTGGTCGGCGCCGTTCTGGAAAGCTTCCGCCCCGACCTCACCGCCTCGCTGAGATGCCATCCCAGATCCAAAGGCATGTGATCCACAGCCGGTTTGGGACCAGGAACGTGAGGAGTTGGATTCTTTGTCGTGGCTGGTTATTCATGCACTGCCCCGGAGATAGTTGACCACTTCGGTCGATCCGTTGGGGCAAGGTTTGACCTGGCCTATCACCCGCCTTGATGAATCAGGCCTGCCTGCTGACCATGCTGGTCACGTTTTATTGTTGGTTGAGTCGCTGAAACTTGTGGCACAATACCTACTTACCCACATGAAAGACAGTGCGCAAGGAGCAAAGAACTTTCTGTCCTGGGATAAGAGTATGTAATAATCCAGAAACCCCGGATGCTCCGAGGACAAATGTCAAGTTTTTCAATCCTTCATTTCAGCAGCCGGGTCTCGCCGTCTTTTTGCAGAAGCATGCGTTTGCTACATGCGCCGATAGCGGATTCAAGGTGTGTCAGTGGCGCAGCCCGATGATGGGCGGCAGGCTCGCCCGCCATTGCCCCGCGCCCTCCAGACGTGAGGTCACGCGTCATGCCATTGGCCAGCCCTATTTAGCTTCGCCCCCACTATGGCTGTTGGGTCGTTGGAATCGGATGTACTGGTCCCCTGGACCTGAGGCTCTTGACCTGCGGGACTCCAACAACGACGTCATCAATTAACTGGTTTCTTGCCTGGCACACGTCCACAACCACAGCATTTTTCGATGTATCTTTTGTTACTTATCAAGGCTCCCTGGAATATACATGACCAGACAAGTGAGAAGGCAAGGACGGAATGAATGGGCTCATATCCCGGCTATTGTTGCTGTTTGCGGCCTGTTGTGGCAGCTGTTTTCGAATGCATTGGGAGAAAGGCAGGGCTCGGATGGCAGGGTCAAAACCAAGCCCGATCATGGTTCTTGAGACGTAACTCGCTCTCGCTTTCCCGCTCGGTGATCGGTCGGGACCGGTGCCAAGATGACTGGCCTATTGTAGAAAACGGCAGCCCCACAGAAAGCCTCGTGGCATCGAGAAGCTCCAGATGGATGGCGCTTGGCTCCGAACTAGCATGCAGCCATTCTTGATGACATATGCTGGTGCAACCACGGACTGCAGACTTCGCCGACGGTTGGTGATGACGGTACCGCTTACCTGATGCTATTTGTCGGTCGTAGAAACGGTGGCAAGGCAACCTGGAATACAATCGCATCCAGGTAGCTGGTGGGTAAATGTTGTGTTTGGTGAGTTGCATGCTCGCGTTTCACTCCTACCCTCTTATTGCAACTACCTGGCCAGTTGATAAGACCAAGTCTTTGGATACGCCACTACCGAAGCAACAACCACACTCGAGATCTTTTATTGAGTAGTGATATTCGTTATCAGGAGCTGCTTTGGAACCCATCCTCTACCGACATTGGTCGTCCGCACAAGACGTCTTGCAAGCGCCGTCACGGCGGAGCATCTTACTTACGATGATAGCATTAGAGCGAACCCCACCGAACATTGAGCTCGTTGATGCATTTGCACGCCAGCTCTATCGAAAAGCCCGGGCTGCGGGTCCGGAGCTCGACGAGTTGGCTACAGCCATCCGCAGTTTGCACATGGCTCTGAAGCACTTGCGTGACGAGACCCGAGAGCCTGGCTCTCCTCTGTTCCAGTGTGACAACGACCAAAACAATGAAAAGAGCACTGTCTATTCCAGACGACTCGTCTGTCTTGCTGAAGACAGCGACTTCGTGCTCAAGCAAGCAGACACCATTCTCGAAAAGTATCAAGAGAATCTGGGACCAAGCAAGGATATCGTGAATAGCGATGCCCAGAGGGACCCGGACCCCGCTGAGAAAGTTCAGGAACTTCGGCTGGCTCGCGACAGCTTGATGTCTCAGAAGATGAAGGTTGACATTTTCCTTGAGACAGTTCTGCTCCACCATCCAGCAAAATCACGCCGCACTGTGGATGAATCGGAAGACCAACAGCTGGACATGATCATAGACAAAGTGAACGAGTACTTCAGCCGTTCACGGCTCAGCCCAAATTCCGTGGCCCCCACGCAGGAGGACACCGAAGAGATTTGGCGAAAGATCAAGCTTGAGTTGGAGCTCAAGGGCGTTTCAGCTGACACAGTGTGCAAAAGTCAGGTATGCGACCATCCAGCAGCCTTCGTTTTTATGTGGACAAACACCACCCTGAAACTAACTTCATAAAGGACATACTGCTTGCTTATATTCGCGACCTACAACTGCACCGAATGACAGGACATAGAACGCCAACCTTGGGCCAGAGGCTGCATGAATCTGGTACCAAGCTGCCAATGACAGACTTCCATTCTTCCTACCTAATTAACGGGACATCGAGGCCCAACAACAGTATCAGCTCGCTCAACAACGAAAAAAGACAATCTCCGACAACAAAACCATCTGACTCCTCCTATCGTTCTTATCGACCCCCACTCTCAACTTTACCTCTTCCAGCAGCCTCCGACTCATTGCATACCTTGGCAGTTTCTCAAGCCTCTTCGGCCGGCTTTCAAACAGATATGAGTGCGACCTCACATGAGGATCAGAGGGGCAGCAGTCAGCCTTACGGCGGTGACATTTCCGACAGCATGAGTTCCATGCATCTGTCGCCGCTTCACAATCACCCTTCTAGCAGATCTCGAGAGAGTTATCTGCCCCCAGGGGCTCAACCTTTGCTAGTTCCTGGAACCAATAAAGTGTTTTACAGAGACCAACGTTCGCAGTCCCTACTATCGGCTCAACTTCAGGAGCTCTCTCAATCTTATCACTCAGGTGTTTCTCCAGACGCTCAGTATCCCCCTCCATACGGCGACATTCCTCTCTTTCCATCATCTTCGCCAGGCCTTCGCTTGGTTATGCCCGAACCGTCAAACTCAGTGCTGAGAGAAAGTAAACGCTCGTTTTTTCCTGTGGGTGGAGAATATAACAGCTCAGTTCAAGGAAAAAATAATCCAAGAATATCACAAAACGACGAGTGGACCAAGGTCTGCCGGCGCAAGATCTCTACTGAAGTACTGGACCAGGAAGGCTACCGATACAAAGTCGGTCGAGACCATATCTACATATTCGGACGGATCCCTCGGGACGAGCTGCAAGTTCTTGCCAGAAAAACTCACTATTTGCGCCTGGTTGCTCGACACAAGCATCATGAAGGGGGGGAAAGGCATGATGATTCTGACCGCGAGCGGCAGACTCGCAGCAAGCTTGAGTCTGCCAGAGATGATGACGAAGGCATTTTCGTTGTCAGTGGCATTGAGTCGGCAGGCGAGGACTCAGATGAGCGCCGCCGTAGGCACGAGCGACGTCGTCATCGGCATGGTTACCATGACGAAGTCCACAACATGAAGCGTGAGGACGATGAAGACAAGAACCCTAGAGCCTGTCGTCTCTCGATTGTGCCATCACCGGAGAGTGTCGATGGCGATTCAGGCTCTCCCTCCAGCGTGACATCTCCAAAGCCAATTTTGAAGAACAAAAATCCGAACCACGTGCGGTTTGATCCGGACGGTCCAGTAGAGGTTCCCTCGACGGCACGCTCTTACGAGAGGACGCGAGAGCGAGAAGGGGAACGATACCGTGGGGAAGAGAACAGACCTCAGAGGGAGGAAGAGAGGAGTCGTTGTGAGCGAGATAGAGAAAAGGAAAGGGATCGTGAACAAGAGGAATGCTATCGCAACCGCGATCGTGACAGGGACAAAGAAAGGGATCGAAAGAGGGACAGAGAGAGAGACAGAGAGAGAGACAGAGATCGGTCCTCTTATCAGCACTACCACCATCATCGTGAGAGTGACCATGATCGTGATCGAGACAGGGAAAGGAAGAGACATCGTGACCGGGAAAAAGACCGCGAGCGCACTCGTGAGCCAGAGGAACGTACTAGTAATCGACTCAATACCTTCAGGGAGGTGGTCGAAGCAATTGGTGTCAGTGGGACTGTGGCGACAGCTTTGAGCATGATTGGAGAGGCGGCAAAGCACCTGTAATTGCTGGAAATAGTGAAGATGACTAGAGAAATGTGCAATTTGGAATTCGTTTGGAGGAGACTCGTGTCTCTGTAGTTGCTACGTGTTCACAGTGATGAGCTCATCAGAGAACTGAGCACGACGGAGTTTTGGGAAACGCGTTTTTTTTTTCACGACAGGCGTGTAGCTATAATCCTCTGTTTAGAGAAACAGGGAGTTGAAACTGAAAAGTCCTCTTCGAAGGGTCCCGACCGCCATCTTACCTGAGCGCCCGAGCAAGATAGAACCAGATAAGAAGGACACTTGTCAACATCAAGCGCTTAACATCTTTCTAGGTCGTAATCTATCTAAGCCTGTGGCATAACCTTAACACCAAACTGTGCCTGCTACCGCCATGGAGGTATTCTGCCTAACATAACCCAAAAAGTTCCCGTGACTTGTTCGCCGTCTCCTGATGCATGCCAAAAATACATATATATACAAAAGACGATTTACCATATACCTAACCATAGGCATTCCAAACTTTACCTTATTACCTCCCAAGTCTCTCTCACCTACTGCCTGCAGTTTTTCATTGCCTTGCTTAAATCAAGATTTCCTTCTCGTCGACCTCCTCATCGGGCCACCCCGCCCACTTTCAGCAAAGGTATCATACCCACCCATGCTAGCAAGAGTAAGCTTCTCCTGTGGCCGTGGATCCTCTTCTATGTACGCAACCGCGCCATTTTTGCCGCCTAGCATCTTGCTCAAAAGCTCAGCTTTGTACCGCCGGGCCTCAGGGTCTTCATACTCGAGTTGTGTCGACGAAGGAAGGGTTGGATCTTTACCATTTTTATTCTCAGGTCGGGCGCTGGTCTTCGCATTGTCGCACGCAGCAGTGGCCCCTTCATCGCCCGCTAAAGAGGTTGCTGGCGCCGAGGTAAGTCTATGAGGTTTGTTATTGCTGGTGGCGACGTTGGTGGTCATCGTGGTAGTAGGAGTCAGCGGAACGTCGCCGCCGGTGCTGCTAGCAATGGAAACGTTGCTGATGGCGCGGCCAAAAATGTCACGTTTGCGGCGTTTTGCTCGAATTTCATCAGCGGTTGCGTTGCTGATGCTAGAGTTATTGTTTTCAAGGAAGGAACCCAGGGCGGAGGGCCCATTTGTTGCTGGAGCCGCTGGAGTTGTTGGAGCTGTGGCAGTTTCCCCGGTGCCCAGTTTGGAAGTTGTGTCCAGTAGGGATGTAACTAGTTTATTAGAGATAGCAAGATGCTCCTGAGCAGCCTTTTCCTCTTGGATGCGCTTCTCTAAAACCTCCGGATCATGGTCGGGATTGAGAGCGTCAGGAGGGTTAGGAGGGTCATGAGAGCTGTCCTTGCTCGCCAAGTTCTCAGGAAACTGGATGTCATCCGGCCGACCAATATCACCCTCGGTGGCTTCAGAATCGGCTACTTCGCTCGATGTCCGCATCAAATGCTTTCGAGGCCGTGGAATGACCTGATTTGGGGGGGATAGAGAGGTATTCAGGGAGCTGGACGTCTTTTCCAAAAGGGGAGCACCAGAAGGGAGGGTCTTGGTCTTGAAACTGATGGTGGCATCCTCCGAGGCTAGATGTGTAGCTGCAGTTTCAAAATGCGTTGTTGTAGAGGTTTCCAGGTCATTGCGTTGAGCGCTTGAAGGGCGCTTCCCCGCCTGTGGCTCCGAATCTTGCTTATCGACCGGAACAAATGCTGTCTTGTCCGGCGCAAATGGCCGTTTGAGCTTCACGTCATGTTTGGGGAGTAAATCTTCATCAATATTTGTAGTGCGTCTCGTTGAAAATGTGGTATCTTTTCCTTGTGGGGTTTCTTTTGCTGTTTTGTACCGTGTTGTCATCCTTTTGGGGCTGCTAATGTCTTGCTTCAACTCTGGAAACATGAACTGTTTGATGGGTGCTTTGTACCCTGTGCAGATAGACTCCCACAGCCAATCTGCGCTCACCACGGGCACTTTCCAGGCCACCGCCATGTCAACCTTGGCCTTGCGAGCTGCAGCTAGTGAGGGGCATATCAGCAAGGACACGCTAGCTGTGAATCGTTCTTCGTATGTGGCTCCAAGCTGGCAGATGGTCTTGTTGATATGATTGAGATCGACGCCGGTAAATCCGGAGGTGGATATCGACAACTCCTCAAAGCCGGGTATAGGGAACCGAGGAAAAGGGCGGCCAATGACGTGTTGAGAGGGGTCGAAGAAATATTTCCTATGTAGGCACTTTTCGATATAGAACTCAGTAATGACGTGGACAGTTTCTGGGACATGAGGATGCGTATCAGGGGCGGAGGTCTGCGGT
Source organism: Thermochaetoides thermophila DSM 1495 (assembly GCF_000221225.1). Taxonomy (NCBI): domain Eukaryota; kingdom Fungi; phylum Ascomycota; class Sordariomycetes; order Sordariales; family Chaetomiaceae; genus Thermochaetoides; species Thermochaetoides thermophila. Next base: position 2,725,689 of record NW_006383038.1, read on the forward strand.
ACAATGAGGAATCGGTGAGTCATCTGGGCACCCGACATCGAGATGACCTCGTCGAGCGAGTGGCAGATGAGGCCGCCGAGCGACGCAATCGTATGCACCAAGATTTCCGTCTTTTGCGATGAGAACCCATGGACATAGAAGCAGCAGGCGGCGAATATGCCGCCATCGTCCGAGACTCCGAGTGAAGTTAAATTCGAGCCTTGGGTTTCAGCCGCTTTTCGGCCTGCTGATGCATGCTGTATTGGCGCTGTTTGGCCATCGGGTGCTGGAGTTGTCAAGGCCTTTTGCTGCTGAGGCTCAATAGCAAAACCAGTTGCTGACGCCGAAGGCTTTCCAAGAATGTCTTCCCAGAGGTTGTCTCTTTGGCTACTCAATTTCATACTTGCAGTCTTGCGCAGCTTTCTCTTTCCCTCATTCTGCGCAGAGCTCTGTTCTCTAAGCCTCTTTCCTAGCAATGAGATGCGCCTCTTTTGCCTGTTCCAGGCACCGACACCACGTTCTGCTGGGGGCAGGAGAGGGTCGTATAACTTCTCGTCTAGGATCAAACCGCGCTCAATGCTGTCACGGAGCCATTCAAGCGAGACGGTATGGATGCCCCAATTCTTCGCGGCCTGGTATTTACGACCCTCCGGCTTGTATACAATCAAGTGGGTGACTCGTTTCGTGAGGTCCCCTATATATTGGCCGCCATTCGACTCGATCATGTCGACAATTTCCTGGCGAATGTCTGGATCTTCAAAGCCAGTCATGCAGCAAAGCAGCTTGCGACGTGGGGCCACAGAGCCATCGGGGGTAAGCTCGCCTCCGCCAATTTCAAAGGGGCGAAGTTGCCAGGCCTTCTCTAAGGCAAGGAAGTCAATCTCGGCGTCTTGAATCCATAGGTTGCGAACAGCCTCGACCCAGCCTGCGGCCATGACTCTGATATCGGGGCGCTCTTTCGCGACGTGACGGTATTTTGGCGTGTCATACTCGCCAACTATCAAATGGGTGCAATCAGGGGTCAAGTCGTACTTGTGGACGCCGCCCAACTCGGTGGTTTTGGCAGCGATATCAGCCTGGAGAGTCGACGGTTAGCTGGAAATCTAAAAACTGGCAAGAGCCGTTGACCGGGAAGTCCACAAACATGTCCATGGACGGCTGACATACCCTAAGATCGGTGGGGATGCTGGTGCAACAGATGACGACTCCCTTAAATGGTTGGGCCGAGTCGAACAACGACGGGTCGAAATTGACCTCGTCGTCGTCGTCGTAGTTTTTATTACTCGGCAGCGGCGTGCCCATGGTGTCCCATCGGCCACCCGTGGACCTGTGAGACGTGAAATGAGCGACGTGTTGTTCAGAGGAGCAACTCCCCGCGCAAATGTGCTCCCTGTCGGCAACCTGATCGCAGTAACCTCGATCGCGGTGCTCGAGTTTCAGAAAACGCGTCTGTCGCGTGGGCAGCTGACAAGTGGGGCCAACCCAGCCTAGGCAGCCCATTTTTACAAGCGGACTCTCTGTATTGCACAGCAGCGTAATTACACTCTGTCTTACGAGTACTTAGGTAGTAAGTATATGAGCTAGTAAGCACGTAGCCTCAGCAATGCGTGCTGCTATGCTGGGGAAAGCAAGGTAATTCTAATCAACTCTGCCATTGGCGAGATCCTCTCTTCGAAGCCTGAACCCCAAGAGAACAACGCTCTTTTGGTTCTTGGTCGTGAACTCGAGTTTAATGACCTCATTCCCGCCATCTTCAGAAACTACAATCTTTTCTGCCTGGCATTCCTCCTCGGTGGCCCAAACAAAACGGACATGCTCGTTTGGATCGATTGTGACCTCGGGGAGTGTCAACTTTGAGCTACCTTCTTCAACCACAGCAGGTGCTGCCTCCTCGATCTCGGTCTCAAAGGTGACTTTGGTGACAGCAAGACCTCGTCGAGTGAGAAAGGTGAACTCGTCCCCAACCTTTCGAACGACATGCTTCAATTTCAAACCGGCCTCCTCCCATAACTCCCTGGCCAAGGAGTGGAGGAGTGTTTCGTCCTCCTGGTCGCATGCACCTCCCGGAACTTCCCAGCGTAGCGGCATCGAGTCGTGAGGAGCTCGTTGGATCAGAAGGACGCGGTCTTCTCCAGCGGCCCTGGAGAATACAAGCGCGCCTGTTGCTGCGGCCCTCACGAGAGGGCGAGTTGATAAGAAAGTTTGAAGAGGAACATTGAACGTGGCTACTGATTTGTGCCAAGTGAACGAAATACCGCCCTCTGGCAGTGGTCGTGGCAATGTCATCGTAAGCCGTTATAAATTTGGATGGTAACTTGGTAATACCATTCTGGGCTATCGAAAGTGATGGCGTTCTTTGCAAAAGCCCTGACAAGGTGTGGCTCTAGAAAGCTACTGCAAACTTAGGGCTGCCCCACCTTACCCTGGCTAGGTAGCAACAACCTCGACAAACTTCTCTCCTTGATACTTCACACAGCCACCTAAGGTCATACCAAACATCTGAGAGCAGGTCGGTGAATGCCTTGACACGCTCATAGGACTTGAAGCATTCAGCAAAGGCAAGCTTAGCTGTACAGGGCTAACGAGAGTTAACAACGAGAACCTCGGCTTTGTTCAAATATAAACATGGCGATTGACAGCTCCCCCATATCAGCACTTAGGAAGGCTGAGCCATCGAGCCTCAGGTTGGTACAATGTTGTCTTTTTACCTAGACCTCGGCGGCGCAGGAGGGGTAAGGGGGCCGAAGCCTGCCGGTTTCAAATCTTTGTGGGGCAGATTGCCAAGCCATAATTGGATGGTGTCCGCCATTGAGACACAGAGCGCTCCAGTGGCGGGCAGCAAGCGGCCTTGGCTTTGGGGGGAGAAGCCTCAGACTTGCAGGGTTCTGGACATCGCCGTTTCGCGCTTGACCATCGCCTTGGGTTCTGTTGTTCCGCAGATTGGACGCTGGAGCGGCTTCAGGGGCTACTTGCTCAAACATGCCCTTAGTGTTTGATCTTCGCTGCCTCATCAGAGGGGCATTTTGTCACTGGGATTTTCCATAACAAATGTGTGGTGGCTGAGTAACCATGCTTCTCAACGATATTGATGGCCACTTTGTTCTAAGTGTGTAGCAGCGTAGTACCTTTTGCAATCCCTTGTCTCGTTACCGCCAGCCATCTGCGAAACAGTCCTCTTTTCCATGGACTGATATCCTCAGAGAAGGCAGTGTTTCGAGTCATAAACAGCGTGTCCCTGAGGCATCTAGCTGGCTTGGCCTCTCACTCCGTTTCGTCACCTACTCTCGCTTCTTGCTTCGAGCTCACATTCGCTTCCTAGTTTGTTTGACTCTCTTGACGCTGCTTCTCTTTTCTTTCTATTATTTGCGTACAGCGAGTCCATCTTGTGCAGACCGTGGCACACATTAGGGCGGCTCCCACCTCCTACGAGCTGAGGAGGCACATCTTCCGTTCGTTTCGGCTGAGTGTTTGGTGCCGGGAACTGGCTGGTCCATGCCCATCTTCTTCGCCGCTCGTTCTTTTCGATTATTCCTGACAGTCAGGCGGAATCGCGATATCATCTCATGAAGACACCGCTACGATAGTTTACCCACGACCGCCATTGCTCGCAATGGCAGTTCCCTTTCTTTCCTCATGCCTGGTGTTGTCCACGGTCTGGCTCTCTAGCCTCGTTACTGCACAACACCTACCTCACGAAAAGGGCTGTGTTCATCTGCCCATCGTACATTCGACAAATGCCAGACTCTTCGGCAAGCGAGGCGTTCAGCTTCAGCTTGCCAACCGGTCTGATGTAGCCTATTATGCTCAACGTATGATTTCTTATTTCCCTTGCCCGTCAGTTAATTCGATACTTACGGTTCTATAGTCAGCATAGGAACACCTCCTCAGCCGGTATTCGTGCAGCTGGACACAGGGTCTTTCGAGCTATGGGTGAATCCCGACTGCACCACAGTAGAAGGGGCAGATGCCGTCTTTTGTGAACGAGTTGGCCAATATGACGCATCGAAATCTTCCACAGCAGTTTCACTGGGCACGTCGAGAACTCTCCGATATGGTATTGGGACGGCAAACATTACATACGTTACCGACACAATCACGCTTGCTGGGACCGGAACGACGCTGCAGGGAGTCCAGTTTGGCGTTGCGACTGCCACCGAGGATGCTTTCTCTGGTATTCTTGGGATTGGCTATGGGAAAGGCATAGCTACCAGATATCTTAACTTTGTCGATCAGCTCAAAGAGCAGAACGCAACAAAAGTTAAAGCATTCTCTCTCTCATTGGGGAGTAAGGATGCCCAGGAAGGAGTGGTTGTCTTTGGGGGTGTTGATACGTCCAAGTTTGCCGGACACTTGACACAAGTTCCTATCATCCCTGCCTCGCAATCACCCGACGGCGTCCCCAGGTTCTGGGTCAGTATGCGGTCTCTGGCCATGACTCCTCCTAGCGGGATTAGCAAGCACTATTCTGGAAGCGAAATGCCGGTTTTTCTCGACAGCGGCTCGACAATGACTCTTCTTCCCCCGAATCTCACCGAGGCAATTGCTAGGGACTTTGGAAGCAAATCAGAGGATGCCTATGGATTTCATCAAATTGACTGCTCCTTAACCAAGCTAAATGGCACTCTGGACTTCTATTTTGACGGTGTGATGATTAAGGTTCCTTACAAGGAACTGACGCGGGAGGTGCCAACCAATCCTCCGGCATGCTTTTTGGGGATCATGGCAAGTGATCAGTTCACGCTGCTAGGGGATACTTTTCTGAGGTCTGCATATGGTATGTTTATCCGTTAGGTTGAACTCAATTGCAAAAGATGCATACGTACTCACTTTGCCTCAACCAGCTCTCTTCGATCTTGAAACCGATTCAATATGGATGACCCAAGCAGCCAACTGCGGATCTACTCCAGCAGCCCTCAATAGCGTGGAGGATATCCAGAGAATAACGGGCCTTTGTGATCTTTCAGTGCCGGCGGACAACACCACAAGCAGCACGGAAGCTTTTACTCCCATGACAGAGGTGGATCAAGTCAGCATGACAACGGTAACAAGCGTGACTCCCATCCATACTTCCACCACAGCCACAAGTCCAACTGAAGAGGTGAGCATACAGAGTAGTGCGACCTCTATTTCTGGAGCGAACAAGCTTGGCAGGGGTAACATGGAAGGTATCCTCTTCTGGGGACCTGGTGTTGTTATTGCACTGCATGTGTTGATAGGGGTATGAGTAAGGTAACAGTGGCTTTGTGATATTAATTCCCGATCTGCTGTACATAGACTATAACAATTAATGGAACATTGAGCCCTGTGATTCTTTGTTACTCTGCCACTGTATCATCGTGGGAGGTTACCTGGGAATATATCAGCTTCGAGGCACACCGACACGGCTCAGCATCGTGTGGACATAGTTGCTTTGCTGTTTTGAAGGCAGCTTTGACTGAACCATTAAGATTTCACGGGATGGACAGCAATCAAGGCACGCTGCTACTTTATGTGCCCAGGATTGCTACTATACAGGTACTCATATTGATTGAAATATTGTTTCCCTCCTAAAAAAGAGTTGGCAGGCTGGGTCGAATGCGCTTCTGATTCCCCTTTTTTCCCTGCTGTTGGCTCACCGTACGTTTTTCAGCAGAGCCCTCTTTCCATGTGGCAGGCTCGTCCTCTCTCAAGCATCCATGTGGAATTTAACCGTTTAAAGAGGAGCAGGCGACTGTGGACCATGACTTGGGAAATCTAGTTCAGACAATACATTGTCAAAATGTATCAGTCCAGGGCAGCAAGCCGGTATTGAGGGCGACTTGCCCGGCTCCTAAACCACCAAAATGGGCCACCAACAGCATGGGAAAGCGACTCTGATTACGAACAAGTTCCACGGACTCAACCCCCATCAGCATCCACAACTCAGCTGGCTGGAAATTCCTTACCAGGACCTGCTGGCACGGCCAAACCACCCAAATACTGGCGCTGCTATCGATGTTCATCTGTTTGGCCCTGTCTCGTAAACGGGCAGCAGCTATCCCCTTAGACCCAGCCTGACTTCCGGATCATTTAGGGAGGAAGATACTTACCCCAAGGTTTAGGCTTTGAATCCAGTTGTAGGCTCTGAGGCAGGGAACAGTGGTGCTAACCTGGTCACCCTCCCATCCATATTTGAGCTCGTTTGACTGCAGACTCGGTTCTCGGAAACAACATTGCCAACCAACGTACCCCTCCGCCAATTTTCCATACATAGATCAAAACTTTCACCCGATCTAATTTAAAATGTCAAGTAGATGGCGCTAGCGTTGGCTGTTGACAGGCTGGCCATCACATTACCTCGCTTGGAAACAAGCGAGACAGCAAACAGTAAATGGAATATGATCCAGTAGGGTCAAGAATTTGGGGCGACGTAGTGAAATCATCATGGCTAGAATGTCTGAGTCTCGACTTCTAAATGGTCTGAAAACGGGTGGGCCGAGGACCAGGGAATCGAGGTCGTGATTGACTTTTTTGGTCGAACACAGACACCGCGGTGGAACAGACTTGATTCCGAGATACGAGGTGGATCAGGCTGTGACAGGGTCACAGGGCAGCGCTGGAATGTGTTTCCATCGATGATACTCGCACCAATTTGCGTTCATGACAAATCAAGAAAAGACGGCCATGATAGCATGACTATTTGGCGAGAAAACAGGCATTTTTATGTCTGGGGAGCATCTTTGACAAGATCTCCGGCAGCTGACTTTGCCGTGCCCACCGAACCCAGCGGATCTGCATGCCAAGACGCCTTGTCCCTGAGGCTGTGCAGAGTGGAGAGTTTCCGGCTCGCGATTCCCCTGCAGCGACCATTGGGACAACCAGGGTGTGGTCCCAAAACCAATTTCGCTCCTTCCGGGGTTTTCGCAGAAAAGGCCCACGGCCGTTCCTCGAGGTCGCTGTTCTCAGGAAGCATTCTTTCTCCCGTTGCCATCCTCTTTTCGACTTTTCGTCGATTCTTCATTCCTTCTCACCATCCTTCCTGCCCTCCTGCATCCAACCGTCCTTGTGTGACGACCACATTCGTTGTGTGCACCACGTGCCAGTCCTTTTTTGGGTTTCTTTTCTCTCGCTCCTCCTTCAACAAGGCCTGCTTCATCAGCTACCACCGCATCTACTCCCCTACGTACTTCCCTCTTTCGTTTGCAGTGACTCAATCGCCGAATTTTCCAATCGCACCATCCGATTCTGATCGTCGTAATCAGCTACGTTCTACGCCAAGATGCGTGCCTCTGCTCTCATTGCTGCTTGCCTGCTAGCTTCTGGCGTGTCGGCTGAGAACTATCTCGGTTTCAACTCGGGCAACACGCTTCCCGATCGTTCTGCCAAGTTCAAGAAAGACTTCAAGGCCGAGTTCGAGACCGCTCAGAACCTCGAGAATGCCCCAGGGAAGTTCAATTCCGTCCGTCTATACACCAATATCCAGGCCTACTCGACCGATGAGCCTATCGAGGCTTTCGAGGCCGCCATCGAGACCAAGACTAAGCTACTGCTGGGCATCTGGACGTCCGGAACCGACAGCATCGAAAATGAGCTCAGTGCCCTCAAGAAGGCCATCAAAAAGTATGGCAAGGACTTCACTGACCTCGTGATTGGCATGTCGATTGGCAGTGAGGACCTCTACCGCGTCTCCGAGACGGGCATCAAGAACAAGGCCGGCGTTGGTGCTGGTCCCCAGACCCTGATCAAGTTCATTAACGACTACAAGAAGGCCATTGCCGACACTCCCCTAGCCAGTGTCCCTATTGGCCATGTTGACACCTGGGATGCGTGGACCAACAGCTCCAACAAGGCGGTTATTGATGCTCTTGACTGGATTGGTGTTGACGAGTACCCCTACTACGAGAATGGCAAGGGCAACAACATCAAGAACGCAGGCAGGCTCTTCGACCGTGCTTATGCCGCTGTTGAGGCCGCTGCTGGTGGCAAGCCCATCTGGGTCACCGAAACCGGCTGGCCGTACACTGGCCCCGATTGGGATGAGGCCGTTCCCAGTGTTGAGAACGCCCAGTACTACTGGCAAGAGGTTGGCTGCCGCAAACTGTTCAACAAGGTCCCCACTTTTTGGTACAACCTCCGCGATTCCAACCCCGACAACGAGATGAAGTTCGCCATCACCAAGAACCTGTCAACAAAACCCCTGTTCGACCTGACCTGCCCGACCAAGTTCGAAACCCCCGACTACGATCCTAATGAGAGTGCTTCCGCTACGACCCCTGGTGCTACTGCTACTGGCTTCACCACCGTTGTCAGCACTGCTACTCCGACCGGCTCTCCTGCCTCTGAGTCTGGCAGTAATGGTTCGGACAGCTCTGCTGAGGAGAACAGCGGTTCCATGGGCAAGGGCTTGTCAATGGCTGCCATTGGCAGCCTGGCTCTCGTTGCTGGCGTCTTTGCTCTGTTCTAAGCGTATTTAGTTGACAAGTTTTGGTAAGGACCGGGGAAGGTTGCGTATTGCTTGTGCTTGGGTCACTGTATTCAGGGGCACCTTGTTTGTCTTGGTTCGTCCATTCACTACCACCCGGCGTCCCCTCACGGACTGGATTCTGTAGGATATGGCATAATGGGTACTTTTAGACAACTGGGAACATAGACTTGTGGTAACGCGTTGTGCATAGAGCTCTCCCCTCCTCGGGATTATGTAAAGTGAAATCGGTTGCCAAGTGCCGAGCGACGTCATGCCAGACAAGTGATTGGTGTAGGCCGCGCTTCATACCGGAGGATCCAGCTTGCAATAGGCCGAGTGTGGCTTGGTATGACATCAGTCTCCAAAAGTCCGCCATTCAAGTTTACCCTTTCTCCGCGTAATCATGATAGCATTCGTCAAGCCAGTGCTACATACTCCCGTTCGAAAAGTGCTTTGCAAAACTAACCACAATATCTGGTAAGTCAAGTATTTTTCTCGCCTCTGGGAACATTGCTGACTCCAATGCTGTTTGTGGATACGTTATGTCAGACAGCAACCCGCATCCTGTCCCGGCGACTCTCTCAGGAACTTCTGCGGCTGCAACTGTACTCCCTCCAACGGTCCCAACATTTGCCCTCCAGCAACAGCCTCTCATCAACCAAGAGATCATATTCTGTCCACTCAACAATTCTCCGGACTCAGTTCTTGCACCTAGTCAATACAAAAGTCCCTCAACGATGTCCACGGAACAGTCTGCGTTTTCCAACACGACGTCAATAGACACAGACAAACAGCCCCCTCAGCCCGGAGACAACAGGAAGGATGACAGTGAGGCTCCCAACCCGACCCGGAAAGATAGCCCCCCAATAGCCACTATTGCCCCAGCCGCGCGTTGGGTTCCCCGGCCGGAACAGGGCGATCCCGTGCTAGATCCGAACAGACGGCCGAGGGAGTTTCGGCCTGCGTATCAGGTCCATGGGCATAAGGTCGATCGGATTGGGGGTCGTTGGCCTTTTGGGGGGTTTGGGCTACAGAAACATCATCCTCCTGCCCAGAGACGGGAGGAGGGGCATGGGCACAGGGAACAGCAGCAGCAGCAGACAAAGGGGAAGGAAGGGCTCGGTGGGGAATACGAAGAGGGGAAGAAGGAGGGTCAAGGAGAGACGGGAGAAAGGGGGGGGTTATAAAAGCTGGCATTGTCAGGAGGAGGTGACTAGAAATGAACGAGAAGTGAAATTGTAAGTTGAAGATGCTTCTTCACGACATTAACTCTGTTAGGTCTATTAATAACTTGGGTATCAAGTCAAGCCAAATGACGCTGAAATAATGCTCAGAGAAGAGGTTCTTCATAACCACGGGTTCAGAATGGTCCTTTCTAACACAGACCCGTTTCCAAACACAGTCCCACTCTTCAATATCTCAACCCGACCCAGATGAAGCCCCGGCGGCGGATGATCCATCACTGTTCCATTGGCAAAGAGTATGCCATTCCAATCCTCGGCCCATCTTTTCTTCTCCAGCCCCCTCGTCAACAGGGGCGACTTCCTCTTCCCAACACCGCAATTCTCGCTCGCCATATAAAGATTTAAACCAACCGCCAGAGTATACAACTCCGCGCTTAGCTGATCCCACGCCCACTCATTCTTCCGCGCCACCCCTATATAATCCACCATCAACACATTCGGCCAATGCTCCGGATCTATCCCATTGACCCCAGAAAAGTACAGCGCCGGGTTCGTCGCCTGAATCGCAAACGCTTGTAGCGAGTATGCCGTCGCGGCCACCGCATCCGGCGTCACCAGCCACTGTGCAATATGGAACCCATTGTGGTCGGCCCCTGCGCCTGTGCCCCGGGCGACGGACCGCCATGCGCCGATTTGGTTTGGCGCCATGTCTACCGCGTGCATCTTGTTGGACCACTGATCGCGCAGGTTGGGCGAGAGCCGGGTGAGGTGGTAGATCCCGTCGGCGGGGGACTCGGATTGGGCTTGGGTAAGTTGGCCATTAAGTAAGGGGATGACGCAACCGCGGCCGTTGTTGCGGTCAAGGAAATAGGAGGAGGGCTGGTTCTGGAAGGGGATGCTCATATCGAGGTTGGGGCAGCGGTTGTTGAGGGTGCGGAGTTTGGCGAAGAACTCGGAGATGATGGCGGGCGTCCAGGTGATGGGGCCGCGGTCGGGGAGTTGGTAGCGGCCGACGAGGTAGCGGATGCTGAGGAAGATGAGTTCGCCTGGGCTTTCGGCTGTGAAGCGGTTGATCTCGGAGATGATTTCATCAAGGGATTCACCGGAGTTGCCGACGGCTATTGTGGCCATCTCGTCGTTGACGTGGAGTGTCCAGAAACCGTTGTGCTTGCTGGGGTCTTTGGAGTCATTGGGATGGATTGTCCCAATGCGCAGGTCAAACCATCTCGCTCCGGCCCGCAACTGGTCGTAGATGTTGATGCCTTGGTTCTGAGTGTTCTGCACGTTGCCGATGCTGCTGAGCTTGTTGGTGATCTTGCTCATGCCCGAGTCGTGAGTGCCCGGCATGATGAGATGCCTCACGGGACGGTCTCGGATCACATCATAGATGCCCTTCATCCAATTCCCTGCTCCATGCCGGATCGATGCCATGAACCCGTAGCTGCTGCTACCCGTAATCACCAGTGTTACCGCCGTGTCACCTCCAGGGAAAGGATACTCGCGCTGGCCCAGGCCCATCCCACTTAAATCCAATACAACTCGTCTCGGAGTCGAACTAGGCACGTACGACTTGATGCGTAGGACAAATCGCTTGTCGGTCCCCTCGATCCGGTAGTAGGCCTCCCCGGCGTCATCGCCTGTGTACCACCCGCCACGGTACTTAACAGTATTTTGGCGAGCTCGACCCTGTGGGACATCGCCGAAGTCAAAGACGGACATCTGGTATGAATGGGTGTTCTCCAGCCGGATGCGGTGCGGAGTGAGGTTCACGACGGTAACGTAGAACTTGGTACTCGTCGCACCTACTGCGGGATTGAGTCTGTCATAAGGCTGAAAGCTCGCCGGTGGCATGCTCTCGGGGTTGTAAGTGCGGTCTTCAGGACGACATGGAGTATTGGTTTGACCACTTCCTGGCACATACAGCAATGCAGAGCTGGCCAGGAGGGCCAGCAGGCGAAGAAGCCTCATGGTAGGCAACGTAGAGGAAGAGACAAAAGCATGGAGGTTATGTGACCCGATCAACTGCGGATCAAAGGAGTGTATACTACTTGAAGAGATGGAAAACCCTTGCTGCCCTTGAGGGGATCGACATAGTGATTTATTATTTTATGCTGAACATTGTCTTAATTATCACGACCTCGATGTCTCCTTTTGTGTTTGTCTTCCGGTACCTGGACTGTAAGTGACATATCTGCTTGACCAATCTGAATTCAAGGATGTTGGGCCTACTGCGTTGGGGAGATGCAGTCGGAAGACGTTGATAAAAGCGCCCTGACCAATTGGCGTGTTGCATGCGCCCAAGACTGCGCCTCAGGACCCATCTCAGCTGTCTTGAGTGATTATGAGCACCAATGAGCTTTTTACAGTGGGCGGCGCTGAACATGCTGCGTCACGGAATTAGTTGCAAAGTGTCTTGTAGTGTGGTCAATAGGGTTTCCGCAACAGCAGCGGGGTGTTCAAAATGGTGAACCGTGGTAGGAGGCCGAATAGGTACCTATTTGCTGGTTGGTCAGAGAGAATTGTGCAAGCGGCACAACGAGGTCGTAGGACTCAACTCTAAGTTATCCGGTTTCCTGGATACTAATATGAACTTCATACTGTCATTCTATCGGTCTATCGTTCGTGGGCTATGGCTCTAATACAACGTCATGTTGCAACTTGTAAGCTGCAGCTTGATGTGGTGACTCGAACAACGACGGCTGCCGTCCGATCACGCCTCTCGACCTAAGAAGAATCATCAGCGCCCAAATGTACCACTTCAACACAGATTGCGCTCTCTTTAATGTTTCCTTCATCTCATGTAATATCATTTGGGGGTTTTGCTTTGCATGTTGCCGTGTTTTCAGGGTTTCGCTGCTCTTTCAACAGCTTTTAGACCGACTGAAACGAGGTCCTGGACCAACTCCATGCCCTCCTCGAGTCTCCCAGAAAGTCAGCATACCTTCAAATATGTAGGTCGTTGAATCTTCTAATCGTCAGCGAAAAACGCACCTGTCAAGGGGAGCAGTTTCCCAGACTTCTTCCAGGGAATATCTACGGGTGCTACCTACTGTCCACTGGCCAGGGGCCAAAGGAAGTCCTCATCTGTGAGATTTGCAGCCATTGCGATATAAACATGTTGTCCAGCCCATGATGTGAGTCACGCTGGTCCTAAGTAGAGGCGAAAAAGAAAAAGGGAAAACGCAACAGTCCCAAGCCCATAACAGATAATGGCGGCAATTCCCATTCTCTCAAGTAGCAAAAAACTATAGACGAAACTGCACCCGACTGCGATCGACCATAGCGTAGTTTTTGCTATCATCCAGTTAGGATACCCATGTCGATATCCAAATAATGCTGGAGATCCTTTAAAACTGTTCAGAAGTCGCCCATAGTCGAGCCTTTTGTTTCTCGCTTCTCGAGTGCACCACCATTCAAATGTATGGTCGAAGGCATCCAACACTCCTCTTTTGAAGAGGCCAAGGGCGATTCTAAGCACTGTAAGCAGTGCTCTTGAGTCGATACTCGCTTCATCAAGAATGCCTACCCCAAAGTTTCTGACTTGAATAACCATCACGGCAGCAAGAATATTGAGCATGATGCAGGAGACCAGGACTGACAAGAGGGATATGGGCCCGATGTCTTGGATCCGTTTAAGGAGTTTTGAGTTTGTTATCTTACCAGCGGATGCTTGTAGTGCTTTAGCGGGGCATTGAGGACACCTTGCCATGCTCTCTGGTGAGAGGGTACTTGATGGTCTGCAACTCTTATCCAACGTCAATATCCACCCATATATCCTAACAAAGAGTCTGATGCATACTCAATAATTTCTACTGGACAAAATTTCCAGCTTGATGTTGACAAAGGGAGAAAATTGGCAGCGAACCGGAGCGGGCGCTCAGAAAATTACAAGGCACTGAAATGGTTGAAGGGTAAAGAACAACACAACTGTGGGACATGGACAGCTCAGCTGCAGGCACTTTCACTAATTCATGACAGCAAGCAACGGGGCAAGGGCCTCAGCTGAGCTGCCTGCACTGCCTACCAGTGATTGTATATACTAAGGCCTCCTGATACCCGCCACCTTATGAGCAATCATACGGTTTAGCTACTTAACCAAGGTTATTAAAGACACCGAAACGTCCGAACGCCTGTACCGCTACTTCGTAGCGTGCACATCTTTTTAGCTACTCCTCTTGTAGTCGATCTATCCTGCGGATTCAGCTAAAGGATATGATGTAGATCTCCCTTGGCTTTATTCGAGTGATGTGCTTCTGCGTGATAGTGAGATAGGATGTGCTTTAGGATGGACACTCAACTCTGACGATTGAGACCAAGTACGGCTTATGCAAGAGGCCTTCCCAAGCATCATTTCAATGTATAACTGGGGGATTTGTGCTAAGGCGAACTGTCGTTTACTCTGCCAGAAATATTAAAAATGAGTATCTAGATGAGGGGCATGAGAAGGGACACCGATAGCCTGAATAAGTGTTAAATGCCAGACTTATCTCGATATTGGAAAATGCCATGCAGCGATGTATTTGCGTTGCAGACGGGGAGTGGCATGACGTCGAAGTGGCCCACGCGGGGGTGGCGTCATCAGCAGGCCACCTGGGACCCTACCATCATCGTATGCGCCGTTGCAGCTCTGCTGGCATAAAAGACAGATATGGTCTTTTCATAAAAGTAGAAAGGCAAACAAGAAGTCCGAATTAGATAGTCATCAACTTTCGATTGAGATCACAAAAAACACTAACAACACCTGGACCCGAACCGGCGAACCCTTGCATCATGGCAGCTGTTCACCTCAGTCCTCGGCCCCCGCTGTCACCACCTTTGGAGTTCTTTGCTGATTGTCCCAAGTTCCGTCTGTTGGTCCTTGGGAACCCAGAATCAACCAAGCAAGAACTCTTTTCCAAAATATTTGGCGTTGAACTGTCGAAGGTTGGACGAACCACCACACCTCTCACCTATCAACCATATCGCTGACTTTCCCTAGAAAGCAGTTGATGACTTCTTCAATCAAACCCACGACATCGAACAGGAGCTCGAGCTACAGGGCCAAAACGAGCGTCTGATCATTCACACGTCTCTAAACCTCGGCGCCGCCGACGAGAGTGACTATCACCGGTTGTGCGACTTCTTACGATCTCGGTCCACTCTCACCACACCACTGCAAGACCGCATTCACTGCATCTGGTATTGCGTAGCGAGCGAGGAGGACAGATCTGTTTTGGAGATCGAGGCTCGCTTCCTCACAAAAGGGCTGCCCTCGGCAGCGCCCAACGTGCCCCTCGTCCTCGTTTTCACAAAGTATGAGGAATTTGTAGCCCGCGTCAAGATCGAGTGGTCGCGCGATGCTCAGGAGCAGGGCTTGTCGAAGGTTGCTGTGTCGCATATCTTGCGGGATCTGTCATCGAAGAAGTTCGAGCAGGCTATCGGCCGCAAGTGGAATGGTGTTTTGGAGGCATCAGTTCCCCGAGTGAAAATATCGAGTGGCGACAGCGAGGATGATGTCCGGAGCTTTGAGGAGCTTGCTGAGAGCACCCTCTCGACACTGCAAAACCGGTCTGTAAAGTTTGTGTATGCAGCTGCACAGAGGAATTCTGCGTTTATTTCGGCACGATGTGAGTTTCTCACCCATATTCTCTACTTACCACAGAATCATCTCCTCACACTGGCTCAGTCTGTGCTGCCACGGCAGCAGACTACTTCGAGGTCGACACCGGCCACGCACGCAAAATGCACGGCGTCGACACCCTCGAGATTTTGCCCAACTTTCTCGCCAAAGCCACACAAATCTTCAACATGCGGGACACCAACACTCCTCCCGCTCTAGCCGATACCACCGACAATACCCTCCTCTTCCGCATCCTCGACGCCGCCTTCCCTTCCTCCCAGAAGCCGCTCATCTCCGAGATCCTAAACCGCAGCGGCACCGAAACAGGTACCATCCTCTCCAGCCTATCCCCCCATGAGCGCGGCGTGCTTCTGGGCCAGGCCCTGGCCAGCATCGTGCTGTTCCTGCACCGCGTAGCCGACACACAGTGGCCCTACAACCACGACACTGCTGCCGCGGGGGCTGAGGCCGTTGCGCCACTGGCCGGCTCAGCCACGGCACACAGCCACACGGTGACGGCGCAGGTTGTCGACCGCACGCTGCAGGGCATTAAGACGGGGCCAGGCAAAGACGAGGTGCTGCAGGCCGTGGAAGGCAGTCGAGTTTTCACAACGTGCACGCATCGGAAGGATATTGCGGACCTAATTGTGCAGGCTGTGGAGAAGGGGGAGAGGGCGGAGCGCGGGGTTCAGGCGAAGGAGCATGGGCATGAGGGGGTTGGGCAGATGACGCACTGGCTGACTTTTGAGGATGAGGGTAAGAAGCAGGAGATGTCGCTCAGCTTTGTCAATGATAAGAGCACGGATGATGTGATACTGCCTTGCGGGTTGACGATATTGCCTCTGACTTAGGTGATGGAGCAAGCAATGACTCCAAGGACAGGTAGGCGAAAGATGAAGGACAGGAAGTGGATCAACGGTTTCTGGTCTCGACTGCTTATAGGTT
Organism: Thermochaetoides thermophila DSM 1495; assembly: GCF_000221225.1. Taxonomy (NCBI): domain Eukaryota; kingdom Fungi; phylum Ascomycota; class Sordariomycetes; order Sordariales; family Chaetomiaceae; genus Thermochaetoides; species Thermochaetoides thermophila. The sequence goes on from NW_006383038.1 coordinate 2,741,818, forward strand.
ATGGAACGTTTAACGGACACATTTTTGATGTATGATATGGCGTTACCAACGTAATTCGAAACTCGAACTTCATGAAATTGATACAATTGTATCGATGGCTTCAGAAATTTGGTGGTCCAAGGCAAAGTGATGATGCAGTTTCAGTTCGCTAAAAAACAATGTAACAAAGACTTCCCCGCCGGGAATTGAACCCGGGTCTCAGGCGAGACTACTTGACAAGCCTGCATACTGACCACTATACTACGGAGAAATGTACATAATTTTGTATCATTGACTTGAAATTGATGTCGCACTTAATATGAATACTGGAAACTATGTGGACGCGATGGAGAAAAGCTGCATCATTCAATGCATATTTACCGCTCTGGCCATTGCGAACCAATCAACCATTCGAACGCCGACTCTCTTTTTCCAGAAATTATAGGGCATATATGAGTACGCTGGCGGCTTCAACGAACTGCGAAAGCCTTGAGCACTCTGTGAGGATTATGGCAATGCATTTTCTGATAAGGTGTCAAGCCCATCTCTCCCTTAAAAAGGTTTGCAGCTCTCCATTGCCAGGCATGTACGCTTTCTGCCTAGATTGGCGTGTAAGTCAAATGTATCAATTTCACCTTGCGTTTAATGTCTAAAAGGGCCTAGCGGTCAAGACTTTGTGATCCCAGGCGAGGTGTCCACTCTGCAACCCATTATGCGACCATCCCAAGTTGGAACGAGGTTGACTGTGACTGACTTGTCCAGACCAAGATCAGGAAATTCTTTTTGAAGATAGATCATAATAATGCTTCATTTTTTTCACCGTCTAGCCTTGAGCCTAGTTATGGTGCATTAGTGATTCGCTCCACTCGGCAAGGCTCGTTTCTTCACTACATTCCCGTTTCCGCCGGCGCTTACTACCAACAAGGAAGCAACCCAGCCGAAATCTCCTGTAATAAAAGAGGTCAGAGGGGAATGGAACACTGATTGGTGAACCAGGATAAGCAAGGCGGCACAGGTCAGGCAAACACACCCCTTAACCGGAGTTGAAAGCCCTAGATCAGTTCTTCTGTGTCCTCAGGAGCGGCTATTCCTTCATATTACGTTTCAAACTCTCTGAAGAGGCATCTTATCTGTACGTCTGGCCTTAGATAACGCTCAGAAGGAACACCAGTCTCGAGAACCTTGTATTATGATGGGAAGTACTCACTATATTTCCCATCTTGACTTCGTAGATATGGAACGCACTCCGTCTCATAAGCGCCGTGAGAAGCATCATAAAGCAGCTCACCGACATCACTTAGCTCAAGCCAAAACACGTCGGTTTGATAGGAGCACCACCAAGCATGCCCAGGTTCTTGCCCTTCTCCTCCTGATATGCGCTTCAGCATATATCGTTGTAAGAAGAGTGGGGTCTCTTTCCTTATGAACATGTAGAAGCCCTCAATGGGAAGCACCACGAGCACCTTATCTGGTCTAGAAAAGTCCAATGGTGTCCTTGATTAGTCCGGACTATATGAAACCAGCGGTTAGTGGCAATGGTACTTCCTATGATGTCAAAACAGCCATGATAAACCATTTGAATAGCCGTCGCCGTTGCCATGACCATTTGCTCCTGAATGACTCCTGACGTGGTATCAAGGGCTCAGATGACCCTATAGATACCAGCGTATCGCCGAGCTATCTCAAGATGTACAAGATATGGTGTGGCCTACTGATCTCTTGAGATTGTTCTAGCATTTCATTGGAGGATTGTGAAGGACTATGGAGACAACGATGGTTGTAATCAAGAGCCTGGACTTGCTGAGAGGTTGAATCAAAAGATCGGTATATAGAGTACCTATCTTCAGTAATTCTGAATATATTTTTTTAACTGTAGATGATCAGAGTGAGCATTGTAGCTTTCGAAAGCTCTGCGTTAGAGTGACCGCAGCAAAAATGGGCACCGTTGGACAGCTCTTTCGCTTCGGTATTGAGCTAGAACTTCTCATTGCCAAGTCGAAGCATCATCAAAAGCAACAGGTAAAATGGTCCCCCTTTCGAAAGCCGCTTTCGGCGTTTCAGACAGAGCCTACCTGGGAGTCTCTCACAAAAGATGTCAGTATTAGGCTCAAAGAAGCTATAGTTCTCAATCATATCAACAAAATCAATGATGCGTTCATGTCCAATTACGGAGAATGGTCCATTACCCAAGAGGCCACCATCACTCCCAAGGACGGACACAGTAAGAACTCTCCTGATCAACCTTGACACCAATATACTTCGAACTAACCTCAAAAGTCCTCCTTAAGCTCGTCTCCCCCATCTACGACTCACTCCTCACCCCCCAATACGAGTCCGATGTCACCACAATCTTTCCACGTCCTCCAAGCCCATTTCCATGTCCTCCCATGTTCCCAATGTTCAACCCACATCCACATCTCCCGCTGGCCAAACCCTCTCTTAGCCATCGGACTCGCCCGTCTCTCCAAAGCAATCCTTTACTTCGAGCCCGCGCTTGACTACCTCCTCTTCTCACGCCCCAACCTCCATACTCAGCTGCAAAAAGAAGACAAGTACTGGTGCCGTTCTAACCGTACCAGCGTTCCTTTACTTGACCTTTCCCTACGGGACTGCTTCTCTAAAATCGATGCCGCTTCCGCGATGGTGACAGACCAATCAGAAAATTGTGTCCCACTTGTGGAAACGATGAACCTGGTCTCCAAAACCTCACCGCGTGACATTGCCTTGTGCATGGATCACGATTTTGTCCAGGGGAAACTGTTCAAGTGGAACATGGTTGGGATGATGCCCTCGGGTGCAGGTATTGATGGTTGTGGTCGTGCGACGGTTGAGTTTCGGCGACCGCCGGGCAGTTTGAGTGCGGAAGAGGCAATGGGTTGTGTTGGGGTTGCATTGGCGTTTGTGGCGAAGGCGGTTGAGGTTGATGGTGAGCAGGAAGGATAAGAGTTGGATTCTGAGGGAGGTGAGGTGTTGCAGAGGATGCTGATGGAATTGGGATGGTTGCTTGAGAGCGGTGCTAGGGCGCTGGGCTGGCCGAGTCTGGGACCGGTTGAAGAGATGTTGGTTGAGGTTGGGTATGTTCCTACGTGTGTCATGTGGGGCTGTCCCTGAGGGCTCGCAAATATTATGCTTAGATTGAACTTGTTTCTTGATGTATTTTCTCTAATCCCTCTCAATGCTTTCAATCGCTTCACTTATCCAACTTGGAGCGTGTAGGATCCCAGCAAACAGGAGAGTATTCATCTGTCTCGAGCTCCTTCATCTCCTCTGGTGTCAGCTCAAAGTCATAGACATCCGCATTTTCCTTGATCCTCTCAGAATGAACCGTCTTCGGCAAGGGAACATAGCCTTTCTGCAAGCTCCAACGGATCAACACTTGCGCCTCCGTCTTGCCGTACTTCTCAGCCAACTTCTTGGTCACCGGTTCACCCCAGCGCTTGCCCCTGACCAGAGGACTGTAAGCCTCAACGACGACTCTTTTCTCCTTGCACCACGCAACAATGTCTTCCCGCAAGCACCACGGGTGGATTTCCCACTGACCAACGCTGATAACACCTCCCTTGCCTTTACCGCCCCTCTCTCTTTCTAGCTCGGCTATGTGCTGCTCCAGCTCGCGCAGATGATGCACTCCGTAGTTGCTGATACCAATGCTGCGAACCTTGCCCTCCTCAACGGCCTCAACCAACGCTTTCCAGGCACCCTTGCGGTTCTCTGAGCCGCCGTACGGGGCGTGAATCAGCACCAGGTCGAGGTAGTCTAGGCCGGTCTCGGCTAGGGATTTGTCGATTTGGGCTTTGGCACCCTCGTAGCTGACAGCTTTGACGGGGATCTTGGTGGTGAAGAAGAGTTGGGAGCGAGGAATTGGGGAGGAGCGGATGGCCTCGCCGCAGGGACGCTCGTTGCGGTAGGCTGCGGCGGAGTCGACCTGTTTTCCACCGTTTGAGTAAGTTGCTTGTCGAAGCTAGGTTTGGGGACATACATGGCGATAGCCCGTTTCGAAAGCTTCAGTGACGAGACCTGCTGCGTCCTTAGCTGGCCTGACACCCGTCAGCTAGCTGGTTAAATGTTCAACAAGGTTCATGAGATTTACGTTTGGTAGACCTGTCAAGATATCAGCCTCTAGCCTAGCTTGGCTAACAATAGCAGGCTTCGATGTCAGGTTTTAAGGATCAATCAAGAGTCAATTGAAGCCCTTGAAGTGCAGCCATCACGTATATGGTCTTTGCTTACACCAAAGCCTAGCTGAGGAATGTCATAACCGCTGGCCAGCTTAAGTGTGGTGCTTATGCTAAGTGAAGCCATGCTTGCAACAGTAGCTTGTTTTCTTACAGCACAGACAGCTGGGACAAGTGCAATTGGATGTTGACGGCAAATGCGCAGCATGGATTGCGATGTTCTTTGGTGGAGGTGAACAAGTGGGGGCAATCTCAGGATGAGGGGCAGCTTGGTGTGAATTGTGGGTGTGAATTGCGACATGGCTTGGCTGAGTGCAAGAGGTCGTGTCGGTTGGTGCTCCGTATGGTCAGTGAGAAATGATGTTATGTATATTTTTCTCAGACTTTCTATTAGCTCTAAAATTTGCTCATCTTTTGAAAGCTTACATGTCTACCTGCGGTTTTTTGACAGTTTTCGTTGCAAGACGGCGCATACTGGTTTTTGGTTGTGCAGCCTGCGTGTCCGGTGAAAATTACGCTCAGATAAAGTATACTTTACAGAGGGATTGCCACTAAAATACGAAGATTTACGGAAATTTTCAACCTGAGCTGGGATTCTGTGTCAGTATCAGAGCTGGGAGTTGGTGCGATCGCTGACAGCCAAGCAACCAACCAGCAGCCCCTCGGCTCAACAGTGATGACCCAGTGTAAACAGTGTGGATGCATGAAGCACATCTCATGAAGGATTTCAACATCCCTGTCAGCAAAGAAACGCGTCCCAGGTCCTACGCGCAGTCACGTGTGAACGTGGGGGGTTCATGTACTGACACGGCTGTGCTGCGCCACAGGAATCAGTATTATCCGCTTGACCGACCTGCAGACTGGAACAACCTTAACGAAATACCCCTTTTCATATGGTATTCTGACATCACGAATATTGACGTGTCGATCGGCATTTTCGAAAATCAAGGTAAAATGGTCAGCGTGTCAGGAGTGCAGGTCCACGTGTTGAGGCTCACCATTGCGGTGGCCTTAATTCTCATTATCTTCCTTTTCTTCGACCCAATTGGCTTTGCTTCAGAGTCGTTGACAAACTTTATGACCCCTGGATCGACTCATGTTGTTACTCACCTGGTCCTGTTTCACTTCAGCAAGTCCGCCGACCCTGCTGCGGTTCGCCAGGTCTGTTCATGAGGTCATTCGATCGGTCTAATTGGGACGACTGCTCATGAATGATAGGCTTGTACGCGTATGCTTGCGCTGAAGGATGAATGTTTGGCGCCCAATTCACAGCATCCCTACATCAAGAGTATCAGCGGAGGCAAGGATATGTCCACTGAGGGTCTTCAGGTATGATTGGACCCCATTTGCCACATGAACCAATTCATTGCAGATCATCTTTTATTGCCCCATGGGTTGTTTACTGACAAGTTCTAGGATGGCTTGACGCATGCCTTTGTCGTCCAGTTCGAGAACCACAACGACAGAGACTACTATGTCCAGCATGACCCCGTCCACAAGGCATTCAAGAAGGAGATTGAGCCAATTATCGAGAAAGTCACTGTTCTGGATTTCATTAACGGCGAATTCTAATGGATTGTATCATGTTAACTGCATGAATTTCATACTGGAAACGAGAAATGAGTTTGGCTGATAGATATGAAGACCACATGCATACTCATCAGCAAGTTAAGGTACATGGATCTCGAGTATCACTCCGAATTCACTCCCAGATACTCTCCAACCCATTCACACCCCTGGGCCTTTCTGCCAGCGTCGTGATTCGGAACCCATGTCTCAGCCCTTCCTGAGGGTTATGCACATCATAGTCACTAATTGCCGTGTGTGCCGTCACCCTATTATCCCACAGCACCACTGTGCCCTCCTCCCACTTTACCCTAACCTGAAAGTCCTGTCCCTTAGTGATATGATCAAACAACAACCTCAGCAGTGCATCACTCTCCTCATCTTTGAGCCCCTCAATCCGCTTCGTAAACCCCGGGTTCACAAACAGCGCCTTCTGTCCCGTCGCAGGGTGAACCCGAACAATGGGATGTAAAGTTGCCACAGGCTCACGACGTACAAACTTGCCATCGCGCCTGGCTTGCTCAGCCTGCGGGAACCCGCTATGCTCAGCCCGCAGGCCCTCGAGCAGCGCACGGATCGGGGATGACAACCGCTGGTAGGCTGCTGTCTGCGACACCCAGGCTGTGTCGCCACCCGTGGGTGGGACGGAAAGCAGCGTCAGGATGGTGATTCCGGGCGGCTGACGCTCATAGGAGACATCGGAGTGGTAACCGGTTGAGGTCAGCCGGTTGCTGCGCCGTTTGCTGCGGTACTCGTTGTCGGGGCCGAGATAAATGTTATGGAGCTCGAGGTGGTCTTTGACGTGGGCACCGACGGGCTGATGGGAATTAGTTATCCTTTGCATTTGGAAGCTTGATCAAGAGGACGTACATGGATGTGTAGTGGGCCAAAGTACCGTCCAAACTCCTTCTGCTTCTCAATGCCGATATCCTTAAAATCCTGCTCGCGGAAGACGACAACACCCCTCTCGGCAATCAGCAAGGCAAGCTCATCCTTTTGCAGATCATTGAGTTGCGACAGCTGCAAACCCCTGATCTCAGTGCCAATCAGAGGTGTGAGCTTGGTCACCTTGAGGTTGGGGTTGTCCTTCGAGAAGAGGTTTGGCTTATCTTTGTTGGCTACCAGGCCACGGTCATTGAACTCGAACGGCTTGAGTGGCGGGAATTTGGTCACTTCGTCATAGACCGGAAGGTATTCTGTGTATTTGTACTGGGATCTGTTAGGTTTCGTACGCCACTGAATATCAGAACAATTTCGGGAGCTAACCTTTTCGTGGAGCTTTTCATCATAGGCAACGGTCAACCGAAGGGGGAGCTCCTCAGTGTTGGTCTTGGTGATGGTGGTAGTTGCCATGGTGATGACTCGAGCTGATATAAGCAGACTTGGGTGCGTTTTCAGGATGATGATCTCTCAACCTGCCCTGAACTTCGGTATACTAAGCCCAGTTTAAATAGACCTTTCTAGTGGGAGGCATGATGAACTTGCACCATAGAAAATTAATACGTAAGTTTGATATTCCCGTCATCGCGTCAGCCACATGTATATGGCGAAGCTAAGAGCCAAAGGTGTTACCGTGGGATTGTGTGCCACCGCAGGGAAACATTGCTGGTGATGGTTTCACCAACCATCGGCGTGCTACGATTCGCACAATCTTGCGAGAACGACGTCATAGCCTCGCAACCAGTCACGCTGCGGCTCTTGCTCAATATTCATTATGTGACCAATTTCTCAACTCTTATCTCCGTCTTGTCAGTTACACAACAGCAGCAGAGTTGGAATTGAACTGATAAAATAGTTGAGATGTTCTTTGCTCGTCATTGTGGCTGTGCTAGTAGATGCAAGCGGCTAGCTCGTTTGAATACTCGAGAATGCTTAGGGTGTCCTGGACCTTGCAGGATTAATAATGGTTGGGATATAGCAGCCGCCGTAAATGGACAAAGAACGAGGTTTAGCTAATGCGAATTTATTTGTAAACTTCTCAAGCGTCGTTTCCGTGACCAGACTGTTTCCATGCATCGAAGGGCCGTCATTGTTTATGCATCCCGAGCGTACTTAGAAAACCTCCTCCAAAAAGCGCCGTATCTTAACATCAAAACTGAAATAGGGGCCATGAAGAAGCTGAACGCTGCTAACACCATGAAGCCCCAGCCATATCCAAGCATTTCAACGAGCGGGACGGTTGTCAGGGGCAAGAAGGTGCCCATCAAGCATCGCGTGACAATAACAGCTGTAATGGCTGAAGCTGAATACACTCCAAAAGCGTCAACAACGTACGCCATGATAGGGATAGTGGCAAGAAGAATAGCAGAGCCCATCAAGGTTGTTGCGAAGAGCAGGACTGCCAGTGGAAGCCTCAGTTCAGTAGACCAGCCGTAGGCTCCCACGCTGAGAGGTAGAAGGAAGCAGCCGATGATGGCCAAAGGGAGCCGGAATTCGGGCCGGCCAACGCCACTGTGGGAGTTTCGTATCCGTACGTAGATGCGGTCCAAGGCGATGTTACAAATGACGACACTAATAGCAGACCCAAGGGCTGGGAAGGTTAGTCAGAGTCATGTTCGCGAGAGGGAAATGAGTTAAGTGACTTACAAAAGACGACGTAGCAGGAGCCAACCATCTCCGGGGGTATCTTATAGACATTGACCAGCATATCCGCCAATGTCGTGTTGTAGACATAGAGAAAAGTGAACACAGTCCCGGCTAGGAGACTCATGGCCATTAGTACACCACTCCCCGAGAGGACGATCATGGGTCTGAGAATGGCTTCGCCAAGCTTCCTTAGCTGAGATGAGGTCACTGAAGCCTCATCATCTCCATGATAAGGCGTCTTGAACCTCAAGCTTTTTGATGCCTCTGGTCCAGCCAGACGCTTATGCTCCATCGCCAATCTCTCCGCTCTCCTTCTCAGGATAACCACCCTGTACGTCTCCCTAAAGAACGTAAGGAACAACCCTTCACACGCTGCTGCAAACGAAGCATTTCCCCATAACACAGCCCTCCATCCCCATCTGTTCGCGACTGCACTCCCGAACATCGGCCCACACGCTCCTCCAATTAACGGGGCCAGAAAACCAGGCTGAGCGCCCCGCCACGCTGCTCTCTCACAAAAATATCCCCCACAATCTCCGGCGCCAACACGTTACTTGCGACCGCCAGCCTGGTCAGCATGCGCGCGGCAATGAACTGCTCGACGGAGGTCGCTGTGGCGGCCAGCGCGATGGCGGTGATGAAAATCACGTTGGCAGTGTTGATCACACGGTACCGGCCGACCATCTCAGATAAGGGGGCGATGACTAAGGGGCCGGCGGCTTCTCCTAGCTCCCAAATGGTTACTAGCAAGACGGAGGAGGATGACGCCGGGTTGGGAGAGTGGGAGAGCTCTGAGACGATGGCGCTTGCCAGGGGGACGGGTGACATGCATGTGAATGTACTGTTCCCAGGGATGGTTGTTAGCCTTGAAAAATTTGAATCTAATGTGCGACAGGGTCAGACTTACACGGTGAAGGCCATCATGGCCAACATGCCGACAATGGTCCATTTGAAGGAGGTGGCCCAGTCCAGGGGGTTATCGGGGTCGCCCAAAGGGTCAAAGTCGACGACAATAGCATCAGTCGGCGGTGTTAGGCCTGAGCTCGTAAAGTCAACGACGCCATATTGGAGGGATCGTTCAGTGATTCTGTTCATCTCAGAGCTTCTCCGAAGCAGCGGCTGCTCTTCGTCTCTGCTAGATGTTGAGATGCTCATCTTCTCCGTACTCACTGTCTTGTCTCTTGCCACACCGTCTATGCTCTACGACATACAGCACCGACTGTTTGTGTAATGTTCAAGGGCAACGAAAATTCATGTCCTTCTTATCAATATTCTCTCTGCTTGTCACAAAGACTCATCCTTGGGAGCTCCCCGATGCCGGTCCAGCTTGCATGTTTCAGAAACAAGGGTTCACAGGAAGGACGTTCGATGGTATGGCAAACGGTTATAACTTCGATTGGGGGATGGAGCAGTAGCACTAGCTAAATACAGAACACCATGCACCACATGCTGCCGCTGCCTTGCTGTCTATCGAAAATCGACGAAACTTGGCAGGGTCGATAGAGACAACAAGCTGTATTACAAGCATGCAGCGTCACAGCGATGAGCACGGAAGAGCAAGGAAGATCGAACGTTCCAGCGCGTACGTGCCCTGAGCAATGTTGGAAGGGTCTTCCCTGCTCGCTCGACATTGCGCATCTGGGGTCAGATGATGAAACCTGGCTCACGATGTATCAGATAAGCATTTTGGATCGACATTAGGTGGCTATCGAGTGGTGATCTGGACAAGTTTATGGTGGCCTGGTATGACTCCTGCCCGTCCCAAGTTACCTCCTCTCAGATCAATCAGGGACAACGTGAAGTTTAGTCTTTGGACAAACTCCAAGCCCATGGGGCTATCACCACATGAATAACTTGGGGAGACCTGATGGGGTATGACATAAAAAGCATGCGTGAAGATGCAGTTCTGAAGACATATCGTGGTTGAGAAATGGAAACCTGTGCCAGTTGCAAACATGGGGTTGGTCGAGCTTTCAGATTCACTGGAATCAAATAAGTGGCAGAGAAACAAAGAAACACAGGAGGGATTTGGCCTCCATCAATAAAATCTCCTGGTTTTCTTTTGGCTGCTGGTCATCCAACAAGGATACACAGGGGTTGAATGGGAAATCTGATATCTTGCTGGCGGTATTCATACGGTGCAGCCTGATGTGAGAAACCATGCCAAGTTGACATCTTTAGCGACAGCATGCCACGCATTTGACAGAGATTCACAGAGGAAAAGAGTTGGCTGGGATGGAAGAACGCGGGGACTCGAAGTTTCGCCTCGGGACAGTCACGTGCCTTTGGTGAGAGAGAAGGCACCCTGCTTCTGCCCCTCACCAGACCTTGCCCGGCTGATGTGACCCCGCATGACCACAGCTTGTGATCGAAGAACGCTTCAGTTGAATCCACTCCGCATTTGATTTTATGTGAAGCAAAGATCTGTCTTATGGATTTGGCGCCTGGGATGAAGTGTTTCAAATTTTTGACCCTACTTATTCCTCCAATGTTTTCAGCATCTGGCAGCACAGGCTCGGTATCCTGTGGTCACTTCATGACTTGCTGAGAGCTAATCTCGTACATCTATGCTGCCCAGCCTGTTGTACCGTATCTTAGCGGGGTGACGTCAAGCAAGGAACTCTTGCATGATTGGAGCACCGGAGCTTGGTTCTGAGAGCTGTGGCCCGTCAAACTGCAAGGTTGGCATACATCCGTGGAAACGTGCTTGGAAAAAGGGTTTTGAAAATTCAAGAGCATCAGGTGCGTAACCCTAACCCGGAGGGGTAAGTGGCACAAAGGCGGATGCAGGATCCGACGTGCAGGTCCTGGCCGGGAGCTTCCGCGCGGCAAGGCCAATCGGGTCATTTAGGCGGCGGTGATGTCAACCAAATCGAAACCCACAGGAATCGATTTTCAGCCTGCCACGGCAAGCGCGCTAGTCGTCGGCGATTTTGCGGCTGGAGGGATGGGATTTCCAAATTTTCAGCATCTTAGGCGTATCTTACGGTAACTTACAGACGATAAGACGTTGCCAGTTCCGTAATTTTCCGACAGGGCTTTGAAGTTAACCGAAATCGAAGCGTCACGGGGTTTGGGCGCCGGAGCTGGGTACGGTGTTGCCGCGCCAGGGACTCGTCAGCGGCGGCAGCGCCGCATGGAGCAAGCCCCACTGAAAAATGCCCCCAGGCTCTGTGACTGGTAGGCCCGCCAATCAAGCTTCAGGGCCAAGCAGAGTCCAGACCGTCCACCCGACCGTTCGATGAGCAAGGAAGGGACAAAAGCTTTGACATCCATCAAGGTTCATCTTTTGAAGTTTTAAAGGGGGGATTGTCACTCAAAGACACGTCGTACAGCTGTACTGTAGTGTTGACAATTGAATTTGCTTGCATCAACAGCACCAGCGTGTTTCATTGAGATTCAGACTTTCTGTAAGCTCGCGAAATCGCGTCATCGACTCGGTCCGTTCTTCCATACCATTATAGTACCTCGTAAATTTTAAGAGATCATCCGTCTCACCGCCCCCCCCCCGCCCAAAAAAAATCGTCATCTTTGCTGTCATCACCGCCCACGATACGCCATACGTTTTGGATTGGACACGGTTAAACGCACAATGAACCGCCCATCGCGTACCGACGACGATCTGGAGCATCCAACATGGAACCAGAACCCACCGTTCCTGGCTGCCGACCTGACAACTCGCCAGGATCTTAATGGTATCGCCAATGCCCGTGAGCAGCGTAATCGCCGCTGTAATGCCCTTCCTGCTGACGCCTATGGATTCAATAAAAATGGAAAACACATGGGCCATGTCGGCATGAGAGAAATCGAACCCGGGGCCCGTTGGCGCTCCTTCCTAGCAATGAGCGGCTGGTCTATCCGTATGTACTGTGTAGTATTCTGTGTCTTATTAAACAACAGCCAATGTCTCTGGGCAGTATACTTACCTTCTTTTATAGAGCCGCTCATTGCGCCCAAGACAGTGCTTGGTGGTGAAGGCCAGGCCTGTCGCTTCTCATTCCAAATCCGGCCCCCTTCGGGCTGGTTTGGTTGGATCACGTCGGTCCTCTTGACCTCGGCGTTGGTCAATGTGGTAGGGGCTTATTTCCCGACCTTGTTCAAGCTGTCTGCCGGTGCCGTCAAGCCGGCCATCTTGAGCCCTGACAAAGGTATCCAGGTCCCGTTTCAATCGTTCTACCGCGATGGGCGCTAAACTGTTCGCAGTCGGCTCTCCCGTTCGCCTTTTATCCAAACGTCAGGATGCTTGTGCTGGAGCGACTGCCGCCCCTCATGAGTACAACACTCCCCTCCATGTGGGCGCCTTGTTCATCATCATGGGTGTTTCGAGCTTAGCTTGTGGTGTGCCCTTGATGGCCCTCAAGTTCCCTTTTCTTCGAATCCCCGAGACCTTTTTCTTCGGCGTCCGCCATTTTGGTACCGGAGTCCTCCTCGCCACAGCTTTCGTCCACCTACTGCCCACTGCGTTCTCGTCCCTTGGCAACCCGTGCTTGTCCAGCTTTTGGACTACCGATTATCCTGCCATGCCTGGTGCCATCGCCCTTGTCGGTATCTTCTTTGTCTCCGTCATCGAGATGGTATTCAGCCCCGCTCGGAACTACATCCCGCGGTTTGGCCAGACGGAGGAAAAACCAAAAGAGCCGGAGAAGACTGTCACTTCCCTCAATGCTCTCACCCAAGTCGGGACATCCACGGATCCGGCTGTCAGGGGTGCCCTTAGCGGCATTGGCGGTCACTGCGGACATACCGCGGGTGTTGTGGCGGCAATTACACGTCCCTCAGGTGCTCATCGTCATAGTATCGAACCTGCTACTCCGCTCCAACGGGCTCCTTCAGTCGAAAAGACGGTTCCGATGGTGCACGGTCAGTTGGAATCACAGGACGCAGGCCCCTTGACCCCAGAGCAGCAACACAAGAAGAGTATCTTACAATGCATGCTGCTTGAGGTGGGTATTCTGTTCCACAGTGTGTTCATAGGCATGGCCCTAAGCGTGGCTGTTGGGTCCAACTTTGCCGTGCTGCTGATTGCAATCGCCTTCCACCGTAAGTTCTTGTCGCCATCGTTGACCGCTGGTCAATACTGACATGCATCGCCGTCTAGAAACTTTCGAAGGGCTTGCCCTCGGAGCCCGCATTGCTTCCATCACTTGGCCAAAGAAGACTCTTCAACCGTGGTTGATGGTTCTTGCCTACGGTTGCACGTACGTCTCCCCGATCTCCCCGATCTCCATTCTGCCTTAGGTTCCACTGAACACTAACACCTCATCAGTACCCCCATCGGTCAGGCCATCGGCCTTGCCACGCACACTCTCTACAGCCCGGATTCGGAATTCGGTCTGATCCTGGTCGGCACCATGAACGCCATCTCTTCTGGTTTACTGGTTTTTGCCGCGCTGATCGAGCTGCTGGCCGAGGACTTTTTGAGCGACGCCAGCTGGGCCATTCTGCGCGGTCGCAGGAGGGTGTTTGCCTGCTTGCTCGTGTTTCTCGGCGCTGTTTGCATGAGCCTTGTCGGGGCGTGGGCTTAGGTGGCCCGTTCCGTGACGCCAAGTGGGGTGCGCGTTAGTAGGGCTGTCATGAGCGTTGCACACCGCGATCTGACACCCAGAAGGATCTCGGTCCTCGTTCAAATCGTGTTAACTACCATTATGGTACTGTAGATGATACTTGCACAGCTTTCCGGGCTTTTCGTTCCTCTGACATCGCTGTTGGTCGTCTTGGATAGTCAATACTGATGACATCAACACCGCTTTCCGGCTGATTGGCATATCTCCATGCCGCAGCGTTGAACGGTTCTGTGGTTTGTCAACTACTCTGCCCGCTTTGGCCAACCAACCCGCTTGCGCCACGCCGGCGCATTTAGCCCAAATTTCCGACCCCTGAAGGGCGATGAAAAGGCAACGTTGAACATGTTCCATGCAGCTTATACGTAAACCAACGGCACATTACCTCCTTACTGCTCGTCGGCCGGATGCTTATGGGAGCGATCGCGATTTGCCGCCACATGTATATGTTCTCGGCATCTTGTGTGTATGATACCTTGATACCTGATACTATTACTTAAAACTTCCAGCGTCCTTCCTCAGGCCGATTACCACAGGTCGTCGTTGGCAAGACGCTGGCTGGACAACATGACTGGCAGCCTTCCGATGTCCCCTGACGAGGCGCTGGCCAAGCACAGGCCGGCGAATGCTCCACCATATCCATGATGGCCGACAACTCCTTCCGTGAAACCATGGCTGTCGTCTTTCTCGCGTTCACGATCTATGCAAGCTGGTACAGTCGCACTTACAAACGAGACAATCCAGTAGGACGAAACGTATGCAGTGGTGGGTTTGGAGGAGTCGTTGTGAGTACTTCCAACTCTCTACTTGAGTCTGCTCTCTGGGCAAACAGACCTCCTGCTTTGCGGCTTGCTCTTGGATTGTTTATCAATGTCTATGTCACAACTTTTGCAGGCCCTAAAAAGTATACTACCTGTGGCGCAGTTGTCATGGTCTTGGTCGACTTGGTCACTGGCGACTTGCCTTCATGGGCTGTTTTCCTTGGCGAGTACTTTTCTGTCGATGACTGGTCCTGGAATGTGAAAATGGTCGAATTATTACTAGATCGTCACTCTCTGCACGATAATTCCTCTAGCCTGAGCTCCTGTCCATCGCTATCACTGCATGCTGTTGTCCATCCTCAGAGGGTGAATTTCTCACTCTTCGCTTATAACAGGTCCTTCCAGCCCCTCGCATGATTCATGGCATGTCGAGGAAGATGTTGTTGTAACGAAAGCTTCGGAGCCCTTCTTGCCCTTACATACCTTAGGATGGAGTTGTTGAATCAGATGACCTGTGGATGATACGGCATTGTAAGATATAAAGTCCTGAAAGGCTAATGGTACCGATTTTGAAGTCGCATCCGGTCTGGGGAAGCAGTGGTCTCTCGGAGTCATTTAAACCATGCCTTATGCACTGCAACACACGTCTCTTGCTGACCGCTGCCGTTGTTACCATTTCTTAAGACGATAAGACTCGGAGGGTCACTTGAAGCCAAACTGCTTTGCCTGATGCCAAGTGAGTGGAGGGTTGGCGGTAGCACTGGGGGCGGAGCCCTGTGCCAAAAGATTGATCCCCCGAATCCCTCGATTCTGCTGCGCCACAGGTGTTTGCCAACACGGGATTGCCAAGCCGCGCGTGCAGCACGAGGCAGCCACGCTATCGATTAATCATAACCCTCATTGGTCCAGACTTGACTGATCGCAGCGGCCGCTTGATGTTCTCAGGCTTATCAAGAAGCAAACAGCCCCCGACTTCGCGAGCCTCGGGCTGTTCGGCTGCTCTTTAGTTCTTTATTATGTCGATACCAGTTCAGGGTCGTGCTTTAGACATTGCAGTGGTCTGAGCAGTTTGAGGACAACATGAGTTGGATTGATGAGCGTAGGCCGTTAGGAGCAAGACTCTGGCTTAGGCCATCTCAGGCCCCATCACCATTCGATGATTCCGAAGATAACCTCCTGCCATACCCTCGCTGGCTCACCGTTTGCTTTCGAACTACAATGGCCGCCATCATGTTCTGTGGCTCAGTCTACATCTTGTGGTGGAATATAGAAGTTCATAAGATAAACGTTGGGGGTGACACTGGCCCTCTTGGGGTACTTAGCGTGAGTCTCCCCAACAAGATACAATTTCGAGTCAAAAGCAGGTAGCTCTGACACATTTTCAAGGTCTTCTGCGGTACTGTTGTGAATGCCTACATTGCTGTTACAGCATTTCTCAGAAAGTACAACCTCTCACACATCAAGTTTGCGCTTCTGGCAGACTTTGCTGTCGCTAGCTGCATCCTTGGAGCCTACCTGCACACCTTCATTAATAAAGAGCCTTCGTGGATTAAGTGGAGTTACATAGGCTGGAAGTGGCAAAGGCGTTGGAAAGCTGCCGAGGTCATGCTCTTGGTGCCCTGGTATGCTCCCACAAATGCTTTCTTTCGAAGAGTCTCTAACTATTTTTTGGCATATAGTTCCCTGCTTTATGCTGCTGTCGTGATGGCTTTCGTGGGCTTTCGCATCACCAGGGGGAAGAGAGAAGACCGACGCAAGGCCCTCCATCGTAACAACAACGGCAACAATAACGACATTCCAATGACCACAATCCAGTCCAATGAGCCTGAGGCTGAGGTTGACCCCGAGATTATAGATGACCCGCCACCCCCCTATGCTGCTGATCCCCCTCCTTATTCGGAAGCACCTCGTCAGACATGAAATAGCATCTAAATAATGGATTCTAATGAGCAGTAGACACGTTAATGATAGTGATCTTGATTTAAAGTCCGGCTTCATGTACAGATCTGTGTACCCATTGTACATGACATTGCTATGTAGATGCTTACTTTACACGATCCATCCTCTATCCTCCACTGACGGGTTTACTCTTCTCCCAGCCCTCATCCCTCAGCCCAGGCAGTGACACAATGAGCTTCCAGCTCCCATCCTATTCCCAATACCCAATCTTTCCGTCGGCCCCCTCAGTCATCATATGTATTTCCCCCAAAAGCTCCCCTGAACGTGGGCCCATACCCTCTTGACCTCCGCGCCCGTAATTTCAACCAACCCCCACTTCCCTTGAACTCCCTCCTCTGGTGGCCTCAGCTGGGTGTCATCGTTCCTCCTTTCCCAATGCTGCACTGTCCCGTTTTCATCAGCCACTAACAACTGAAAACCACCTGCAGCAGTCTCGTTCACCGTGTCAAAGAAGTCTTTGATCATGACAGGCGGACTGGAAGGGGGGATGTCAGATGCAAAACACTTCTCCTGAAAATCAAGATGCGTCTTTGGGATTGCCCGGGCGCCAGAAAAGTTGCAGTTGACCATCTTCTCGTACAGCTACGGTGTAGAGATGGCCTTTGCGGGTGGATGTTAGGTGTAGAGGTCAAAGCCGATGTTGGATTGGACGAGAAATGGACCGGATTGGGAAATAGATGTGGCAATGCGACGGGTAATGGTCCAGGTTGTTGAGTTGGGGCCTTATTGGACTTCCTAGGAGTCCATAACTGTACTAAGGAGAGGTTTGCGAAGCAGTTTACCTCATTCAGTGTACCATCGGTATGCTTGACCCCCAAGGTTAGATGTAAGTCATCGCTTTGAGTCAGACCAGGGATGCCATCGATATCTTGATCGTTGATTATTGACAAGTGGGATTATCTCTTCTTTGACTGATGGAATTTCACATCTTCACTGACACCAACTGCATGGAAGTCCCTGTTTAAGGAGGTTCCAATGATGACTGGGCGCCCAACAAGTCTGGCCTTAACGCCCCCTATAACCGAGATCTTGCTCCATTTCTTCAAGTCGCCGTCTCGTTATATGTGAATAAACCTTCCGATTTCCGAGTTCCCGATAGAAGTCCAAATTTTCGTTGAGTCCTGCCATTACCTGACTGCACCATGCTTCCACTTTGATGGCGCTTCCGTGTCCATGGGTTCGGATTGACGTTAGTAAGACCGTACTTCGCCCAAAAGTCTTTGAAAGCTTCATTGTAGCTGGGGTCTCGATTGTAATACCCGGATCGCCCCTGAACTAGGAGCACAGACCGACTCACCCAAAGTAAACAAACCTCTGAGTTCCCCACCCTGAACCCCAGGAGTTTTTCATGATCCAAACCTCCTTTTTAACATCATAGCCAACAATTAGTGCCAAGTGGTGGCCTGTTAACTCAGACATTCCATAATGTTGATAAACAGTCTCTGGATACTCAGGCTTCCATCTATAAAAGTCTCTATTCAAAATATAACTCGCTGCCAACGGTCTATACTGATCCAACCACTGCTTCTGATCATCTATTATGCTGGACATGTTCGCCTTAATGACCAGCTCACTGCTGATTCTGTCTGGGTAAGTCACTGGCCTTATGATGATATTCGTCAAAACCATCAACCAGGGACAGTTGGGGTCGCGATGCTCTAACCGTACCTACCTCGGTTCCACACTCCCTCCTGAATGAGGTTAACTGTGATGTCTTGTTGCTACAAGGTTACCCTTCAACACCAGAAGCTCAACCACTCTCAGGCAATGGAACTATTGAGGCGTTGTCTGTATGCGGTTGAGTTAGCTATTACTCAAAAAGAAAATACTCTTTTACTGCTTCCTTAGCTCAGGAGCTTGCTCATGCTGCTCACAAGGTTGACTGGCACTCTGTCGTTGAACTTCACAGGCGACTCATCAACCAGATGCAGGCTTGGACATTAGGCATCTGTTTCGCCGATGATGCATATTCACTTGTTCCCGTTGTTCAGAATACTGGACTTCCCCCTTTTGAAACCACCTCGTCAACATGCCCCAATCTACTCCCTTCTCTCGAAGAAGCAGAAGACGATCGTGATGACGCCGATGTCCTTACCTTAAACACATGTGGAACACTCCCTCATCTTTCTCAATGCCCCCTCTTCTCCACTGACAGGGTTGCAAGATGGGACATATGTTCTTGTGACTTGACGTTTACGAAAAGAGAATCTCGACGTCGAGATGTGGAGAAACTGCCTACGCCAAGCACCCGAGGGGGCTAAAAGCATCCAGATCTCAGCATTATACCAAAGCTTCTCTCCAGTCCTTCTACTCGAACTACCCCTTGTCGTTTGGGATCTGCTCCCACCTTCTCCAGCATCTCTTTTGTTGCTCACACCATGGAGAGGAATCACATTGCAGACTTCCTTCGAGCACTAAGGCTTGACACAGGAACAACCTTTGACAAACCTGACTTTGATCCCAAGAAGACTGTAATGACACAAACGCAGCCAATCAGCGGAAGACAGGTATCCTTGCCCCGAGGGGCAGAGAAAACAGTCTCTGTGGCCCAAGCTTTATGATACTGACAGAACTGCTTTCTGTTCCATGGAAGATGAACCCTGCTGCATGGCTCTTGCCGAGATGTATCACGGCGATACTCTTACTACCGTTGAAAAGTTCTTCGCACCTTTGTGCCTAATGACAGTCCTTCCACGAGATACTTCTGGGATGACATCGAAGAGTTTGTGTCACAGCCTCTCTAGGCGCTCTGTCCAACGGACAGACGCATCCTCTTGGGATGTGCTTGTTTGCATGAAGCTCAAATATCGTGCATGATCAGTGGTCTCGATAACCTTTTTTGGACTGGCTATGGCTTCGATGCCTACCATGACGGAGGAGAAAGCCATCTTGACATTTAATCTTACCAGTCCACCAAGGGCGGCTTCGTCATGGACCCCTTAACCTGCGGCAAGACTGCATGTAATGCATTAACCTGGACAGCAAGGGAATGCTTCTTGCAGGCTTTGGAGGGATGCATGGAAGAAGTGACAGAAGAGTAGAAGAGAACAGGCAAGAACTTGCTTAAGGGCATGAAGATCCATGTAGGTGCGAAATCTTGCCACTGCTTAGGCCATTGAGATTGTGTTAGGCTTGTGGCTCTCAAACTTTGAGCGCACAGGTACAATGTTATCAGTTTCGTAATCTTTGGGAGATATCAGAAGAAGTTCCCTAGGTGCTTTTAGACACAATATTAGTCTGGTAAAGCTTTCAGGAGACCTGTCTTCCCTAGTTCGATCTCGATGAACCTCATGTTACCGACGCATTCAACCTTCCACCCAACACAGCTGCCATGTCAACGCATCAAAGGCCATATGCGTGAACTCAAGTCCCTCCACACTTCAATTTACCGAAAGGCACTAACTTTGAGCATATCGACTCTGCCAGTCAGTGTTCCCTGTTCTCTCCTGTCTCATGGTTGTCGAAACTGCTAATAACCCCCTAAGTTCCTATTATTGATTGCTCAAGTCAAACCAAAGACAAACGAACCCAGCCCGTCTCGTCTTTCACAGACCATAAATACCATCGCTACAGCAGCTCTGGCGTTCTTTCCCTTTGCCTTGACCGCTCTTCTCTTCCAAACACCCTTCATTATCCATATTCCTTCCACCGCTACAAGTTGCATGCTTGCCTCCTCGGTGCTTGTTTGTCTAGCCGCTACGCTATTTTTCACTGCAACACACTGGTCAGTCATAGCACCCAAAGTGAAGAGATGGGTAACTGGTGCCTTAGGTGTGATGGGTACTGTCGCTGGTTTGGGTTACCGTCACAGGGGCTGAGTACTCGTCAATAGATTGCGCAAAGGTAGCCACAATGTAAAGAGCACTGCTGGATATGAAACTCTAGAGGAAGCTAATACCAAGAGTAAGCAGGACAGTAGGAGAGAGCGCCCAGAGGTGACTACGAAGTGGAAGTGGAGAAGGGTTTTCGGTTCGCCGAGGCTGTGGTCAATGGGAACGAGACATTGCTGTCTACGGGAGGGCGAACGTAGACGCAGGTACACTGTGTAGGACTCCTCGGATGAAAATGACAGAGCTCTACCTTTTTTGAATATACGCCCAGTAAAACGGGGACTGAAAGTCCAAAGAGGGAGTGGCAGAAGGAGAGATTGTAAAGCGAGAAGGGTTGCATGAAACCGAGAGCATTTGTGAAGACCTGATAAGTAAAATATGAAGTAATGTTCATCTACGACTGAAAACGTAGGCAATCATACCAAGATCTTCACCATGAAAGGACGTACATACAAGTAGCTGCCTGTGAGCCTGTGAGCCTGAGAGTCCCTGTACCCTTGACACAGGATTAAGGTTCTGAGCCTTATATTTTTCAAGAAGCTTCTTGCAACCCAGTTGTCCATGGGAATAGCAGTTTGTATAAATTGTTATATTATTCGTTGTTTGATAGAATGTCTATCACCGTTTATCTGTTTACTGGGCGGTTATCCTGACTTTTCACTACATATCCTATGTTCAACCACCATATCCCCGGTATTAATATGCACCAGAAAGGACCTTAAACTGGGCCATATCGTCTGATAAAGGACAGTTTGTCGTACAGAGGCTCAAGTTCTTTGAAGGCAAGATAGAGAGCCCTGTGCATCCTGTCTTCAAACCACGGCACTTCTATCCATACCCCATTCTTTAGCCAGACTGACTGCAAGACACACAGCCAGCGATGGATTTCCTGGACAAGCTCCTCAAAATCGCCCTGTTCTCCTTCTTCCGTGACAGTAATTCCCTTTCCCATAGTAGAGAAAAGGTGGATAACACCAATCACAAACTCGGCAGCACAGTCATCCTGCAATGTAGGGTAAATGTTGTCTGGATCATAACAAAATTGCCTGTCCCAACCCCAGGACGCCTGCTGATATTTGAGGGCTAGTCTGACGCGCAGCTTTACTTGGGCCAATTGTGGGTCGAGAACATGGGTATTGTCTTGTAAAAAGTCCTGCACGTAAAGGAAGAAGAGGGCTATGACTTGGAAGACGAAGCGAGGGCAGAGGTGAGCGATTTTGAGATGCCGGATCAGGAAGTGTATATGAAGACGAAGATCATCGGAATATGTCACATCCAGGAGGGCAAGCAGCATAGTGGTGGGATATTTGCTTTAAGTCTGCCGTTCGTTTGCGATTGGGAATGACAGGTATCCAGTGTTGTCAGAGAAAAATGTTGGTCAATCAAGTGCAGGAGAAAACCGAATGAGCATCTCATCAGGATACTTCTATCCATTTAACTGCAGAATTTGAGGAGACAATTCCATTATTGATTTTTCACAGAACATTCTCGTTGGCTCTTTATTCTCAGCGCATCTTGCATGAGGCCATCATTGTCGCACTGTGCACACTTCATAACAAAGGAAACAAATCAATAGAAGCACGCATGTGCTGCAGCAGACAAAGATTATCCAATGTATGTCCGATACAGTTTAACTAGAAGACATCTGGCTCGATTTCTCAGGGCCATTTACAATGATACTGAAGCATTAAAAGCAATTGGGTTAATTTAAATACGTACAATTGATGGGAAGAATTACATACAAAATAGGATACCCTACAGGTGAAGCCTGCTGAATGCAAGAAAAATATTGCATTTCGTGAGCAATTTTAGAAATCTCTATGCATGACTTGAAGTTGACTGAACGCATTCGATCGACAGCCTTATTCGTGATATCCACTGTTCCTCCCAGATTCTTCTAACATACAGACTGTTACTACTCCCCCACAACAAACTTTGTACAGTCATCTTGAGCACCTCTTTGTGCAACAGGCATGACCACAGGCTGGTGATTACGAGCTGCGATCATCGTGCAGATACGGTAGACGCCAGCCGGCAAACCTCCTGTGACCTCTGTGCTTAACCCGCCTTTGCCATCACCAGAATCGTCGATGCCCTTGAAGAAGGCAAACTTTGTGGGATCAGGCGGCTCCAGGGTTCTGAGGGTACCAATCTCCTGGATAGTGACGTGGCAATGCCCAATGATGTTGCCATTCTCGTCGAGATCTTGTGGAGCTGTGTAATAGCTGCTGCTAGGGTTTACGAGGTAACCAGCACGCAAGTTGCGTGTCTGGATCCTGATAGTGAAGGTCGTATTAGGGGTAATCTTGTCCCCTGGCTGAGGGTATATGATGATGGATGAGATCATGTTGGTGGTTGCCGGAATCCGACCCATAGGGATGCCATTGCAAGAGCCATTTCTGTTCTGCTGGCCGTTTGTGAGGACTTTGCCAGCACAGAAATTGATGAAGTTAGCCTGGTCACTGTCGTCTGTGTTAGTCTGGACTTGTTCTCTAATTAGATGGCACACACAAAGCTCGGAACACATGACATACGTTTTGGATTCAGACAATCCTTCACGAATCCCAGGAGTTCCTGGCTCAAGTCCACTGTAGTAACTTGCTGTTTGCAAGGCTTCAGGGGCGAGGCAAGTTTTCGCTGGCTGCGGCGGTTTTGGAAGCCACGGCCAATGTTTGAACTGCAAATTTGCTTCAACATTTATGGCTAGGCCATGGACGAGACCGAGACACGAGAGAACAAACGTTGTTGCTCTTATTGGAAGCATCCTGATATTGCTGTGATTGTCACAAATGCTAGATGCAAGCCATGCCACTTGTCTATGCAAACTTGAAATCTCCCGGGACCATTCTGCTGCACAACGGCAGGGGACTTCCCGTCCTTTTCAACTTCCCAGATATCACAAACGGCCCGATATTAGCTACGCCCAAGAGCCTGGATCACATTTTGCTATGGTAACCCTTATTGGAGGCGTACGCGGCTAAAATCTACGAGTATTGGCATCAGCAACCAAGTTACATCCCTTTTATTGTTTGGCCAGACACTTGCTTATCTCACTGTGCAGACAGAACTCTCTTGCTTTGGCTCAAAAGGATGCAAGGGGCTGGAGTAATTTAGGGCTTCTTGGCACGTGTTACCACACGGCACGGCAAGAGTTCATCCAACGATTGCAAATCATGAATGCCGATCACAGCTTGGCGTGGCTGGAGGCTAATAACGATCGCCGAAAGGTGATACAGACGCGTCACTTGATCGGATACATAAAACCTTACTACTGTAGACTATGGGAAGCCTAGTGATTATAGTAGATGCATGTCGGGTAGCGTCCTTGACAATAGACTCTAATCTTGAAGGCAAAAGACACTGTCTCTAAAGGTCCATAAGTTCTTGACATGATTTATTAAGAGATCCTGTGAAACTCAGATGCTCCAAGAGTCCAATCTTGGCAATTGAAGCAGTGCACCATCGTTATCATGACATATTGCTCCAAGGTCCTAGAAGTGCTTCACTTCAGAATACAGACTTCCTTGAGTATTGTTCCCACCTTTTACCAATGAATGTGTACTGTAAGCCAGCCATGTTATACAAAGTTGTTGAGTTTCAAAACTTAACAACATTCAACCAAGGCTTGTCTGTACTGAAGTACAAATGTTACTTGTGTTGATCTGTTAATCTGCATACAGGGCCACGCGGAGTCCACACGGCGTGCCATTGGACGAATCAAGTTATCAACCATTTAAGTTAAAAACACTTGAAGATATACTAAAGTATAAGAGAAATTACTCGAATGTCACTCAAGCCTTAATGTTCTCTCATATGTTAACTGCTCATGAAGACCTTTCACTAACAGAATTCACAGCCATGTAAGGTCGTGACGCAGGAAGTGATTCCAAGTCGAAAGGCCATCACCCTATCTCAGTACAATACATGCACTTAGAGGTATTCAATGATATAACCATTCCAGGAAACTTTTGTTAGTACAACAGCCACATCACCACTGACATGCAACGCAGACAAAAGCAGGTAGCCGCTGGCAACTTGTGAGAAACTTTCGATCGATGTTTGCTAACGGCGACTGCATATTAAAAGCTTCAATCTGAAAATACGATGCAACACAAGCTCTGTCAATATATTTTTGTCAGACAAGTTGCAAACATTCAATCGATGACACCAAACAGTCTCCAACACGAACTCCCAAGACCATGCAGTGAGCAATAAATTCTCTTGTGACACCATAGGAGTGATGAGTATATCAAGATGAAGGAGATCCCATACTGAAGCAGATGGCAAGTTAGCAGTATTCTTAACTTTAGCTCAGCTATCATTCGGGTTGAAAGCCTTACTGCAAGCGGACTTGACTGTTCTTCTCACTCATTCGGGTCCATAACGTTGAATAATTATCACAACATGCGACTTAGCACCATATTGACCAGTCTCCTTCTCTTGGGCATTGGGGAGGGGTTGACTCTCCAACGTGATTTCTCCAACACTGATAGCGATGTGAAATACCTTCCAGACTGGATCTTCAAGTCATTTACCAGAGCATGCAACGATGACGACACATTTTGCATCGTAACCTTTCGAATCGACACACAAGTGGAACCAGAGACACCTTGTTCTTACAACGTCAGCGGGCCACAGGCGAGCAAGAAACCAACAAACGAAGTTTCTTGTGGTTCCTACCTCATGAGCTCCAGCTGGAGCAACCAATTTGGGAGTTATCATGGATTCACTACCTGGGCAGTGATTGATTGGAACAAGCAGTTAATTGTTTGGCCGTCGTATTCAGATCAGGAGTTGGAAAATGGCATCGCGGTCACACCGGACAAGAGTTTTGCTCCGCAGAACGTTCAAGTGGACTAGATGCGGACCTGTTGTGTATTCAGCGGTTTGTTTTGTCGCGGCTGGCTTTTAGCTGAATGAAAACGTACAAGCTGAATTCAGGTCAATCTACCAATTTTGGAGGTTGTGCTAGTATCTTGAACTGCGTCTTGTCAACCAACCAATTAGCCACACAAGATGTATGTACCTGGTGCCGACCAGCCACCCCCTCCAGGCCAGGCTTTGCCCGACCCCCCTACCGCGGCCGGTCCCGCTTGCACCAGGCGGCCGACGGTCTCGGGGTCCGATCCCAACGGGAGCCTAAGCGCCTGAGCGTTATGGCGTGGCTCGGCCTTCCCCCAAAGCCCCCAAACGCCGAGTGCCCCCTCTAGATATTCCGGGGGTGGCAAGCCAATAAACCCCCCTCAACCCGCTGGGACGGCTACACAGCCAACCCATTCCTTGAGAAATTCTCCCGGAAATACCTGTCTCGCTGGCTGGCGGAGGCCCCGGGGCATGGCGATTTCCTGGAGTACCACGTGCGGTTCAACCACACCTCCAGAGGCCATTAGGGAGTGCCCCTGTGGTAGAGTGGTGTTCAGAGGCCACTTCTTCTCCTGCCCCCTCATTATCTCCAATAACCTTCTCGCCGACAGACTGGACCCGAGGGCCTTCTGGTCCTCCTTCCAATTGTTCAGGTCCAGGGCCTGCCAAATTGAGCTCTGCGGCCAGGCCTGGGACGCCGCCACGGGGCGCTCCATTCCTGCTTGGCGACCTCCCAGTCTCCCCTTACGCGTTCGAGCCCCATCTCACAGGGGCAGCGACCCCGACACCAGTTTGTCGAAGTCGGAATTGGGGCTAGAGACCCACATTCCCGGGGTCATGCAAGAGTAATCCCTACCCGACACATGTTACGCAACCCGCCCAATGTTTCCCCTTACTCACGCCGGTTTTGCCCCGGTACGGGATTTTTCTCCGGCGGCACATGTATATAGAGTAATTAGGTAGCTATTGCCCGCCGTCGCCGTGGGCACGACCCAGCATCCCCAGCGGTGGGACCGGCTGAAATATAGAATTGAATTGAATTGAGTGATCAGGACACCTACGGGCTACCAGAAGACATCCTCAAGTGGCGCAATATCTCTGCATCTGATTGGTTCCGTACTATCATATCAGCAAACTATCATTTACAGCATACCTGATCGCTCATTTCAGTAAGTGCCATGCTTCGGCCATTTCCTCTTGAATTGTAACGTCAAGCGTTATTGCTCCAGATAGTAGCCAAGCTGTGATCGGTGCACCAAAGTTAGGGTTCGGGAAACCCCTACGGGTTCAAGAGCCAGAATGGGTTGAAGGCTGTCAAGCTCTTCCTTTCGAGGACCATTGTCAATGGCAAGCAAATCGGCAGAGGGTACACCTACGTGAGGCGCAGCACCAACTCTTACAACCCTGCCTTCCAAGACCTTACCAAGGAAGACTTGCGATGCAATGTGGGTGCCAAGCCCGGCGACAACGTCAAAACCCTCGAGGTCAACACCGGCGACAGGGTTGGTTTCAAAGTCTTCAACAACGAGCTGATCGAGCACACCGGCCCAAGTTTCGTGTATATGTCCAAGGTGCCCTACGGGGTTGCTGGGGCCTAGGCGTGGGATGGAAACTAGAAGACGGAACTGAAGATATGGACGTCGAGACCAGGTGAGAAAGATCCTTGCTACATTGGTTTTGGGGTTGTTTAAACTGGAGTGTCAGTTGCAGTTGGAAGCACTCGGTGAGTTCGAATCTTTTATGCCTGATAGAAGTTAAGACTGCTAATTATATCAAAACCTCAATGTCCAAAGACCATTGCTCTCAGTCTCAAACACTGAAGCAAAGTTAGCTAGCTGACTTCAAGAGAGCGATCGCCTAGAACATCTCCTATTCGCCTGACTTAACCTTCGTCTATACATCTATACACCATATTCAAGAATGGTCACTTCGGAAAGAAGCTCGGTCACCGAATCCTGGACCAATATTCCGAAAAGCCACGCGCGGTGAATATCGCCTAAAAATAAAGCATCTCGTGCTGTGATAATCTTCTGTTTTCTTCCTAGTATAGAGCTACTGGCATGAAGCCCGAGTCTAATCCAGATGGCTGGCTCAGGCTAAACACCGGTGTACCTCCGATTTAGGACCGAGTCGGAAGTCGTCATCGTTGACCTCGGGATGCCGATTAGAGGCTCCAGCCTGCGCTTACTGGAAAGTCAAGCACGTTTCAGAATTACGTGTAATGGTATTTGGTGAGTTCCGAGATGTTACCGGTCGTATCAAAAGCCCACTAAACGGTTTGTTAGAAATTGAAGCAAGATTCAAGAAACAGTGGCCACTGTTCCTTTGATGTTCGATGGGCCAAATCCAGGGATCGGGGTGGGGGCGAAGTTGGGAGCTCGCTGTGGGGCAAACGTTGAGGGGTTCCAAAAAGGTCCAGGAACCGACTTTCCCCACTCATGCACAGCATCGAGCCGGAGCAGCCAAGTCATGTGTTCTGATATGTGTTTTGTGTGGCAATCGTGAATTAAGAAATCTGCTGCTGTTCAGTATATTCATAGTATACAGTGTGCTCTACATGCGGGTTCTTGTCTTTTATGGAAGTTGGCTGCACGGAGGGTTCGATGGCGGGATGTGAATGGAAGACATGTGCTTGGCTGACATCCATTCTGACCCATGCAATCCACCAAGGTGCTGACGACTATGGACTCCACATCCAAAAAGCCCCAACGGGTATCTATGGCATTTCAATGTGGGCATTGGAACATACCCATGAGGTAGAATTTCCCTGCATCGACGACGATGAAGCACTCCTCTTGGCACCCAAGGGCGATGGAGTCTGGATTGCTAACATCAACCTTCACAGCACATTCGCAATCTGACCTTGCTTCTCGGAGAAGTCTTTAAAGCCGTTACTGGTCTCCGAAATTCCGAGCCGCTTAAAGGCTGACGAATCGCAGCCCACACATTACTGGTCCACCACTCTATGCAATGCCCAACAGTGCATGATACCGTCCTGCACTAACGGCTACCCCAGGATGCACTTGACGGACGCGCGATCGCCGTAACCGTGGCAGAGATCGCGTCTCAAGGCACAGGACCGTAACCTATTGTGGCATGCTTGATTCCAAGGCGAGACCGGGCCCTGGTAGGTAACAAAGAACCTGCGGTGAGTCAGGACTTAGAGTTCGCCCCTCCAGCATTCTGACTCTTGGAGCTAGATGATGGCAACATTCCTTGATGTTACCCGGACCAAGACGGGATTCTGCAAGTTTCCATAGACGGGCTTGATGCTGGAAGGGACAAGACGCAGCTGGACTCTAGGTAAGCACCGTTTTTCATCTTGGCCCGCTGTCGAACCACAACAGCAGGTGCAAAAGCAGCAGCGCGGCAGACGAGATAGGATGCTGCTACCCTGCCCCTCAGCGATGCATCGATGCGGGGTTCAGTTGGTGTGACGACAGGTGCAGCAGCTCTTGCGAACCTGTGGTAGGTTGACTTTCTATGTCGAGAAGCGGGGTTGTGGTTGTACACATCCAGTGAGTGGACGAGGCTCGCGGGGAAGATGTTTCCCCGGGCGGTCCCCGAGATCCCCATCGGACCCCTCCGACAGGCCCCTGGACGACTCGGGAAGGCGATGGAAGCTCCCGTAGGTAACATAAAAGACATCCTCCCTCTCTTCTCCTTCCTGCTTTGCCTTCGTCCATTCGACCTAACTAATACTCTCGCTCTGCTCGTTCAAATTTCCATCGCAGAACTTACATCCCACACTCCTGTTCAAGATACCCCATATAACCTCGACATCTCATCCAACAAATATACCAACTCACTTCGACGCCATGGGTGAATGCCCCGTTCGTCATGACAATGTCGCCGGTGGCGGCACCAGGAACACCGACTGGTGGCCCAAGCAGCTCCGGCTCAACATCCTCCGCCAGCATCAGCCTGCCTCGAACCCATACCCCAAGGACTTCGATTATGCTGCTGCCTTCAAGTCTCTGGACTACGAGGCTCTGAAGCAGGATATCAAGGCGGTGTTGACAGATTCTCAGGATTGGTGGCCGGCTGACTTTGGCCACTATGGCGGTCTCTTCATCCGTATGGCCTGGCACAGCGCTGGCACCTATCGTGTCTTTGATGGACGCGGTGGCGGTGGCCAGGGTCAGCAGCGCTTCGCTCCTCTCAACAGTTGGCCGGACAACGTCAGCCTGGACAAAGCTCGGCGTCTCCTCTGGCCCGTGAAGCAGAAGTATGGCGACAAGATCTCATGGGCCGACTTGATGCTTTTGGCGGGTAATGTGGCACTCGAGTCAATGGGCCTGAAGACGTTCGGCTTTGCTGGCGGTCGCCCTGACACCTGGGAAGCTGATGAATCGGCATACTGGGGCGGCGAGACGACTTGGCTGGGTAATGAAGTTCGCTATGCCAACAAGGACATCAAGAACCGCGAGCTCGAAACTCCCTTGGCTGCTGCCCACATGGGTCTGATCTACGTCAACCCAGAGGGACCCGACGGCAACCCCGATCCGGTGGCCGCTGCTCGGGATATCCGCATCACTTTCGGTCGTATGGCAATGAACGACGAGGAGACAGTGGCCCTCATTGCGGGTGGCCACACTTTTGGCAAGACACATGGCGCAGGCCCTACTGACAATGTTGGCAAGGAGCCCGAGGCTGCTCCCATCGAGGAGCAAGGTTTTGGCTGGAGCAATAAGTTTGGCTCTGGCAAGGGTCCTGACACCATCACCAGTGGTCTCGAGGTCATTTGGACCAAGACTCCGACCCAATGGAGTACCAATTTCCTGGAGTACCTCTTCAAGTTTGACTGGGAGCTCACCAAGAGCCCTGCTGGTGCCAACCAGTGGGTAGCTAAGAATGCTGAGGCCTTCATTCCCGACCCCTATGACCCCTCCAAGAAGCACCCGCCGCGTATGCTCACGACCGATCTGGCGCTGCGCTTCGACCCCGTCTATGAGAAGATTTCTCGTCGCTTCCTCGAACATCCCGACGAGTTCGCCGATGCCTTCGCCCGCGCCTGGTTCAAGCTGCTGCACCGCGACATGGGCCCGCGTACTCGCTGGCTCGGTCCCGAGATCCCGTCTGAGATCTTGCCTTGGGAGGACTACATCCCGCCGGTTGACTATCCTGTCATCGACGACGCAGATGTCGCTGCCCTCAAGCAAACAATTCTTGCTACCGGCATTGCCCCCCACAAGCTCATTTCCACAGCTTGGGCGTCGGCATCGACCTTCCGTGGCAGCGACAAGCGCGGTGGTGCCAATGGTGCTCGCATTCGTCTCGCTCCGCAGAAGGACTGGCCGGTCAACAACCCGGCTCAACTAGCTGAGGTGCTGTCGGCCCTGGAGGCTGTCCAGGCTCAGTTCAACTCCACAGCCCCTGGTGGTAAGAAGGTGTCGCTGGCTGATCTAATCGTCCTTGGCGGCGTTGCCGCCCTGGAACAGGCTGCCGGTGTGCCTGTGCCCTTCACTCCTGGCCGCAACGATACGACACAGGAGTATACCGAGGTCGAGTCCTTCAGCTATCTGGAACCAGTTGCGGACGGCTTCCGTAACTATGGTCGTGGCACTGATCGCGTCAGAACCGAGCAGCTGCTTGTTGACCGCGCGCACCTGTTGACTCTTACACCGCCCGAGATGACTGTGCTTGTTGGTGGCCTGCGTGTACTGGGCGCCAATTGGGACGGCTCTACCCACGGTGTTTTCACCAAGCGCCCGGGCCAGCTGACCAACGATTTCTTTGTCAACTTGCTAGATATGAGCACGGCATGGAGGTCTATTGACGGAGAAATCTTTGAGGGCTATGACCGTAAGACGGGCGAGAAGAAGTGGACGGCTACCAGGGTCGACCTCATCTTTGGCTCACACGCCGAGCTGCGTGCCATCGCGGAGGTGTATGCCAGTGCCGATGGGCAGGAGAAGTTTGTCAGGGACTTCATTGCTGCTTGGGACAAAGTCATGAACCTGGATCGCTTTGATCTCGGCAAGCGCTGACTTGGGAGTTGTTCGCAGTCAGCGGGGCAGTCATAGTAACTTCGATAGTAGTTGACAAAGTGTAAGCAATTATCTATTTTAAGTGACGGTTAGGTGCTTCATCAAGTCTAAAAATTCAAATACAATACCTTTTCATGCCAGCATTTCGTTTAAGCCATGCGAGTAATCGTCTCCACAGGTGACCTGTTTAATGCTACGTTACCCCATAATGTTGTAACATCACTGGGCGAAGCTCTTCGGGATTTTCGGGTCATATATCACGCCGAATTTATGGAGTCCAGAAAGCCTAGGGAGATTGGAGGCGACCAGTTACGGTAAGTTCTGGATGAAGCTGATCTCGATTACTGGGTTGTGATGCCATTGTGCAAGGAGTCGGGAAGTTAACTCGACAATGGATTCAGACGCTTGTAAAAGCTTACCCGAGATGAAAAACACGCGAGCAGCATATAAATCTCCAAGATGTCATGATTGACGGCCACGAGTCCGCAGGTCACTCTAACACCTGCCAGGCATTACCTCAGGGGCCAAAATGAGGTTCTCAACCGTGCTCGCCGCTGTGGCGGTCTACTTTCTTCCAGCCGTCGTCGCACTCAGTCCCAGCAACTGCAACACTTCAAACAAGGCACGCACCGGCTCCGACTTCGTTCTGGAAGAACAAGCCGACAACCCCCACGTCAAGTCTCTTGCTAAGAAGCTCAAGAGGGTCACCGTAGCCCACGTCTTCGACGATGGCAACCACAAGATGACGAGCACGTCCCAAGGGCTCAGATGGGAGAAGACGTCCAGCTTCAATGATGTAGACACCTCCAAGTGGGTGCCGCAGGGCATCACCTCGACAGCGGATGCGCTCGATGCGGGAACGTACGAGGGGAAAGACGGCTGGATCGTTAGCTGGCATCGGAATGATGACAAGAGCGTGCGCGTCACGTTTGTGAATCGCAAGACCAACAAGTATCGTCATGCGCTGCTTGTCTATCCCCATGCTGCGGACAACTTCAAGGCCGTGCCCATCCATGCTGGAGGGATTATGTGGTATGGCAACACGCTCTGGGTCGTGGACACAAAGAACGGTATTCGCGTGTTCGATCTCGACAATATTTGGCAGGTCAGTGATGGTGATGGGGTCGGCAAGAAGTCCGGCGGTGGATACTCGGCTGCAGGATACAAATATGTTATTCCTCAGATCAGGTGAGTTCGGAACTCGTCGGCAATCACTGTTGCTATCCGTTACCCCATCACCGATCACTAATCGATATATGGTTGCCGCTAGATGGTACAAGTGGACGTCCTCCTTCCCCTTCCGCTTCAGCTTCATCTCCCTCGACCGGACCACCAGCCCGGACAGCCTCATCGTTGGCGAGTATCAAAAGTCAACTAGCGAACCGATTCGCTTGGTGCGCTTCCAGCTCGACTACAAGACGCGCAAGCTCGTGACGTCTAGCGGCAAGAAGGCCAAGGGCACCTGGGCCTACTGCGTTGGCATCGAGCGTATGCAAGGCGCTGTTTCGGCCAACGGAAAGTTCTACATCTCGCGCAGCAACGGCAACAATCGCGGCGATATCTTCGGCTGGGTGCCGGGTAAGACAGCGAGGAAGAATGGTGGCATTGTGCCTCGCGGCCCGGAGGACCTGAGCTATGACAAGCGGAACGGTGGGCACATCTACACCGTCACGGAGCACGCGGGGACGAGGTATATCGTGGATCTTAAGGTTTCGTCGATCAAGACGTCATGATGCTCTGACCCGAACGAGAGGTTGGTTGAAGGTATGGGTCAGCTGCTAGCTGTCAGAGTCAGCGCGCAGGTTGGTGATGGCCTTGTCCATTTAACGGGGTGTGGAGGCTTGCAGCCTGCGTGTGGGACCCTTTGTGGGGCAGAGCTGACCGGAAAGACCCACACCTTAATGATGTCCGAGGCGAGTTTTCAGATCGACAGATCTCAGATCGGAGAAGCCGATCGCGCATCTGAAAATCTGCGAACTCCGCTTGGGGCCGATCTGGACTGCGGTGGTTCCTGGCTTTTTTTTCTGCTGTTCAATTCTTCGTTGTGTATTTTGCGCGAAAGGGCTGAAGGTGTACATACTGTTCAGCCCAACTGTTCGTACAGTTTTGTACTGTCAGCGCTACTTGTATTAATGCACAGATAATTCGAGATGATCTTCGTAGAGTTAACGTTTAAAAGTTTGCATCCTTGACCTGACACTGTGCGGTCTGCCTGTCTTTACGCCATCTTTGAACGGCTCTTGCAAGCAAAGACCCGGTGGTTGGGAAAGAGTTGTAGAGACATATATTTCAGTCACCGTAGACCTTGAACAGCGACGCCGATGTCTCATGACCAAATGGAGGGCCATGATAACCTGGAGACCAAGTCTATATTAAGGTTTGGTCGGCTGAGCATCGGGATTACGCCCTCCAATGAGCAGTACCAGATCCAGATCGGAATTTACCCCGCTGATGCCCCTGGGCCCTGTCACTCCCGTATCCCGGGCTGTCGGCACGCGCATTTCGCGCCCGTGTCTCTGCTGCTGCAGATTCAGCTCTCCAATCAAGACCAAGACCAGCTGAGCGCAAGGCGAGCGAAATCACAGTCATGCGACAGAGACAGCAAACAGACACAGCCGTTCCCATTGCCCCTCGGCCACTTCTTCCAGCCATACGCCAATGTCCTCCGACGCAATATCCTCCAATACAAGCATATCACCCGACTTATCAATATTCGACCTCACCTCAAGTTACATCGCCTGTCTCCTCGACGTCTAAATCGCCTAGCCCGCAGACAGCTTCCTCTGCGAAGACCACAGCCGTTTCCCGGCGAAAATCATACACCACTGCGGCCTGTGAGACGTGTCGGAAGCGAAAGGTCAAGGTACGCATATTAAACGCTTAAATTTACAATTGTCAAGCGCAACATTCAGCAGTCGCGGTGCGACTGACGTCGATACCGCACAGTGCAACGGCGCCCGCCCGGCCTGCAACTCTTGCGTCTCGAGCGGAGTCAGCTGTCTCTATAACACCAGCAACAGCAATGAGACCCATGGCCAGGCTCTCAAAAGAAAGCTCTTTGAGCTGGGTAGCCGCGAGGCAACCTTTAAGCAGATCTTTGATCACCTTCGCGATCGGCCCGAGCCTGAGGTGCTCGAAATTGTAAAGCGCATCAGGTCTGGTACCGACCCGGACACTATTCTGCGCTATATCAAAGAGGGTGATCTTCTTTTGCAGTTGGCTGTTACCCCCGAAACGCGGTTTCGCTATCACGATCCATTCCTCAGGACATTGCCGCGGTATCTCGTACGGGGTGACAACCCATACCTTCGCAGGATTAAGATGCACGAGTTCGAGTTGCCAACCGGACTTCTGCCCTCGCCACAAATGTCTGAATCTTCCCTCTCCTCTCCAGCTTCAGCAATTGCATTGGAAAGTCCGTACACCCAACCATATCATGCTGCCGAGCTTATCGAGCCCTTCTTAAGTTCAGCTAAGCCTTCCGAATGGACTACGGTATGCGCAGATGATGAGCTTATGAGAAAACTTCTTGCTTTTTACTTTTTGAACGAGTATCAATGGTTTCCCGTGTTTCAGAAGGACTACTTTCTCCAGGACATGGCCACTGGGCGGCAAGGCTGTTGTTCTTCGCTGCTCGTCAACTGCGTTTTGGCAATTGCAACTGTGAGTTTCCACTCGCACTACCCAGCAAGCGCCCTGTTCTAAGACAAACGGATATATAGGCAGCTGATCAAACACTCCAAAACCGGAACGAGAGTGCATGGAATCCCAAGACTCTTGGTTGGCAGTTCCTGGCCGAAGCGAAGCGACTTTGGGACATTGAAGAAGCAAGTGGCAGAATTCGGCTTACCACCATCCAAGCTTCCGTCCTACTGAACCTCGTCCATATCATGCACGCCGCAGATGCCACTGGCACTCAGTTTACCCAGAAGGGTGTGGCGATGGCACAAAGAGTTGGCTTGTTCAATCCTGGAAACACCAAGCTAGATACGAGGATGGCGAGAGCGAAGGCTTTCACGGCATGGGCTTTGTTTAATTTCCAGGCGTATGTGTTGATCCTACACTCAATGGTTGCTTACCATACTGACACTAAGGCCGCAGGATGTACGCATACGTTTTGCATGAGCGCCCTCAAGTGAAACAACCGCCCTCTATCCCTTTGCCTGATCCAAACAAGGATCCAAGCTGGTACGGGCAAATTCGATTGAGATATCCTCAAGACCAAAAGGCATACTCAGCGCATTTCCCTCTGGTCTTCAAAGCAATGTGTGATGTCCGCGCTATCATGAATAGCGAATGGTTAGAGGTCTTTGGCAGACAGGATCCAAAGTCCACTATTCCATTGGACAGGGTTCACTCATATTACATGAAGCTCAAACAATGGTTCGACAATCTTCCAACGGAGCTTTCTCCTGAGAATATTACGCTTCCAAGCCAGCTACTATTACAGTAAGTGCTGGGATCCTGTAATGCATGCAGCCATCATGCTAAGAAGCCGAATTACTAACACATTGTTCACAGTATCAACTATCATATTATCGTGAAGGCTCTTTACGAGCCCTATTGTGTCGAGGAGATGACAACTCCGATATCCTCGCCATCCCATAATATCACCGGAAATATTGGGATAGAGCAGTTGAATCCCAGACAGATTCGCGACGCCGCTCTCCGTCACTTTGAAACTCTTATCCGCATCTACTATATCCGCCATGGATTTAGCTTTTTCGACTCATTCATTGGTCAACCTCTTGTCCATCTCGGTTTCATTGTCCTTAACAGATTAAAAGGGCTCCTCGATAAGACTGCCAACACCACCTACGTTGATCCAACCGATATTCAAGAGCTCCAGTCTACTTTACTTTTGGCCGCTAAGGGGCTGAACGACCAGGGCCAGAATATGATACTAGGTCTGATAACTTTGCATGTCCTAACCCATTTGATGGACAACGACACGAAAACCAAACTTGGGCAAGTCATAGGAGAGGTTAAATATGTCCCCGGTTGTGCGTGTCAACATTGTCGTAAGGCACACGATGATCCTACAGCGCACAGATTAAGATCGGCCGTTCCGCAGAGCAGGTTGATTATGAGAGCTGAGAGCTTCGTGGACGACAGAGATGCGCAAACGCTGGGCGGTCTGGTGACTCAAATGAAGCATATGGACCTGAAGGATAGCAAGGTTGAGCCGGATGAAGAGGAGGATGGAGAGCTTCTACAAGTGAGGAATGACTAGGGGTGGACGTTGGGCTCATTGATACCCCGGCATGCATGCCACATATGTTTGGTTAGATATGAGAGAGACGATCTCTCTGGAGCTGGTATTGTTTAATCTTTGGTTTTATCCCTACCGTTAACATCACAAGTCATTATGTCTATCAATGCTCCTTACCCCTTTCTCCCCTGCTATGCGACGAGGTATCTACCCTCTGAAATAGCAACAGAACCTCATGTCTCGATCCCATCTCTTCCCCCTTTTCCACGGCCCGGTGAAGCACTTAACCGCAGCAAACCGTTGCCTGCTGAGTCGCGCTAGTTTGTAGACCCCTTATCAATTTGGTCAACATGTGCTCCTAAGACAACAAACGGACTCAACGGCTGCTAACTCACCCTCCGAGAGGCTCCCAGTGGAAGATAAAGCTGCCAATATACGCGCCAATGAAGATGCAAATGATAATGTAACCGTTGTAATACATAGCCAAACTACAAGAGACGGATAAGTTAGCGGCCAGCTTCGAGCAATCAAGGTCCACGAGCAACTCACAGCATGACAAAGTAAGCGACAGCGAACTGCAGCATATGCAGAAGTGCCCTAATCGCCTGTTCAAACACATTTGGCCGGTACCCAGAGCTGACCACGGCGCAAGCCGCAGCGGGGATGCTGTCTTGAGAATCGCACTTCGCCGAACTCGAGGCCTTCGCCGCCGCCGCGGACGTCGCGCGAAGATGTTTGTTAATCAGGAACCGGTCATACTCCTTGCAGGCGCGCCGCAGCATCTCCAGCGCAATGACGAGCAGCACAACGCCGATGCACGAGCCGGCGAAGTGGCCCTTGGAGGAGATCTTCCAGGACTTGGCGATGAAGCAGGAGTCGATGGTGTTCCAGTTCCAGAGCATCTGCATTTTGGAGGGTTAGACGACTGGTCACGCGGTTACACAGACAGGGCGAGAGAGGAGGCTTACAGAAATCTTACAACCATGCCCGCCCATACTCATAGCAGCCTTAGTCGTACTCGCGACAGCGGGGGCGGTTGTTGTCGCTGACGCCATTGTCACGGTTGTGGTCATGGCCATACCGCCGCCGTGGTCCATGTGATCCATTGCGTGAAGTTTGGTCTGAGGATGTCAGAGTAGGGTGAAGTAGTCTGGTCTTCGTTTGAAGCTTGGACACCGAGTGGTTGGATTACAACAAAAGAGTACGAAGGGGGGAAACCTCGTGGGAAGAGTTTAAATGGAAATCAGAAGCACGTCAATCACCATGAGACCAGCTCAACACCGGATCGAGGGCAGAGCAATGAAGCTTTTAAGCTGTTTTAGAAAAGCATGGTTATTAATGTCTGACCAACAGGCTCCCCAAGGGCTCCATCCTGTCCCCCGACAAAACGACGCCAATTGCACAGAAGTACCACCAGCGGCGCGGACAAGCAGGCACGCAGAGAGGAATAAGCTCATCGCCTACTTTTGCCTTGCACCTGCACCGCCCGCAGAACACGCATAACCAGAGCGTGTGAGAACAAAACGCGGCATGGGTGGCCCGCCCTAGCAACTAGATCCGATCGGCAACGCTTGTGATTGGCTGTTGATCAGCTGAAAAAATGGGCCTTGTCGGCCGTCTTACCTCAGGAACAGGAGAAGCAAGAGCGAACTGCGTGCGTTGATTTGAGCAAATTGTGGAGATGCACAAAAGTTTGGACCACCTGCCCTTCTCGCTGTCGCTCGCTGCTCGCGCTTCACTCTTTTTTTACTTTCGATCCTGGTTTCTGGAACCTCTGCGGCGGGCCAGGGGGCCCGGAAGCCAGGTTTTCTCTACGGATTTCCTGCCAGCATGCTTTCAAATTCGGCCCCGTCAGCCGAGCACGTTCCAGAGAGAAGGAATGCAACTGTTCTTCACTGGTTGTGCTACTTCATGCGCATGTGAAGTCTTCCCTCGATGTTAGTTAGGCAGGATGCAGGCGAGGGAATAAGAGAGAATTGTGAGGGTTAGAAGGTACTGGCAACGAGATCCCACACGGGAAAATGGCGAGATGTTGACCTGATAGTTCTGATGGTTTGTCACATTTGGGGAAGCTGGGTGACTTGGCAGCCAATTTTCGTTGTCAAGCAGCAAGCTTTGTGCGACACTGCTATCCGAATGCTGATTGCTGACCCCGGACACCAGATCCTGTGGCTCAGAGAACGAACTCGTATCGTCGCCAGCAGTGTCCACAGGGTGCCATATTCCTCCGGGGAGAATGTAATGCGCAAGCGCTGGACGCACACGTGCACCACCGCCCCCTGACTCCCGATCTTAGCCCCCCGCGCTTAACAAAGCAGCCAAATTCTGGGCATACACTAGGCAACCAGCTCAAAATATCGTGATGTAAGAAAACATGGTCTAGTCTCGGTGGAAACAATTTTTAACTACGAGCTACGATATCTATCCGCTCCCGATCTTGGCCGATCGGGCCATTTCCGCAAGATGTGGGCCCCCGCCGTTCCGAAGCCACGATCTAGCAATCGCCAATAGCCGACAATGCCGGCACGGCGGTCACGGGAGTCCCCGTTCTTGGCATCCCGATGCCAAAGCGACCTCCGGCCGTTACACCGTCATCCTCATTCTCTGCTTTGTCCCCCATATGCACCCGAAATCCGTTGATGTGCCGCCCCCCTGCCGCCTCCAGAACGGTGATACTGTCAGCACTAGCCACTGCAGGAGTTGCCAGGCTCACAGAAGAGAGCACAGTAATGGTCCTCCTCTCCAGCGCAAAGTATGCACTGCCCTCGTCCATCCCAGCCAGTTTTCCTGTAACCACTCCCGAGACGAGTGCCGCACGTGCAACTTTTGCCTTGGTCAGGAAGAACACATCCTGGCCCCCGAGCTGCACAATGCAGTTGTGCCAGGGCGTCGGGATGTGCAGCAGGTCCGGCGAGGCCTCCAGTTCACTGCCAACTGTCAGATCCTTCACGGCCTTCACCCGAGAGGGATCGAAGAGACGGATTCCGAATTTGGGACCAGCGTTGTTGTGTCTGTCAAAAGTTTCAGAAACTGCTTCCATAAGGCCTGTTTGAATGCTTTAGGTGCTATTGCACTTACGCATGGATTGAGAGCCGGACGTGGTGTGGGAAGAGCAACTCGACAAGGTTCGAATAGGCTTGGTTTCTCTGTTCAGGAGAACGCCAGGTCAAAATATGGGCAAGTTTAAGGTATATACGCTTGTTGCAACTGACCAGTATCATCTCGAAAGCCACTTTTGTCGCCAGCTTCTTCTGCTGGGACCTGGTCCTCGTCCTGGACAGGGAATGTAGCTCCAGGTCCTCCAGCATAAACCTCGAGAAGCCCCTGTAAAGTGCAGTGATAGCAGAATCATTGGATTCGATCCTAGCCCTCACTGCAGTTCTGGACGGGCCGCAACCTGCCATCAAGATTCGGCGACATAGTTCCGCTTCGTCTGTCATTCGTGTCTCGAGGTAATGCGTGACCGGAGGCAGATTATCGAGTTGCTGTACAAGTCCCGACTCCTCCTTACCTTGTCTAACTGTCCCCAGCTGGAAAAGATCAACAAGCGACCGGAAGACAACACGATCTGGCTTCCCCTTACGCAACCCAATTGCGTGGCTCATCCGTCGTAGCTTCTCGCCATAAGCATCCACAGTGCAATCGTCAACCCCGATACAGTCACTGAAAACATGACCATCACTGATGATCCAGAGCCTTCCTCCCGGCTCATAGATTCCATCGACCGCCTCGATGAAGCTGTGTAGCCGTTCCAGTGCTATTTCTTCCCCTTTATCCGGGTCTGTACCGGTCACCTTGTCCAGGTTGGACGACTTGCATGGAAAGGCCGGTAAGCAGAACTCGATCGGAGCATTTTGTGCCGTGAAGTGGCGCACGCGATGGGTGAAATACTCGCGGCCGTGTGATTCCCACTGGTCATTGATGCCACCGTGGTACCGAAGGTAGCTATCGAAGAGATTGACGATTTTGGTGGCAAGTGTGATGCTCTCTGGGGTGTGTTGGATGGGATGGGTTTGTTGGAAGGAAGTCTGAGAGAGGATTAAGTTGGCGAAAAAAGCGTCAATAGCTGTTTTGTTATGTTCATTGTGGGTGTAAGAGCCGTTGATGGCAACATATCTTGATCCATCTGGGGATGAAGGTGAGGGTGGAGGATGCTTCTTGTGAATATTGTTCGCATGCTGAGGTATTGAACACAAGCTCTGAGACATCTCAGAGCAGGAGAGTGACAATGCATTGCTGGGGTTGTAAAAGGAACTGCGAAAGCGGTGGTAGAACGATGTCCCTTGGTTTGAAACCTCCATAATGTTTCGGTTGCCGGTGTGTTGGAGCTTCTTGTGTCGTGGTTCAAACTGGCACCCTGGGCAGGGAATGAATCGTTGAACTTGAGGAACAGGAGCCTAAAAACAAGATTCACGATATCTGATTCTGAGCAGGGTACGCCCTCTTCAGGACTAGAAAGCGAGTACGGCAAGGTCCTTTGATGAGATGTCGTGATCTCCTGTAAGTTGGCGAGTATGAGCTGCTGGGGTGGGTAACCTAACGCAACTGCTGCATGAAAAACTCGCTCAATACACACTCGAAAAGTATGTTCGAGCGTCCTCTATCGTAGAATTCAAGTTCACTTAAGGGCATCAAGCCCGCTTACAATCGGACAAAGAACCCCCCTGAGCCTTGGCATTGGATATCGGGGGAATGAGACAAAAGGAAGTTGCTGCCTGCGTCAATGCCAGGCTAACATGCTTTGTGCTACAATGGGCTATCCAAGCTTTCCGTACGATGTAAACAGAACAATCGGTTTTGTATGACAGTATGTCTAGCACTGCCATCGCACTTTCGAACAATTCGGGGGTATCAGATACGAATCGTTCTACTTGTCTGAACATGAGCTGAAAGCCACAGCCTCTCTGCTCGTGCAAACAATAATAAGCCTTCAAGCTCCCCACTCTGTATATGTACCTGCTGGTTTCATGCTCATAGTATGGCTTTGACAACATTAACCCTGGCCTACATTGCTGACGTGATAGTGTTCGGGATTTGAGAAAGTTTCACCACGTAAGGGAAAAGTGCCCGATTTCATGGGGCATTGACCAGGGGCTGTTTGCACATATCAGCTGTTTGCTAGTTTAGCCCGTAATCTGATCCGAGTACCGCGTTTTCATAAATTACGAACTGGTCATGTATCGGGTCATGAAGGCTATGACAGAGAAAAAGAGGCGAACAATGTTCGTGCTTGAATTCATTTGGTAATTTGGTATCCATCAAGTGGTCATTGAGGAATGATTTGTCAGGCAGAAGCAGTTGTAAGAGATCAAGTTTGTAAGCACTGATCAATCCTGGCATAGTATGTTCTCAAACCATCTGCAAAGGACCAGTCCTTCCTTCCCTTTCCCTAAACACAAGCTTCAATGCGCGTGGATACAATGGACCAGCCTGTTATCACCCATGTCATGTCAGCAAAAGAGGAGGGGGAAAAAGTTCTCAAAAACTGGAGATTCTTAACCAGCGCAGCCTGCAGCTCCACCAAAATGTACGATCCCCTCGACTCGATGCTGGGGAGGAGGTAGAACACTTACCGGTGTCATCCGAGTGACCCACGCAGGATCCAGCTCCCAGACAAACTCGCGCACCAGCGCGACCAGTGTGATCCGCATCTCCAGCAGCGCAAACTTTTCCCCGAGACACGCCCGCCGTCCGCCGTGGAAGCTGATGAATTCTGCCCGAGCACGCCGCATGCGGTAGTGTTTTTGGATGGCGGCCGGCGTGTCCCCCCATCGGGCTGGGTCGAAGTCGTCCGCGGTCGGACCCCAGGCGGACTTGTCGCGGTTGGTTGAGTAGCAGCAGTAGCCGAGATAGGTCCCTTCGGGGATGAAGATTGTGCCGCCCAGGTAGATATTGGTGCTGGCACGTCTGTTGATAAGTTGGTTGATTGGGGGAAAGAGGCGCAGGCTTTCGTAGATGACGGAGGTTAGGAATGGCATATTCTGAAGGACGTTGATGTTGAGGGATGCTGTGGCATCATCCAGGCCGTGATTTACGATCTCATTATAGAGTTTCTCTTGCGCTTCCTGATGAGACTGTCAGTAATGTGAGTTCGTGATATGATAATGAACGCCAGTTACCAGATGCTTTGCCAGGAGGTAGAGTGTCGATATCATGCAAAGCTGAGGATTCTCCTGACTTGCCACAAATAGGACGGTCAAGTTGTCAAGAAGTTGTTTCTCCGTCCACATTCCGGATTCTCGAGCATCCAGCATCCTGCGATTCAACCCATCTAGAGATGCCGAAGAATATGAAGCCACAAGAGCAGACCTCAACACCTGCTTGAACTGGCGAACCAGCTGGCGAGCCCTTCGGCGGCCGGGGAAGGGAAACATGTCCAGCCTTGGAAAGTTCATGAAGATGGGCTTGAAGATCTCTCTCTTAACTGCGCTTTGTAGGACATGAATCGTCACATCAGGTGACTTCAATGCCTACAGAAGGTTAGTTAGTATGCCATTGTCATTACGAACGAATCTAAAATCTCCCCTGGTCTCACCTCTAGATCCATCTCGAGGAGGACTTCCGAACAGTTTGCCACCGAGTACCTTTGAAGGATCTCCTGCACGAAGACGCCGCCTTTCCCGGTCCGGAGTTGCTCATCCCTTAAGATCTGGCAAAGAAGTTTCGCGTTGGCAGCAATCTTTGCTGTATCAAAGTTCTTCAGTGCCGGCATGATCACCGACCGGTAGCCTTTCCAGGTCTCTCCATGACTGGAAATGATGTTATCCCCGAGGAACTCCGCCAGGACGCTGTAAGGGATCTTCTTCTGGTTACCGCTCTTTTGGTATATATCCTCTTCCCTGAAGATCTCGGCCAAGTAGGACGGACTATGGACTAATATGTTCCATCGTGCGCCGAACCACAGCTTCACTGCGCCGTATCTCCTCAGTGGCTGCTGAATGTATTTGTGAAAGATGTCCGACTGGTCGATATCTTGGAAAAAAGGCAAGAGAGCGACCCAGAATGGGACGGTTGGAATATTAGTGGGGTGTTTGGGAGGGA
Source organism: Thermochaetoides thermophila DSM 1495 (assembly GCF_000221225.1). NCBI lineage: Eukaryota > Fungi > Ascomycota > Sordariomycetes > Sordariales > Chaetomiaceae > Thermochaetoides > Thermochaetoides thermophila. The sequence continues at coordinate 2,785,341 of NW_006383038.1, forward strand.
GCAGGAAGGCGTAGTAAATGGCGAGGATAAAGAGAATGGTGAGGAGGAAAATCTCGAGCAGAAATTTCATCATTTTTGACCTTTTACAGCTTATCCTGTAGAAGCGGGAGTTGTCGATGTCGTTGCTGTAGAAAACATGCTCAGGCAGTGGTTAAGATCCAGTCCATATCGCTTGTTAACCGGCCGCCATGAAGCTATTAAGGGATAAAAAGCACCGTCAGTTGCATAGCAGTACCTGGACTTACACGGCGCGGCCAAGCCTTCAGGCCTTGGCACGCCCGCCCCGTGTGCTTTAAGAGTCTTCTGTAGCATCCACCAACCAAAGCCAGGGGGCGACGACTCAGCCCCCTAAGCGGAACCAACCATTGCTGGCAGCAGTCAGAAGCCACTTGTCCTATCTTGTGGCAGAGGTAAGTTCTGTATATAAGACTTCTTTCGGAAACCGACGGATGATGCAGACTACGGACACAGCTTTCTCACTCCCGTTTTTCATCGCCATGCCGCTATCTACTTGATTGGTTCTACATCTCCAATAGCTGGCCTTGTCGCCAGACCGCTTGGGCTGTTGGACACCTTGCAGACTGCCACTAAACCTTCAGCTCCACTGGTCTATGGGTCTTTCACATTCTGACAACATCGCCGACAGCCTAGGTAGTTGTGAACTTACAGTAGCGCATGGCTATATAACAAAGATAACTACATCCTAGCTGGGACACTTTTGTGAATTGATGCCCTCTGTATCAACCAACAAGATGTGCTCGAGCAGAACAACCAAGTGCTGCTCACAGCGACGTATGTCGGAGCACCACAGCTGTGATATCTTGGCTAGGCGTAGACTCCTAGTTCATTCATGGGCTATCCAATGGTGCCATTGGTAAGAGATGGTTACCGCTCTGACCTTCGTCTTGCAAGACTGAGAAGCAAGGAGATAACAGAGCGAGTGAAGAGCCACGCACATTTTCAGAGGGATTCAAATCCTCAACTCCCATTACTAAACTTACAGATATCGAACAGGCGTTGCAGAGATCGAGAAAAATAACTACTGACTGCTGCCATGATGGCTTGCGTCAAGATCAGAAGAAGCTAAGAGTGATAACTCAGCTATTACAATCAGCCTGGGACGTATGACATGACAATACGATACAAAGTGGACCGGTCTATATTCTCGGGTCTGAGCATTGGAGATAGTTATGAATTGTCTAAAAATCGTGCTGACAAACTCCCGGTCGCACTTTCACATGTTTGGGGCTGTAATCACACCAGGGAAATTGATGTTGCTCATTGTCCCGAGTTTGGAAGCGTTCTTCACATCAGATACTGCCACGTTTTTCTTCAGTGGGGTGATATACAGCACACCCCCATTGAATTCAGCAACTGGACAAAGCTTCAATGTACGTTCCTGACAGAGTTGTCGTCACTCTTGCTACTGTTCATCATTCAAGAAGGGATGGAGGGTACCAGGGCTGATGTTTATACGTCAGACTTCCATTTCACATAACGTGGCTGATCCTTGAGATGCCGCGTGTGAAGTGCCTAACATTTCTCCTTGTTACGGCATCCAGCCGCATTACAGACTGCCCGTGCATAATATTAATATTAACTGGGCTGTGTGGGCTATGTACGATTGTCACAGTTTCGATTTGTTAGTGTATACAGGAAAGCATGCAGACATGCCATGCTCTGCGAGCATTGCATGTCTATTTTCTTACCCTCCTGGGTTCCAGAATTATAGGAATAACGTATACCATGCTTTGAGTTGGCGAAAGCCTGAGAAAATATGTCAGGGGTCCTAGGTATCTCAAGCGAGCGACCAATTCATTTACCTCTGCCGGAGAGCCAAAGGTCCGAGCACGCCATCTTGCCCTCCGTAAAGATTATGATTCAGTTGCAGCCACCATCTCGTGAAAACAGACATGAAGTACTCCAGAAGTCGCAGACTTCTTCCTTTACCACTTTGATCTCCGACAACAAGTGGAGCAAAGTCAACAGAACACAACAAATTCAAAAGCCTTACCACCACTTCGGACACTTGCTGGCTTTGTGCTGATCATACCTAATAAATGTTTTGGCCTTATCGAACAGGATGGGTATCTTGACAAGAGAATATGCAGCTTTGTGGTCTGGCTCATTTGTTTCACTGAACTTGTTGCTGGAGAGTGAAGCAAAGATCAAGGGGGGAAATGTATTAAGCCCTATCACTCCTGGCTTTGAGACTGGGGACACTTTCACTCATATCGATCGGCAGGTGTGTTTTCCAGAGGTAGAGGTAGAGGAGCCGCTAGGATGGAACAACCTTCCAAGATCTCAGACGGGATTCTGGCCAGTGGTCATTTCTGACAGTAGATAGCCTTCGATGTCTCTATGAAAGTAGCGCAAAGTTGTTCCTTACATAGTACCATATCAGCTTTCAGTTATGGTTCCCAGTTGCACAACCAGCGACGAAATCTACAAGATCGAACACTGTCGCTCGCTACCGATCTTTCATGAGAACACGGGGAACCTTAGTTCCTAAGGCCGTGATATCCTTGGTAGGCTTCGACTTTGGCGGGGCCAAAACCAGTTTGCTGGATGTGGGAAAGGGGACTGTGAGGATATTGGTATAAATTGAGTTGCCCAAATCTCTAGAACAGGAGCCGGCGATGAATCAATAATTCGATTGTAACGGATAATTGTTAAACGGTAGTTATTTGAAAACTAAAATTATCAGGGTATCTCTTATGCTATTCTCACAATCCACAACCGAATTACAATTCCATATCATAATACTTGCTCCATTCCTGAGCCGAGCCGTCGTACATCTTGACGTTGTCAAAGCCGAGAATGCGAGTCAGGACAAAATACCAGGTCGAGGCATAGCCGCCAACACCACAGTAGACAATAATCTCGCCGTAGCTGCGGCTCACGCCATAGCCGACCTTGCTACGGAGCTGAGCAAGCAATTCGAGGGGGCTCTTCCAGCTGCCATCCGGGTTCCAGACATACTTGGCGGGGAGGTTGACGGCCGAGGGGATATGGCCGGGCTTGTCGGCCCATTCCTCGAGAATGGTACCGTTGTAGACGGCCTCGTCACGGCCATCGATGATATAGATGTGCTGGTGCTTCTTATTGATGCGTTCGGCGACGTAGCTGATGTTGACGAGGAAGCTGCGGTCCTCAGTAGCAGTGTAGGTGCGCGGAGTGGGCGTGGGAACGGCAGTGGTGACGGGGTAGCCTTCGCTCAACCAGGCGGGGAAGCCACCGTCGAGGACGGAGACACGGCCCTCAGAAATACCGGCGTACTTCAGGGTCGTGGCAACACGGGGTGAGGCGGCCTGGGGGAAGGCCGGGTTGCCCACGCCGTTGACGAGGACGACCTTGGTGGCGGGGTTGGGGTTGCTCACGCCGATGGATCCGAGCGTCGCGAAGATGTCTGCCGAGGGTGGCATCTCAAGCAGCAAATCGCCTGGGCCCATGTTGCTCCAGGCTGAGACGGGCTCGAATGGCAGGCTAAAGCTGCCGGGGATGTGGTTGGCTGCATACTCGTCGGCCGAGCGCAGGTCAATGACGACGAGGTCGAGGTGTGGCTTGCACAGCTTCAACCACCAGGGGCTCACGGTAGGACCGAAGATGTAGCAAGGGAGGGGAATGAGAGTGCGCTCGACCAGCTCAGACGAAGCAGGAGAGGCGACCGCGGCGGCAGAGGCCGAAGGAAGAAGAGCAGCGGCAGCGGAAAGAAGGGCCGCAAGACGGTGATGACCAATCATGATGTGTGATAGTGTCTGGGGAAAGAGCTGGATATGTGTGAATGAAGGACTGTGCGCCCAGGCAATTGAAGTGATGGTAGGCTTAAACGCGCGGTAGAAGAGGAAAACGGGTAGACGGACGTAGAAGCTCGGACCTTGGGCTTCACGATCTGGTAATGGTTGGAGAATGCCCGGATGAAGCGGCACAACCAGTAAGCGAGCGGGACACCGAGTGGTATTTAACCTGCGACTCTGTGCCCCGTGCCGACGATGCCGACCCCAACAGCCATGATGAGCCCCTGACCAGGCGGAGATGCTGCGACGCCGGTCTCCTATAGTGCAATTGTTGGCATGGCTTCCACGTGAAGACGATGTTACTCAAGATTCCCCTGAAAAGAATGGATAAGCCAGACTGGTGAGATAAACCAGCCGGCTTGGAATGGACAGACCACGCCAACACTCAAAGACATGGGGGTGTGGTGTCAAACGAGCTGGAGGAAGTGAGGGGGCGGCCCGAACTAGAGCTATAGACTTGAGCTTCCTGGAAACGTTTGCAGATTGCAGGCATTGCTCTGCCCTTTGAGCCTGGGCCGGGTTGCTTTGCCGTGCCTAATCCATGCAAGGCGGCTGCAAATGTTCGGGGTATACCGGATGCTGCCGAAGCTCCGATGCCACGTACTTAACCCTATTGGGGCCTTAACCCCGCTTTCCTTGCTTATGTTGGGTCTTTTGGACGCGTAGAAGCTCAGGGGTAATGATCCGAAATCAACAGGCTAGTATGGAGGCGAAAGAACTGGAGCAGGGAAGCATGTTAAACAGGAAGGTGGGCCGTGAATGGCTGCCGACAAGAGAATGAAGCGAGACTAGAACACTTCACATGGATACCCAAGAAGGCCCATATCTGTATGCAGTCAGTTGACGAGGATCTTGTGCATCTCAGCATTTCTAGCGCAGATGATACTACTTATATCTCCCGTCTTCTCTGCTGACGTGGGATTTGAGATCAACCTTGCATGAGTGAGGGACTGGGTTCGGGAACCTTGGTTTTTGTCTGAGCAGCCAGCTGGTTGGAAGCCTTACTGATTACTTGACGTTGACATCGCGGCCTGCATCTGGGAGCCAGGATGCCCCAACAATAGAACCCAGTACTTTGGAACAATCTGGATATAAGACCTTGGCAATGGTTGGAGCCGGTGGACGATTCGACAGCCTGTGCTCAGCCAAGCATACTCTTGGACTGTGCAGGCTACACTATATGTAGTAAAGGGAGGTAGTGCAACCACTATATAGGATTATTGTTACATCGTTCTCGTGGGAGATTCTGTTACTTGTGAGGTTAGCTGGGTTGGTGGTGCAGGCAGAAAGTGCCAGAAATAATGCTACTGAAAAGAAGGGTTAGCAACCTCAAGAGCCCACCTTCCTCTCAATAGCCAGGTCCCCTTGAGTCTGTATGTCTGTGGCAAACGGGGTCGAGGATATCCAGTGCCCCTATCAATCACCTCCTCGTGATATATATATGACAACCAGATTACACAGCAGGTCGTTACCTTCTGAAAAGCCTTCACGTGTAGCTTAAGCATGCCACTTCGCAACTAGCGTGAAGTCAACCATCGGAGGAGATTCTCCCATTCAACGTTGGCGTGTGAACCACATCTCCATAGCGGCGAGACGCTGAGCCATCAATTAGCATACTTGTAATTGGTAAAAAAAAGGCGACCAGGCCGGCACTTCCGGGGCCGGTCGGCCAAGTAAAATAAGGTATGTAAATGATCTGCAGAAGGACGACCGGACCCAAATGGGACCCATCCGCTAAGATGGAGTCGCAGGACACTAATCAGTGTGCACCTTGCCTAACCACCGGCACGGGTAGCAAGTCGCCAATATCTCGTGGTGTGTCGAAGGCTATCGGTAAGCTGTCAGCGAGATCCCAAAGATGCCAGGAGGTAGCACAAAGCGGTTGGAGATGATGCAGAGACCCTCTGAGAGGGTCTGACACCGGGATGCCCATTTTGTCGCTTACCCATTATCCGGTTGACAAGGACTCGATGCGTTGCAAGCTCGTCGATGAACATGGAATACTAGTTGAAGATATTGAGGTACAATGTAGTGATGTACCGTTCTCCTCAGCAGCACATGAAGCGATCTCAAGGGCGAACAAAAAAGACTGAGATGGCCTGCTTGACCATGTGGCGAGGACATGCGGGGAATTTCTCCATTTGGTCTGGGCCAAGCTGGACAGTGCCTCGCTCCTTCGCGAGTCTCTTGGCGAGAGGTTCCGAGCGGCATGCTCAGCCTCTTATCCGGTCGTTGGAACTGCAGCCGACATCGAAACAACCGTGCGTCTGCGTTTTGACTTCTGCAAACGCATGTACTCCCAATATTCACCGCATTGCAGCCTTCTGGACGGCGCAGACAGGGAGTGGAAAAGTTGAGACGAGGGAACATGGCCTGAAGAGGAGATGAGGCTCTGTGCCAACGGCCCATTCCGCTGTCTTACACCACGGACCGTTCTGCCAAGTGCCGTCAGTGCTGTTAGTGACTTTGATCCATAGCACACTCATCGGTGGACCGGTGTTTTTCCGCGACAGGAACCAGCGGGTAAAATCGTATGATGTACAAGCGAATGGGAAAGGGTGCCCTACAGCGTCCGCTCGGCGACGTCTGTTCTCCAGGCGAAGGGCCAAAGGACCCAGGCTAGACCAAGACTAGGCCCTGTAGCTGCTCGTCTCCCATAGGTCCGGCCCCCAGCTAAAGTGTGCCAAGAAGCTAGAAATGCGCCGTTCCTCAGCGGCGGATTCGAAGGGCAGCTTAGCCATGCGCATCGCAAGCGTCGGCTCCTGTCAAAGCTCAAGCGAGCGACCGTGCGCTCTGCAGGTGCTCGGGTACTGGTGTCTGTGGTTCACTAAGAGGGCGAGGCTATGATGGAGCTGGGCTTTAGGCTATCTGTTATGGGAATGTGTTTGCTCATCGGTGACGATTTCGCCACCCCCAGGCACAAAAAATACCCTTAAGACGAGGATGTGTCATATATCCTACACGGACTGTGTGATTTCAAGAGGACACAACACCTTCCCACCTTGTTGGTAGCACTCAGCCTGGGTCGTCCTTGGTGTTTGAAGAAAGGTCCGTGTTTCACGACACGGGTTGATGAGGCCCCTGAGCTACGGATATCTTGTCGTGGATGCCCTCCTTCCTCCCCAACTGCCACTCTGAATTTGTCGAATCTCCATCATTGATAAAGGCCGGCGAACCCAAGTCTCTGGATCTCCATATCCCTGATCTCCAGTCCCGGGGGCTCAGGTGCTGTCCACGGGGCTGCTGGTAGAGAAGCTTGCATGTAACATCACCGACACTCGATTACACTTACACAAGGCTCAAATATCGACTTCACAACATATTGACCATGTCGAACGATACGAGTCCAGCCTTCGTCGAGCCCTATCCGGGTTGGGCTGATGAGAACAAGGGGCCTCTCATTCTTACTGTCACCGGCACACTTACTGGCGTGACTGGCCTCTTTGTTGTTGGGAGAATCTACAGTCGCCTCATCTCCCAGGGGAGATTGGCTATTGATGATTATATCATCGTCATTTGCGTTGTCAGTGCTAGATCGATTACTCAACAGCAAAGACAGTGTGTGACTGACCGAACAACAGTTTCTCAGTATCGCTTATGTGATTCTCGCATCCTTCGCAATCAAGTATGGTGGAGGGCGACATCTGTTAACACTCCCACCAGACTACGTCCCGAAGGCGATCTACTATACAGTGGTCTCCTTTGTGCCGGGCGTCCTGTCGTTTACCATTCCGAAGCTTGCCGTCGTCATCCTGCTGGCCAAGATCCTCGACCCAAGCCGACTGCACAAAATCATCATGTGGATTATCTCGATCCTTTACGTCATGCTCTCGATCGGTATGCTTGTCATCAACTTTGTCCAGTGCAATCCCCCGTCGGCACAGTGGAACGGGCCGATCGAGAAGTGCTGGAACAGAAAGATCACAGTCGACTATGCCATGACCCTGGGTATCTGCTCAGTGCTTTTCGACTTATACTTGGCCGTGTATCCGACAATCGTGCTTTCAAAGCTTCAACTGAATTGGAAGAAGAAGCTGGGCTTGTCGGCTGCGTTGGGCTTCGGTTATTGGTGGGTATCGATGGAACTTAAGCTGAACTCCAGCTTGTTGCTAACAAGGTTCCAGTGCCGCGGCCATTACTTCTTACAAGTGCTACACCCTCGACGGCCTTTCGTCATTGGTTGACTTCACTTATGCTGTCGATGATGTCGTCCTCTGGACAAAGTGAGAACCTCCTTTCCAGTCACCCTAAACATCCTTGCTAACTTTTGCAGTATCGAGGGTAATTGCGTGCTCATTGGGTAGGTTTCTTGACTTTTTAAGACGAAGCCTGGCTATTATATCGCAATGGAGAGTCAGTTGCTAACTTATCGGACAGAGCATGCATCCCGACTCTCTTCCCGCTTATCAAGAAGATCTTCGGCGCATCAGCCCTCGGCAGCACGCCCAGGCGGAGCGATCGAAAACAAACTGGAGGTCAAAACAACAGCACTATCGTTACTATCGGCTCCTATCCGAAGGGCAAGAAACGCACCAAGAGCGGCACGCTGGGCATGACGGCACTCGACACGGTCGACGAGGATGCGGGCAAATACATCATCTTGGAGGAGCGGTCCTTCCACACCAGCACCACCGAGCTGCGCGCAGAGGAGGCTGCTCAGCTCCAAGAACAGCTACGGGCGACGAAGCAGCCAGGGTGGTGAGAAGTCGTCGGCCTCGAACAGAGGAGCGGTACAATTTGCGGTAAAGGAACAGCAGCGCTCTCAGTTGAGCGTTTGTGGCGCGTTGTGTGGAGGGTTGACAGACCCATTCATTTGGGCTTTCCAAACCACGTGGCAAACGATGGCTCCAGCGCCCCACTGTGGGGTAGACGCTGTGCCGAAGCGCCACACAGACACAGACAACGGATGGTCTTGGCAAGGGTTAGGGTTTCAGCCTCGGATAGGTCACTCAAGGCAATGGACAACTGGATGCTTGGGAATCGTACTCTACGGACACAACTATATTGTTTAATGACTCGCCTAATGATACCCTAGGGACAAATGACATTGGAATAGGAATATTGAATGATACTTTCCTTTGTAGTTATCAAGATTGAGAGCATTGCACTACCGATCGCGAGGTCCTTTACGTTGCCGATCGCTCGCTGCAACCTTCTACTTGGAAATCCCTAACCGCGCAAACCTTTGAAGTCCAGCCTTATTCAGCTATCTTTCACCTAGAACACTGATCAATAGTTTCCTTCATACCAACCTCTCAGAAGTCTCAATAACTTGTTGTCCATGCGCTTCAGATCTCCATCTTGTTAGACGGCTTGGCTTTTGCTCTTCGCAAGGATCGAGAAAACCCTCCAGGCAGCAGGAGGCTCTAGCAGCCCTGCGCATTGACCAACCAGCACCTGCGACAGCACGGCCTCCAAGGTCATGTCTGCCATTGATCCTAAGAGGTAGCCGACTGCAACCAGCAACAGGGATTACCTCACAACACTGGCAACGCAAGCAATGCTAAAAATTGAATCTCTCCAATGCTACTGGCACGTGTGGACGGCCTTCCTTGATACAGGGTCGAACCGAATGCAAGGGGTTGTATTGTTGGGTCCTTTGTGGCTTAGGTTTGTATTTTCGCGCTCAGGGGTAAAAAGTGATGATGCACGATGATTCGTTGGTGCCACAGAGGCGCCAAATGGCTGCAACTTCAAACAAACGGTGCAACGCTCCGTGTTCATATGATTGAGATCATGCTGGGAGAGGTATAATATGCCTAGTATCTCAACCAGCTGCCAGTTATGAGATAGGTGGGCGGCGGTGGGTTGGTCTCAGAGCGACGACCGCAAGATCAAGTCTATTGCTAACACCATGAGAAGCTGGGCCTTGCTTGGAGGGATAACCCTCCTTCCTACTCTGGGCGTCCAGGGCATCCGCATCATTCACTCCAATGATGACGGATGGGCCGAGCTGTACACCCGGTCGTTCTACGACGCCCTTGTCTCCTCCGGTCATGACGTCGTCTTGTCCGCTCCGGCAGAGAACAAATCCGGATCAGGTACGCTATCAATCACTTATATGCATCATCTCATAACAACACGCGCTCTAACCTCCTCAGGATCCCTCGACCTCGACCCCTGGCCACGCCTCCTCCCTTGTCAATACAACAGCTGTCCGGCCAACAGCGGACGCACTGGCCGCAACGAGTCTTCTCCCCGCTTGAACTGGGTCAACTCCTTCCCCGTCACCTCCATCCGCTACGGAATCAACGAAATCGCTCCCCAGTTCTGGAACGGGCAGCTCCCCGAACTGGCGGTCACCGGTCCTAACGTAGGCAGCAACATCTACCTCGCCGACCACATCTCCGGCACAGTCGGCGCGGCCACCTACGCCGCAAAGAAGGCTAAAATCCCCGCGATCGCGTTCTCCGGAAAATCGACGGGCACGCTTGCGTGGAACACGTCGCCGGTGCCGCAGCGCAGCCTGGTGTACGCAGACCTAGCGGCGAACCTGACTAATGCAGTGATCTCCAGCGGCAAGCCGTACCTGCCGGAGGATGTGTTCCTTAACGTAAACTTCCCCGAGGTCAGTGAGAGCTGCAACTCTCCCGGGAAGTTTAAATGGGTGTTGAGCCGGGTTAACCTGGGTGTGTTTTCTGGGGATGACGTTGAGTGGTGTGGTAGCAAGCGGTTGCCTTCTGAGCTGGAGGTTACTGCCAAGAGCGGGTGCTATATTTCGGTGAGCGTGGGGGATGCGAATGACAAGACGACTGCTCCGGCTGAAAAGCAGGCGATTGTGTTGCAGAAGTTGCAGCATATGCTGACATGCTTGCCTTGAGGGGTCGCTAATCGGAGGGGACATGGGTGATAATGAACCATTGAATGAATGGATAAATGCTTAAAGGGTACAACGAAGTGTTATAATTACATTGATACACTAAACGTTCTTACACAACCATTACCACATCTACATCGCCCGCTTCTTTAGGCCCCTGGCTTTCCTCCTCTTCTTGCATGAGTCACTAACCTCCTTGATCCTCCCCTCCAACGCAATCTCAACAGGTGAAACGGCCCCAATATGCTTAACAACAACTTCATCCAGGGTATCAAGCAGCACCAAGTTATCGAATTTCTCACTGAAGAAGTTATCTCCACCCGTCGCAATGAAGTCCAGCGTGACAATTTTGTATTGCTTCGTCTTGTCCAGGAGCTTGCCGTTGATCTTCACAGAGACGAGCTTGCCTTTGCCATAGTTACCTGCACCTTCCTGCAGTTCGTCCGGCTTGTACTTGATCACAACGCCTTTGCTTACTTGTACGAAGGATGTGACTGCCTTGCCGTTTTCGACGTTAAGACCGGCAATAATGCCCTCGAAGACCTTCCAGAGGCGCTCGCCTGAGACGGGGACCTCAACGATGGCGTTGCCGAAGGGGAAGGCGGTCAAGATCTCGCCGCGGGTGATGGGGCCGGCGTCGATGGTCGCTCGGATGCCACCCGCGTTGATGAGTGCGAAATCTGGGGAATTCTCGGCTGTGCTGCTGTTGAGACGGTATTGGAGCATGGCGCTGTGAACCATGTCAGTCCTCAGGACACACCAATCCACAAATTGAAGGGGGCATACTCAGCTACAAAATCACCCAGAAGGCACTCCTTCAGCTGGCAAGCTGACTGATCCAACTCAACATTCGAATACCCAACCTCCTGCTTCGAAAACTCCTCAAACGGCTCCCTCCACTCATCCACCATCGCCTGCAGCTCCTCATCCTGCTTCGTGGTATTCGTCAAATGGATCGGAGCACCGTGATACGCCAGGATCCTGCCGTCCGGTGCATAGGTGACATCAATGTATCCTAGATATTCGCCCCAGCGGTACGCCGTCACAATAAAGATCTCCTCGCCGTCCACATTTTCCACGATCGTGGGGTATGGGCCCTCCGCGCCTTCGAAGTCGCCCAGAGGGGTGTGGCTGTGGCCGCCCATGATGAGATACAGACCCCTGGTCTCCCGTGCAAGGCGCTGGTCCTCTTCATACCCGATATGAGTAATGGCAGCAATGCGAGTGATGTTGGTCGTGGCACGGATGTGGTCGACGGTAGCCTGCACGGCCTGGACGGGGTCCGTAAACTTAGTGCCGTCGCCGGGCTGAGAGATGTCGGGGATGGTCTCGGTCGTGACGCCGATCAGGGCGAGGTCGTACTCGGGGAAGATATGGTACGGTTTGATGGTGCGGTTGAGGACCGGATGATCGGTGATGATGTTTGCCGTGACGATGGGGAAGGTCAAGTTTGAGAGGAACTCGCCGAGGTGGTCGTCGCCGCGGTCGAATTCGTGGTTGCCCAGGGCTAAACACGCAGTTAGACTTACATTTGGTTCCGTTGCATCACTGAGCACAATTGTTTGGGGGAAGGGGGGGGGAAGAGGGAAGAAGCCTAAAACATACTCATGGCATCGAACCCGATGTGGTTCAGCGTTTCAGCGATCTTCTCTCCCCCATAAAATGTAAAGAACATCGTCCCCTGGAACTCATCACCGACATTGAGCAGCAGAGAATCCGGATGCGATGGCCTGGTCTCCTTCAGAACGGTTTTCACTCGAGCATACCCTCCATAGCAACCCTTTTCCGGCTTTGTGCAATCTGTTCCAGAAGAGGAGAACTGGTCCAAATGGGCATGGACATCATTGATGTGGTAGAAGGAGATGTTGTAGTTGCCGGCATCGTCATAGAATCGTTTTGAGAGTCTGCGACTCACAAGCATGTCTTCTTTGCCTTGGACTATATTGGCAATGGCGCCGCCAGCCAGAAAGGCAGCTGTGAGAAGATGTTTGATCATTGTGAAACCATTAAGATGTTGCTTGGAGAATTCTGTGTTGATCTTGACTGCTCCTCATCACAAATTGTCGTGGAAGATGTTGAAGAGACCTAAGACCGGCGGCGAGGTTGATATGAAAGCGTCAACTTCACTGTTTGCGTATCCAAGATGAGGTCATCCGGCAAACCTGTCACCCTCGACGACAGTCGCCAGTGCAACCGTAAGACAACGCTGAATGGTTTCGACCGTCGCAATTCTACATATACCCATATAATATCTTATAATACCAACAACGAGCCGATAACCGAGACAACGGGACGCGTAGCATGCTGAAGGAGGGCTCTGGTCGCGGCTCAATCTACACTCCACAAGATGCTGCGAGCACGCATGTAAACTGGCGATTGGTGAAATGAGCATCAATACTTGGGGCCAATCTCAACGTGCTGACGCTTGATGATACCTACTGTGCAGTGTAACCTTCCGTTCTGGTGCGTTGCAGCCGAGGGGAAGGAGTGAAGATCTACTTGGCCTTCCCTATTTGCAGATGCTAGACACGAAGTTGATCGGCGCGCTGGAAAGTAGCACCGAGCTTGATCGGTAGTGCTCCACATAATCACCCACCAAAAACCGTTATCGCGAAACTTGATTTTATATTGAAGGTTTGCATAGAATGGATTTTAATTGATAAGAACAGAGTCCGCTGCATGCTAGTGTTGCATGTCTAGCGCTCTCAAGAGCCCCCAGCTGGATCTGTGCTTATTGAGCACTGACATCGGAGTGTGCTGGGTCAACTCCACTAAGTTAGCAAAGAGAAGTTGAGGAAACTATTGAAAAGTCTCAACTGACGTCAGCTGATGGCACTTGGTTTTTTTTTCCCCGGTTGATTCAATGCTTTAGTGAGATCTCAGGACGACATTCAAGAGTTGGTGGTCAGGAACCTCCCGTCCTGCGCTCAGAAGCTAACGGGACCTAGACGCATTCAGAAATACTTCCTTTCTCGTTCATGTAGGGGACAACCGAGAGGAGGAGGAGGAGGAGGAAGGTATCAAACATCACAAAATATGTACGAGAGTCTATTGAGATAGTTCAAGAGAGTTTTTCCAAGAGAACGTTTTTGCCCTCCCCTGCATTGCTCCCATTTGTCTTCAAGAGCAAAATTGCCCTCTTCATGAATGTTCGATAAAATTCTTGGCTTATTGACTTCTCTTTAATAACTCCCAACGTCACTCATGAAACGCAGAGGCTCCTTTCCAACATATGTTGATTGCGGCGTTGCCTGAGCCCTCGGTATCGGGGCTTTCATATATCATATCTTATGAGTAGAAACCCCACGCTTGTTTCTTTGCAGTTAATGCAGTCCAACTCATAACCCCTCTTTCCCCAACGGCTTTGGAAACCAAAGTTGTTCCCTAACTTCTCCAGCCGATCTTATAGACAAGTTTGCAACAACAACACTCGTCCTTATCTCGTCATTTCACCCAATTTCTAGAACATTTGCTGTTCTGGACACGTGTTTTGATGATCTCATATTAGTACACCCCAAATTAGGCAATGGCACTGTTTGCCCTACCGGCAAAAAGCAATGGCGATGATGCGGGGGAACCTTGGTTGCGCCCAGCTTAATAGCCGAAAGGAAAACCACATGTCACAAATGCCGACGCACGATGATATAACACAGCACTCAACCAGCCAAAGCGATGGGGTTAACAATTTCAGCTCGACTTAAACTAACCGTTTTCCTGGCACATACACCGCAAACTCCAAACTGAACACCCAGAGAACCCCGAGTCGCAGCACCAAGAGCAACCACCATGCGCAGCATCCTCCCTTTCTTCGCCCTTCCCCTTCCCATCCACGCTGGCATAAACTGGGATGTTTACGAGTACGGTGTAGTCCCCACATTCAAATGGTCACGTTCTTTTCCAGACGACGGTACCGACCCAGGAGGGTTCCATGTCAACTGCCGTGTGAAGCGGACCTTCCACGCGAATATGTACAAACTCAAGGATCTGCCCGAGCCGCCACCGATTGGCCTGGCACCCTGGCATGACGCGATCGAGGATTTCCTGGCCAAGAGGGAGTACCCAGGGACGTGGGATGGTGTGGATCATAAGGGGCAGGATAGGGAGATTGTCATGATGGAGTGGTTGGATGTGCCGAGCAGGGTGAGGGAATGGATTGAGGAGCAGCAGAGGACTGCGGATCCGGAGAATTATAAGAGGTGGATGTTTGGAGTGTTTAGGAAGCCTAGGTATGAGGGGGAGAAGGTGTATGGGACGGTTAGACCGAAGGGGGCACAGAGGACGGCGAAGCCGGCTGCTACTTCGACTGCGACGCAGGCTGCTATGACTACTACTGAGACACCTTCGGCAGATGCTGCGTCTACTACGCCAGGGATGGAGGCCCATAGCCCGCAGGAACAGGGGCAAACTGGGACCAGCCATGTGCACTTGATGGAGGATAATATAGTCGATGTGGCTGACAAGGACAAGATCGTGGTGTTTGCAGCTGGTTCCATCTATGAGATTCTACCACTGTGGGTGTCGCAAGGCAGTGGGTGTGAGAGTAAGTTAACAGCTTGCATGAGAGCCGCATCACGGATCACTGACCAGTAGTAGGTGAACTTGAAAACCTTGCCAACTATCGCAGCCAAGCAGTCGATCACTCGATCCTCGCATGGCCGATCGACCACACAAAGCCGCGTCGCGACCTAGGGAAGAGGGACATGCAGTTCACGATCGAGGCCATGTCAGTAACGGAAACTGAGGACGGTAAGCGGGCAAGGAAAATGTGGGAGAAGCTGTACCGGTCAGTCAGGCGTCATGAACGGAAGCAGCTTCGGGAAGAGCGCCTGAAGAAGAGGAAGGAAATTGAGGAAGAACGAGAGAGAGATGAACTGTAGGATCAGTGCCAATATCTGAGGAGAATTATGTGCTATTCATCGATCTATCCAACTTTATCATCTATTCTATGACCAAATATATACTATTTATTTGTCAAGTCGCTGCTTTCCATGGCATCACTGAGAGGTTCGGTCTTTTCGGACCCCTGCGCAGCAGCCCGCTGCATGCGCTCCTCAACAGTGAGGTCGCTCTCGGCCTTGCCGATCTTGATGGTAGCAAAAATGACGAGAACCACAGCAGCTGAGGCCGTGGCAAACCAAAAAGCCACCTTGTGGCCCAGAGTGCCGCCCCGGTTCTCATCCTCGGCGACAACGAGATCGGCAAGACCAAGGAAGAAACTGATACCCAAAAACAAGAGGCTGTTAATCAGAGCACCGGCCAAGCCTTGCCGATGCCGAGCAACATTGGTCGTGATAAAGACATTGCTTACGATAAAAGTGATGTCGACACCAATAGTGGCCCCGAGCATGGCAGGGAAGATGAAGGCCCAGTAATTGCCATCCCTCGGCGCTAGGGCAAACAGGATGCATGTAGCAAGACTCCCAGAGCCAGAGATGATGAGCAAGAGCCTACCGGGGAGGAGATGGAGAGTGAAACCGCCAACTGTGGCGAGCACAACACCACCAGCCGCCATGGGGGCGAACCAGACGGCCGTTTTCAGGGCAGACGCTCCCATGTAGTCAGAAATGCTAGGAAAAGATTAGCCATCTTGCACCCTCAACTAAGGAATTTGGAGAACATACTGAAAACTAGCATAGAACAAAAAGATACCAAAGACGCCATAAGCAAAGAACAAAGCAACGGTCATCCGGCCCATATACTTGGGCGAAAACAAATCGAAGGGTAACAGTGGTTGCTCAGAAACCCAACCTTCGACATAAATAAAAGCAAATAGCAAAAGAACACCAATAACAAAAGTGACAATGATGTACGGCGTCTTCCAGCCGTTGGGGGCATGGGCTCCATAAGTTATGGCGAATGTAGCTAGGATAAGGGCTGGGATGATGGTAATGACACCCCACCAATCCATGCGGACATGAGAGTTCTCTAGCATGGTTTGCTTGCGATCTCTGGGGATGGTGAGATACGAGGCGCCGCAGACAAGGAAGGTAACGATGCAGCCCAGCCAGAAGTACCATCTCCACGACAAAAACTGGGTTACAGCGCCTCCCACAATGATACCAATGAAGAAGCCGATCGGAGCAAAGGCGCTATACAGACCAAAGACAAGGTTTTTCCGGGGTCCCGGGCGGTAAGTCTTGCCCATCAGCATGATGCTGGTCGGGAGAAAGGCTGCAGGGCCCAAACCGCCGAGAGCACGGGCAACAATCAGCATCTTGTAGTTGGTACTGAAGCCAGAGATCAGGCTCCAGACGGAGAACCACACCAAGCCGATGTTAAAGACATGGTAGGCGCCGTAGATGTCAGCCAGGCGGCCGAATGGGAGTAGAAAGGCGCCAGTGACGAGTGAGAAGACACTGGAAGGCCATGTCTGAGCGCTCTTGGGGATATCCAGGGCTTCTGACACACTGGGCAGGATGATGTTAAAGCCAGAGATGAAGAATTCCTGGACGTGTTAGCTTAAGAGCTCAAAGAGGGAAATGAATGACCTGAGGACTTAAAGAGAACATACCGACATCAACATCGACACCAGCAGGGCGCCGCAGAACAACACCTCGTAAAAGGTGTTTGGGAAGACATCTGGCCTCTTACGGCCCAAAACCTCCAGGTCGATGGTCTCGGGGCTGGTGTTCGAGTCATCGGGCCCCGGGCGGTTTTCCTCATCGGTGCGGTCCATGTCGATGACGGAGAAATGCCGATGATGCAGCTTCCGGTCTTATGATAGATGCCAGGCCCGGCAGGGAAACGGAAGAGTGTCTCATATTTCTAGAACTGTCACGGCATTGCAAAGATCGATGTTCTGGAGTCGGTGATGTCGAACATAAAATTTGGTAGTCAGGATTTTGCCCAAGCACATGGATAAGATGACGAAAACACGCAAGAGCTGAGGATTTAGTGCCAGTTTCGGCCTAGGGCAGACCCACTTCCCCAGCGCCACGAGTTTGAGATCAAGATGGGATCCGTCGGCCAGGCACGGATCTCTGCGCGGCAGACACGTCACGTCAAGGGCGCGAGGAAGGATTCAGGATGACATATCTTCATTAATATGCCTGTCATTATCATAATCGCGTTTTAGATGTGGACGATAATTTATGCCGACTGAGACAGCTCAGTCGCTGCGATGAAAATCTTCAGCGCAGCTTGAAGTCTCTCAAGGTACCCAACACATGACTTTAACGTTTTCCCGTATTCTGCTTAGCGCATCCGTCAGGTGGGACCAGCAAAGCTTCGAGGGGCCCAGAAGTAAGGACCCAGCAAAAGTGGGGCAAAAAGCGGACTTCAATCGGCAGCACCTGAAATATCGGAACCCAACAACGCTGCGTGTTTCTGCTCCGCAACGCATCAACGGGTGTTGATGTTCTCGTCCTTCCCGATTCAGTACCAAGCACAGTGCTAGAGCAGCAGCCAGTGTCGCCACGCATCAACAAGCAACCCCCTACATCCAATCCGGAAGCCCATGCCCGGCCTGGCATGAAGACGCGATCCAGCAACGCGTGAGAAAAGCGCGACGACGTCTATGCCCGGGCCTAGCCGTGTCTCTGCAGGAGCTCTGTCTGCACCCGCCTCCACGTCCACTGCCCTGCGGCCTGCATCGTCCCAGTCTTGCAGCCCTCCGTGCTACAACTGTCGCCGCCGACGCCTGCGATGTGATCGTTCCCGTCCGACCTGTCGAAAATGCTGGGTTTCGGGTGAGGAGTGTCTGGGCTACGGCACCGTCCTGCGGTGGGCCAATGGTCCCGCCATCCGCGGCAAGCTCGCCGGGGGTCGTTTCGGCTCGCCGCCGCCGATAACATCGCCAAGAGAGCCGGATGAAAACGAGGCCCTGGTTCTCCATCAGACATTGCTTGACCCGCTTCTTGCTACTCTTGACAAAAAGTCACGGCATTACATCCACCACTGTACGTTCTAACAGTCGTCTCAGCCCCCAATCGCGCTTTCTTAAGTCCAGTTTGCTCACAGTATTCGTTTCTGCTCTAGTCGCGACGGCTGTGTGCCAAGACCTAGTATCTGTTGACCAGCATGATCGGAACCCCTTCCGGACCTTGGTGCCTCTGTCAGGGAAGTTCGACTTCTTGGAGGCCATCATCGTGGCCACGGGGGCCATGCATATGGCCTCGCTGCATGGGAGCCGTCAAACCTACCAGCCGTCCCGCACAGAACTGATTGATGCGCTTGTGGCCAAGGACAAAGCTATCAGACTACTGCGGACAACAATTAGCGACCTGATGAGCCGTCCCGAGAATCAGGCCATGGTTTTGGCCGCAACCGTCTTCCTCATTAACGTAGACCTGATTGACTCCGGTAAGGGGGGCTGGCAGGCTCATATTGAAGCAGCTACTGCTCTCATGTCTTCTGTGCATCAGCTGGCCCAGATGATGGATCCCTCGCTTGTGACCCTCGTTGACGCCATCGCAGCCGACTGTTTGACCTACCGCGTGCTAAGTGCTGCCATCAGCGGCGTAGCCTTGCCGCCACGGGCTGAAAAAGAGTTGGTTGACTTGTTCTCAATCCTTAAGAGGGCTGAGCCATACAGTTACCACTGCTGCCCTCCGGACATTCTCCGCATTATCCTATCAGCGAGCTGTCTCGGTGACGAGGGTCGCATCGAAGCAGCCTTGATGCTCTTCCAACAAGCTCGCACATTTGACGTCGTCAACTGGGTCTACAGCATCCGTGGCCTATCACCGAACGACGACCTACCCGTTCGCGTAAGCATTGCTCTGGCTCACCGCGCCACAGCCTGCTTGTACGTGCTGCTTGCCGTGCCAGAAGCCGCAACAGGTTCTTTATCACCGGACATGCTTGTCGAGGAGGTGCTCAACCACCTAGCCGGTGTGCCCATCGATCACGTCCTCCTCAAGGGAACCGTGTGGCCGACATTTATGGCAGGCGCTCAGACCGACAATCCGAAGCAGCGACAGTGGTGTATTGAGCGGTTGGAGGCTGTGTGGGCGAGGAATCCATGGATCTGTCCATGGGGCTACATTCGCACGGCCATTGAGATGCTGAACCGCCTGTGGCAGGCGAGAGACAGCAATCCAGCAGGCCCGGAGAAGACGAATTGGCTGCAGGAGGTCAGGAGCATGCGCGACAAGTGCCTAATCGTGTGAACGTTAGACTGTCGTATCTAATCCTTATCATTACAAGACTCGCGTTTGCCAAGCATTTGTGCACATTTTAGTCCAGCACGCAATCGTTTGCAGCATCCCGCTTCGTCCCTAACCTACGGAGATCACCATGAAAAGCATTGTGACAGTTGGCGTTGGTGCTCGCAGGTCGTACGAGCGTCAGTGTATGCTGCCTGTCAAGTTTTGATGCATATCCGTTGAAACTGTACGTCTCAGCCTTCATGGAGACCGACTTAGCGCGCCAACAACAGGAACAATGTGAAGTCTCTGCTACCCCGCATGAGGAAGATTGGGTGAGCCCCGATATGGCGAACCGTCGGAGTCAAAGACAATACAAGGTTGGTCCCCACGAGATCGACTGGAGAGCCTCATTTTGTCATCACGCAGCCCGCTATCCACATCGCGTTGGGCTCCAATGAGTTGTCACTCCTGAAACAGCTTACGCGATCTTCAATTCAACATTTCAAGGAAGTTCAGCAGGGCCCTTGAGAACCTATCCTAAACTCGTGGCGCTATCTTTGGGAGTTCAGACAATATCAGCTAGCTGCATCTTTTCTGAGTCACGGCTGGACTCTGCGTACCTACTGGATGATACCGTTGGGTTGCAGTTTAGAAGATCAACGATTCGCTGATGGCCGGGAACTATGGGGCCCCGGATTGGGAGAGGAGTCGAGGACTGATTCCCGTCCATCATTCGGCCATACAGCAGCTAAGCATTCATCCTTCAAATCCCTATCACACTGACCAAGCTTTCCATGCAGCTAGGGGGCTGACCCAGCCAGTGACAGTTCGCCTGGGTGATGTCACTGCAGCTCTCCCTCCACATTCTCCGTGATGCACCAGCACCTGGCAGCCATCCGCAGAGCAGAACGTGAGAGGACGCAACCACGACAGCTTTAAGCAGAAAAGATCTTAACCGCTCCCAATTTAAAAAGCCTGCAAAACCCTCGTTCCGGGTTGATGAGCTAGGTTCATGCTCCCCAAAAGATTTCCTATCGGCACGCCAACAATTCCACAATCTTTGCCAGTCTACTTCCCTACTTAACCGACCTTACATTCATAGGTGTCCCGATGACCGCGACAAGCCCCTCCCCCGCTCAGACACGATGTCCAATCGCCGTCTCATAACTCTGCCACAAGACGCCCGCTGAGTCTTGAGCTGTCAACGTTGAGCGGTTTGAATCTAGACATCTGCTGTGTATCGGTGCTGTTGTGTCGCTCCAACCTTTCGATCAAATGTACATACCAATACCGCATATTCTACGCGAGGTTCTTTTGCCGGCAGCGCCTTCGCAGCGCGAGCCTACTACTGTTGCGACGGTGACTGCAACTACTATTCCCACGACTCTCAGCACTTCAATACACTCACAAAAGCCATACAACAATCCTGATGACAAAACTCAATCTCCTTATCATGGCAACTTAATAGTACCAGCCTTCCACACAGTCGCACCACATCCTTTTCTCACAACCCCAAGCCACACCCCCCACTGGCACGTCCTCCTCTCCCAGCCCGACCCCATCCCCCTCCTCCGAAGAGCACAATCCCCTCGCGCCCAAACGCTACAATCATCGCCGTGACAGTCGTCTGCGTGACCCTCTTCCTCGCCGCCTTCTTCTGGTTTATCTGGAAGTATCATGAGTCGATACGGATCCACTACCGCGGGCCGAGGGGCGGGGGGTGGTCAGGAATGAGTATTCGGAGCGTGAGTTTTAGTAGGAAGAGTTCGAAGGCGTCGAGCAGTGAGGCGGGGGGCTAGAGGGTTAGGAACTTCAAAGGGGGGTACGGTAAGCTGGAAGAGGTACGATGATGTTGGATATGGCAAGGATGGGAGTGGTGAAGGTTCAAGCTTGTTAGTGAGGTTATGCCCTGACTGTGGATTTGATATGACATAGGAAAAGAGTTGGTAATAGGTTTTGAACTTTGACTCAACGTACGAGTAAGATGTGGACTGCTTGAAACTTAATGGTTTTGACACTGGATATAGTTCACATATGGGACATCTGTGTAACATCTGAGGACGTAATGAGTTCTATTCAACAGCTGTGTGTTTATTTAAGTAGTTTGTCACTATGGACAAATTAGTTACATGAGAGCTCTCTCAGCTTGGCTTACAATAGAAGATTGATCACTATGATTTTTACTCTCTTAATATAGGTACAAGAAGGGGGGAAATATGAGCATTTTCTCCATTGTAGCACTGTCTATCTCGAACTGCCGCTAAATTGTTGCTGACGAGGAAAAATAGAAAAGGAGTTCTCAAAAAGATCGCAACCACTCCTATCGGATCCTTCCAATGCCCACAGCCAGAATCGAACTGACGACCTTGACATTGTTCTGAACCCATAAGGGATATTCATACTAGTGTCACGCTCTACCACTGAGCCATGCGGGCTTCTTATTTGACTGTTGGGGGGTGGAGCTGGTTTGGCTAATGATGAGCAGCGGTGAGGGTTCCGCTGTGGGTGAGGGAAGGGAAATTTGAGGTTTTGGTGGGGTGCGGGGTGGGGAGTTTCGGAGAGACAGGGCCGAGGCTGAGTCAGGAACGATCAGGGGCGAGAGTTCGTTTGCGACTTGGCAGGTTTCGGGCGATTTTCCGCCGTTGTTGTTCATTCCTAGGAAATCAGTTTTAAGAAAACTGATTTGCAGAGTTTCAATACCTTTGAAGGGCAGACGTCAGTCTGGAGGAAGCAGCGGGAAAGTGTAGGATCCAGGGGATGGGGTCATGACTCGGCATCCGCCCCTCCAGCAAGTGAACGAGAGAGAACACTCCATAGTACAACGGTAGACACAGTTCTTCAACTTCAATGAGACAAACGACTGTACGATTGCTCTGGAACAAAATATTTGAAAGATATTCCCACCGAAAAGGCAGAAACTTTCTAGCGGACAGATTTCCCAGGCTTGATTGTCTTGGACACAACTCTGGAGACTGACATCCTGAGGACATTCTCTTACATGATCTGCTCTCTTCCAAACCCGATGTCGAACACACTCATTATGTGTCCTTCGTGTCCTCACATGCCGTTCTCCATCACGATTATGATGCCTGCTCTCCCGTTCCATCGACGAAGTCATATGCTACCTTCTTGACCTTAAGCCCTGTCTCGGTGGAGACACTCTCTCCTTTACCAATTATTCCTGATGGGCAAGGTCCCAAAAGTTCCAAAACATTCTCTCGAACGGCAACGGTCTCCATTCAAGGAGTACGATTTTCGACTTCAGCACAGCTTAACGTTGATACAGCTCACAACGCCAGAATCTGCAGCTTTCTGGAAAGGCTCCTTAGCTCATGATTAGGCTCAGGGCTTGTGGTATCAGCTACAACAGCACTAGTACCAGCAGCAGGAGGTTGTGGCGCAGCCCTAGCAGTACCATGGCCTAGTCATGAAGTTGCTCGTGTCTGCGTCGGTGCCGGCACATGGTCTCCGGGGTGTCCGTCCTGACGGTCTGCGCACATCATAGCTAGCGATGATGGTTTCAGCGGAGTTCTGCTATGGATAATACGGATCTGTGTTTCTCTGCCTTTTTAGCTCACAGCAGGCTGCTCTGGATCACCGGTGTGCTCCAAGCCTGGGAACATGATGACAACTCCAAGGACACTTGCATCAGCTATCACACTTCAATGTTTAGTATGACACTTTGACCGTGCTGGGTAGGTGTGATGCGCAGCTAGTCAACTGTATCTTTCGTGTAGATATGTGACAAAGCCGAGACAATGAGAATATCGTTCATCCATTCTTTCAATGTCAAGCAGGTGTCCGGTCGATATCTGCTCGATAGGAATTGTCCATATGGATGCCAGCAAACCGCTATTGCCGTTGTCCTGTGTCGCGTGGCCGGCCGCCTCCTTCATCAGTCCTACGATAGCAGCCCGATTTAGCATAGAACAGAGCAGAGGGTGTCGGATGACTTAACTTGCGGCAAAGAGAGCTCAACTCTTCCCCTGATCTTTGCCTTCAGCTGGACATCTACGTCCAAGTTCATGTCCAGCCGAACAGCAGGCCCCCTTCGTCTTTGATCCCGGCTCGGCTCTAACACCCGTGTCGAGCTGGAGATGGAGTTTGTGCGCCGGGTTACCTCACGTGTCTCAGAAGGCTGAAGGTTAACCTGGTTTCTTCCAGGGCCTGGAGTTGCGACAATGGCCTGCCGGGCCGTGCTCTGTTTCTTTGGCTCTGACTCCGATCGGGAAACTTCTATTGATTCAATCGACTTTGATCCTGAGGTGGGCATTGTACTTCTTCAAACGGTAAACCTTGATTGGTCCCGGAAGCAGGTAGGTTTCCTATGGATCGTAATCTTTGCGGCCGTGTCCGAGATAGTCGTGGGCGTGGGAATGCGACGAGTTGCTGATGGGAGATGACATCATGGCGCGTTGACCCCCTGACGTATGGACCCGAGGAACCTGAGGTCTGGTCTGGCCCAGAGGAAGTAGGTCGACAACAAGATCCAGCAGGCCGGCTCAATCCTACAAGGACAAAGGCATAGACCGTGCGACCGGAAACGCCCAACTGACCGTCGACACAACTTTCATTTTATGACACCACACTCCATGTTCATTGGGTATTTGCAGAAAACTAAACTTTCCATCCAACACAAAAATATCATCACGTTCTCTCCCTTTTTGTCTATCTTCATGACGAACCAGCAGCAGCAGCAGCAGCAGCAGCCTCCGCCTTCTCCTTCGCCAACCGAGCCATCTTATCCACAGCAGCCTTCAGCGTGCCCAGATCCGCGCCCCTGACCATCGGCGAGCCATTAACAGCGACTTGGGTACCATCCTTGAAGAACAGGAAGGTCGGCATGGCGGTGATGCCGTACTGCGTGGCGACGGAGCGCACGTTGTCGACGTCGATCTTGGCGAAGGCTAGGTAACCCGGGATAGAGAGCGACGACGCAAACTTCTCGTAGTGCGGCGCGATCATCTTGCACGGCCCGCACCACTCCGCGAAGAAGTCGGCGATGACATAGCGCGTCGAGGCGAGGAGATTGTCCCACTCAGCCTGGGAGGAGATGTGGTGGACGCCTTGGGCCATTGTTAGGCAGGAGTATTGAAACACTGACTAAAAATGAGTGATCAACGATGACGGGTAGAGTAGATTATGTAGGTCGCAGGTAGTCAGTGAGGCGGGCAGCGGGGTGGTTGCTTGTTGATAGCATCAAGACTTTCAGCCCCGCTCTTGCTCACCAACCAGCAGCCGCTGTTCCAATGAGCAGGCCAAGCTAGAGCTGTCCGAGCACACCATTTCTCCAGGCAACTGCGAATGCGGGGCTCAGCCGCCAAGAAGCAGCGCGGGGCAGACTCTATCGTATACAACCCTAACCCTTTTCTGGTTGCATAGACCCCTAAAATCTTAACATAGAAACTTGGACGACGACTGAAAGCTGAAGTTCAACCTTGCCACTACGAGTGTTTGCTCTTCTACCACTTCGTAGTCAATTTATGTGTTTTCTAGCAAAAACACATGGCTCAATATAGGCACTACCAATCATTCCTCGAGATCTTGGGCAATTGATCTGAGGTACGCAATGCTGAAGCGTCGAATCGACAAGGACCGACTGGCTCAGGGGTTGGAAACATCGCTCACATTGTCAAATAAGGAACAACAAAAGAAATAGCTGAATTTCTCATTCACTTGAGGGCAAAGGAATGCAGTCAGTTAGAAGTTGTATCTGTCGTCTCCTTATGGAGTAGCTAAATGGAAACTCCACAACGTGATCGAGCACCACGCGCACATTTTGATCATTGACTCAAAAGCATCACAACGATCGAGTCCGTATATCGTACAGTTCAGTTTCTTTTTTTTTCTGATCCAACTGCAATGCAAAGTACTTACCTCAAAACATCCGCGGCTGGCTACTGCAAGCCACTCGGCCTTCCAGATCTTTTCACACTGCACAAATTCCCGTATTCGCCCCCTTGATGTTCAGTCAGGTTTACTATGGGAACCATAATCATAGCTGAAAAGCTCACCGTTCCATACGGAACTCCTTCCGGATCTCCCCGAGACTCTCACTGCGAATCCCTATGCGATTTTTTTTGCGGATGAGTTGTCAGACGTGCTACAGAAAAGCAACTTGTTTCGCATGCCCTGTTTGTTCTGTGCCTGACCGGGCGCTGGATGCTGGGTTACCCAATCACTCTGTTTGCCGCAAACTGTTCTGGCCCTGTCAGTGCCGTTCTGGGGCATTCCGTACTGCTGTACAATGCAGAAATTCTTGATCGAATGACGAATGTGTTCTAGATCGAAGGGTTTTCACGCTTTGTGCCCTCCATGTTGGATATCAGTTCGTCTGAACATAGCCTTTTTGACTACCCACGCGGCGCCTTTCGGGGCTCTAAGTGGCGATATCGCGATAGGAGTTTCACCTCAAGTCCGATACCTGCACTGTGCCTGCGCAAAGATACGAGATATCAGCATTGGAGCCAGGGAGAGGGCCCGGAAGAGGGCCTGAGAAAGGTCTATATATAGGGGTGATTTAAACCCTCTAAGGCCTTGCTCATCGTTTGCCCTTCACAAAAAGTTTAATGAATTCTCTCAATATCCTTCTGGCTCAGTTCCTTGACTCAGCTCAGTCATCAACAGCCCAGAAACCATTGAGCATCACTTAGTTCAGTAACACTCCCACGTTCTTCAACATGACCTCCCCTCAGGATCCCCATACCAAAATCTACTCCCACAACAACGGCAGCGTCTCCGAGCTGCTCGATCGCCTGGCTATCTCAGAGCTCTGCAAGGGCTGGCCCGTCTACCGTGATGCTTCTGAGTGGAAGAACTACCGCTCCCTCTTCACCGAGGACGCCATTGTCTGGACCAGTATGTACCTTCTCCTCTAATAGGGGACAAGACTAACACCTCCTTAGCCTGGAGCGGCCCCCAGCACGTAGACGACTTTATCACGATTTCCAAAACTGGTAAATCCAATGGCGTCTTCATCATGCACCGCGAATGCGGCACGCTCGTCGAACTCAACTCCGCGGCCGGTCGCGCCATCGGCAAAATGAAGGCCACAATCACCCATCGCTTCAAGTTTACCCCCTCGGGTAGAGTCACATCCGCCGTGACCCCTCCTGATTCCGACTCCGAAGACATCCCTGACGGAAACACTTCCGAAGCCCCCATCGAATTCGACGTCGACTGCGACTGCCGCTTCATCTTCTTCTGCATCAAATCCCCCACCACGGGTATCTGGCAAACCCGCTACGTGAAACTCTTCTACGAAAAGGACAAAGTCGTCCCCGTGGACGGACGTCGCGCGCCTGTGTTCACCCCATCCGAGCTGGCGCGCTATCCACAGGGGTATCGCTACCTGGCCGCGGCGCAGGCTAGGCTGGGGTATGAGATTGATGTGCACCTGCCTACGGCAGGGGGCAAGCTGTGGGAGAGAATGTATACAGAGATGGAGAAATGGTTGGATGGGGAGGAGGTGGATCTTTTTTGGGAAGGGAAGTAAACTTGGTAATGCACATGCACATAGCGGACAGGAGGGAAGCAGAGGTGATCAAGCGAGGCTTTGAGATGATGCAATTGTATGGGGATAGACTGGCATTTGAGGCTTGATTAGGAGTAGAGATAGAGAGAACTCACGTGAATTTCGCCCTACCAGGCACTGAATGACAACCCGCGAGCTTCAGTGCCTCTACGATCGGAAGAGTGGTCCTATTGTGCCACGTGTTACTGTATTCAACGATTAATTGACCATCCAGTATGCCATTATAACCACACCGAGATGGTAGTACTCCACGCGGAATATTATCTTGAAGAATCTTTGATCTGCTGACAATGTTTATGTGATAGGTAGGAGAGTGCTAACTTCACAGCAAACAAGTTTGTTGACGGCAACTCAGGGGCACACAACATCTCCATATAGAAAAGATAGATCCGACAGAACCCTACAACTCAGATATACCTTTACACTTTACCTGCATGGTTAAGAAAGCTTCCTTTAACCATGACCACACCTCCCCAGGGAATCACAGATCTAGTCCACCATCAACCCACATGTTTATCTCTGGGTCATGTCAGAGGTACAGGGTTCATCACCATCCAAAAAAGACCCAGCAATGAGGTGACTCGACATCCCTCATCGCATTACACAAGCACCCATAAAGAGATTCGACGACGCGTCAATTAAACACCGCTTGCACTCCCACAGTCCTTTCATATTTCCAGCAAGCCAACCACGTAGCCCATCCCGTCAAAAGACTGAAATAGACAACATCTGTGTATCAGCCCCTCCAAGCCATCCCCCCATCTGATGAGCTCATCAAGGTCCAATTCATCCATCCTTTTCTCTTCTCACTCAAGCCTCATCATGTCATGAGAGTAAAGAAATTGGTCCATTCATTGCGCCATAAGTCATCATGAACATGAGGCTATGCGCCAAAACACGAAGTCTAACCCAAGTTCAAACCAGAAACAGAGAAAAGGAAAGTTACATGATGTGGTTGGTGTCTGTACATCCCAGGGTATTGTGCCAACTCCACCCATCACATCAAGAACAAGACAGATACCTATCCAAGATAAACGAAACAAAAGGGAAAAAAAATGCGTAGAGCAGCCTCCGGACAAGCAGCCCGGGAAGTTGAACTATTAATGACAAGTAGTGCGGGTCAGGGTTATTAAGGTAGTAAGGAGGGTTGTACCTCGGGATGCACACCAAATGTAAACCAACAACAATAAGCTGCTTCAACCAAAACCAAAATCAAAACCAGATCTAAGACAACGAAATGCGACAATAAAAATCAGATAGCCAAAACCGAAAGTAGCAAAGAAACGAGATAAGCCACACAAAAATACAGCGAGAACAAGACAAATCAGCAGATAGCCATCCCAAGGTATGGTAGTTAGTCAACACGGTGTCCTCCTCTATGTCGTTATTATCGACCCCGAGAGCATTTGAACCCGAGTATGTTGTCTTCGGTGTTGCGATGGTCGTAGTGGGTATCCTCGCATATGTCTGCTCCGGGCAGACATTTAATTCAAGAGAGCATCAGGGCAATGATGTCGTATCCAGGAAGTAGACGGAATGAGGAGCAGCAACGAAGCATATCAATATCTATCCTTGTGCCGACAACACGATCCCTTCGAAGTGCGAGAGTCGAACGATGAGCGAGGGGTCGAATGGGCGCTGCTGCACACACTGCTGCTGGCAGAAGAGCAGCAGCAGCTACTGCCGCTGCAGCATCGACTTTTCTCGGAAGATGAATGTTCGGACCGTCCCTTCCACAGTTCCTTGCGAGTAAGAAGTTTCCTGTAACGAGGCAACACCGCACGGGTTAGCAAGTACAGTTTCCAAACAGGCTCGGGATGCGACAACTGACGGGATGACGGAGAAGGGGGGGGGGAGAATAAGGGGGCTGGCGTTAACGGGTTTTGGTCGGGTGATTGGTAGGCTGGGTTGCGTGAAGTGGCTGGTTGGTAGTTGTGCTGTGTGTTTAGAGTTAAATGCCGGCGGCAATTTGGAGCATCACTGACAGGGCCCCTCCTCTGTCCTCCCGGTTGCGCACCACGACGAGCTGCTTGTCCTTCTTGCTGCTTTCCCGGTCCTTCTTCTGCGGCGACGAGTGACGAGAACGGCTCGACCTGCGGGATCCGGATGAAAGTTTATCTACACGCTGCTGAAGCTCGATGATCTGGTTTGTAGCCATGTTGTAAGACTGCGTCATGTTGTCGAGCAATTTCTGCGTCGTTTCGAGCTGCTGCCTGGCCGCACCAAGCTGCGTCGACAATCCGGAGTTGGCCTCTGTCAGCACATTGATCTGCTCAACGTGCCGGCATATCTCCTGAGTCTTCGCGTCAAGCTGGGCCATGAGCGCCGCCACAGCCGAGTTAGGGTCTTTGGCGACCTCCGCTTGGAGCTCAGCGACCTTGACCTGAAGCTTCGATACCTGCCCCTCGAGTTCGGACTTAGCCGACTCAAGAGCAGGGAGCTTCGCGGCCTCGGCGCGAACTTGAGCCAGCTTGGTCTCAAGCTCAGCCTTCTGACCCTCAACCTCAGCGAGCTTGCTCTGGGCCTCAGCGACTTTGCTCTCGGCAGCCTGCTTCTCGCTCGACAGAACAGGAATCTTGCCAGCCTCGTTCTGGAGCTGGCTGACTTTGCCCTCCAACTCTGCAATCCTGCCTTGCAGCTCGGCTACCTTCCCCTCAAGCTCGGTCTTGGCCGCCTGTAAAGGAGTGACCTTCTCGACCTGAGCTTGCAGGGCAACCTTTTCCTCCACGAGCTTCTTGACCTGGTCTCGGGAAGCCTCCAGAGCACCCTGAATGCCGGCAACGTCCTGGTCAATCTGGTACTTCTGCTGGGCGAGAGAGATATTGGCCTCCTTCGCGCCAGCAAGCTCAGTCTCGAGATTGTGAATCCGCCCTTGCATCTGAGCCTTCTCGTCGATCAGCGCGTTGAGGTTGGCCTCGAGGGTAACCTTATCCTTCACCAAGTTGTCAACCTGCCCCTGTAGGCTAGTCACTTCAGCCTTGGAGGACGAAAGCTCTTCTTCCAGGCTGGCGATGTTGGCCTTAAGGGCCGACTCGCCTGCTGTCAGCTCCAACAACTGCGCCGTGAGCTTAGCGACTTCCTCGGTTGCCGTCGCAAGCTTCGCCTGAGCTTCAGACTTCTCCTCCTCAACCGCGGCCTTGGTGCTCATCAACGCCTCTTTCACCTGCTCCAGTTCGTTGATCCGTTCCTCGAGCGCCAGGTGTTCCGCAACGACGTCCTTCCGGATCGCTTCCTTCTCGGCCTCATAAGCTTCCCGAATTCTGCGTTGCTCCTCCTCGGCCTGTTCCTTAATCTTCCTCTTGTCCTCCTCAGCGTCAGTCATGATCTTGCGCTTCACCGCCTCTGCCGCTTGCAGGATCTCCTGCTTCTCTTCCTCAGCCGCCTGCCTGATCCTAACCTGCTCGTCCTGGGCAAGCTTCAATGAATCAGACAGCGTAGCCACACGAGCACTGAGGACCGCGATCTCCGCCTTCAACCGTTCACGCTCTGCAGCCATTTCAGCAATTTCCTTGTCCTTGGTGTCACGCTGTTCCTTTAGGGTGTTCCGGCTGGCCTCCAGGGCAGAGATGCGCTGCTCCAGTAGACCCTCGTGCTCTTTGCATCCATCGAGGTGCTTCTTGAAGTCCTTCTGGAGCCGGGCAACCTCCTCTTCCACCTTAGCCTTGGCCGCCTTGATCGTGTCCCTTTCCTTCTCGACATCGAAGATCATGTTCTTCTGTAGCTCAATGGTCCTCTTGTGCTCCTCGATGATCTTCTTGTGTTCATCGATGACCTTTTTGGTTTCGTCCAGCTTATGTTGAAGACCCATAGAGACGTCGCGCTCGGCAGCCTTCTCCTGCTCAAGCTCGGCGATCTGGGCCTTCGCAAAGTCGTAGTTGCTACGAAGCTCGTCAAGCATGTTCTGCTGCCGCTGGGATAATCTGACGAGATCGTACCGGCTATTGCGTTCGGCGTCGCGTTCCCTCTCGGCACACTCCCTCTCACGCTCGGCAGCCATCAGGTTAGCATTGGCCTCGTCACGTTCCCTTCTCGCGATGGCTTCCTTTTCACGCAGATCCTCAATCTGGCCTTCCATCTGATCAATCTTGTGCTGAAGGCTTCGCTCCAGCTCCTGTTGGGTCTTGACGAGCTCGTGGAGATAGCGAATCTCAGGTGTATCCAAGCTCGGAGGAGGAAGCTTCATGTTGATCTGAACTGCTCTCGGGCTGCTCTTCGTGACTGCTCGGTCGGAGTCGGAGCTGGCCTTGGACGGCCGAAGGTTTTGGCACGG
Organism: Thermochaetoides thermophila DSM 1495; assembly: GCF_000221225.1. Taxonomy (NCBI): domain Eukaryota; kingdom Fungi; phylum Ascomycota; class Sordariomycetes; order Sordariales; family Chaetomiaceae; genus Thermochaetoides; species Thermochaetoides thermophila. The sequence continues at coordinate 2,816,848 of NW_006383038.1, forward strand.
CTTGGACGAACGGCTAGTGGTCGAGGTAGCCACACTGGAGCCTGAACGGCCGGGAGAAACAGAGCTGACAACACTTGAGCTCGAGCCAATGACGCTAGGGGTGAAACGCACTGACGGAGTGCTCTTGGTCGTATGAACCGTCTCTGTTGGGGTCACATCACTGGCACAGGACGTTCCGTCCGACTCCGATTCCGTCGAAGTTGTGGTCGTTTGTGTCACCGTCGAGGACGAGACGACTGAGGTAGTCTGGGTGGTCGACGACACATCCGAGGTGTCGGAGACAGAATCGGTTTCGGCGTCGAAGTCATTGTAGCGGTCGCGTCGATCATAAGGATCGTGACGAACCAGCCTGGTATCGGACAGGTACGGAGCGGGGATGAGGGTACGAGCAGGAGGAGGGGCACGATAGCTAGCATGAGTGCCAGAAGCTCCCCTGGTCGGCCTGAGATTGATGACTGTCTGGCGTTCAGCAGGAATAGGATACTGAGGCCTCAAAACCTTCCTTGGCAACGAGCTTGTTGAGGATGGGGGAGGAGGAGGAATGCGAGAAGGGGGAGGGGTCAGTTCAGAGTCGCTGCTCCCACCTCCGGATGGTGGAAGGTTAGACGATGTGACAGAACTATCCGAGTTCCGGCGTGGCCTCATTGACGGCCGAAGGGTTGTCCTCCTTAAGATAGACCTCACAGGCTGCTGCTGCTGTCCGTCATGCTCACGGTTACTTGTCGCCCACTCAGCAGAGCGAGCAGCGGGGCGGCCATCGCCCGCGGGGGTGATGATTCCGCCTACTCTTGGGCGGATGTACTGTCGTTCTCTCTCCATGGGTCGTGTTTCTGAATCTTTTATGAGATGTTGATGATGCTGATCAGGAGTTGCAGTCTGCTGCCGCTGCCGCTCGGAGGAATGTCCAGAACGGTGTCCTCTCTCTGTATGTGCCCTAGGCCGTGTCGAATATTTACTCTCTCACTTTTCAAGTTTGCCGGCGTCTCTTTGTCGCAGTTAGGAACTCAGGTCTTCATTGGGTCGTAGTCACAGTCTCGGCATGGAGATGTGTTGTCACAAGTGGGCATCGCGAGCGGAAATCTCGATCTTTTGGGAGGAAAGGGGAGGGGGGTACTGTTTTGTGGGCACGAGAGAGGCGGACGACCTGGATTGATGCACGTCAGGGGAAGAAGATAGGTGAGAAGACAAAGCGGGCCTAGGGCGTGCAGGATCGCTTGGTTTTGATGGGGCATGAGCCATGGGCGCCAGCGGCAGTCGGTGGGGTCCCGTAGCAGTCCCGCTGTGCCGCAACGTCTGGCAGGGCTTGTCCCGCAGCGATCTCGACCACCAGAACACCGTCAAGACCCGCTCTAGCGGCCGGGCGTACACCTCATTCGCATGTAACCTCACCGACTGCTCAGCATTCAACTTCCATTGCCAGGATTGCGATGGATCAACGCAGTATCCCGTGAGTCACCGTCCATACGATGGCTGTGGCTTGCCAGCCTCGCGAAACAACGACAATGAATCGGATACAGAGCAGCGGCAAGCAGGACAGCTCAGCAGCCCGGATTGCGTGAAATTGAGCGGCTGGCGGTGTCAGCGGGCAGTCCAGACGTTGGGATTGGGCATAGATGGTCCGCCATAATGGGTGACGGGTGACAGGCTCGGTGACGGAGGCAAACAAGGTCAGGTCGGGCTCAAAGTGTGTGGCTTCTAGCTGCTGTGGCCGTTTGCAAGCGAACCTAGAACCCGGTGGCCCGGGTCTGGGGTGTCTGTAATGTGTTGTAAGCGGCTGTGAGGAGGTGGTGTACGTATACGCCGGCTAGGACGCTAAGGCAGGCGGCAAAAAACTACCTAACCAGATCGCAATCCATAAGCCATGATAATTCAATTACCTGCTCCTTGATTCAAGCTTCACCCATTCATCCTCTCAGCTAGCCGGACAGCCATTGCATTGCCCGCTTGCCTGCTGCGTTGTTTGGGCTCGGCTAGTGCCAGCGGGAGGGGCGCCTATATTCTGCTTTGCTTTACCATTCCGCCTGATTTTGCTTGTATACTTCTTACATCTGTTCCTGTTATTCTCCCATCCACTGCCTTTCTTTTGCTGCGCGTGCCGATAGTCACGGGTAGATTTGCCAAACCACTGGTCAAGGTTGTCTAACAACCAACGAAATTGAACAAATCACACACAGCCCACTTTTGGATGCCTGGCCTCTTCACAGGCCGCTGTGGTGTCATGTCCGGTTAACTCTGAACCACTGGCTCCCGTCCTGCCCAAATCTAAAGGGCCTTGCAAGGGAATTGTGGGCAATTGGCGGAGGGGCAGTCTGGTTTAAACATCTGTCCTGAGCGCATCGCAACTAGGCTGTCTGGAACAGGCAGAACAGGCCCCTGGGCAGGTATTGTGGATGAAGGGAAGAAGTGAAATTCTAAAAGTCTGAAAATTTGAGTCCTGCTCTGTGTGTGCAGAACGTGATGCGAGCCGCTCCTGCCCCGCTTGCCCCACTACCCAAAATAGGTATGCGCGGCTCTGTCCGCCCGGCGGAGCACGTGGAGCAACCAATAAACGGGACTGTTTTAACAAGCTGCCCCACCGTTGGGCATTAAGTTGAGCCACGTATCCTCGCGATTTCAACGTCTTGCGTCCAGGACGTCTTGTCTGACCTCTCCTGCGCCTTCCTGCCCTCTTTTTCCTGGCCATAATGCACGCTTTGTCGCAGCTTTCCGAAAACGGGGAAAAAGGCTCAATGGCAAAACGCACAAAAAAGACTCTTTCCCCCCTGGTGCCCCCAACCTCCTTGGCAGATGAGCTGGCCCTCAATTGGATGCCCAACCTGTGAGACGCCGCCGCTTGTTCCATCAACCCTAGGCTCCCTCTCCAAAGCACTGAAGGACTGTCTGAAACTTCATGGAATCAAGCCCGCAATTTCTGATCTTGTCCCTCGAGATGCATATCTGCAGCCACAAAATGTCATGAGGCCTGCCGCGAACAGTCGATCTCCCATAAGCGCTATTATCGTCCAATCCCATTTTAACGCTGTTTCTTTTGACTTCTACCTATGAGATATAGCTTACTCTAGGCCGGCTTTAACCGTCAAGTCTCAGCGATCCGCCGGTGAAAGACAAGTCACGGCTGATGGCCACAGGCGATTTCACCTCCTAGGCACCCTCTCTGCCTGACCAACTACATAACACAGCCTGTGACGGGCACCAAATATCACCAAATATTTTCTTACCATCTTTGGGTTCGTGTTTCCTGCCTTTGTCCTACCCAACTTTGCTGCCCAAGAAGCAGGGATCTCGGTCATCAAGGGCCAAGCCCCCAGCTCTTCCCAGGGTCCTGGATTTGGACTGTGTCTTCTCTGTCCGTTCGGTACGTAATAGGAGAGGGGGTGTGCGTGAAGAGTCCTCCGGCTCCTCCGAGACCCTCGAATGGGTCCCTCGCTTGTTGTCTGTCGATCCCACCTGACCAATCCGCGGCCCGGTCCATGCCCCAGACCAGTTCCGCCGGGCTGGGAGCGTCTCGAACACTGGCCGTTGCGTCGCTTCCTGCAGGGCCAATCTCTTAGCGTCTTGCCAGAAGGGCACACGGACCCGAATCCAACCTCAACCATATTTCCGATACTCCACCCTCTCCTATGTCGATGTTGGATCTGGCGACTCCATAATCATCTCTTCTCACTATTCATGCAACCGTCCGCCGCTTCTACATGAAGCTTAAACCTCATAGGTGCCCTCTTTGCTTGTCACATCCGCAAACTCACCTCTGCTGCTATCCAGCAGGATGCTCCACTCCAGGCGGTGAGGACTCGATGTTGCCCTGGCCGATTCTGCCATGGACACGTGCGCCTTCATAGATCCACGGCTCATCAACCAATTCGGTCGTCATCCATTCTGTTTGGGTGAAACTTAGGTTCGATACCGACATCCCTGGCCTTCCCCCGCTCAAGACGACAACAACTGTTCCGCTGTCCGCTTCCAAAATGCCATCCGCTCCGGCAGAAGACCAAAACGATTCGGAGCCTGTCGGTCCTTCGTTCTCGGCACCAGGCATAGCCGCATGGATGGCAGATTTGGACGGATGAGACGCGACTACGTGTTCCTCTTGCTATCAGTCATGATATGCAGGCCCGTTGAGTGGCAAACCTCAGCACATCACGTCAGTTGGGGCCATGCAGCTCAGGGGCGGATACCAAACTGGAGGCAGACCAGTAGACGGATCTGAGGGGTTTCGGGCTTCTGTTCCGATTAGGAACGCGTACGGAGGGGCTGTTAGCGATCGGCGGGGTTGTTCTGCAGATACCTGCTCCTGCTCTTACTCCTCCGTGTTTCGATCATTCCTCCTGCTATCAGTGATCTTCGGTGGCACGTCATGCCGGCCGACACTAGTAAACGATCATACTGTGGGTATGATGACTAGAGTCTGCAAGATCATGACCTGCTTCTCATAGTGTAGATCTCATATCCACCCGTCTGCCAGCACAGAAAGGCGGTGAAAATTGTCCTTTTGATCTAGTTGGTTTTTTCCCCAGATTTTCCTACAGGCTTGGCCACCGTTGAATGATATCTCAACCATGTTCAAGCAGTATCGTGGCCGCGATCCAGCGGCGAAAGCGCCGGCCTACTCTGTCAGATGTTAAACAAGGCCAGGATGCCTCAACAAAGCATAGCCTCGGATGATGGCATACTTCCATCATCATTCTTGTAACGTTCTGGAACGTTAAAGTCCTACCAAACCGCCGGTCTCATCGTCCATTAAGCCATTAGGATAACAACTCATTTTTTGCCCCATCTGCAAGTGTTTAGCCCTCTCTCTGCCAATGGCATTCTGTGGGGGCGATCTGTGTTGACCAATCCCGCTGCGGTTGGCCCTCCGATTTGAGGAGCCACATTACACGTAGTTCGCCCTATGGCTAGTGTAAGCTCAATCATGACTTATCAGATGTCGTTTTTGTACACTAGATATGTACGTGCAGTTGATCATTGTGAAGCTGGCTGGCATAGAGTTGCGGGTGTTTGAGGCTTTCTTAGCTTTACTTTGCAATACAACGCGCAACCCACAACATGCATCGGCTGTCCGTCTTTTATGTGTCTCGGATGGCGTATGTACGACACACCGCCCCGATCTACCGTCTACCGCTCTCCAGTGATTTCTGAGGTTGGTGTTCTAGAACGTTTTTGTTGTGGGTGCCCGACTGCAGTGATATGGCGGTCCGGACAGTTCAACCCGGGCTCCGGATATATCACCATCATCAGCATGGCTGTTGCCGTTGTGGGGGATTTGTGATGTTTAACATATGTAACTACTTTTAACGTTTTGGGGCTGTTGCTGGATGCAGTTTGCCACTTTCGGATGGGAATCTTAATATGTTACCTTGCCTGTTAAGGTTGAGTGTGCCAGGAGGCTCGATCTGGATGGGGTTAATTAGGATGCAGTTTATACTAGCCTGGTCGAGATGTCGGGAGATGAAGCAGCTTGAGTTGGCCAGATTGGTCAGGTCATTGCTGTCTGTTGCGTCGACGATATCGCAATTGGTCCGCTGTTGATGTTCTTAGCAACGCTTTGACGAGATTTTGGTAGAGATTGGTCCATATGGTGTCGCCTCTTGTCATGATCAGAGCATCGCTGTCCCTTATTATGCACAATATGGTGTAGGCGATCGGTCCAAACGCGACAGATTGGCGGACTCTGTTCATGATGACCAGATCGAGCCAAGGTGAATATGAAGTGGCTAAGTCGAAGTGATTTGGAATCCGCTGCTCGACAATTTCGTCGATGACCCACTATTGATAGTTTTTGGGGTGGTTGGTGTGTCTACTGAGCGATATCGACCTGCAAGATCTTGATTCTGGTATCTATCTGGGTGTTTCCTTCCACTAGTATGCATGGGGGTGTTGTGAAAATGGATGATGTTACTTCGTGGATCTACATAGCATCTTGCGGAGCGACGTGGACGGATTGTCTTCCATTGAAGCCATTCTCTGTGGCATGATCATATCAAAGAGCATATCTCTTTACTTCCTCCAAGCTCAACAGACCTTACCAACATGATTAGCGGCCTTGCAACCCTCAGAAATTCACTAGCACATATGCAACGGACGAGTTGCATCCACTTTGTATCTCTCCTCTTGAGGCAGCGTAGCACGGGTTGAAAGCAAGACTAGCCCACCCTCCCTGTCATAGCATGAGCCCATCTCTTAGCGTCAGGTAAGGAGTGGGCTTCGTATTCTGTTCGAAATCATTGTTTCACGTATACAACACTATCTCTGTTACCCCATGACCTTTCTCATCGAGTTCTCTCTCTATACCGTACTCGGGCTACCTCTCCCATCTATAAGTGAGGTTCTTTATTCGAAGTCTGGACTGTCTGAGTGCAACAGAATCAAGCTTTTGCGATATTCTGTATCTTCATCTCGCTTGCTATCTTCTCACATAAGCATACGTCCGAGACGTATCCCAGAATAGAAAAACCGGACTTGTGATTGTTAGCGCAGTTTAGCTATGTGGAAGGCTGTCAACAGGTTTTGAACCCTTAAAAATTCAATACAAACCGATGTCTAAGGCAAAACTATGCCCTGGAAATTCAAGCTATGTCTTTTTCAGGTCTTGAGCTCCAGTTTTGTCACGACCAACAATGACTCTGTCTGGGAGAGCAGCTTCCGTGCAACTCACTGATCGGAGTAGAAGGGAGTTGTGACCCATCAAACTTTGATATCCGCCCCCAATAACTGAACATTGGGAAAGTGTTCCTCACCACCCAAGGATGTTGACTCTCAACAGTCTGTACTGTTGAGGAAGAAGGAATGGAAGCCACAAGAATGCATGAGATATAAATAAATTCCAAGCAGGGTCATCTGGCCCAAGAAACTCTCCAGTCAGCAGTACAAAGAGTTGCTTACCAACTGGTAACCACAACGGCCACTTTGGTTGTCTGAGAACTCCTATCTCTCAATCAGCAGCCTGGCAACTCTCGAACCCATCTCAAGAGGTCTTTCTGAATCGTTACAAGTTTCCTTCTCGTCCTGGCTGGTCTTGGAAATCAAGGCACATAAGCAAGGGTTCTCTCTGGCGTGTCTTGATATGAATTCTCAACTTGAAAACACCAAATCTTGAGCAGCTTAATGTGAATCTGTGGTAGAGTAATGTCTTCATCCACATCCAATCTTTCCGTGCGTACAATAGCATTGACAAAGATGAAGGGCTGTGTTGGGCTTCTTGAAATTTCGGGTCAAGCATAGTATATCAAGTTAATGTTGTTCTGTGCCAAAAAAAACTTTCCTTCAACTATGAATCTTGTATTACTCAAATGAATTAGACACGTGAAAATAGTTGGGGCTCCACACTTCATATGATCAAGACTTGACTGGTGAGTATTTCAGAATATAAACCTTAGAGTTTGAATGGACATGGTTGCTTGAGTTTTCTTAGTTGAGAAACAAGAAGGGCTAGAGTAAGTTTCCGATAATATGATTGAACATAAACATACATGAGACGTAGCATGTATTTACCTCAATTATCAACAATGGTGAGCTCTCAAACTGCAGCTGGAATTTGTCTGAGAAAATGTGCACCAAGACAAAACGACTGCGCATTGCATCACACGATAGCAAGGCTTGGGAGGAGACAAGTACAGAGGGGCGGGCTAAGAGTGATCAAAGTGGGGATTTAATAACTCCAACCTTCCAGACGTTATAGCACATAGACTCTATGAAAATAAAGTAGTTCGATTTGGATGTTTAAAAAGGTAAGGTAAGACAGAGTTTAGGATGAGCATCTGATAATTCTCAGCAGCTAGTGTCTATTAAATATGGATCCTATTCATCGTTAAGATTGGAAAAGGAGACATGACCCTAATTCTTGAGCTAGATATGGGGCTCGCCGTATTGTTCAACACAAAAGACGCTGCTTTACCTCACAATCATTTCAAACAGCCAATATGAAGTTCCTCGCTGACAAGATCTAATTACAACATGTCCCCGTTTGCTCTAATATTATCAAGCATGAAGACAAGGTATATCACAAACTCCTTTTGGGGGGCATGGAGACATAGACATAGCTCAGTACTGCCTAAAGAGTATATAGGAAGCATTCATTCACTCATCCGAGTATGAAGCCTGGAGGTTGGGGTATAAATAATTGAAGTTAACACAGGCGGTGTCCTGTTTGAGATCGTAGCCTGCCTTCGTACTATAACTCTTGTCATAGAGTCAACTACAAGAGGTACTAGCCATGTAACTGAACAATATGTTATTACAGGTCCCTCAGAATCCCCGAGCATGCATATGGAAATATATAGGATCCTGTGCAGTGCCAGTTCTACCTGCAGGATTGCCACATGCCAACTTTGCAGCACCTAGGAGAGGCGTACGCATTTATCCCTTCGCAACTAAGTACATTGTGCATTGGAGGGGCTTAGCGAGGCTCTGACTTCAATGCTAGACTATAATACATATCCATCCATACGGTGCTCGGAGAAACTCTCACTGATCAACCAGAGTCTTCGGCAAAGTCATCCTAAGATCAGCGAGATGGGCCAAAACAAAGTTGCAAACTCCCCTGCCTACGGGCTACCAGCTCGTCAACCTTTATCGGCCAAACAAATGCAACCTGCTAGGGCTGAAAACTGTGTGGCTTGAGATCAACTTGTGAAGCTCCTTAAACAAAAGATTTTCCATTGGGAATATCATAATAACATCCCGGAATAAGTATACTTGTACGTATTGCAGACACCAAGAATAACTTGACCACAGATAGCGCGGGGCTTATCGTCTCCATTATTGACGATCGGAATGTGTGATTTTGCAACTCCGTTCAGGAGATCGACCTAAAAACCAGAAAGCAAAGCAAAGCGGTTACTTAAGCCGAGAATCGGAACAAGCAGCAATACGCGTACATGCGTCGTCTCAAAAACGGCTTCCAATCATAGGGTTGCCTTGCTGCCTGGTTGCCTACCGGCCTGCCTGTTGCCTGACTGACACATCCGTGTTGATGGGCAACAGGGCATTGAACGGGCCTCCACACGATAGATCACGTTGGGTTGGACATCAGAACAAGGGATCGGATACGCACTTCGTCGATCATGGTCACGGGCGGCTCGCTGGCTAATGACATATGGGAAGAAGGAATAGGGATTAAAAGTAGGTAGGAGTCGATTGGACGCGTGCGTGAGTGTGTGGTGTGGCCGGCCAAGAGAACAAGACCGGCACGAAATCCGTCGTCAGGTGACGGAAGTTGCTGAACACTGGTCCAGTGTGATTCTCTCTCTTTCTCTCTCTCTCTCTGTGTGTGTGTGTGTGTGTGGCGAGAGGTGCAGTCCAGCACAGCAGCAGCATTTCTGAGTGATCAATCGGCTTGGGCCGAGAATGTCACCCAGAAAGGGCACAGGAGGTGTTTCATGACCTTTTCCAAAAAGCTAGGCGACGTCGACACTGGATGGAAGTCTCTTTCCGGCCAAGACGCTCAGCTCATCCTCCCTCACGGCATGGAAGGCAGGCAGGCAAAGAAGTTATTTGTGTGAAACCTGGTGCAAAAATCCGTCTTGCTAGAATATAGGCTTCCATGTAGTGCAGGCCGCTCAGGTATCAACTATCCCTATAACCATGCTTATCTGTGGATACGAACATGTCTTGTTATTCTCAGGCTGCAAGCAGGTGTCTAGTGAGAGTCCGGAAGTCTCCATCATATGTCATCATATGTTCGTGTCGATAGCAATCTCAAACTCCCACCACACAGAACGGCAGTCAAACACGCAGGACGGACCCAACACCATGCGCAGGAGGAACAGTACCTAGGAATCGGCAAGCGGCATTTTGTTGGACATTACTTTTGGTGTGGGTTTGACAGCTCCGCCCTTTGCACTGATCCGTTTGTACGCTATTCTAGAGACAGCCGACGGCAGTGGCGAGACCTCTCCATACATGTAAGGTAGACTTTGAAGCTGGATCATGCTGGTTATTGTGTGCACTGTATGGAACAGTGACGCACTTGTCTGTGTGATCCGTCAAAGATCAAACGTGCAGACGGCCAATCCAGCAGCTCTTGGGCGGTGTTACAGGCGATGTACATACCTGCTTTACGCCTGAAGGCTAAGGGGTGGCTTGACCCAAAGTCGGTAAGGCGGCCTGAAAAGGGGCACCTGAAATGGGCAAGCGGCAGCAGGAGACCCAGGACAAGAGCCAAAAGCCCAAGCGCAGAGATGACCACAGCTTCCTCCGAGCACGGGGGCCGTGGGACCCCGAACCTGTGTCCCGGGGTTGGCCGGATCGAGTCCGGAAGGCCGAGCTGGTGGGGGGGGGCTGGGTCCTTTTCCCACCGTAGCTGCTCCTCGAAATCTGGGCTGACGTGCGCCGAAACAGGGTTCTTGGACCCTGGGGTCTTTTGTAGCTCTCGTCGTCAGGATGCTGGCTGGCCAGGAAAGACGTCCTTGAAGTGAGCGGCAGGCGGGCCTGCGTTGTTCCATTGCATCTGGAGTTGCAACTTACCAGCGCCTCCACTCAGCGGCGACCTTCTCTTTGCAGACGCTCCGACTTCCGTCCATGTGTAAGTACTTCATCAACAAGCAGTTGGCGGACGTAAGTACGGAGCAGCAGGCTCGCAAACACCGAAACAACCTGGACACCGGACGGTATGATAGGTCCAACGTCCAACCGCCTGATATGCTGTTGGCCATTTGCAAACACCTCGCTAAACTATACGCTACACTACACGCTACACTACACGCTACACGTTCCTCGGAAACCTCAATTTTCGGTGGCATGGCGACAATGGAGTGCAGGGGGCCCGACAGCCGAAACTTTTCAGTGCTGAGATGCGGCTTGGATCACCCACCTGCGGGTCGTGGGTTTTTGGTCGGAGCTCCCGGTAGTGATATTTTTTCTGTTCCTTTACTTCGTGTGAGGGTGCTGGAGTGGCGGTCGCTGGCGGAGCAGCTCCATCAAAGAGGGAATTACAAGTGTTGCAGGCAAGGTTACTGAAGGACAAAAGCAGCCGAGGCCGTTCCGTGCGTCGGATGACTCGACATCGGTGACTTGCACGCGAGGGATCTCTCGTTCTCATTTGTTTTTTTAAATCGAGCTCCGAAGGGCGAGGTCTTATCATTCCATCAAGAACGAGTCAACGCCAGTTGGAAGTTGGAACGACACAACAGCAGCAACCAGGCGTGTCACGATTTGCCCCTCCATGGTACATCCGTACCCGTGGCCGCAAATCATATCCGTAATCCGCCTCCCCCTGCACGAGACGGCGTTGCTGTGTTGATGGATAATGAATGGATTGGACTGCACAAGCCACGCAGACAGCGCAGACGACGCAGCAAGCCATGCGCCGGACCCGAATCCGTGTATTCACCACAACCCACAACCACAACCACAATCACGACCACAGCACGATCCGAGATGAGGGGGGCAACGCCATCGTGATGATGTGCTATGATGGTGGTTGATGAGTGGATGTGGAGTTTCAGCGTCCAGGACTTTTTAGCTCCTTGCGAAAAAGGGCAAAAGCAACCTTGACCTGGACCTGAAAAGGCACAGTATCAGCGACCAGCGGGCCGTTGGCCTATTGGTCCGTCAATCAGTGCTTGCGGGTTGCGTGCAAGTGATCGGGCGGCATGTTGTGTTTCGCAGCGTCTGATTGGGTCGCGGGAACGGCTTGGTGAAGACCGCTCGAGCGTCGATGTGGTCTACGGGTTGAGCCACGAGAGAAAACGGAAAAGGATAAAGCTCCGTTTAGCACAACACTGTTGCCGGAGCCTGGACACCTGGACAGAGAGCAGGGATGTGAAATTTGTGGGTTGTGTGGGGAGCAGATCTAAGATGCTACAATAACGGTACACAGTAAGTGGAGCAAAGGCAAGGGGGCCTTCTCCGCAGCCTGTAAGGTAAGAAACGCGTTTTGTAAGTCGTTAACAAAAACACAAACGATACAGTCGATACGATCAGGTGGGCGGTACCACAGCAATTGGAAAGGATGGAACACAACATTGGACTTCACATAGCCCTAAATCTTGCTCAAACTATAAACAGGAGTATTTCAATAGTTGTTCGGATAAGCGAATCTCTCTAGGTATCAGGTAGCAGAAGCTGATGCCTCCAGGTTTGTATTAGTGCTCTGCATGTAACTTGAACTTTCGGAAAGAGCGAGACTTGTTGCGGGCGAAGCCCGAGCTGGCCAATCAGATGAGGCAGTGCAGGATCGAAAGGGTGAGACTTGAGAAGGTTGCGAGCCGAAAAAAAGCACTTTGCATCAGCGAAAACTGAAATGAAATGAACAATTCAATGGATTGGTGCTTCACCACAGCGTCCACGCGGCCAAAGTACAACCCACACGGCAGGGATCACGCTCCTTGGCCGCCTTCGTCCCTGTCGGCAGCCTGCGATCCTTGATTCAGACGACTAACAACGCAGTGTTGTAACAGGCCGCGTCGCCCACTTTCTTGGATATCAGCGCCCATCTCCGTAGCAAGCCTGGGCATCAACTTCCATATCACCTACACTATCGCTATCATCACCCGGTCTCTGGCCGCTCGGAAGGAAAGCGAGCTCTGCTAGAAACTGCGGCATCTGCCATCTGCAACGCAAAAAATAGCAGCCCCGTTAACGCGCTCGCATGCTCGTCCCATTCGTTTGTTGCAGCCCAAGGCCATGCTCCCCGCGCCTTGTCCCGTTGGGTTGGTCCATCATTGGTTTACATGCTTACAACTCACTATAGCCTGCTCGTTCGACTTTGCCTTTGAGTTTGGGTTTTGGGCTAGTCTGTGACTGCGACGGCGACCGATCAGCTTGCAAGAAGTCAGCAGGAGTCTCAAGCCGCTGTACGCCCTCCTTTCACTCCCATGACATGCCTTCTATTCCCCGCTGAGAGTCCAGCCAGCCGCTGGCTATGTCGGACACATCATCCAAGGATGGGATCTCCTGAACTGCGGCACTCACACACACATGGATTACCGCTTGCCCGGCGGTTGCAGGTTCCATGTAGCAAAGGGGAAAGAGAAAGTCCTGCAAGGAGGACTCGGGTCGTCTGTGGATCATGGCCGCCGCCATTGCCCGCGCTGACAGACGCTTCGGGTTGTGTGTAAGTGTAAGTGAGTGTGCGTGTGTGACGCCTGAGCTTGACGACACGCGCGGCCAGTCATGCGAGGAAGGCAATAGCCATGCAGTACCGCCGTTCTGTCGAGGACTTTGAAAATTTGAGCTCAGTGGAATGACGGAGCGTGGCACCTTGCTGTCTGTAGCAGCGAATCCGCTGTGCGTGGTACCTTTCTGCCACTTCCCACCGCATCCGTTTGGTCTGTTTTAGCCTCTGACGCGGGGATTCCAGCTGTCCCTTGTTGTCAGGGGAGCAGAAACGCATGCTGCTGGTGTAAAATTACTGTTGGCTGCTTGTAAATCCTTGATGGTCGTGACCACTATTTGGGCGATCCGCGAGCCACACAGGCGAGCAAGAATGTCTGCCGCATCCGCCGCATCTGCTTCTCCTCCTATGCCGTCTGGCGAGTCATTTTCTTAGTCATGCTTCTTGTGGTGTTGGGGTTGCAGGCACAGGTTACAAAGTAACTGTCGCGCTCCTGTCCTGTGCTTCAGAGACAGCCCCATTCCTCGACTCAGCCGCTGTTGGGAGGGGCTCATAAGCTAAACTGACACTAGCCCCCTCCATCGATAACCGAAATTCAAAGGCCAACCCAAGCGCGGGGTTGTTGTTTGCCAACGAACAAGCCCGATTCATTACCTGGGTGGATTGTTGGTGTGTGCGCAGATCACATATGTACGGATTATTGCGTCCTTTCTCTCAACAAAGCCTTACAGCCTTGCTCGGCAATCACTTTCCACTTCATGATTGAGAGCGTTGCAACGAAAGATCAATTATTATGGCCTGAAATTCTCAACCTCATGCCTTCGCTAGACGTGTGACCGCGGGGACCTGATTACCAACCGACCGGAATTACGGAGGTACCTACCTACCCACATTACGGCTCCATACAGCACAGCTGTGGTATGGGTTACCACCGTCCCATGCCCATCCCCCCCCTATACGGGCTAATGAAGATGGTGAGGATGTGAGGATGGAGTTGCCATATGTGTCTTTATCTGCAGTTCTCGGGCCCTCTTTCTGCACTTCGTATCGCATTGACTGGCGTAGGTATCGTCGTCAGCGTGCACACTGGACACTTTTGATCTTGTTTAATTGCCTTGTCCTGTGGCCTGTTGTGGCTGACACCATCTCTGCTTTGGTTGTGAGCTGCACTTGCGTCCCACCTTTTAGATAAGCCAGGGCCCAAGACAACAGCTGATGAGAGGATTGAATGGATTACGTAGGTTATGGAATGGATGGACGATGGGGTTTTGAAGGTGTGAACACATCGTTTCGTCCGGCGCTGACTAAGGTGTTGCTCTCGGTGTTTTTGTGGAAAGAAAGAACGGGGCAGCCCTGTCCGGAAATCCGGCTTCGTGGTTGGCCAACCTGCGGTCGCCATCCGTCCAGCGCCATGACAACGTTGTCTCTTGTATCTAACACACCTGAGCTGACTAGCTGCGTTTATGGCTCATATAAACTCGACGCTCACAATTCGCACTGTACACTTTATCCTGCATGGCTTGGGAAACGGGGTCAGCGGGGCCCGATGGAGAGAAGTGCTGCCCAGATACAGAGGTACCTGCGGGTTACGTAGGCGTTGCTCCACTTTGGTGTGGTGAACACAACCGAGCTGGGGTGCATTTTGGCAATAGTAACCTCCTCCTGACACTGAAAGTGATGTAAGCCGCGAATTTTGGCCACCTTTTTGCTCTCTTTCACAATCAAATTATTCTCACATGGAGTCAGCATATCCATACCCCCTTGCATTGAAAGGCAGGAATGGTAAAACAGCAAGGTTTTTGCGGGTGCAACGCACAACACGCACAATAGCCTATCTCAGCCCAGAGGAAACGATGTCAGGTTCAGGAATGGCGAGACTTGAGCTTCCGGCTGCTTCCGCCCAGACGGACAGGCCCACAGTCCCAAACAGCATTCCATGCCGAGAACATCTGCTGTCTGGCGTTGGATTTGGAACCTTCCATCCCACTCTTGTGGTGGATGGTCCCCTTGGCCTTGGCCACATGAGTTCATGTTCGACTGGATGCTTTCTGGCTTATGGATCTGGAGTTTTTTTATACATTTTAAAAATTATTTTGTTCCCTTTGGACCTTTGGACTGCGCATTAACCCATCACGACGCGCTCCACCACCCTACCCGCAAGCGGATCTTTTGAAGACTTTTCAAAGGAGGCTTTTAGACTTGAATCTGGACCCTCTTTGGCTATTTCCCATCGCTGGCGCTTTGCGCTTTGCCACAAAGGAACAAGAGGAGATGCGGATGCCAACAACGTCGTCTTTGATGGGTTGTGCCTCCTCCACCGCCGCCGTCGTCAGGTCGTCAGCTCCATTCTGTAAGTACCTAAAACTGACTTACATGCGATGAGTCTATCTTAGGTAAGCCGCCGACCATGGTCATGATGAGGTTCTTTCTGGACGGTTGGTATCGCATCACAATGTGCCCCATGAATGCTTGCGTTTGTCAGCGTGATTTGAGATGCACACCCATTAGGCAGACGGTCCCCTCTGGTATTATCAGATGGCCTCTTTCCTTAAAACGACAAACCTCACATCTAGAAATGCGGCCGCCGCCGTGCCATATTGCAGTCAACTGGCCAGTCTCGCGGCTGGTGATCGGCACTGCTGAGGAGAAACCAAATCCTTTCCTGTCCTGTTTTCCTCACGAGAGGAGCTGGAGGATGATCCGAGGCCCCATACACTATCCTTGTCGCGGAGGCTGTCAAGCTTGAACCGCTGGGAACCTTGCGGTGTTGCGTCTGCCCATAACCTTGGTACACTACGTCCGTACTATCCTTTGATGATCACAACCAATTGGATGTTTATGTCGGACAAGGTTCAAGGACCATGCTTAATGTAAGTTTAAGTTGAGTCGGTGATATAAGTGACCTTCAGGTTTGCCGGCTGGCTGCAAATGGCTCAGCCAGAGAAGCAGCGGGCGCGAGATGAGTTTCAGGTGTGGCCACCCGTTCCGAAAAGACACGATAACGTGCAGGCCGATACGGGATGTCATGCCAGTGGCTAGTGATCACTTTACAGCTCGTGTAAGTTGTAGTGGGTGGGTTTGTAGGTTCCGGATACCGCGGATATCGCACACAAGATAAAGGAGATGACATCGAAGGGAACATGGGCAACAGAGTGGTAACATTGAGATATCAGATTGATTTCCGGCATGACTGGGACATGGCGCTATGGAAAGCTACCCTGTTGGTTGCTGGCTGTTAAAGACGCCGGGCTGTGCTGCTGGTGGAAGACAAGCAAAGGAGGTAGACATTTGCCACTTTCGGGAGTATAATGTATCTCAAGATCGACAGAGACTGTACTTTAAACTGTGTACCCCGTTTCATACCAAATCTGTCGCGAAGCAGGATGCAGAATGGCCGCGCCGTTTGCACTGTGACCGTCGTTCTGTGGCACTCTGCAGGTAGGACCCCTTATTTAAAGTCTCCCAAGAACTCCGTAATGGGCTCATCATCGGTCATTGTGTTTCCATAATGCTTACCTACATGCGAAATTGCCTTCTCAGTCAGGTACCAACTCCGTGGTTAAAGCTGAGCCGTTGATACCTACCAATCTGCGGGAACTTGGAGGCACATGGACGGGCCATCTGGCATGCAGACAACCTATAGTGTCAAAAGGGCAGGCAGCAGACCAGCTCAGGAGAGGTCTCACGCACGCATGAATGGAACAGTCTGTTGATGATACTTGGCCTGGCTACCGAAGTACCTGTCAGTAGTGAGATATCGTCACACGCAATGGCTGCCTTTCATGCGGTTTCTGGAAAAAGCGTGGCTCAGGCTCCGGAGAGGCTTGCAGCTATGGAATGGCATGTGGAGGGATGATGGGACCTGAGTGAACGAGGTGGAAGGGTACCTTGGCTGCGATGGATGGTAGGGCGTGGTTAGGTTCCTATCGAGAAACGCTTCGCACTGTGCGGTATGGCTCCATCTCTGCTCCTCATCGCCCATCCCATCCAGCGCCGGCGCAAATCACACTCCGACCCTGAGTCAGTGGGCTCCCCATCGTGTTAGTGGCCCTCGATATAGGAAGTGATCGGTCACAGTGCGGCCGAAACGGTGTACATGGGCACTTACCAAGCTGCATCCATCTCTAAGCAGCGGTGGCATCCATCAGGTTGGTTGGATGACAACCAGCCGATGTTCCCTTCCTTTGGTCCCCTCTTCCCGGGGACCCGAAAAAAAGAACAGGGCCAGACCAACAAGCATAGTTTCACGCTACGTGCCTGTAAAAAGTGAAGCGCGGTTTTGGCTTGGGAGACAAGCAGCAAGGCAACATGAACTGAGCATGGGGGGGGATATGCATCCAAACCCACATTTACACATTTCGCCAACTTAGCGATTCATTTTGCCTTCCGCATTGGGCGGTTGCTTCAACAATGAGATGGTTATTGCTCTATCGTTTTTCTTGGCTAGGATTTGGTTTTTTAGCAGGCATAAATTTCCGACCCTCCATGGTTTGTCTTTCCCTCCCGGCCATCAAAAACAGATGAGCGTAAAAAATGTGTTGGAGCAACAGGCTCTGAATGGGCATCCACCGCCGACTGGCAGGCAAGCCAAGCCCGAGATTGTAGTAGATTGATCACGATGATTGATTATAACGGATGGAGATGGACCTCCTCTTAGGTGGGATACACGGGAAACGGCGATGATTGTGTGTGTGTGAATGTGTGAGCGTGAGTTGGCCGTGAGTGTCTCTGCACACCCTCTTACAATAATAATGTACCTCTTATTTTACCTCTTATATGACAATGGAGCATGCTACAACAGAGTTCTCGCTCTTAAGCTGGATGTGTGAAAACTGGTAGAGATTTGACCGTCGGCCAGGAGTGGGTTCAGTGCCACCATGTTAGCAGCAGCACGGAGCCAGCACGGATCCGTCTGAAGGATGTCTCTGCTGACTAATACGAAGCAGCGGCATGTCTGTACAAGTACTGTGGGAGGGTTACCGGAGAGTCGTGCTACGGATATGGAATGGCCCTGATCAAGTGGACAAAACGCCTTCTTGCTGACTTTGACCCAGCATCTTACCAACGAGTGGCGCAAACCCACACCCGAAATTCGAAGCCAAGGCGATAGTGCGATTTACTGTCTATACACTGTACCGTAATATACGGGGTACACCGTGTGCGTGAACGCTGCGTTGCTCCGTTTTGGGTGAGAGGCCCACAATGCTGCTGGAGGTGTTCTCTTTCTGTCCTCGGTTCTTTTGGGACCTGATCCATGGCTTTGAACCTGAGATGCAAACCCCCTTGGCCTTCTAGCTTCTTGTCTACCTTGTTCCCTTTTCCATGCACGTACACATGGGGCAAGTTTAACTTTTTTGTCCCTGTGCTGTGCTTGTCGGGGTGATCTGACTGGCTGCAGGGGTAGCCCGAGTGGCTCCCATGTCTGGCACCGCTAGATCGATCCTTGAACATCGTCCATTTTGGACATCAAATGTCAATACAGTCCTGGACTTTGATAGATCCGGCCAAACCCCGGGCTTCTTGCAGAAGTTGCAGCAGAGTTTGTGTTTTACGCAGCACCAGTATCCACTATCCACAGTTACCCGCCCAGGACCAGGAGACGCGATCATCAAGACGCTGGCCAGGACCTAGGGCTGGAACCTTGTTGGGAAGTGCGGGAAACACATGATGTTGATGACGACCCCCTGGTGTGGAAGATCAATGGGATGGGGCCCGAGTGGGAGTCCGCTTGCTTCGGTAAAGAGCGTGGTATTGCCGCCTAACCCTCCGGATGATACTTGAATGCGGTGGAAAGAAGGGCTCGGTAAGGGCGACCGTTTTTGTTTGTCTCCTGCAAGCAAGCAATACTGCGATTGTTCCATAATCTATGGTACGGAAATGACTTTCTGGAAAGGAGGTGCGCCAGAGAACAGCCGTGTTCTCGATGGATGTGCCATGTGCAGCACAGGCAGCCCAACAGCACGCACTTTTCAAGATCCATCATTGCCAGGAATCTGGCAGCGTCCCCGGACAGGATTCCATCCAGTGTTACCATTCCTTTGGGCGGGGGACCTGGGAGGGACAAACCAAACGCGCCCAGACCCCCCAAAAACACACTAAAAGTTCACTTGCGCTACCAAAATCATTTCTTGCAACTGCCAGATCGAGCAACAAAATGAGTCAAAAAGCGAGAACAGTGAAAGCAGCAGCCAAGCTGTTGTTCAATAACCAAGCCGCAACCCCCCAAAAAGAACGATTGATATCTCACAACTTGCTTTCGTTTCAAAATAGGCGTAATAATGGACGTTCCTGACCGCGTGCGTGGTTTGTAAGGCCGAGATAAAGAGAGGTCACGTTAAGCCGTAAACGAGCAGACGAAGTGGGATCTGCTGTTACTAAGCGAGGAATCGGCGGGCTGGGATTGGCTGGGGGGTGGGTTAAGGTCGGATGCGGGCGTTTTGATGTTTAGCAGCCCAGGCTGGTTTTGTGTATGTGGTCAGGGCGCTGTGCTGGGAGGGCGAACGCCTGGGCAGCAGTGATGGATCCAGACACCCCCATGCGAACAACACGATGCCCGGGCTAGCTCTGGCTTCTGTGGTGCTTCTGCTACTTCTCTTTCTGGCTGGGCAACCCAGGTGGGTCCCGAGAACCATTTTTGATCCAGTGGCTGCATGGTTGCACGCCTGCCTTGTGGGCGCCCCAGCACTCCTTGACCCGTTTCCATGTGGAGCCCATCCGAGCCGCTGTGAGAGGCATTGATGATGGATGACAGACCCGGATGTACCTTTGTACCTCCGTAGCCGGGTACCTCAAGCACCCGCGCAGGCCGAGCAAAAGCGGGCGGACCAGGATGCTCCAGGAGCGCAGCAGGCCACACAGGCATTAGACTAGATGGGCCAGTCGCAGCGCTGAACGGCTGGAACAACTGCGGCGGCACAGCGCCCCCCTTGCACCGCACCAAGGCCCGGGGACAAACACAACGACATCAGACCTGGACCAGGGAGACAATGGAAGAAAAATTAGTTTTGCGGCGACCAGGACTAAGACGCAGCAACGCACCTACGCAACCACCTCACATGGATAGCCACCATAGCCTTCGGAATGGATGTTTTCACTGTATGGGGATCTGCCTTCCCCATCGAGGCCACTACATGCACTGCTCGTCCTCCTCTTCCATCTTGTTCTCCTCCTCCGCCATGTCCTTCAAAGTGTGGCATGTCCTCCTTTCCCCCAGCAACATCACTGCCCTCGCTAGACACGACACTCCTCCATACCAACCTCAGCCCTCTCTGATCGTGCCGTGAGCCTCGCGTGCCCGTGCCTGCGTCATCCCTCGTGGCCACTCCTTCCGTTGTCGGTCTCGCTGACAGACAGACCGAGACCTCATCTCCCTGACCCAAGCGATTCTCCCTAAAGAGTCCTCGGCCACCTTCAGCTTGGACCTGTCGACAAAGACAAGCATCCCATCGAGATCCGCAAGGCGTATCATCACGTTCCCCACGTATAACTGTACACAGGGTGTCCGACAGCTCCAGAAGTGTCCCGCGCCCTCGACTCCCGTGCCTCTTTGAGGAGGCCCAGTTCCAACCCTGCGGCGTGTGATGACGAAACGACTGAAGTGTCGTTAATTTTCGTTGATGACGGACTGCTAGAGAGACCCCCTGCTTCAGCAGCCTGAACCCGCCTGTGTGCAGCAGAGCCAGTGACGCTTGCATGACGACCAGGCGTACCTCAGAGTTTGGACGGTCTTCAGATGACACGTGAATGCAGGAGCGTTCTCAAAGCAGTTTTGCAACAACACTCTCCCTCACAGCTTCCACAACTTTATAGCAGGCTTCGGTTCGGGCTTTAAGGAAGGAGCCATCCGATTTTTCCTCCCAGTCCCATTCGGGTCTGCGTGACGCGTGTGTTCTCTAAACTCCCGGCCATTCAGGAAGCCCGCGCCTTCCTATTGTTCCTTCGCAGGCCAGCAAGCCCGAGTGCCCTTCCCCCTCCTCGACCTTCGACTTTAGCCCCACGAAAGACCGCTCGAAGTTAGAAAACACTCCATGTTTTCCGATTCGCGCGGCCAGAGTTTCACCAACCCCGGCCTTGCCCTCCCTTCTCCAGCAGGGTCGTTTATCTGCCATTCCAGCTTAGACGCCATCAAAACCTCGCAGCCACAAAAGCCGCCACAACGCTCGCTACCCGTTGGCCTTTCCACTCCTCCCGCCGAGACTGACAACGCAATGGGGACGACCTACGAGGTGCGGCATCTCGCCACGTGCGAGAACTATCCTCTCTGCCACTCGTCGATTTATGCGTCATCCCTCGCTTCGTCTGATGCCTGCCGCAGCGCACTGAGCGAGAGAGTTGCGAACGAACAGTCTTGCACTCCGCATCATCGATACGCTGCCTTTCCTTCAGCGCAGCCACAAGACTATGCAACTTCGCAGCCATCGATGGTTTCGGCTTCGCGCGTTTCAACTCATAAATTAACCACGGCTTCCTCGATCGAGCAGGATGTCGGTTCCCATAACCAACAATTCGACCCGAGATGCCTTTCACGTGCATCGCCATCCCCGTTGATTAGGTCGGAATCAGACGACATGGAGCCAAACTCGGAGGATTCCAGCTTGACTATCCACAGTATGGCTGTCCCCGGGTGCATCAGCCCCAATGGCGGAAACCTGGCCGACTTTATGGCAGAGATGACGGCGCTCTTCTGGTTCGTGAGCGACAACAAGCTCGCCAAGCTTGAGAAGACGCTTCCGCTTAGCCCCGGTGCCCGGATCGAGCCATTGACCAGCACCGCCGCGGCCGACCATTTCAAGACCTGGGTAACTTCGGTGCTGTCGACCACTCAGGTAACCCTCAATGTGGCCATCCTGGCTCTTCTGTATATCCGCCGGCTCAAGCAAATGAACCCGACCGTTAAGGGCCGTCCTGGCAGCGAGTATCGGCTCCTAACCGTGGCTCTCATGCTCGGCAACAAGTTCTTGGACGACAACACTTACACTAACAAGACTTGGGCCGACGTCTCTGGGATCCCGGTGAAAGAGATCCATGTCATGGAAGTCGAGTTTCTGAGCAACATGAGGTACCGGATGCTGGTTTCGGCCGAAGAGTGGGAGGACTGGATCAACAAGCTGTCCGACTATTGGTCCTACCTGCAGGCGAGCAGGCGTCAATGGTCGCCGTCGCCGTCCCCGTTGCGCATTCCGTCGCCAACACTACTCAGCTTCAGCTCTCCGCTGCCGTCGCCAACAGCCCCTTCGCAATCGACATCGAGCCTGTCTGCAGGTACATCCTTCCAGAGCAGCTCTAGCTCTCTCTCCCCGACCGACTCGTGGAACGACTCTCCGTTCTTCACGGTTCCTCCATCGTCTCCTCTCGCTCTGAAGCCGCAGACCTCTCGCTCGCTCAAGAGGCCGTGTTCGCATGAGGACCTAGTTGAGCCGCCTACCAAACGGACGAATCGGGTTCGAGAAACCAGCATGCCAAGACCAACTCACTCGCAGCCGGTACCACAATGTGCAGCCGTGACGTCTACGAGCTCGCAGCCCCTCACAAACGGCCTGCCTAGCTGCCTGCCGAGTGGCCTTCCGGTTACCTCAAGATCCGCGTCCGTCGCGTCTTCGGATCAAAGTCGTCTGTCCGTGCCCAGCCTGACGCTCAATACGAATCAGGCGCCCGTTACCCACGGTCAGACCTACCCCCCTACCACGTATGTCCCTCAACAGTCGTCGCCGCTATCGCTGCCACCGCTGGTTCCCAGCGTCCGGGCCATGTCGACTGTGTACCCAGCCACGACTTGTTCCTCGTCGCAAGCCATGGCTGCTACTTGCGGGCCGGTGACGACCCCTACCACGACATTCCCTCCCGTTAGCTACAGCACTCCGACCAAGCGGCTCTCTCCACAACATCCTGCGACAACCGTGGTCTTCGGCAATTCATCTCCCATCGTGGATGGAACTAATCCCCCCATGTCGACTCCGAACGCGAATGGCGCCCATACACCGGTATCTCATTCTCCTTCTTACTACCTGCGTCAGCGCAACAGTCCCTATGGACCTGTCCGCCACGTCAACACTTTGCTCTATCCTCCTCCCTCGGCTTTCCTTCAGCAATACCATCTACCAGCCTCTGTCCTGCCGAATCAGATGCATTACCGGCCTCTTGGGAAGCGTGCTGAGTACCGCACCGGCATCGTTCCCGAGTTTACCTCTGGCGCTGTTGTGCTGTCGAACTCGAGTCATCTGGCAACGACACAGGCCACGAATCCTTCCTCGCGTGCTACTGTGTCGGCTCCTACGTCCTATGCCCCTCGATCCGCAACGCGTCTGGCTCCGTATTAGGGCCAGTACTGAGCGGGTTTCCTCTCGCTTCATACTTCTTGCTCTGTACTACTATTTTTTCTTCTACCAATGGGAACATTTTTGCATCGTTTGGCGTTTTGGGGATTCAAGGGCACAAAATTTTTTGGGGTTATTGTAATATATATATTATGGCACAAGAACACTGGGCATTGGCGTTCTAAGACGGGACATACACACACCATGGGAGCATTGCATCTTATTACTACTACTACTGCTGCTGCTGCTGCTGCTGCTGCTACTACTACTATCAAGGGTCGGTTTTACGGCATCAGGCGGTTTACTATTATTCTTATGGGTTTGTGGACTCTCAACGGGATAGGCATATTGAGCATGCAATACGATGATCACGGCGAGGCAAACAGAAGAGATATACTACTTGAAGTTGTCTTAGAAGAAATATATGGTTGCGCAAACGTTATCGAGCGTGGGCTGGATGAGGATGCATTAGCAACATTGATACATGAAATAACGTAGTAGTTGGTGGAAATATAATTGTGGTATTGTGATACCTACTTAGCGGTTTCTTATGATGCACTTGGTGTTATGTGTGTTGCGTGTCATCCCAATCTGTCAGAGCAGGTAGTTTTGTTGATTCGGTGATCTTGTCCCTCTCTGCCCCTTTGCTCCTCCTGACCTCCCAAAACTGCATCATTACCTCACATCTTGACAGGCCCAACAAAGCAGTGCACTCATTCATGCACATGCTTTGCTTACCCAGGCCAATACTCGATCGAGTTGTGTGGATGTTCTAAAAGCCTTGGCACAATATCTATGGAATCTGTGTCCGATGTCATAGCTACCCCTACTGTAATTGCCCGACAGCCTGCTTGCTTGTTCGTCACTCACACCCCGACTATAATCACATGGCAGCAATTAGAAACTGTTAAGAGATGTCAAGTCAAATGGCATTGTGGAACCTACGCCTATGTGATGTGATGTACACTGCATGCAAGCTGTCCACAGGGCACTGCTCAACACAGCTAACTCTCCGTACGTAGAGAATTATGTGGTGTTCAACTCTCCCCCTTTCCCTCCCCCCGGCCCCGGGGCCCTCTTTCGTGACACTTCGGTGTTCATAGGAAGTATGCTCAATAATTCCGATCCATTCATTTTTTTTCTTGCAACATCATCTGATCTATTGAGTTAGTTCCATTAATTCTTGTCTGCCGTTGTTGCCTTTCCCTTCTATCTGACGACCAATTTTTCAAAATTCCTGCGAGATTACACCCCTAATTAATGACCTTAGTCAGTTGAGCTTACCTACCCTCACTACAGTCGTCAGTCAATCTTAGCCCCTTGAACGGATGTATCGTAGTCAAAATCGGAGTCTGGTATCCGACCGGTATTCCTTCGCAAGCAGTCGTCGCTTTCTTGCCTGAATCCTCTTATTTTTTAAGGTCTCTCCATCCTTCCCTGCTGTTTTTCCCTTGTCTGTCGCCTACTCATCCTCATTATTGGATGCATCATCTGGGTTTTTTTTGGACATGCCTTGCATCATTCAGAGATCTGGGCGTCATTGATTTGATGTGCACCAGCCTCGTCATCAACAACGCTGTACTAAAGATCACTCAGGGATGTCCTTTGGACGCGGCAGGCTCAGTTAAAATATGGCATGGACATACCTATGCATTCCTTAATCATGCAACAACTACGTCCATTCCATGGTCACCTACTTTGATACACTATCAGATATGCATGTAGGTATAGCTTATGCGAAACAGCTAAAACTAATCCCAAACCGCCAATCCCAACGTATAAAAAGTAACAGAAGAAAACAATGCCACACCGTGATGAGTGCATCCATCCGTCTATCCAGAGGGGGTTAAGCAGGAGAAATGCTCCATCAATAAACCAAAACTCCTAGGGAGGGGAAAGGGGAGAAATTGTATGCAATCCATCAAATGTGCCAAACGAACGTCAACCCAAGCCCCCGTCTCCTCTTCTAATTAACGCCATCAGATCATGAGCTGCCTGCCTGCTTGGCTACTGAACAACCATATCCTAAATCGGTCAACCACTCCTTCCTTCCCGATCCCTTATACTTGGGCACCAAGCACCATCAGTTATTCCGAGCCCTCCTCCTCAACACAGAACTCAAGCTCAAATCGAGCCTAATCACTGGGCGCTCAATATCCAGACTCCGACTAGGTACCGACCTTCCTCCTGGAGTTCTCGGATTCGCGACATTCACTCGTCCCATTCGGTGCGGCCTCGCCGGGTCGAGCGAGTCATCCTCTGCGCTGCTATCCGACGAGGATAGCGTATCTTCTTCGACGGCGGCAGGGAGACTTCGTGCTCTGGCAGTGGGGGTTTGGGTTGTCGATGATTCAGAGGCCGATGCTTGAGTCGTGACAGTCTCGCTCAGAGTTGTGCTATCCTTTCTGGAAGAACTTGGAGCCGTTGCTGGAACAACGGCATCAGCCTCGCTCTCTCTCACGCGCACCCCAGTCTCCTCGCCCTGACCCTGCGTCGTAGTCTCTAAAATAGGTGCAAGCCTACCACCACCAGGTGCGCTCATCGGCATACTCAGCCCCCTCTCTTCTACCCCATCCTCCCCCTCAGGCCCTCTTTCCAACTCCGCAAGCGGAGCGGACGTAAGAATAGCAGCAGCGGGGCTCTCCAACACATCCGTAGCTGTATCTTTCGGACTACTCACATCGCCCTGCTCCCCATTTGCCTGTCTAGACCGTTCATACGCCGCCAGCCGCACAAAATAATCCGCTAGCCCATCCACGCTCGGCGTGCCCACAATGACATCATACCTCGGCGGGGGACTCAATAGATCATTCGGCAACGGGGGCGGAGGATCGTCTGCATCAAACGCAGGGGGGTCGTATGAAGGAACCTGAACCAACGGCGGGGGAGCGGGATCGTCTTCCGCCGAGTGAGGGGGAGGGGGGGGTGTCGTGATGGTTTCAGCACGGTTCCCATTCTGAGCCACAGAGTTTCTAGTCTGGATATTTCTCGTATCTAGACGGAGTCTTCTCCGAGGGAGGATATCCTCTTCGATTAGGGCTAGGGCGCCGACGGCGCCAGAGGCAGATGGATCAAGGAGTTTCGCATCGGGACAGCCGCACGACTTCTGCGGGCGTTGCTCGGGAATTGGTATCCCATCGGGCCCGCTATAGCGCGGTAGGGCAAGATTTGCTTGGGTAGCGCGGCAGTTGAGCACTGTAAATGGGCTGTCTATGCTGATTTCGAAATGCTTACGACGTCTGCCGTTGCTGTCGCTCTCGTCAGGGAGGGAGACACGAAGGACGATCTGTGCTGTTAGCTTCCATGTTCCATCCTCTGGAGACAGGTAGGTGACAAACCTTGAGCCAGTGGAACACATTCACATTTTTCCAGCTGCAATCCGGATGCAGCTTCAGCTCTTTCCTGCGCTCCATCATCTCGCACGTCGGTAGCGGCACAACCACCTCCATCTCGGTCGGCCCCCAAAAGTCCTCCAGCCCGAGATCCAGCGGCCCGAGTAGATTCTCAGCTACTTCGGGTAGCGACTCTGGCTTACCATTGCTGCTCCTAGCTCGTTCCCTATCCTTGTTCCTTCTCGCAGCCGCCCTGCGCCGGGCCTCCTCACGTTTTTTCGGGTCCGGCTCGCCGCCCGAAATGAAGCGGAATTCACAATTCGAGTACTGATCAGCAATCGGATGCCCAGCTGTCTTCTCGAAGAGGAGGATCTTCCTGGATGGATCCTTGCGCGTAACATGACGGTCATTCGTCCAGTACTCGATGTTTTCCGTCACGAAGATCTTAATCTTGTGAATCTGCACTTTCGCAAGCGGCGTGAGCTTGAACGAGATGGGTATCCTACTGCCGATCGGGAAACTCTTGCCTGATATCGTTATATCGTAGTGCAGCTGGTCGTCCCAGCACCGATTCACCGAGATAGGCTCCGTAGTCTCCAGCGACATCTGGTCCGGGACTCGCACAATCAGCACCTCGCGAGAGCCTTGCAAATTCGGCTTGAAGGCACCCGCCCGCTCAATCCTCGCCTGGAGCTCCCACTTGACTGAGCCATATTGCAAATTGGCCGTCTCCAGCTGGTTGTGATCGATGGGTAGTTCAAACGCATACTCGTATGTCCCAGGCCGGAAGACCTTGTACCCTTTCGCCTGGACCTGGTTCGTCAGGGGCGACTCGCCTTTGCCAAAACTGCGAGAGTTGACCGACTGCAGTGACAACCGTTTCAGCTCCTTCGCAGTCAGCGTACCAGGGACGCGACCGAGGCCGAGATGATGCAACGACGTTTGCGAGACGTTCCCCTGAAGCGACTGCAGCAGACCGGTCGGGCTCGCGCGATGGGTGTACGTGCAACGGTAGCCGTACTCGGTATCCCACATGCCGTCATGCATAGCATGGAAGAAGACCAAGGACTGGGAGCGCAGAATCTGCTCCTCGAACATCTCCGTCTTAGTCGGTGGGATGCCTTCGGGCCATTCTGTCCTCGCCTTGCCGACCAGTTTCAGCGATACGGACTTGATCTTGACATTCTTGGATACGTTCAGCAGCAGCTTTCCCCGCAGGAGAGCGCTGGCCGGGGTCCCGTTGCGCCGGCTACGATGGTCATGGTCGAAGCCAGTCAGATACACGCTAGGCTCGGCAAGCAGAATGGAGCATGAGATGCCGCTGCCCGAAGCAACGGGCTTGTGGGCTTCCGGTACAGACGACCCGGCTATCGTTTTGAACGACCGCATGGAAATGATGCTGTTGCGGTTGTTCTGGGGAAACGCACCGGCAGGCGTGTAAGGCCAGTGTAGTAAGGGCCCTGCCATATCAGGGGTTTGAGCAACCTCCTGGTCTCCTTCTAACACAGACTCAATAGCGACAACGCCTTCGTTGCGTGAAAACCTGCGGGCGAAGCTAGCAAAGCTGGATGGGCGAGGCTGACAACTCCGAGGTCGAGGTCTTGGAGTCGGCGCCGCGGAAACAGGAGACGGTTGCTTCGGGGTGATGGCGAAGACAGCCAAGATCTTGCTGAGGACTCGTCCAACCTTCTCACTACCGGGGGGTAGGGACCTCAGCGACCTTCGCTTCTCTTGCTTCTTGCTCCGCTCCTTTTCCTCTTTCTTCTGCTTCTTCCGGGCCTGCTTCTTGCACTCGCGGTTGGACTGCCTTCTTCTCTCTGGGGATCCCGGAGGGGGCTGGCGAAGCTCGCGTGGCACAAATCCAGAGGGATACGAGATGATATGAATGGAATGGGGACGTCGTTGGCGCGGCTCGATCAGTGGCGGCGGGAAGTAGTCGGAATGTGGGCGTTGCTGTTGTTGCTGTTGCCGTCTGGCTTCGTGATACCGGCTCGGGGAGTAGTAAACAGAACCGTGTGCGGACTGAAAGAATGGCGGGGGACGTAAGCGGTCGTGTTCAGGACCTACAGCGGGCACGGCGCCCCGGTCAGAGAAGATTCTGTATCGCGACGGCATACGGGTGACGTTGGTCTAGGGCTGGCCAGGGACGGGCAGGTGACAAGCAACAAGACCAACAACATCCGGTGAAGGGCGCAGGGATAACAACACGACAAAAGGAGGGAGGGAATAATCACAAAAAAAATTGGAAAAGAAAGAACAACTAAGTCAGAGGTTGAACAACGCACAGCAACCGGGCACAAACGGCGAAAATGGGCCCTCCGGAGCATCCAGGAGCAGGCCGGATCCGGACAGCAGCAGACCGTCGGGCTCAGTGTAAGTGGAGAGAGTCCTCGGGGCGCAACCGTCGGCATCGGCAACGAGGAGATGTCGTTGGGGTGAGATGAGTTGTAACGCAACATTCAGAGGAGGTGAGGATACCCATCCTCCGGCGTGGCGGACAAACGGAGAGAAGCGAGGATGGTCCCGTCGCGTCGCCATGGCCAACAGCAAGCATGACTACGTACGGCAGGCTGTTGCCCCTGGCGAGTTGACGTCGACGGGATGGCGGGCAGTTGGGACGAGGACCGGGAAGGGGCAGCGAGAACAAAGGAAGAACGACAGGGGTGTATCAAGTGAAACACTCAGCAGGCATGACAACAGCGAAGATTTACAAAGAAAGCGAAAGGAAAGAAGAATGGGAGTGGGAAATACAAGAAAAGACCAGCACAACATGACTTACTTAAGAGTTCTTGACTCAAGCAAGAGTAGCACATACCTCAGTCTGAGCGGAGCGGTGATTCATAGTACCAGTATTATTGCTTGCCATGCCACCTCAGGGAAGGTCTGGTAGTGCTTCTGGGGGTGCACTGCTGCTGTCGTGTCAGGGTGTCGATGCGTGTCTTCCGCACCACCTGTTCCGTCGTCATCGAGCCCGGGACGGGTCTAAGAGGCCGTAAAGTCCGAAATGTCTTGAGATATCCTGGAGCTGGCGGCTCTTGATACTCTGATAGTGTCGGCGGGTCTAACGCTCGCTATCTAAGCTTATCTACGGAGTACGATGCTGATAGACGATCTCGTAAACAACCTAGGTCTAAGTGCGCCGATCTGGCCAACGGTTTTGGAAAACCTTGTTGGATCTCAGTCTTTGTTGCAGGCCAGTGTTTGCGGTCTCGACAGCGCGGCGTATGTAGTCTGTGTGTGGCGGCGGCGGTTCTGCTTTCGGAGGTACGTACTGCCAAGCGGTTGACGTCGACGGTATGACAGGTTGGTTGACAGGATGACAGACACACTCAAAGAAGTCCTAAGTACGCCAATGGGACGACAGCGTGCCGCCAATACAACGGTGATGGAGCCGTCTGTGGTATCGCTGGCGATCCCTGGAAGCAAACTCTGGGTCCTGGAATACCGGTATAAAGCGGGAGAGAAAAGGGCAGTCCCTGTCTTAAAGCTAGGCTGGATATCGGATGTTTAAGGGGGATTGGGGGAAGAGGGGGGTGGGGAGGAAGGGAGAAGGGAAGCCTCAATAATGGCGCTGTCGTACTGGTGACCTCTCAAAGTTTGGGGCGCTCAGGGTGATGGCGATCAGGGACAAAGCAGCAGCCCTGATCTGCCCTGGGACTGCCACTGCGACTGCGGGAACTGGCCAGAAGCAAGGTTTTGAAATCGCCTTCTATTCAGCCAAGATTGCCACTGACACCAGTCAATGCACAAATCCGCAAAGAATGGGAGTGGGGCGGGATGAACGAGAGTCGACCGTCAAGAACAACAGAAATTGAGAACCAGCATTCAACATCGCCATCCGCGCAGGATGCGAGATGGTGATGCGAGTCCATGATCAGTCCTTTTCTCGATTTTCGTCTCTGTCTGCAGACGAAAAGTGCGATTATGCAGTCGAGACCGCGGTGTCCTTGCAGCACCTGCTGAGACTTTCTGTAACGCTCCCTCCAGAGTCCCCACCGTTTCCATTGCGGGGCAGCGGGGCGGTCCAATCAGAGGTTTCTGCGTCGGTCCCCTGCTCCCCTCACCGTTGAGGCCCCACTTCTCACCTGCCCACCAACTGAAGGGGTCACGTTGTCGAAACTCACGAGCCAGGGTTGCTGAGGGTCTGGAAATGGCTTGGCCTGGGGTTTAAAGTAATTCCATTGCTCCATTCAACCCATCCACTCTCCATCTGTCCGCTGTCTTGGTCGAATGCCCCTGCCATCGTCAGTTGATCAGGTCGTGCGGCGTCTTTGGGGTTGGGTTGGGCTTGATCAAAAATTTTTTTTCTTCCAGGGGTTGGAGACCTTGGGTATTGAGAGCCCTAGCAGCACAGGCAACACGTCCGAGTCTATGGCTTTCTTATCCCCTCGCTTTGATGCGAACTGACCGATAGCAGGGACGCGCCAGAGCAGATCGTCGACCAATGCCCACTGGACGACCGGACGCAAAGCCAGCTGCAACTGCGCAAAAACGCTCGAAACGCAACACTTCATCCCAAGTTACATTATATTTCGAGTAGCACGACGCCCCAGCTAGCCCCCATCAGCGGTACACCGAGGTTGAAACAAGCCAGCAACAGAACATCAATCATACCAAAGCCAAAGCCAAAGAGCGCAGTGGCAGGCAGTATGTAAAAAAGCTGCATGTGCTCTCCAGACTTCGAGTCATGTGAATCAAAAACGCAACACTGCTAGCCACCATCTCGGCTCACTCCTATACTCTCAAGTGAATACTGCATGCGCAACCGTGGCTCTGATTCGCTACCCGAACCCATTGCCAGAGTTCCAAAGGTCTAAGGGCATGTGGAAATAACAGTCAGCGCCGAGAATGCAAATCAGTACCAGCCTCACGTTGCCTCGCCCGGATGTGCTGGAGAAAATGTCTTGGCATCCGATCGCCCAATCACCAGGTTCACCCCGGTTTCTGCGCATGATAATGTTTCCCTTTGCCTGACTGACGCATCTATTATTTTTTTTTTGCCCGACCCCCGGGCCGGCCGACGAGGCTCTTCGGCATCCCGTCTTGACCCGAGCGTGGCCAAAGGTATTCATCGCAACCTTTTTTGCTCCTGCGAAAGCTTGGATTCCAGGTCTCTGCTGGAATGACGTTCTTGTCATCAGCGCCAGCGCAACCACAGCTCTGGGCGAACCCAGCCGACCGGAGTTTGCCGCTGATTTGGACAGGGGGCTCACAGCTGACATCTTACGTCATAGCCTGGCTGTTGGTCACAACCGTTTTGGGTCGTTGGGTTTGCTTCCTCCCATGCTTCTGGAACTGTTCGGCGATGGCACAGCTGAAAGCCGTCTTTGCTTCAGGCTTCACCCATCCCGAATGCCAGTTCCTATTGGAATTACAAGTCTTGGACATGGAGCCGAAGTTTTCTTCTCACGCCGGAAGACATTGATGCATCTTTAGCCGAGGAGTGCGGCTTTGTTGTCCTAGTCATTTGGAACGATGCACTGATGGTGCTCATCTACTGTTTGCTGTCTGCCGTGTCGTTTGGCAACTAGTTTTGCAATCCGACTGTAGTAGTGCATTCATGGGTGAGGCCCAATCTTCCGCAACTTGCCATCCCTCAGCATTCCTGTGGCATTATGTGGCGTCGATGTGAACTAGAAAATGCTGAAAATGCCATCTCCTCCCTCACTAGCAGCCAATGTAGCCGGTGAATGTTACCGAAACAAGGCCTTAACCGCCCAGTCTCCACCTCCGACCGCCTCTCCGGATGTGTGTCTCCGTATGTGCATTCCGGAATGCTAGCGCCGGCACAGACATCCTGGGTCTCAGTGGAATTGCTCTGGGTACGGTATGATATAAATTGATCGACCCCGCGCGACTACACTAGTTGTGTTGTGGGATTCTGCATGGGCAGGATGGGAATCTCAAAAACGCGAGGAGCGAGCTTTGGTGGGGGAATCGGGAGTCGTTCTCCGCTGACAACGTCCTTGCCCAACGATGTAGCATCAAAGCACAAATAGGATAGATACAATTTTAGCCAACATTCAACGTTTCTCTGCTTTGAGGCCGGGCTGGTTGTGCATCTCTCTATCGCGAAGTGATCAATGCCTGTCCTGCTTGCCATGGCCCAACCAAGCATCCCAACCCGCCAATTAGGCCGCGATGGCCCTACCATTCCCATCCTAGGCCTTGGTCTCATGGGGCTAAGCAGTATGCCTTTACCTTAGCTTCAACATCTCCTCAATGCTGACATCTTCTCCTTTGCAAGGCTTTTACGGAACCCCTCCTCCTGAAGAAGAGCGACTCCAGTTCCTTGACCGCGCCCACGAGCTTGGCTGCAGGCACTGGGACACCGCTGCCCTGTATGGAGATAGTGAGGAATTACTTGGGAGATGGTTTGAGAGAACTGGGAAAAGGAAGGATGTACGTCCTAAGGTACTTTCATGCCTCGGTTGAGTTACGGTGCTGACTTTGAGTCTATATCTTCCTCGCTACCAAATTCGGAAACTACGTCAGGTCTGATGGCGGGAGAGAATTCAGAAACGATCCAGAGTTTATTAGGCAGGCTGTGAAAGATGCTTTGAGCAGGCTGAAGACGGATTATATTGATTTGCTCTACTGGTAAGCCCTCAGATTCGACTCCTCTCAGGAAGAAGATAACAATGACTGATCATTCACAGCCATCGCATCAGCGGCAAAACGCCCATCGAAGACATCGTCTCCACAATGAAAGAATTTGTCGTGTATCACCCCCCCCCCAAAGAACATCTCCCTCGAACCCTGGCACTAACCCCTCTGAAACTGTCTAGCTCTGGCCAAGTCCGCTACCTAGGCCTCTCCGAATGCGGCGCCGACACCCTGCGCCGCGCCGTCCGCATTCATCCCATCCACGCCTACCAAGCCGAATACTCCCCCTTCACACGCGACATCGAACACCCTTCTCTCAACCTCCTTTCAACCTGTCGCGAGCTAGGCATCGGCATCGTGGCGTACTGTCCTCTGGGAAGGGGCATGCTGACTGGGAAATATACTTCCCTTGAGCAATTTGAGGCAGGGGATTTCCGGAAGGCAGTGCCTAGATTTATGGGGGAAAATTTCGAACGGAATATGGAGCTTGTTAGGGCGTTGGGGAAGGTTGCGGCGAGAAAGGGATGCACAACAGGCCAGTTAGTGTTGGGGTGGTTAATGAGGCAGGAGGGAGTGTTCCCCATTCCGGGGACGAAGAGGGTGCAGTACTTAGAGGAGAATTGGGGGGCGAATGCGGTTTATGGGGGGTTGACTGAAGAGGAGGTGAGAGAGTTGAGAGAGCTGATCGAGGGGATGCAGGTATGGGGGGAGAGATATCCTGTCGCGATGATGGGAGGTTTGTTGAAGGATACGCCGCCCAAGGAGTGAGGGTTCATCGCGCTCAAGGAGTCGTGTCATGGATCGATGAGGCTGCACATAAGAAAGTATCCTCAACATTCAAGAACCTATAGCCTATCCCCTCCCCCTCCCATCTACTCCCCCGTCCAAACTACCGGGCCTGGCGGCGTGTACTTCTCAAAGGGAATATAAATATTGAAAAACAACCCTTTATCCCCGTATGTGTACCCCTCATTGAAGTCAAACCCCTGATCCGGCCTCGCCTTCCCGTTCCCCCCAACCTCAACCTGTACACAATTCGGATATGACTCGGCCCCTTTGTCAGGATGCTCCGGATCATCCCCTCTAAAATCAGCCATATGCAGCGCCAACAGCTCTTGCCTGATAAGATACCTCCCCGGTGCCAGATTCCTGGGTAACTCGACCTGCACCCTACCCCCATTAGCCCTCATTTTGATAGTAGCCCACTCACCCCCATCAAACCCCTCCTGGTGAATCTTGGTCCACCTCGGTCCCCTCCCATCCCCTTCGGTATATTCCGCAATATATGTCAAAATCGCCCCTTTATGCGACGGATCGAGAATATCATTTGGATCGTCTGGGTTCCAATGGAACCAGCGGAAGGTCAGTGTATCGCCGGCGTTGACCTCGACGAATTCAGGGACGGGGACGCCGCCACGGGTGTTGCAGACTAAGTCTGGGCTGGCGAGATCCTTGACGGGGGAGTTGGTGAGGGGCGTGCGGATGGATCTGTTGCGGCCGTCGAGGAGTGGTTCGGAGTTGACAGAGACGCCGTAGAGCATGGTGTGGGCCGAGACCACAGGGAGGAGGGTGAGAGTTAGGGTTGTGAGGGGAAGGGACAACATGGCTATGTGTATCGAAGCTTTAGTCGCGAGGGGCTCGAAAATGTAAAGAATGGTCAAAGCTAATCATGGTAACCATTAAGCGGTGATGAGCATCAAGTGTTCATATATCATTGTTGAATTAGTCTATTCCATGGCTGGGCAAGGCCTACACGACGGCTCACACAAGCTTCCCGAAGGCTGGCTCTAAGGAGCCGCTCACCAGCTCTGAGACCACATAGCTCGGCCACATTCCTCGCAAGCTTGACACGTCTGCGACGCGTGAAATGAGTCTGTGGTTTAAATGGCCACGACTAAGCCGTCCTAAAGGTGAAGTAGCGAGATCAACTGATTCTAAGCTGACACAGCGCAGTAGACCTTTTTGTTAGGTCCCGAAGGGCACGGACTGAAGAGCGAGCAGTTGCTCCGGGTCGCGGGGTCGGCCGTCCCGAGATATGTGTCGGGGTCGATCCTGAGAGACAATGTGAAACGGCCGGGCAGGCTGTCAACCGTGACCGCAAAGCCCTTGCATTGAGCTGGTTTCATGAATGGGGGCGCAGGCTTTGGATCAGGATACGTGGTGTGGGAATCTGGTACAATCCTGGAGTCCCAGGCTGGGCTTTATCACGTTCCAGTCCGTCGGAGGGTTCAACTTCGATGACTCCTCAAGCCACATACTGTACGGAGCACCATCGGCTATAGCTTGCGATGGCATAATAAGCGAGATGGTTCAGAACATGACGTCTGGAACCAGCAGTCTGCGGTACTGGCTTCTAGCATCGCAGCTGTATGAGCTCCTCTGGGACCTAGGATTTGACTTGGGCATTCTGGTCGCAAGTCTAGCAGCTGGCTACGATACCCGCTGCGCATGCGTGCCCGATTATGGACCACTAGCTCAACTCTTACACCATCCAAGCCTATGGAAGATTTGGGCGCCTAACACGTCTAGTCATGGGCGTGTGTCCAGTTCATGCTGCCTTGGCACAGCAGATGTCGGTTTATCAGGAGTCGGCCATTAAGACTCGCTCACGGAGTATCCATCGGATTCGCCATCTGCACCGGCGTTGGCCGATCTGACCGAGGGGCCTCATTCCTAGCTCTCTGTCTGTCCTGCAGTGGGCGGTACATCACCCTTGGGTCGTTGTATTGCACCAGCCGATCCCACTCCTCTAGCGTCTTACATGGGCTCCTCAACCAGGCCCTCAGCTCATGTAGAAAAAGTCGGGCGTTATCGCGGCCCAGGAACTCTGACACCAGCTCCTCTGCCTGGCCAGCACTCCCCTGGGTATCCATAGCTTTGAGGATTGCCACAATGTATTCTAACAGAAATTCGGCCCTGCAGGGCCTTTGCACGCGTACCACATCCTCAACACCTCGCAAGTCTTCGTCATCGTTGGTGTACAAAAACCGGAACACGCGCAGCTCACGGCGGATAAACATCCTCGCGCGGGAGATAAGCTCAGACTCTGTAGCAAAGCGTTGCAGCGATAGCTCGGTGTATCTCATGCCGGGCGGTTGGCGGCGGTTGGAGCCGACATGTAGGGAATAGAGACCATAGCGGTAAACCATGCGCCGTCTGCGGATTGCATCGTCTTCCCGAGACGCAGGGGACCGCGGCCGACGACGGCGAAGGTGCTCTTGCACACGATGGCGGACGGTTACTTCGGCACGTCGGACAACGGGTTGTTGGTCCTTGGGCGGCGCGCGCTGGGGGATGGCGTAGACCTTGCGATACTGCCCGTCTTCAGCCAAGTCGTATCCGAGTTCGATGACGTCGCATTTACAAAGGGGACAGGTGGTGCGAGCCTCGAGCCAAGTTGCGAGGCAGACAAAGTCGAAGTTGGTGTGGCCACAGGGTCGGGCTTCACAGGGTTCGGTCAGGTCCCCGAGGCAGATGACGCAGCATTCCCGTTCCGCTCCCTCGGCCGCAAAGACCGAGATTTGTCGGAGGGTGGCTTGGAGGATATGCGCCCGCTCTACATCATTGTCGCTCATGGCGGACTGGCGGCATTGTTCTGGTGGTTGGGGCAATTCCGTCGCGAATCATGTAGTTCGAAAGATTAGTCAGAGCAAGCTTCTCCTGAAAGTCAGCCTTGTCCAACATCAGCACTTCCCGCTCCTGGCTGGTATGTTGTTACAGTGTATGTTACCGTAAGATACCGTTCATACCGTGTAAGGGTTACTTGAATCATATTGTACGTTTGTGTGCAAGCTGGAGATAATCATCGGGCCAACGAAGTCACAGTCAAACTGCAGGATTACCTTGGAAGCTGTTGGTTACCATGAAACTATGAACTTTTCCATTGCTTTTTCGCTGGTAGTTGTTAGCACCTATCTACCTACCCATGCAGCTCGAGGCTTGGACTGGAGTCATTCATACGTGCTTTGTTCTCACATCATGTACCTTGCACAAAACACACAAGCCTGGAAGTCTGATCCGCTCAAGCAGGAGACTTACATTTCCAAGGGCTCCTTTGTCTGTTGAGGAGGCAGTTGTGATGCTGCTCGCCATGCATTGTGTCTGTGGTCAGTTCACAGAACTGCCAATTGTTAAAAATCGGAAACCCAAGGATTCAATTAACATCCAAGAAACTATTATAATTGGACTTTAAAAAACATCTGCGACAATGACTCTCATAATGCCACTGAGCGGGTGGGCAGGCGGGTGCCGCTTTTCATAGAGAGCTTCCAACGCTCACCTGTAGAGATAGTAAGAAAGTCTTGTTGAGAGTTTGACCAGGCGATGGAGTCGATATCACTAAGACGACTTGATTGTATGACCTTCAACTAGTAGTTTGGGGCCTACTGCGCTGCAGAATCCGATTCCTTAGTGTGTTACATTTGAAGAATTGTTAATAGACCATTTTACAAACATCTCTCATCATTTTGCAGCCTGTTCCTGGTTTCCAATGGCATCAATGATTATCATTTACCCGTTTAAGCCCTTCCTTCACTCCTTGCTGATTGAGGTTGATGACTACTGGCTTCATGACAAGCTCCACTCCACTGAACACCAACAACTTCTAACCGAGGGGGCTAACCAACGGGAGGGTGCTGAGTTGACAAACACAGTTATTAATTAATTTATGATCAATTGATTTGCTGGCTATCGGTCAGTCCCCAGGGGGTAATTGTCTGCGAGGTTTCTTTGGATGAGTCTGGCAAATTGAAGTTCTTTAAGACCAGGTCGGTTCACGATTGAAAACAAATCTCACTTTAGACCTTAAGTGGTCTATGATGACAAAACAGAATTACAGAAACTGACATACCTTGTTCTAAGGTGTTGAAAGCAATGTTCAGAAGTGTGAGTAAGCGGTTTGAGCTCCCAGTTGGCCTTTGCAGATGTTTAATACTCATTTACAAGGAAGTCAAACCCGGAGCATAATGGGTCTGGTATGTTCGAAAATTGGACAAATCCAGACAGTCTCGAGCAACTTGCAATTAGGTACGCCTTACAAACAATCGACCGAGACATTAGTCCCAGTTCCAAAGTCTGTGGTCTTTCCATTATATTTCAGTTTACTAATTCTTGAATCTTGAGAAAACCGTTTCTCTTCATTCTCAAAACTCCTGAAACAACTAACAAAGAGCTCAAAGTCTTATAAGGCTCGGTAGTGTCTAAAGAGGTTCTCCTTGGAAGAGAGTTACAAAATTGGAAGTCAGAGAACCCACCCTACAGCACTTATGATATTGTAATCGATTCACTATGTGCGTACCTAACCCATATTGGTGTTTGCTACCGACCCTGGCATCAATTTTCGAAGAATAATGGTCCAAAGATAGTGTGCATTGCTCTCGACCTTCAGTAAAATGGAATGATCAAAGCTAGTACAGTACGGCTTTGCTATGCCAGGATCTTCTGCGCAACAGAATGGCTATCAATCTTGACTACAAACTGTGCATATGATTACCCTGCAGCGTAGAGAGCAGATTGAAGCTGCAATGGCCAAGAAAACTGTGAAAGTGAGGGGGAAGACAGCACTAAACTTTAACTAAAGAGACTGAAGTCTTTGGGAAGTCTGAAGAAGAAAGCATTCCTTCGCTATGAAATCATATGCTCCTATGCAACCAAAAGTTTGAGCTGAACCCCAAAAGCTTGACAGCTAAGGTATCATAATGTACGCCAAGAATTATCATATCACCGCAGTAAAAGGGATAGAGTCAACATATGATTGTAAGCTAGAAGACAAACTATGATGTTCATGCCAAGTTATGTTGAGTTCGATAAGAGAAGGATCATCAGGTATTGGGAACAGATAGATGTACTAGCTACGGGGTAAAGTTGTGGTCTGTAACGACCCATACAGAGCTTCTAGAAATGACAAACACAACCAGGGCAACTTGTAGATATTGGAGTAGTTTGAAAACCCAGACATGTTTATATGAATCTGTATCATTGATAGTTACCGAAAGCATGCAGTTCAACCCTGAAATTTTTTTGTTAGCACAAGACTTATGACGGGGATTATTGTAAGATTTCATATCTACAACCATTGCTTTTTGAGCATAACGCCTCTTAAATTGAAGAAGCACTCAGATGGAATCAAGAGGACTTTCTCTACCTGTTAATGCCGAAATATCCTTCCAAAGACTGTGTTTTCCTACAGAATTTTGAAATTATAGTGTTAATCCTTGTTACTAAGAACTGCGCTAGCGAACAAACAAGGGTTGGATTGTACGCTAACTGAAATTGGCCTCTTTCAACGAGGTCTATTGAAGTAGTTGTGGTATCATGCAAAAGAACATGAGAATGTATGTAGAAGAGGTGTTAATAGGAGGTTGGTTGCTCCCAACTGCATGGCTCTCTTGTAACGTCAGTTTAGGATGCCATTTGTGGGTGATAGGTCCGACCGGTTTTTGATCTGGAAAGCGTGCTTGTGTTTGGTATGGACCCCTGCCTCCAAGGTCAACGACCCGTAGACCCTGGGCAAATGCGCCAAGCCTCGGACGAAAGATGATTGGTTTATATGACAAATCTTGGCTCCACACACTCAGCTGTCTGCTCAGCCGCTCTCGTTCGAATTTCCCAGCAACTGGAGGATGGCAACCTTCTGTTCTCACGCTTCTGCGGCACCACTGCACCCACAAACACCAGCAGCCGCGGAGTAACCGCAGGGCCGGTACATGGCCAGACAACCACCGAGTTTATGACGACCTTTTGTTGAAATTCCTCCGCTCGTTGAGACACATCGCGTTTCGCTGATACTGCCATACCCCCCTTCGACCGACCCTCTCTCGACAAGTCGTTGTTTGATTGAATCGTCGCATTCTGCTTGTCTATCTTGACTGCTTGCCTGCCTTTCGCTTGGCGCCCTCGAAAGTGGACGCTTGGCCGATCGCGACTTCCAGCGCCGATTTCGTTCACGACCTTGATTGATTCGTTCGAATCCTGGATCTCAGTGTCTGAGGTCGTGGTTTTCCCCAGCCGTTTCGCTACAGTCCACAGTCGAGGTCAAACCCGTCCCTATCCTTATTCCGTCCTCCCTGTTCCTTCCTGCACGGTGACACCACCATTCCCCTGATCGCACATCCGACGGCGGCGACGGCAACGAACCAAGGCTACGAGCCCTACCTTGCCCTTCCTCTCACCAAGCTCCAAAGTTCCCACCATTCGTCACGGAGAGAGAGGCCCTGACCGGCCTGTCCTCCACGGACCCCAGTAACCATGGGCGCGTTCGGAGACTTCACCAACATCTGCCACATGGCGCCGCTGCCGCTGTGCTCGTCGATCGGGCCGCGGACGCTGATTGCCAGCGGCGTGGGCATCGAGCCAGACTGCTATGCGCGCAACATTGAGCTGGCCAATACTATCATTTTCCAGGGCGCGTCCAGCGCGATGCATATTGTTGCGCTTGGTATGACGGTTGTGATGGTGCTGCATGTGAGGGGGAAGTTTACGGCTGTTGGTATGTTCAGAGCTCTATCTGGTCTTAACATTGCATTTAGTACGCATTCTGACTTCTGCCTCTAGGACGCAAGGAGATCACCAGCTTCTTCTATCTCTATATGTTGCTCACTTTCCTGTCGCTCTGTATCGACGCTGGCGTGATTCCACCCGGGTCAAAACCATACCCATATTTTGTGGCCGCACAGTCCGGTCTGACGTCGGCGACTGTTACATGTCTGCTTATTAACGGTTTCGTTGGCTTTCAATTATATGAAGACGGAACCCCTCTATCATTATGGATGCTCCGCCTGTGCTCGGCCGCGGCCTTCATCGTTACCTTCCTTATCTCGCTGGCAACCTTTCAAAGCTGGGCAGGTCTGAACCCCACCAATACGGTTGGTTTGTTTGTGGTGCTGTACCTGCTCAACGCGGTTCAGCTATTTGTCTACGTGGTGCTGCAGATCCTCCTGGTTACACGCACGCTCCAGGACCGTTGGCCGCTGGGTGATATCGCCTTTGGCGTGTTCTTCTTTGTTGCCGGCCAGGTTATCC
Source organism: Thermochaetoides thermophila DSM 1495 (assembly GCF_000221225.1). Lineage (NCBI taxonomy): Eukaryota > Fungi > Ascomycota > Sordariomycetes > Sordariales > Chaetomiaceae > Thermochaetoides > Thermochaetoides thermophila. The sequence continues at coordinate 2,858,172 of NW_006383038.1, forward strand.
TCTACGCTTTCAGCACACCCATTTGCGAGGCAGTTAGTCACTACCTCGATGGGCTGTTCTTCGCCACGACGTGCAATCTTCTGGCAGTTATGATGGTGTACAAGTACTGGGACTCGATCACTAAGGAGGATCTCGAGTTCTCGGTCGGCACCCGCATGAATAATTGGGAGGTCAAGGAGTTGTTGCCTGAGGAGGATCGTCGCGCCACAGTTTACCACGACGACCCATACGGCCACTCGACCGCTTACGACACCGGGTATTCGTATCCGAGCCCGAACCGGCTTTCGCGATATTAGCTGGAAAAAACAAAAGCCAATAATCGAAGTCGAATGGATATTTCTTTCCCGCGTTTAGACGAAGTAAAACGACGCTTTTTTTAAAAAAAAGGACGTCAGTCTCAATAAACGGGGGGTTCTGTCTAGAACGTAATCTTTCTGTTCTGTTTTCCCTCTCAATTGCTTCCTTCTTGTTCCTCTTTTTCCCATCAGCATAGGCGCGTCGGCTGCTTTGTGTGGATTCTCGGGCGTTGGTTTGGTGTGCTTGTTAGGAATGGTGACTGCTCTCCTGACTGTGATGGACGGGAAAGCTCGGTCGAACATGACGTTGATAATACTGCTTAACCGCATTTCCTATCCGCTTTAGGGCATGATTGTATATAGATTACATCCGTATTTGGGGACGATGCCTATGTTGTGCCTTGTGCTTCAATTGATTCCCTCTGCATAGCCGGCTTGGACGAATATTGCTACAATCTGTGGCACTGTGCAGTTGTAGTGGGACTTAAAGTATGCTGTGTCTGCTAATTTTGCCTACTTTAGTTGCTGGTTAACCTGCCTCAGTGTGTTTGACATGGTCAGCAGACGGATGCAAAAGTCCGAATAACAGGCGATTCCAGGACCCAGCAGTTACGTTTGGCCGGGGAGATGGTGCAACCAACAAAACACGATAGGGTGCCAAAAGTTCAAAGGTGCAGCATTGTGTTGGCTCCTTCGCTCGACTGCCCTCCAAGCGATCGACCAGCGACCAGTAATTTCATTTTGGGGCCACCGAGCGAGCGAGCAAGGGGGTTTGTTGTCCACTTGTGCACACCTCAAATTTCTCATGGTTGCGCTGTCCGCTGCCACCGAACGAGCCACAAAAAGTAGCGTCGTCTTGGAAGTCTGGTCTTTTCTTGGGCCCTGGATTTGGTATGCGCCGATCTCGTGACGAACTTATATAGCGAGCAGCCGTAGATTGCCGCGCCTTATTCCAGGATTCCACTTAGGTCCTGCACTGTTCGGATAGGCTCAGAGTGGCATCCACATCCAAGATGAGGCCCCTCCGCGCTAGGTACAGTAACCAGTTCATCCAATTCGAATAATAATCCTCTTGACGGATACCTTTACCGTACTAAATACTGGGTCTTGTGATGTTTTTTTTCGTGTCAAAGCTCACTTCGACTGGTAGCTTTGACCTCACTGTATCTTCCATTTTTTTCGTGTTCCTTCTGGGTGGCGTCGCGTAAGTGAACCTAACTTAAGGGAGGGCCAGAAATTATATGGGCGGAATTCATCGGCAGCGCTGCCTATCACTGGAGCCAGGTCTACGCCTTTGTGCCTATCAGCGTCCTCGGAAATTTGACGCAACTTTATAGGCTATCAGGCTTCACTCCTGAACTTTCTCATCAACTTCCTATTTTCAAGCTTGCTTGCAATTGCGAATCGGAAGTGAGGAAGCTCTTTTTTTGTCGTTTCCTTTACCTGCCTAGGTCAGTGCTCGGTCGCTGGCCTTTCTGTGCCCGTCCCCGTGTTGCCATCTTACTTTGCTCACCTTCCAAAATTCCATCCATCCATTTAAACATTACCTGCCTTGCGGCGCTACGAGGCACATACACGCCGGCTGAAGAGCAGCGCCGCAGCCAACAACAGGCAGGTTACGACGGCGCCGACGGAACGCTGTTCTGCTCGCCTGCAAGTACACAGTAGCGAGCACGGGTACCGTACCTTACACCGGTGACGTTACCTATCCGGGTAATTTCCTTCTGAGCACTTCCATCCGCAACCACAACCACGCTTGCTCGTAACCTATTCCCAGTTTCCTGGCACGCGTGGGATCTCTCGTCATCAGTCTGGGCCTATCGGCTTCCTCGGTGCATGCCTGAAACATCTCATCCTGCCTGGAACTTCGGGATTGCTAGGGAGCTACAATATTTGCCTGACATAGTTCGCACGACAGATCATAGGTAAGTGATACTGCGTTTAAGCCATAACCGGTTACTGAGATCTCCTATTTTCCCCTATTCTTAGCCTGGACCTATGGCCCTATCATGCACTTTTCTTCTTCAACACTATTTATCGGTGGCGTTATCGTTTAGTTTGGCGCATAGTGCTAAGCACGACACTGCGACTTGCTGGGCTCATGACTCTTGATTGGAGACACTAACGGAGTTTACTCCGAGGGCCGCGTCATTCAGGCACTGGCAATTTCCGACTCGAGGGACTGTGTGGTTTGGCATTGCAGTGCAATCAATCAACAACTGGCATAGTAAGGCCACGCAGTTTGTCTGCTATCAACAACAACCAAAAACGTCACTCATCGAGGTGTTTCTGTTGAGGACGGAGACCGGATGAACGAACTTGGGTTCCCTGAGTCAGTCTTGGCCGTGATTATCTTATCCCCCTACCCCAGAGCAGTCTAAACACCCCAGATGTGGAGAGTTGAGACTTGAGCTTCTTTTCTCTCTTTGTTGCTTACCGACACTTGTCAGCACCACACCTTACGTCAACCCAACACCATCACGAGGTGAAAAACCAATTCCATCAGCATTTTCTTTTTACGAAAATAGAGACGAGAGTTGGGTTCAATATATCTCGGCCCTGGCATTTGGCTGATCCTTGTCGCGTCGCCCTAGCTTGATTTCCCACTGTCACCGCGTCCCTAGGGCTAGGTGGCACCTCGCAACTGGAGAGGCCTAGGTCAGTAATGCATCATCCCTCTGCAAGACTGCAACGGCCTTTCTTGGCTTATCTAGACCCCGCGCTAACTTGTCTAAGGCAGCTTCGTCCGACCAGCTGGTCTTTCATTTCAGCCCGCGATTTTCAATCAAATCAACCATCCGCGCATCGGTCTTCATGCGCGCCAACTCAACATAGCACATCAGCAGTCGGGATTTCTTCCCCCATTCTCATTACGTTCATCTCATCAGACCTCTGTTCATCAATCGATTGATTTCCGCTGGCTGAATCATCACAATGGAATCAAATCCTGCATCGCCAGCGCTCTCTGCAGCCGATGCTAACGCAAACTCATCTCAGTGGGATGAGATCGAGGCCAATTACTTCGCCTCGATGCGCGAGCATCGGGAGAAAGAAGACCAAGATCTTGAGGCTGAATTCGGCGCCAAAATAGATGCCATCAAGCAGGAGATGATAGAGAATTATAATGCCCAGGCCAAGTTGCTCAAGGAGCTGCAGGCTTTAAGAGATGCGTACACTGAGCGCCAGGGCGCTCTAAAAGCTCTTGAGGGCGAGTTCAACTCTGCTCGCGAGGCTCTTGCTGCCAAGCGTGCTGAGGAGGATGAGAAACGGCGGGCGTGGTTCAAGACGTTCCGGAGAGGAGGGTTGGCTTACCGCTCGGCTGATGAGGTTCCAGCTGAGAAGGGCGGTCAGCCAGATGGGTCAGCATCTGAAGACAAAGAAGATAATAATGAGAGCAAGTCTAACCACGAGGAGGAGCCACTCAAGTCAAAGAAAAATACACAGACTGTCTCCCAGGCCGCTTGGGATAGCAATGCTACTACCGTTTCCCCTCAGGAACATGCTGATGGCGAACAGCAGCAAGTCGCAGAGGAAATGGAGATTGAAAAGGCTGGGCCTCAAGCTTCTAATCAGGATAAGATGGATGGGGTTGAGGCCACCGATGCGAACGAACAAGTCGTTTCTGAAACCCAATTGCGAGCCAAGCAAGCTGCTAGCTCAGAGCAACTTACAGATAACCAGAAGTCAGCAGGACAAACCGATGGGGACGTTGAGATGAAGGATGCCCAAGCTCCCGCAGAAGATGACAAAGACAAGCCGGATACCGACAGCGCCAACAATCCGAAGCCCTCCGATGACACTTCTTCACGGCCTGTCCCTCCTCCCATCTCGGTCCCCTCACCAGCGTCATCATCAGAACTCAGCTTCCGTCAAACCACCCCAGAACTGGACACCCCCGTGTCACTCCCCGGCAGAGACCCTAGTCCGGCTCCGCAAGAAAAGCCACCCGGCAGGTCCGGTCCTGACAAGGTCATTACCATCGTCAATGGCCAAAGCGACATAATCGGCATGATGCCCCTCACGGAATCGAGCAACCCTCTCGCGAACCGCGTCATCCAGCGGCCCGTCAAGCGGGACGTCCAGCTACGTTCCATTCGCAAGCTCTCGGCCCACGATTTAGAGGTTATTTCCCGCCCGTCGGCCGCCGACATGAAGGCTGTCAAGTGGCTTGGCTTTTACATTCAGGCGACTGGTGAAGTGCAGGGACAACCATGCTTCAATTGTGGGACAGACGAGGGGCCGTTCCAGGAGTGTGTGAGAGTTGATGACCCGGAGTTACGGAGGTGTGGGAATTGTGAGTGGACGAATAGCAGGTGTGAGGGGGCTGATCTGGTGCCGAGGCCACGGTCAAGGCATTCGGCCAAATTGTCGCCAGTCAAGGTGTCTGGATTTACGGCTGTTAATAGTAGTGCCGTGGCGGCCAAGAAGACGAAGGCAGAAACCGAGGACGTGAATGGTAAAGAGGGAGAGGCTGAAGCACCGCCTGTCAAGAAGCCTCGGAAGTCTTTGCCGACGAGCAGGAAGTTGTTCCTTCAGCCGTCTACTCCCAGTGGCCCTACTGCGAGCGCAGTGTCAAAGCCTGTGATGTCTGCTGAAGAGGAGCTGCCTGAGATCACGAAGGAAAACCTCTGTCTTCGCGACAACGGTGTTGTTTTTACCGATCCGCCTCTCATGCGTGGCGTTCCCCTCGAGAAGATTAGCCCAGAGCATCCCTACTGGGAGGAGAGCTGGAAGAACATTGAAGAGCTCGTTACTCCTCAGATGGAGAAGTACCAAAAGCGGTTTGAAGAGCTTGACAAGATTGGGTCCAAGCATCGCGATAAGCACTTGGCAAACCGGGATGCGAAACGCGGTCGGACGATCCTCAGGTTCCTACGGGAGGGCGAGTTTCATCCTTACCAGCTGGTCGCTAAAAAGTACGTCACTCCCAAGCTGACCAACTACGATACTCTCTTCCGGATGGCGCAGTTGATCCTTGAAGAGCTGCCTAAGTTCAATCTGGACGTCACCCCGTCTCAATGGCTGCGGCACCGTATCTGGGAGGTGTCTCAAGAGCAGGGGGAGAAGTTCAACCTTGCCGCTTGGCTTGAGAAGGCCTACAATGACCCCAAGATCGAGCAGATCCGCAAGAAGTGCGGCTTCCACAGCGTTGGGCGGCCCCCTGTGCACCGCATGTCAAAGGGCGCTGACACTCCTGGAAGTACCGGCGGGAGTGCTAGGAAGGCGGCGCAGCCTCGGCCATTGAAGCGCAAGGATCTGCATTCAATGCCTACAAAGAAGGAAGAAGCTGGGGAGGGTGACAGCATGATGGTGGATGAGCCGCCTGCTTCGGCGACGCAGCAGCAGGACAAGGGCAAGGGAAAGGTGATCAAGCTGGTAATTCCAGCAGAGGATAACGAGGGAAGTGGTCCCAACAGCGCCGGAACGAATGTCAGCGATACCCCTTCGTTTAAGAAGCCTCGTGTCATGCTCACTATGCCACTCGAGCCTGAAGACAAAGACCATGAGGGCGACCGCGAGGATGAAGATGGCAACGATAATAAGGAAAACGAGAAGGAAAACGAGAAGGAAAACGAGAAGGAAAACGAGAAGGAAAACGAAAAGGAAAAGACCAAGGACAAGGAGAGAGACTTCCAGTACACTACCACACCCGCTGCAGCCTCACCGGGAGAGGGACCAGTCTCCCCGACGGCCTCAGCCTTCGAGCATGACGGCTATACATCCACTGACTCTATCTCCAAGGATAACCTCATGGAGATCGACTGGCGTGTACACCAGGTCAAGACGAGACTGATTGCCAGCAACACTCGCGTAACACAATACTGGCACTGGTTGGGCGGAAACGAAGGGTTCTTCGAGCACCAAGTTCTCCGGTCAGTGCGCCCGCCCAAGTGGTCCGTCTTCAAGGATCCGTACGATTTTCATTTGCGAGTGATCAACATGGACAGGGTGGTTTTTGCACGCGGGTCGAAGTACGTGGTGATCGTCTCCAAGCAACAGAAGGAAAAGCAGGGGAAAGGGCATCGAAAGGGCGGCAGTAAAGATCATGGAGCCGGTCACGGTGCCGGAAGTGATCGGGGCGATGTCATGGCGAAGTTTAAGAGAGAGAGGACCAAGAGGAGGTTTTTGAAGTTCCTTCAGGGTCAAGGGGTTAAGTTGGAAGAGGTGAGCGTGTAAGTTTTCCCATAAACGTCCTAGGGCTTGGATGATGATGATAATAGGTATTGACGATGTGTCTATAGGGACAAAATTGAGAGCATGTGGAATTCTCTGAACCCTGAGACGTTGCCATGTGGCGACGAGGACTGAAGCCTCCTCTTTTTCGTCTACTCGATTGCCGTTGCCTGCTCCGGAGCTTTGGACTGGTACTCGAGTTCGCCAAAAAAACGTCGAGTTGATTAACAATATCGGGCGATAAAGAACAAACGGATGGTTAATGGGAAAGCAGCGCTGAGTCTGCGGAAGACATTTTCCCTTTCGGGCATCTTCTGATATGCCCGGATTCCCAACTGCGTTGACTTTCTTGTCATCCTTGGCTGGGGAATAATATTTTTGAATGACATTAAAGTGCCTCTAACACACCGCATAGCCCAGTCACTCTGTAATATTGCATGCTGTTCCATGCTCGTTTGATTTGGTCTTGAGTTGGAAGTTAGGCATGCAAACGTTTGGTGGCTGTGGATGGACGCTTCATCAAGAAAAAAATATAATACTCTATACAAAAATGTAATAATATCTTCTTTTTTCTGTAAAATCAACCATAACAGTTTCCGTTTAGTGGCAGGGCTGAAGGACATCTTCGTTGAGAAAGTTTTGATGCTGGATTCTCCGAAATTCTTAAGACTGGCCTCCCAGCTGACGTCAGGTGTCCAACGGTCGATACCACCCACCAAGAGTGGGTCTGACCTTCCCGAATGGATGGGTGGGCCTATCATGGGGGTCTTGCTTAGTCATCCGCCAGCTGGGCGACCGAGTCCACTCGGATTTTCTGTCGCGAACCTCATCTGCGAGAGGGCTCTTTGGTGGTTGAACAAGCCCCCTCGTCCGTTCCCTGCGCCCTCCCCTCCTCTCCCTTCCCGCGATGCCGCCGAGATTACCTCTCGCCCAGGCGACCCGCAGCGCAGCTGCGGCCGCAATTGACACCTCCGTTTGCAGACCAATTGCCGCCGCCAGCAGTCTCGTCTTCCTCTTCGCCGGCCTCTCGATCCAGTCGTCACAGCAGACTCGCAGCGCCTCGATTCTTTCTAGTCTGTCCGATAATCCCGGGGCGTATCACAAGCGCCAGAGGGTTGGTCGTGGTCCGTCGTCAGGTTATGGCAAGACTTCTGGCCGCGGTACCAAGGGCCAGTGGCAGCATGGAAAGGTCAAGCCTTGGTTCCAAGGCGGCCAGACGCCGCTTATTGTGAGCCATGGTAGGATGGGGTTTATTAATCAGTGAGTTTTACTACTACGGATGGGTCGCATGCTGGGGGAGAGATTTCGTAGGCTAATACTACTCTAGCCGGGCGCCGGATATGCACGTCGTGAACCTCGACCGTCTTCAGGAATGGATCGACGCCGGCCGGATCGACCCCACTAAGCAGATCACTCCCCGTGAGATCATCAAGTCAGGCATTGTCGGTCGTCATATCAAGGACGGCATTAAGCTTCTCGCTCGCGGCAAGGAGAAGCTCAGGACGCCCATCGACATCTGCGTGTCGCGTGCCTCTGAGGAGGCTATCAAAGCCGTTGAAGCTATCGGCGGCAAGGTCACGACCCGTTACTACACCAAGGTCGCTATCAAGCGCCTCGTGCAGGGCGAAAGCATTCACACCGACCAGCCGATCCCCTACGGCAAGCAGCATGTTAAAGAGGTGCTGGAGAAAGTGCGCAACTCGGATAAGTACTATTATCTCTTACCCGACCCGACGAGCAGGAAGGATATCGAGTACTACCGCGATCCTGCGCACCGGGGTTATCTCAGTCATACTCTGAAGCCAGGCGAGTCGCCCAGCTTGTACTTCAAGGTACCAAGCACTACAAATGAATTTGCGAAGCCCAAGTCGAAGAGGAAGCAGCAGGAGATGGAGTACAAGCTGTTCTAAGTGGGTTTAAGCTGGCTGTGGCCACTGTATTTTAACGATTTCACTTCTTGTACAAATACAAAGCGCTGGGATGGAAATGGTTGGTATGTTATGTGCTCATTTGGTTTTCATAGGGCCTCGAGTTCCATGGCATGGCTGGATGGATGATATTACAGTAGCTGCTGCTGCACCCTTCTATGTAAGTACGCCGGACTCGGCATGGAACCACTCAGAGCACCCCACTCAACCCACTATCTTATCAGTATCACGGGCTACGCTAGCGTACCAACCACCACACCCCTGCCTGGTGACGCTTCCCTTCCCCCTCCGCAATCGAGGTGGTTGGTCTGGACCCTCTCGCATCATCACAACAATCCTCTTCCAAGGCTCCGAATCACTGGACCCGGTTCCTGGGACTGTTGGGATCTTAGGATCGTGTCGGAAGACCATTGGAGAATTGGATCGCAGGCTTCACCGCCTGCCTTGTTTATTTTGCTTTGCCGACTTCCGTCCGGCCCATCCACTCACGCAAGCGAAAGAGGGGCGCGCTCTGCGGGACTGCGATACTGCCTGGATTTCTCTTCTGCCGGTCTACTCACTAGGGCTCCAACATCGTCCACAATCGTTAATTTCGAATTCTAATTGACCATTCAACAAGTCGACGAAGACAACGAACACAAAATGTCCCTTTTCGGTAGCTCACCGACAGGCGAGTCCTCCGGCCTTCGCTCCAGCGCCTTCGGTCGGTCCTCCCTCTTCGACGACGAACCCCCCATGACAAGATCAACCACGACAGCCCTATTCGCCGACGATGATCCAAACGACTCTCCATGGGACATTCCCGCGCCGAAAAAACCCCAGACCCGCGCCGAGCTGATCCGTAACCTGCTGCCGCCCTCGCTCATCCCGGACAGCTACATCGAGGCGTTCGATAAGATATTTAGCGAGGACGGGAAAGCGGGGAAGATCACGGCTGCCGGGGTGACCAGAACGCTGGCGGCAGCGAAGTTGGGTGCCGATGCTCAGGCGAAGATTATGTCCATTGTTGGGCCGGAAAATGAGAGCGAGGAGCTGGCGCTGGATCGAAACCAGTTCAATGTGTTGTTGGCGTTGATTGGGCTGGCTCAGGAGGGCGAGCCGATTAGTCTTGATGGTGTTGATGAGAGACGACGGAGTGAGTACACGTTACCGTTGAGAAGCTCGGAAGGACCCGAATTGTGGCGAGCTGTTAGACAGCGTTTTGTCCCTGCCTGAGATCCAACTCAGGCTACTCATGAACAAGACGGTCAAGAGCTAACGTTGCCTTTCTGACTCTTTAGATCTTCCACAGCCTGATCTTCATGGCTTGATTACCAAGTCAACGGCAGCTCCATCCCTTCCAGAACTGACCCCGACGTCCCCCGAGCGACCTACCTCATCGTCAGCTGCTCTGAACCCCCCATCTCCGAAACAACAGCGCGCTACTGTCAGGAAACCGCCAATGGAGTATCCTGAAGACCCGTGGAATACTCCAGACCTCCACAAAAATCACAATCATGGCCCCGAACCGTCGACAACAAACGGTAGCCATGCCCGGACCAGTTCTGCTGTATCCAACGGGGACAGTTTGTTCAGTACCAGCCCGCAAGATACATCCCGGAGAAGCACATCTGCCTTTACCACTGGCAATATCCAAACATCAGCACCTCCCTCTGTAGTGGATAGCACAAATGCTTGGGGTTCGCTGGATGGTGTGCCCGCAGGGCTGGGGGGATTCGGTGACCCAGCACATCAGAATCCCTTCGGTACTGGTCCATTGGGTTCGACGACGGCTCCCAATAGGACCATTGGCGGCGGACGGACCGTGTCGCCTGTGGAGGAGACAGTCACAGTCACATTGATGCCGGAAAAAGAGGGCATCTTCCTCTTCCAGCATCACAACTACGAGATTACCTGCGCGAAAAGGGGGAGCAAAGTCATCAGGCGTTACAGTGACTTTGTTTGGCTTTTGGAGTGCTTGCACAAGAGGTACCCGTTTAGGGTGTTACCTTTGCTGCCACCGAAACGGATTGCTGTGAATGGAAACCATTTTTCGAACGATGGGGCTTTTATTGAGAAGAGGCGTCGCGGACTTGCGCGTTTCCTCAATGCGCTTGTTCGGCACCCTGTCCTTAGTCAGGAGCAGCTGGTGGTTATGTTCTTGACTGTTCCTACTGTAAGTGGCAGAGCGCTGTATTGGGGAACCTTGGCTGACTTTCGAGTACCAGGAATTGTCTGTCTGGCGCAAGCAAGCTACCATTACTATTCAAGATGAGTTCGCTGGCCGCCCGATGCCCCCTGGGCTGGAAGAGTCACTCCCGCCAACCCTAGAAGAACTCTTCAGTCGGACTCGTGCTGGCGTTCAGCGCAGTGCAGAGTTGTACATCAATATCTGCAACATTATGGACCGGCTGGTCAAGAGGACGGAGGGCGTGGCAGCTGACCATGCTCGTCTTGCGCTCTCCCTCATATCTCTCACAGAAGCGAGCAAGGATACATACGCAACTGATGCAAGCGACGTGCCGATGCTCAATGATGGGCTTCAGACCATGAGCCGACACCTCCGGAATGCCCAGACCCTCATGGAGGATGAGGCTCGTGCCTGGGAGGAGGGTGTTTTGGAGGATTTGAAGCGCCAGCGAGATGCGCTTGTTAGCCTGAGGGATCTGTTCGACAGGCGAGAGAAGCTGGATAAGGATAATATTCCGCAGTTGGAGCGGCGCATCGCTGCGAACGAGGCCAAGCTTGCGGCGCTACGGTCCAAGCCAGAGGGGATGGTCAAACCGGGGGAGATTGAGAAGATTGTGGAGATGATTATTAAAGTGAGCATCCTTTCCTAGCTTTATTGAAGTCTTCACGAAGTGCTCAAACTAACAGGTTGAAAAGGACAAGGAATCGATCGTCAACCAACACAACCGGTCCGTCTTCATCAAGGAGTGCATCCGCGACGAGCTTATATACTTCCAACACACCCAGTATAATGTGTCTCGCTGGAACCAGGACTGGGCCCAAGAGCGCGTTAAGTACGCAGAGATGCTGGCTGACAACTGGCGTCGACTCATGGATGGCCTCGAGGGCATGCCCTTGGGTCCTTGAGAAGGATTCAGGGGCACGCCCTCCCATGTTGATTGAACCCCAAATTTGGGGACTCACCTCGCCCTACCGAGGGCACACACTGCACTCCCTTGCCCTTTCTCTGATCTTATGTCATGCACATGCACATATCTCTTTCCCTCGTCACTTACTTACCTAATGACGGCGTTTATGATAAGTTTGTACATGTCGCAATGAGCATGACGTTATCAGGTTGTGATACCCATGGCTCGAATGGCTTTCGAGAAGTCATCGTTGGTCCGTTTTTACTCAGGCTGTTGGCTCATGAACTGTTGTATAATGTCGGAATAGCAATGAAATATGTGTGTTAATGACCTGTGATGCTGGGTTGGATGCTGTGATGTGTGGTGTTGATGTCCTTGATTTCAACAGGATGTTATGATAACCCCTTTGGAATGCTCGGAATGCTGCCTCTTCCCGCGAGGTATTGTGACCTCCAATATGCCGCTGGATAGGCCGTAACAAGCTTTATGATGCTTCAAAAAAAGTGTCAGCTTGCCGCGCAGCACCAGGCCAACCAGCAGGAGGTTACCCCGCCAAGTCGGGCAGTCGGGCTTCATATAGCCGCCTCCACTTTTCTTCAGAACCCGTCCGGACCCCGCCATGACGTTTTTCCCCCAGCCTTCAGTGCTCGCCAGGACGTTCAGGTTCTTTCCCCGCCAATTCTCTGGAGAGTAGACCCTGGACAGCGAACGAACAGCTGGATCTGGAAACGTTCTCCAGCTTCGATAACGGTCTCTTTTCCAACAACTCTGCGAACCCGATTCTCACATCCCTGGGCCTCTCCAGCCCCTAATAACCTCCAACAGTCTCCCGCCTCGATCAACTCGTCTTCTGTCGTGATACCCGACTCGACCGAGCCGATCTCTTTCCCCACGTCAGGTCGTTCGGGTCTCACAGTCTCCTTTTCTTGGCAGGGTCCGTTTCGTCTAGGGCAGCCAGCCTTCGCTAAGGTACTTACAACTTACATACATCGCCGCCTACTCGAGCAGGCAGACAAAAAGGGCTGTTGGGAAATAGCCTAGACCGAGATATCGAGGAGGCCCCCTTTGATTGCAGCGACAAGACTTGTTCTCGACAAGACTTGACACCACCCTGCCACATCAGCATCCGATTTGGTCACCAGCTCGGAGGGAGTACAGCCGCGAACTCTAGAAAAAACCAGAGCCCATCTCAATCATGCCCAGCATCTCGACACAGAGACAACGGGAGTTGATCTCCAAGTTTATCGAGCACACCAATGCCTCGAGGGAAACTGCACTGAATGTGGGTTTTGTCCATTCTTTGTTATTTGCAGCATCTCATCTTTGACACTGTCCCTCGCGGTCTCGCACCGTCCCGACATACACCCTTACCGCTCAAATCGCATGGCCGAGCAGAGGGTCGTCTTTCGGGCCGATACCGATGGACCTTTGATCCTTGTTGCATTAACCTCCTGTTGCTCGTGAAAACTGACTGCGATGCTGGATGCGACAGTACCTGGCTAGCAATAACTATGACATCCAACGCGCGGTGAACCAGTAAGTCACAAATTCCTTCGTTCATGACTTTTTCCGTGTGGGCTTATTCTTGGGATTGCGAAAGGCTGGCTTCAAGTGAAGCCTCTTGGCTGGCCTTGATCTCTTACATCCCCTGCCGCCATCGCGTCCTGTGCGACGGTACGACCGTGGGACTTTTTTAAGTCCGTCGATCATAGAACCGCCGGATGTAGCAGTGCAAGAATTGCCGTCTACCGCGTTCCTCCGGGCCCGTCCGGTGTGTTAGGGCCGACCATTGGAAGGGTTTTGGAAAACGGCTTCGGCACTGTGACGCGAGTGTCTCATAACCTTCACCATCGCCGCCACCAATGCAGGCGTCCATCCATCCCTGGATTCACCTTTAGTTTCCATTTATTCTGGCCATTTTGCTTCACTTCTGCCAATTCAAGGCTGGTATCTTTGGCCGAGACATAGTTCCTTTTGCCTCCTCCTAGAAAAGGGCTCGATCGCTGGCTCCAGTGGAGTCACTCATCGCTTGGATGAATAATCCACGCGCTCATTTCACTTGTGAAACCTCGTGTGGCTTTTATCGCTATCATCCTCACCCTCACTCCTTTTTTTGTGAGAGACTCTCTTATGAGTGAGGCTGATACAGCCAATGTGCCGGCCATGTTCCGGCGTCTCTTTACTTCCTGCTTCCAAAGAAAACCTCGTCAACCTCCCGCTCCCTCAAAGTCGCCCCACTTGAAAGGTGCGACCGAGACGGACAGCAACCACAAACTTAATAATCTCCAATCACCATTATCGTCATCCAATCCCTGCTCTTCTTCACTCCCACCAAATCAGAGGTTAGAAGCCACCTCGCCAGCACCTCAAGAGGCCCAACTGCATTCCTTGCAGGACCAACCCTCCAATATCGCTACACCCAGTATGCCCAGGACTCCCAAGCCGAAGGCGAATGCCTCTCAGCAAAAGCCTTATGCGAAGGGGACTTCGTCCGCGCGGTCCGTCACGATGTTCGATCATGTTATCAGTTGAGCTCTTGATCCCGACTGAGAGACTAACGACGCGCTTCCTTGCAGATACTTCGATAGCAAGGATGCCGGGTATGCGAGGGGATCGAGGGAAGACCCTACTGAGAAGGCCCTGAAGCAGCTGTTTGACTCGCTGTCAGGTGGTATGTTCTGCCTGCCTTGAGAGCGTTTACTGGACGCATGAGTTGACCGACTCTCAGGTGCGAATGAGCTGGGGCTCGAGCAGATAGCAGGCTATGCTGATGCCCTCGGCATCGACGCGAACTCCTTCGAGCTATTTGTCCTGACCGACCTCGTCAAGGTCGAGTCCATGGGCCAGATCACCCGCGATGGTTTCGTCAACGGTTGGAAGCAATTCTACGAGTCCAACCGCCGCGTCACCCCATCTCTCGAATCCCAAAAGCAGCACATCCGTGGCTGCATCGACCAGTGTCGCTCTAATCCAGAATACTTCAAAAAAGTCTACCGCAGCGCCTTTCTTGCTGGCAAAGAAGCCGGAAAGCGCGAGATGGAAATCCCGATCGCCTTCACCTACTGGGAGCTGCTCTTCGAGCCGACGCTGCGCGGTTGGCGTTCGACGCACGTCGATTTCTTCACGCACTGGAAGGAGTTTCTGCGGCAGCGCTTCCGCAGCGAGGAGAAGGCGCGCAAGGACGCCGAGAAGAGGCATGCGGTAGACCCGGACGAGCCGCTTGAGGTGCTGGAGACGGATGGTTGGACAAGGACGATCAGTAAGGATTTGTGGAATCAGACATTGTTGTTTGCGTATAAGACGCTTGAGGACGAGACCTTGGGGTTCTGGTCGGAGGAGCAGGCCTGGCCGGGGTTGATTGATGATTTCGTTGTGTGGTGCAAGAAGAACGGGGTTGTGAAGGGGGATGGAATGGATGTAGATAACTAGGGGGGTGGGGTTCATAACGAGGGGAGGATAATGATTTAAGGGGGCATACTGGTGGAGAGAGTGCGAATGCTAGGGTGTAGCCTAAGGCGGGAGGTCAACGAAGCGTGTATGGCGCTCCGGTCCTTTTTCTCTGACTGGAGCGGCAATGTGAGTTGGTGTTTGGGCAGGGCTTGGGGATGGAGGGCAGGATGGCTAGCACCGGGGAGCTACCTTTGTGTGTTACAGTGATGTTCAATGGCGATACGACTGAACATTGCATGGGTACACAGAATTAGACTAGCAGGAACAAAGAATGGGTCTAGGTGGGAAGGCCTAACAGCATAAGTGTATGCAGGCGAGCTGGCGGTAATTGGCGAGCCGGAGGCTTCCCGGGAGAACCTGAGAAGTCTTGTCGACACAACTGAGCCATAGCCAGCAAAACGCGAGCTCCGCGATTAAAGTCCAGATCATCCATTGTTTCCAACCAGATCTTCCTCATTCCTTACTCCGTCTATCATCCCGTATGGTACACTTGAGCTTGAGTCGGAACATTATTGTACACAGAAACATTTCTCTCACATAATTCCTCTGACAAGGCTCCCACCGACTTGGGGTATCACCAAGAACGCCGTCAGCTCAGGTCTGCTCAAATGGGTATATCCCTCCTTTTCCTGGTGCGGCACTCCTTCAGCCGGCGTGCTGCGGGTTAACGACGTCGTTTGATGTCTGTCTTCAGCTGACCATAATGCCAGCTTATCAAGGGATAATAGCACTGACCATCAAGTCCGTCACACCCAAACCATTTCCCCCATTTTCCCCCCTTCCCCCCAACCTTCACCGGGGCCCCCTCCGTCTTCTGCAACCTTCTACTCCAAGGCATTCCACTGAATCTGCCCGAACTTGCTCAACGTCTCGAGCTTGCCATCTCCCAACTTCACGCCACCGGACCGAATTACCCGCGGGTCGACCTTCAGCGTGTTGGTCACGGCCTGGTGCGTCTGGATCGAGCAATCATAGCGGATCACGAAGTAGTGGCCTTTGTTGTAGCGCACCTGGTTGCGCGAGACGGAGCGGGGAAGCATGAAGACGCCCCAGTTGGCGATGTCACGGATCACGCCGCCTTGTCGGAGGATGAGTTGGCCTGCGGTGAGGACGATTCTGTTTTGATCGGGAGGGGGCCGTTAGTTGAATGTGGGAGGTCGTTCGTTGTAGGAGGGATGGGAAATTGGTTGGGTAGATAGCTCGGAATATCTATGGTCTATAGAATCGGACAAGGAGGGTGGGGACGTACTCTTTCACCTCGTTGAGGGAGCCCGGACGGACCTGGAGTTGAGGCGAAAAGCCTATCAGTAATGAACCTTGTGGGAAGTGGGTGGTCTGGCGGAGCGAAGGCACTCACAATACCGATCGTCTCGTACAGCATCTTGATTGGTTTTTTTACCACAGCGGCAGCAAGGTGTTTACCGTCAGTGAGTGTCTATCCGTTGGAGAGGTACGTCCCCTGGCGATTGGCGGCGGCACTGAACGAGCGAACGTCACGGCTTTCTCACTGTCGCTGCGCTGGATGTCTGGACTCTCTGGCCAGTGAAGGGTCGCGGTCGATGAACAAGGATCTGAGCGCATATCCTGGCGGCGGAAAATTCGGCGGCAAGTTCCGCGATTCTGCCACATGGCTCGCTGCTCACCGCCTGCCGTGTTTAGACTGGAACATGCAACAGGTACGTTGACATCGCGCTCTCAACACCAACCCAATAAGTTTCAATTCGATGTTTATTTGTCGTATTATCAGCTGATGCCAGATTTATGTGGAGATCCAGTCATACAATGATATGATTACATGTTCAAATTCCAAGTGCAGGCCGCTATGAACAGAAAGTAGTGGGCGTGAATTCAGCTTGACCTTGTTTGGGTAATCTGCAGTTGTAGTTTAAAGTTTTATTGATTACTAGTGTCTGGTGCTGTAGAAGAGTCCAGATGCACATGCCAACGGATCAGTGCACGCTGGTGTTGGAACGTCCCTGGCAGTTTTTTATTCGACTCTAACCTCGCATTGCTACTCGCGGTCGAGCCATCATTGGTAATGAGAAGGATTCACGGCGCCACGCCATACCTCACAACCACATAGTGTCAGTTTCATGATGACAACCAAGAGGTTTGCAGAGTAATAGAACCAGAGGAGACAGTCAATGTGTTTTTTTACAAAGAGAAACCTTTAATTCAACTTGAGGGGCTACCCACTGGTATTCGTATCCCAAGGATGTCGGTAACAATCGAACTAGAGCTGAATAACAGCTTCAGTTTTGACTGTCGACGTGTCAACCAGAAGAACGTTATTGTTGATCGTTTTTGCTCCTCTAGCATGTTAGTCGATCATCGCTTTTACTGTATCTTATCTGTTGGACTCCTCCTTCTGTGATGCTCTCCTTTGAGTCCTCGACAAGTATTCTGGGAGTTATGCTCGCATGGTGACAAAAACGAAAGCCCCTAATCGTCAGTGGGACTTGCATACGGATTATGGAATAGTTCAAAGATGAGCGAACAACAAGTGGCAAGGAGTGGGGTATGAACACGAAACAGCCAACCTCGAAGCAGTTCTCAGTTGACCGCTGCAGCAGGGGTAGGCCGGATGCAACAGACTTGCAGTCGATATGCCCTATTAGGATGTGACTGATGGTGCCATGCATGCAGAGTGCAGATGGTCGCCCAAGGCTCTGCTGGCTCCCGCTAGATCCAGGGCTATAAGCCGTATACTTTACCTTGGTGTAACCCCCTCCCCCAAATCAGCCTCTTCCCCAAACCTTCAATTCCCGCTGCAGAGAAACTTGTGTAACTGTTGACATCAAAATTGTGCGTCCCTGAGCACTTTAGTTTGGCATTTATCCGACTCAAACCACATCGTGGACTTCGCCTGTAATTACATATACCATGGTCGAACAGTCAAGCCACAAGACCGCCAACGATACTCCATCTGCCGGCATTCTTCCCGCATCTCACTGGGCACATGTATGTTACTCACTTCCTCATATGAATCATGAGTTTATTGATCATTTACTTATAACAACGCTCTTCTATCTAGCCCGATGATGAACCTAGCGCTGCAGGAAATGACGACACCTCTTCTCTGTACACCTCAGACTCCTTCTCGAGCACTACTTCGGTGGCAAGCAGTCTGCGCCGGTTTCGCAGTCTCCATGGCCGAACGTATCATTCGGAGATAGGCAATGCTGTGTCCTGGACACCAAACGACCAGAAGCATATCGAGATGCTCGATTTAATGCACGCCACTTGTTTGACAGCCATACATGAGAAGCTGTTTTTAGCACCTCTTGATACTGAGAAATTGAAAAGTGTCCTGGATGTTGGCACAGGCGCAGGCCATTGGGCCATGTAAGTGTGACAAACCCACCCGAGTGTCGAATAAAGTCAAGAGTGTTTCTGATTCTAACTATTACTACCGCCAGCGATATGGGTGATTTATACCCGAATGCCGAGGTCATTGGCACTGATATAACGCCCATGCAGCCGTCTTGGGTTCCTCCCAATGTGAGCTTCCAGATCGATGATGCAAACCTTGAGTGGACCTTCTCCGATAATCGTTTTGACTTCGTTCATTTGCGTTTCCTTGTTGGATGTATAACCGACTGGAATGCTTTTTATCGTGAGGCATTCCGTTGTACCAAGCCGGGAGGTTGGATAGAACATTTCGAGGCCTACGTCCACTGGTATGACGACGCGGAACCGATTCCTGAGGGGAGCACGCTGGACATCTATAACAAGGCCTTCTCGGAAGCCGGAAAAAAGGCCGGGCGTACCTTCGACGTACTTCCGGACGACATACAAAAGAAAGGAATGGAAGCAGCTGGCTTCGTCGATATTCAGGTAAAGGATATCAAGATCCCCTTCGGCCCTTGGCCCGAGGATGCGCATGAGAAGGAACTCGGTCTTCTCGCCAAAGCGTACACATTAGCAGATCTCGAGGGTATGCTGCATTCGCCTCTCCTTCCCCCCCCCACCCACCGGAGGGTACCCCCCGCGGTGAATTTTTTTATACCAGTTCCCAGTCTGAGAATTGTGTGCTAATTCTACCCAGGATGGTTGGTCTTCACCTTCACTGAAATTCTCGGCTGGGAGCCGGAATATACGCAGGTCTTCATTGCCCATGTCAGGAAAGAAATTAACAACCCCAAACGAAAGCTCTCGTTCAGATATCGTGTGGTTTACGGCAGGAAGCCTGAGACTTCGTAAATATAAGCATTCTAGGTGATCTTTTTTCGGCTTGTTTCCATGGCTTTGAAAGAGCAACATTACCTACACCATGAAACTGGGGTTGGGCTTTTGCGGCAGCTGCGTTTGGGCCAGATAGTCATCAGTAGAAAATGTTGGTCCAAAGGCATGCAAAGATTATTGTCAGCTGGACTTCTCACTGTAGCGTAGGAAAAACAATAAACTTTAAGCGGCTTAAGAATCCAGATGCAGAAAGGTTGTTGAGGCCTATATATGTTCGGTCAAGCTGTACGCAACTCCCTGGGCGAAGAGTTAGACGAGGCACCTAAGAAGTTCAGGAACCAACCCGTCTTTAGAGTTGGGCTGTTTGCTCCTCCATTGCAGAGCAGGATCACAAGTTCAAACGACTACGTCCTCGTTCCATTTTCGATATCAACAGGAACCAGGAACCTGTAATCTTGATAATTGGCATAATTGACATTTCTGCAAGTTGTAATAGTGTGAAACATCATTAGCTACCGGTACTGCCGAGATATCAGCAAGCCCCGCGCCCATGATAGGATGCATTCAAACAGAAAGATTATGTAAGTTGAAGCGAATAGATCATTGAATGACTGTATACATGCAGAAACTCGGGTGCGTCCACGACAGGTTCAGTGCACACATCATTCCATGCCGCGGTTTGACAAATCGCGATTCCCAATTCCAACATGCTGCCCATATCCTGAAGTTAATATACCGTGCACAACGGCAAGACTTTGCGCCAACCCTCAATTGGTTTCGGGCTTGCGACCATATACAACCCGACGTAAGAAGTAGAGATTGAGCTCCGGATCATGCAATTGCTTTCGGACATGTGCCAAAAAGACCTGGCTTTCTTCTGGCTTCCAGTTCAGGATATTGTTCAATGTGTAAAGCATCCATCCTAGGTGCATTAACTTAGTATCCTTATTCTCGCTGACTCAAGTGCATGAAGCATAGGTAGTGATGCATGTCTTAGTTCTTGGAACAGAGAGAAAGGGAAAATGCTTACCATCGAGGTCTTCCATGAATGCAGCCTTCGTAATGATGCCGAGCTCTTTCTGGAGCTCATCTTTTGGCCAGTTCCCGAACGGCACCTTGATATTTCGAACTTGGATGTCCGTAAAACCGGCGGATTCCATGCCCTTTCTCTGGAGGTCGTCTTGGTATAAGGTGAACGAACGGCCTGATTTTTGTCCCGCTTCCGCAAAGATAGCTTCTAAGCGACCTAGCGGACTATCCGGGGGGATCGGCTTGACATCGGATATGTACTTCAATTGTACCTCCGTCTGTTCGAACCAACCGCCAGGCTTGGTACAACGGAACGCCTGTTTATAGAAGGCGTTCCAATCAACAATACAGCCTAGCAAGAAACGCACGTAGATAAAGTCGAACGTATTGTCTGGAAATGTCCATTCGAGATTGGCATCATCAATCTGAAAGCTAACATTGGGGGGGACCCAGGATGGCTGGATTGGGGTGATATCGGTACCAATGACCTCCACATTAGGATGAACATCACCAAAATCACTAGGAAAGCACAGTTAGAATTGCCCACGAAACGAGATACAATGGTCACTTGAAGTAGAATAGTCAAAATCCATCATTAACGTAAGAATTGTGACTCTCACTTACATTGCCCAATGTCCAGCGCCGGTGCCAACATCGAGTACCTTTTGTATCTTGGCCGAGTCGAGAGGGGACAGATGGAGTTTTCCATCCATTGCCAACAAGCATGAGGCATGTCTATAATAGAAACAAGCACTAGTTAGTGGAACGAGCAACTTGACGTCAATAGACTCTGCGTTTGATGAAAACCGTACACTAGGTCCTGAACCTCAACATGCTTCTCATCATTCGGGGTCCATGACTGGGCATTTCCAATCTCCGAATGATAAGTACGACCATGAAGGCTTCGGTAGTGCCGAAGGCTGCTTGCGACAGATGTGGTGCTCGAAAGAAAACTACTCCGAAACGATGAAGTGTCACTTTGTTCATCCTCAGGCTCCTGCGTGGTCTTCTACATCTCGACGCAAGGTCACTTAGTGAGCAGGTGATAACACACGAGTAATTTCAAAGGACTGTCAAACATACCTTCCCCCAATGAGATGCCGGGAGAACACCTGGATTATTATCTGACTTTCCCATTGTTGAGGATGAGATCAATTGAAGGACCTGGTTTGCTTAAGATTCTTGACGTATGTTATAGGAATAATAGTTGATGGACAAAGAAACCTGCAAAGAGACAGCTTTTGTATGATTTTGACGGAGAAGTTTAGCGAAAGCTCGGAAGGCTGGCCGCTTTGACGATCTTGGGTATCTTAAATCCTCAGAGGTAACGTTCTCGCTTTGGTGACAGAACCGAGTGACCTCGGGGGACTTTCCCGATAACCCCTGCATGCATCGGAGGGGTTCCTCATGTGGGGGTGTTTTCTGCAGGACAGCAGCAGCCGAGCTGCTGTGATTGCAGCATCAACCTACATATTGTTACATATTTTTATTCTTCTATGGCATTGTATATGCATATGCTGGTATGCAACAGGTTCTGTTGGTTCTGAACTTGATAAGGGTGCATGTGCTTGGTTGCTGAAGAGCAAATATCTGATGATTCCAACTGCATGTATGCATTAACAGCTGCTTGAACCGTGGGGGAACTTTGGTTACGAGACGCTGAGGCATGTTGGTATGATTGTATACATGCAGATGTCCATGTGAGATCCGTAGACAACAGCCACGTCGCCCTGTCGGCCTTCGCTCTGTTCGCTCTGTAGGCCGGGACACCGTCTGTGATTGAATACCTACACCTTCAGAGCAAAATGAGTACTGGTGATTTATTGAGACGTGTTCGTACCTTTAGTTGAGATTCAACATTCTACAGCAGCACCAGACGCCAGGCTGCAGAATTTTCTCTTGCCAACAACTCTATCGTTGCGGCCATCGACATTCTTGAACCAGACAACTGCTCTCGAGATTGTGACCACGTCCTTAACGATGTTGGAGTCAGCTAACAATTCTGGCATCTTACCAGCTTCTCATTGGGCAAATGTATATTCTCCCCTCTCTTCGATGTCAGTTCAAGCAAGTTAGGAGAATTCTTTGGGCGAGGGGCAAGCCCACAGGCATAGGATACGTAATCAACAGGATTCGGATATGTCAACTGACTCTTTTGCACATATATTCTAACAACGCAATCGCAGCTCGGGATCGAGGCAGTGTAGCAGGACAAGGAAGATGAATGGTCCGATATTTCTTCGGTACGGGGTAGCCTTGCATCAAGCACTACCTCCATCGCAAGCAGTCTCCGCCAATATCGAAGCCTTAATGGCCGAACGTATCACTCTGAGATTGGGCAGGCCGAGTCATGGACCCCAAACGATGCAAAACACGTCGAAGTATTGGGTCTCTTGTATGTGATCGGGTTGCTATCTGCGCATCGTTGTTTCAGAAACTAATCAGGCTCTGTCCAAGACATGTTTCATGTTTATTAGCCTTGGATGGGAAGCTTCATCTCACTCCTCTCGATGATACAAAGCTGAAAAAGGTCCTTGATGCTGGAACTGGTGGAGGGCATTGGGCAATGTAAGTATTGAAACACCTATAGTAGTTATATGTAAGCTAATCAGTTCCCAGAGACTTTGCCGACCTTCATCCAAACACAGAGGTTATTGGCACGGACATTACGCCAATCCAGCCATCTTGAATTCCCCAAACCTAACTTTCGAAATCGATGACGCCAATCAAGACTGGACATTTCCAAGCGATTCCTTTGACTTTATTCATATCCGTTTCCTCCTTGGCTGCATTTCAGACTGGTATGCCTTCTATAAGGAGGCCTTCCGTTGCACCAAGCCCGGTGGCTGGCTTGAACACCAGGAAGTTGATCCGATTTGGCGTAGCGACACACCATTCCCCGAAGATAGCCCTCTAGGTCAGCTTAACAAAGTATACCCCGAGGCTGGAAGGAAGTCCGGACGTTCCTTCACGCTATATGCTGACAACGTGCAACAAAAATGCATGGAAGCCGCCGGATTTGTGGATATCCAAGTTATGGACATTAAGGTTCCGTTCGGGAACTGGCCAGAAAACAAACAACAAAAAGAACTTGGTATCGTAACAAAAGCTGTTACACTGGCAGATTTGACGGCAAGTCTCCCCTTAAAATTTCAGAACCAGGCTTTGAGCACAGATATCCTTGTTATATCACATCAAACGAATAATCGCTAATTTTATTTCAGGGTGGTTCTTATATGCAATGTGTGAGACGCTGGGCTGGAAAAAAGACGAGGCTCTCGTTTTTCTAGCCCATGTCCGGAAGCAGTTAAATCAGCCAGGATTGAATCTTTACTGTATACGTCGTGTTGTCTACGGTCGTAAGCCAGAGACTTGCTGAAAGCCGGTCGAATGTAGCTTGGAGGGAAATGCAGTGTGTTTTGGTCTGGCCATTGAATCAAAACTTGTTATTCTCAACAGCCCGTAGTCAAACTCCGCTGTGGACTCGAATGTAAAACTAATGCTCCGGTTTATGTGCCCACCCATACTGTGTAATCCCTCCTGCATGAGTAGTCCGAAATATACACCGTGTATCGTCTTAAAAGTTAAGCAGATGCCACTGGGTACGACGTCATGCACTGCGTAATTCAGCATGCAATGTTGACCTAGCTAACGAAAAGTTGCATTGCATGCTGCGTGGGGAAGTGATGCGTGCAGAGATATGCGGCAGGGTTCAGAGTTACCCGGATGCCTGGTCGAGGGGCAGTTGAAGTGGATATATAAGGACCTTGAGCATGCCAGCCAAAGATAAATCAGTGTCTGATTGAACGGATCGCTTTCCTTCTAACATCGGATCATTGCAGACACTCAAGCCTTTTAGTGAAGCCACTTCTGGCCAATATCATTTTCCACTCTTAATAATGACACAGAAATCCAATGATCCTGGCATTCTTCCAGATTCCCACTGGACAAATGTAAGCTTTGATCACAAATTCCCTACTGCTCCCCCGTCATATTCTTATTTTCTTACACT
This sequence comes from Thermochaetoides thermophila DSM 1495, assembly GCF_000221225.1. Taxonomy (NCBI): domain Eukaryota; kingdom Fungi; phylum Ascomycota; class Sordariomycetes; order Sordariales; family Chaetomiaceae; genus Thermochaetoides; species Thermochaetoides thermophila. The sequence goes on from NW_006383038.1 coordinate 2,882,323, forward strand.
GTTTATGATCTCAGCTCGACCCTGTGGAAATTGAAGAGGGTCCGGACAGCAAAGAAGATGCAGAGTCGATTCTCACGAGTACTGCTTCAATAACAAGTAGTCTTCTGCGCTTCCGCAGTCTTCATGGCCGGACCTTTCACTCTGAGCTTGGTAATGCACAGGCCTGGGAGCCAAACGATAGAAAGCATATCGAGTCATTAGACCTCCTGTATGTTTTCTCCGCTTGAGCATTGGCCAATTTTTTGCTTTTCCCTAAGGCCTATCCGGATCAACTAACTCAAGTACACTCATGCAGGCATGCCTCCTATCTGCTAGCAATGGACGGAAAACTGCACTTTGCCCCTCTGGAATTTCCAAAGGTTAAAAAAGTTCTCGATCTTGGCACAGGTGCAGGCCATTGGGCAATGCAAGTGAAACCATCATCCGATAAATAAACAGCCTTCTCGTGGCTAACGATTTGCAGTGATTTTGGTGATCTTCACCCTGATGTCGAGGTAATTGGCACAGACATTACACCTATCCAACCAACCTGGGTTCCCCCAAATGTCAGCTTCCAAATCGACGATGCAACCCGCGAGTGGACTTTTTCGGAAAACACATTCGATTTCATTCACATCCGGTTCCTGCTTGGATGCGTCATCGACTGGGATGCTCTTTACCAGCAGGCCTTCCGTTGTCTCAAGCCTGGTGGCTGGATTGAGCACCAGGAAGTTTCTGCACACTGGTATTCTGAGAAGGGAATCGACGAAGATAGTCCGCTTGGTCAATATCCCAAGATCTATCGGGAAGCTGGGAACAGAATGGGTCGTACCTTCATGCTTTATGAAGACGAAATCCAAAAAAAAGGCATGGAAGCCGCTGGGTTTACTGATATTCACGTCCGAGATATTAAGGTTCCATTTGGCGACTGGCCAGAAGATGAACACCAAAGAGAGATCGGCCTTATTACCAAGGCTGGAGCGATGGCAGACCTTGACGGTATGTTCTTTTCCCATATCTTATTCATTAACACCTAGAACTAATCACGATCTCTTGCTCTTAGGATGGATCATTTATGTATTGAACGAGGTTCTCGGCTGGCAGCCTGAGGCGTCGCAAGTTTTCCTAGCCCACGTGCGAAGGCAGCTTAGAGAACCAGGATTAAACCTCTACTGGATGCGCCGTATCGTATATGCTCGCAAGCCTGAAACTTCCTAAGCGCTTTCTGAATGAATTCAACTCAATTGTTCATGGGATTTGGGATAATGCGGAAGCCTCAATGAGTGTGTTTTCTATTTCCAAGGCAAGCGAGCTTACGCTGGTCTCGCAATTATTTAGACAATGTATACGAGACTCGCATTTTGAGGCGATCTTTTAGAAGTCAGTTTGGAATTGTTGCAATCTATATGTTACTATCTCTTTGTTTACATTGACTGATCGATTCCGAGAACTGGTCACTGTTTGGGGTTTTTCTCTTCACGACACTTAATTCTCTTATACCAGAAACACATCTAAAGTCCGCTCAACAGCCCGGTAGCTCAGTAATTTTACCCCTAGGCTTGCTCCTAAGTGCTGTAAATGCCATATATTCTTCCATTTCTCATCCTTCTACCCATGTCCTCTTTGTCCTTTATCCTGCGCTCCTTCCCCCCACCCTCCGACGTTCTTCCTTTTTTTCTTCCTGCAGCTGTTCTGTGGTCCATGTTATTAGCCCTGTTCTGCAACCTCTAACCCAATTTCAACATTTGATTCTAGAATCTGCTCCTTGGTCCATGCCCTGAACAGCTAAGTGGCTTTTGAAACGCGGTCGAAAAAGGGTGTCGATATTGGTCACGAAGCTGGAGAGGACGATCTACATCAAACTGTAGCTGGCTTTTAGGTAGAGAGGTTCATCTATTAAAGCCAAGGTACCAAGAAGCAAGGGAGCTGTCGAAGTCATCCTCCCAAAGGCTAGAACTGCAGCAGCGATGAGGGGTGGGTGAGTGTTTGGAAGTGAGTTTGACTGATGCAATAAGGGATGAACCCTATAATGTTATCTTAAAAACAATTGAACCACGACGCATGATCAGGAGACTCGTCAGAGTATTCGGTACGCGAGCTAGTCAATACCGAGGGACAAAAATGAGAAAGCTCTTAGCTCAGAATATTGGCGTTGCGGCTTGAGGGGCTTAACTGGATGATTGGTCAACGGCAGTCCACAAAACCTGAAGGGAGAAGTGGATCTTAAAAAATATAATGCTTTCCTGACACCAGACCGACCTCTTCCGCTCCCCTGAGCACAACTGATGTTCCAAGGAGGGCTAGGCACAATGAAACGCTAGTCACCGTTTAATCTAGAGGTTGATACACGAGATGTGTATATAGTGCAGTTTAAGCAGCCCATAATCACCTCTTGGCCGCCCGTCGTGGGTACGGCCAAGCACTCTCCAGGGCGACATGGGTCAAAATTATACTACAATTCAATTTAATTCAAGTCGATATATGAAATCACTTGAGCGGACGTCCCACCCCCTTCTCCTACGTTTTCAAAGCCCTACCTCTGTGGAAGTCAACGCTGCTGTCTTACTACCTCTATTATCCATTTTCTTCTAGCTCTCCTTTCTGCCTAAACCGCGATATCTCACGACTGCGAAGCCGATTTCCAGTTCCGCGCAGTCCTCAATTTCGAATAAGCAGTGCCACTGGATGGCTGCAATGCCTGGTGAGAGAAGTAGCAAAGCTTGCGAATAGCAACATCTACCATGACATCAACACGTCCAGAGCAATTCTGAGGTCTCTGCATGTTGACTCTAGCCGGCTGGTTGCTGAAGAGCTCGTTCCCGTTACAACCGTTGCTGTTAGCTGCAGATAGCCAGCAGGTTAGCTGCTTCTGTCTTAGGCATTGTTGACTCGTTCGTGCCGCCTTATCTCTCCGTCAACACCTATCTCTATGTCGCCCCACTCCCTAGGCGGCGTGTGGGGAAACAAGCCCGGAGTTGTACCTGCTGATCGAACAGTAACACGCCACGTCACTTCTCAAGTAACGAGTATTCTCGACAAGACATAGGCAGGTACACGGTATGCGACTTCCTTTCTGTCTACGCAGGAGCGTTGACTGCGACCAAGCTCCGGAAGCTTGGTGATTCGCGTCGCGACTCGTAGCCAGGATGCCGGAGATGTGGTCTGACCCAGTGACCTCTCACTGCGAGCCTCGAGGAATCGTTTCGCTGAGGGCTGCGGCTCCATTAGAAGCTTTTATCAAAGATGACAGAATGAAAACTGTAAATTACAACAGAATTCAACTGGTATTGATATTTTAGAACTCTAAAGACTGCCTAAATGCATCGCAGATCGCAATAAGGAAGCTCGGTTTCACAGTCGACGTTATGGGTCCGTTTTCGGCGCAGGTACTGTACCCGGACCGGAGTTTCTCCAACGTACAGGTCCACTTTCTTCCCGTGACCCGGAGACCGCGAACCCCGCTTTACAGCTTAGACTAGCGCCTTCCGTTTCAATCGGGACCGCATCTTCCGTGCCTGTTTATTTTCACGATTAACACGTGTTTTTGGGTCATTGCATGTGATCGCGGGCAAGGACACACACTGGTGCTCGGCCAGAATACTCATTGCCACTTTCCCCTCCTCGGAAGTTCTAAATTCTCCCAGGTTATTACACATTGCTAAGCAGTCACCATCCAGATCGAAATTCACCGCAGCAGCAACACGCGTTTTAGATTCAATCACCAACATCAGACAGAGTCAGCTATCATGTTTTCCATCACCTCTTTTGAGTGGCCCTCCTGCTCTTATGTCGGTCACACCCACGGCGCGGTCCTGTCGACTCCTCGCTGGCTTTGGAAGGGGATTATGCGACTGAAGCAAGAGAACTATGCATATTTTAATCACAAATACCCATAAGACGGGCGGCAGTGTGCTTTCATTGGTCTACCCACAGATTGGATAAAAGGAAGCGGCCGCACCGCTCCATGGCCTGAATCAAGTCCTTTCGTCTTACCTCCCATTCATCCCAAAGTCACCGGCGAGTTGCGAAATTTTGGCCCACTTGTTTTTAGCGACATGGTCGATCGGATTGAAAACAGGAGCTGGATCTGCAGCTTCAATCTTTTAAAGAATTCGGTCGGATCTTTGGATGGCACGCTGCGATGAAGCAGCCAGACTTTTGGGTCCAACTGTATACTGCTCGTGCTGTCGTGGGTCCGCCGATTCTGACGCCACTGCTGCTGTCGCTGGAGGCTCTTCTTCTGGCCCCTTCACTCTGCTTCTCTCCCCCTCTCCTCCCCCCCAAAATGACTTTTGAATCGAATCACCAATGGGATCTCCAGTCGAGAAGAGTCCAGCTGGCCCGCCCGAGCTGCCCTTCTCCGCCAGCAGTTTTGTTCCGTTCCCGAGGTTGCACCCCCAGGATCGGTGGGAGAACCTGCTGTTATCAGTCGGCCAGCCCCACGCTTTTCGTCCACTTCGTCTCCGGCCCCCGCCACCCGTCGTGGCTTGTGCCTTCTTCCTCAGCCGCTTGCCCGGCCTCGGTCTCCTCACCTCCTCTCGTGCCGCCCACACCTTGCCCCGAAAGGGGCTCACTTTCATCCTCCTCCGCTGCTGCTGAGACGCGGCCGCAGCAGCAAGTGTAGGCACGGCACCGGAACCATCTCCATTGAGCAACAAGGCCCTGACTCGAGGAGAGTAACGGGTCTTAGCTCTCCCACATAGGGTGGGATGCTTGGTGTGTGGCAGTTGGTGCAACCGTCGGCTTGCGTTTTTTAGGGCCCCATTTGGTTAACTTGGTGAGGAGGTCTTGATGTGTTTGGTTTTTCTTGCGCTCTTTTGTTTACGATCTTTCTATTGGAGTGGGATATGGGCACGGATGGCATTGTTTCGGTTCTTCTCTGGTTTTTGGCAGAGTTAGGGGCAGAGTTAGGTATTGTCGATGGACAGGGTTAGAGGTAGGAATATGGTTGATGGAGTGTGTTTATGGTATCACATGGGAGCATGGTCATGATTGTGGGTTAGGTGGCATGGAGAGAGAAAAGAGTTGTTCGTCATCATTTTTCCATGTGTCTTCGGTGTGTGATATTGTACTCGCTTCCAGTTCCTTCCCCGTGTGTATTTCCAGATTGGTCAGACCAGATGTCCTCAATTCTTTGGGTCCATAAGCCCCGATCGGTAGTTGATTCCCCGAATGCCTTTGTAACCCAGAGACTCAGAGTCATCGGCATGCTCACCCAATCATGTGCGTCGAGCCCGATTCCAGCCGGGGGATCGACAGCCTTTGGACTTCACCGTACCCTGATAGTGAGTGCAAAGATCTTAAAAATATATGACTTCATTTGGCTGTACGGTTGATAGTCCCATTACCTCTAGCAACCCGGCGTACGCAATATTGCGGCCCTGAAACGATACTGCGATACTAGGGACCTCTCCGTTAGTTAGACTCCGGCTTGAAACCATAGATAATGCGGCAGACGAGATAACAATGCATCTTGGGACCGTTGAGTTACGGAGAGCTGTCTCAACTCTGCCGTCCAGCCCATTATCGCTTGATGCATACAATCGTCAGCAAGTGTCCTCCCAGATGCAAACCATTAGCATACGGATTCGTACATATTGGCACGATAGAAGCTTGTGGACGAAAGGACTGGAGTCCTGCAGGTCAAGAAGCCTGGGAATGAAGAGAAAGACGAGAACGTGCCGTCAAATCTTTAGGAAGACAACTATATTTCTGATCCACTGTTGGAGATCTTACTCTGCTCCTCAGACCAAACCAGTCCCCTTACGATGGAATGGTTAACTCCAGCCCTCGCTGTCTTTAACGTTGACAAAGCCTCTTTCTTCCCGGGCCATCTCGTTCTTCGGCCGGATTATCTTCGAACGGTTGGCAGCTATCGTAATTATGTTCCATCTTTTGGCCTTCCATGCTGACTAATAGATACGAAAATTAGTTGGTTGTTCTTGTCATCGTCAATTTGGAAGGATAGATTGGGTCATGGGATCCATCGGGATTAGATCAGAGTTAGCCATATCCGTGCCAAGAACTATGGTGGAGGAACGTATGGCAGTAAAGTCTCTGGGACGAGAAAGAGTTAGCGTAGGGGGCTTGGTGATGGAAGGGGGAAAGGTTGGGTGTGAGTTCTTGGGATGACGGGGGATGAACTTGGAGGAAGGGCAGAAGCTTGGGGGACATAGAACATTCATCATCCCGTAATGCACTACATCGGTACTTCGGTGTGCATCCTCTCCTTTCGTATCCAGGACTGGGCATTGCCAGTGTCGGGATGATGGGTGTGGCCATGTAGGCTTCGGAATCGTAACACATTGATTGTGCTAGAGGGCTGTGCTTGACAGGGGAGAGGATACAACGTTTTCGTAGCCCTTTTCGCCTGGTATCTTTTTTTGTGTTCGAGCTCTAGTTGCGGTCGAGCTATTAAAAGAAGTGATAACCCTCGAAGAAGGGGCATTTGTCAAAGATGACAGGTCTGTGTCCAGTGAGAAGCGGGTAGAAGTTTGCTTCTATGGCTGTTGATGACGCCATTGTAAGTGTAGAATATGGCCAGCGCGAGAGTTGTCGGTGCGAAGGGCGAGTAATGACTTATGAATCAACGACGGTCAGTTTGTGTGAGTAAGGTTGAAATTTGACTGGAGCAGCCTTTCTGCTATATCTTTGTTAAGACTGTTCGTCAGTGTGTCGTCGAAGTCAAACAGACCACTGCGCATGAAAAGGCTGCAAACATAGGTAACTCTGACAGCATTTCTGCGTCCAATTGGGCAATTTTTTCCGTAACACAGCGTCCAGGGACCGGCAACGAGTGCTGCAGTGGCTACGTAATGTTGTGACTTGGTTGTTGTTGCAGTTTGAGGGTCGGTAGACCGCAATATCATGGGTTCTGTTGGTCGAAAAGCTTGCTGCTGTTCTAAATGAGAGGCTGGAACCCGGCGATGATCTCATGATATCGGTTACAACTGGCCGATCATGATAACGATGCAAACAAGACTTAGAAGTGCTCAAGCAGGGATGGGTCCATGTTTGTAAGTGTGCTTCGAGGTCTCGACTATGCCAACGATGCTGATCACTCTCAACAACTCAATGGGCAGTTTGATCTTCAGTTTTCTTGTGAAAGTCACGAGAATTATAGCTTGAATCCTTCTTCCATGACTTTCGCGATCTTCTAGTTCTATTGACCCATTTTCAACAAAGTACATCGATATCCTGCTTCTCTGTGTTGCTGCGCTACACGACCAAACACATAAAGGCTGTGTTCGATAGGATCTGCTGAGTCCTGGCTTTATCAGAGTTCTCCCAACAATACTGCATCTCGCTAGGATGGAGCTAAGTTATATTATATTGTTAGTCAACTCAAGACTCTTGAGATAACTAACTAAGCTCGCTTTAGGGATACAAAGTGGGACCATGGAAACCGTTTTGGGTGGAACGATAGTAATGCGCTATGTGAGCTAGCCATCTGCTGGCCGCGTCTCACCCAGTAACGGCCCGTCTCCACATCAACCGGTGGACAATCGGAGAGTCGAGGTGTGCGATCATGCCCCACAACTCCGAGGTGGGGCCGAGCCGTGGGTCCTTTTTGGGTCGGAGCGGCTGGATCCGCAAATTCGGGGCGGCACCCGGTATACTTGCAGGAGATAAATGGCATGGGGGCCAAAACACTCCTTTATGGCCGCCACACTCTCGTGTTGGATGTGTTGGTGTTTGGATGGGAGCGACAGGTGCTTGCGGAGAACAGCTCTAAGTGTTTGTCATGATATGCAGGCGTGCGGCAAAGCGGGGTGTTTTCGGGATACGGAACTCCACTTTTTGGAGCTGGGTAGGGGGAGGAATAGAACTTGTCGCTCATGGACCCTGAACCTTGTCAGGGGAATGTACCGGGTAGGTTACACAGAGATGCACGGTTGAACGGGCTCTTAGCGTTCAGGGCTGGGTATAATGGCCATCATTGCTGATGAAGTGAGTCTAACTAAGTACACACTGAGATTCAAGATCTTAACAAAGATGTGCAAAGAACAGAGAGCAATCTAGATGCGAAGAAGACAGGAAGAAACAACACACCAAAGTCCTACGAAGTCTATCTCATCGTCTCGGATCCGATCAACCATGGCATGTTAAGAAGTTGTTGGAGGAATAGACGAACAATCAGCGCCTCAAGCGCTAAGAAGAGAAGATCAAAACCTCAGCTATTGTTGAAGTGCACCCTGATATCGCGTCGCTCTGTTGGATATCACGGTTAATAAAGATCATGTCCAACTTATTGAGTCCGGGGTTTTTACTCACCTCTCCCTGACTGCCTCCGATCATCTACCCCCTAAGACCTCCCCCGGTTTGTATGTCCCAGGGGGACAACACCATCCTCAATGCTCACAAGTTGGTATATTTCTTGAGCAACTCCTCACAGTCAGGGCAAAGCCCATAGCTGATGCCAGGAGTGACACGATGCTGGTTGCTCTTGGTAGGCTGGCAGGGACCATAGGTGTGACGCGTGTATTCCTCACACGAGTAGGGCACCTTGACGATGACGGAGTGCTTGCACTGCTCGTAGTAGATGTTGTTCCACCAGCACATCGTGAGGGAGTTGACGGATGCAGTTGAGTAGTGATGATCGAGCGAGACTCGAAGGTGCTTGTTGGTTAGTCAAGGATGAGTGCCCAAATATCGGACCGGACGCTGGTGACCGTGTGTAGGATGTCTTCCTTAGTGCCGAACCTGCTAAGAGCGTTCTTATAGCTGGCTATTCTCTGTTTTCTCCGATATCTCTGAGCTGCTGACGTCGTTGGTGAGGAACCGAGTCCTTATGGGAAGACCAGACGGTCCTTTTATGTCCCTTCACCGCAATTGCGATGGGAGGTAGCTTGGAATACCTATTGTGAATCAGGAGAATAGTGTGATGGGCTGAGACATCGACATGGCGGAGGGCATGTGCCCCATACAGCGTGACTGGTGACAGATCGGACTCCACATCACTGAGGGCGACATACAGATCTTTTAGACATATAGCCAACAACATATGCATGTTGGACGTGGCTTAAGGAGAGATCTATCGAAGCATCTCGGTGCGGCAGTGCCCCGTCCCAGCGTGAACAGACTGGTTAAAAGCAGGGCCTTCCCATATGGGAGACTACTCACACGGCCGCCATGGCTGCTGCAAGGCAAATAGGTAGTAAAGCCGTATCATGGGGGTTAGGAATGCCACTTCGCTATGGGAAGGGGGTTGCATCTTCCTGCACCAACAACATAGTTAAAAGATGGCGTAGAAGTGGCCATGTGGATTTAATGCTAGCAAATATGTCCATGGCTGCCACAGATCGAGACTTCTTGGAGTAGAGGGTGCCTTAAACGTGCAGGTAGCGAGGGGGCGGTGCGACGTTGCGACCAGATTAAAAAATGCAAAGACGGCAGCCGGGCAGGCAAGCCAAAGATCGAGACATGACAAGACGCTGTTGCGAGGCTCAATACATTCTCTAGCTCCAGCTCGGTAACGTTTGTTGGGAATCAGTTGAACCCTGGATGTGAATGCCGGTAACCTCTGCTTCGGGCTAGCCTGGAGGCACGGGGCTGCAGATAGGGTCGCATGCGGCAGACAAGGTCGGTGTGGGTCAGTTGGGTCGCCGAGATGGTCGCGGAGGGCGAAGTTGCGATGGAGATTGGAGTCCGGCATTCACGTAGGCGCATTTTAGAGCCCGATAGACGCAATAGGCGCCCAGCCCTCATCTTCCGATACAGAACCGTTGTAATGATTGGTGGAATACCGCGTTAATGACTTCGAGTATGAACTCGTGCTCGTCTCCATGATGGAGCTGATGGCGCAGCCGCGATCATCCCAAGGTTACACAGGATTTCAGGTCCTGGAAAACAGAGAGTGCTAGGACATAACGCGAAACTACATGTTCGACAACATGGCATGATTCTTCAAGAAACGCCACATATGCAACCATCGAGCCTCCGAACATGGGGACTCAGCCCAGTTGCCCCAAGCTTGACCGGCTCAGAGTTCGGCAATTAATGTCATGACGATCTTGAAGACTACGGCGCTTGGCACAGTCTGTAAATGTTTATATTTTCCGCTTTCTACTTTGATGTGATTAGTTTGTAACAAGAACTGAAGACGTAAAGAACGATGACATCTCTTCAGGGAACCGTTTCGCAAGTTTGGGGCTTGAGAGTCGTGAGTCTTCCACTGGATTTCTTTTTATGGTTCTGGGATTCTGTTGAACCAGTGTGGACTGGGTTTTTGGCCGCAGTGCACCCTCAGGGGTGGGATCGGTCGAAAAATAGAATTCAATTCAATTCAATTCAATACTCCAGCATACCAGTCTATATGTTCAACTAAACGTCTCAACTGTAGATCTCTTTCTGGTTGCCCGAAGCTTTTTTTCCTGATCCGAGTCCTTGTAGAAACTCGATGATTTGCCGAGCAATAAGCTGAGTTTCTCTTCATTGTACATGCAATGGCTGACTTGGCCATGCGATCTCTAAGCCATCAGCTTAAAAGCTGTCGCGTTGTTGGCCGCAGATGTCGATAGTAAACCCTTGGAAGCTTCCATGTCGGCGGTGGCTGTGTTTTCTCAGTAGTATCCTTGTAACAAGTGATAATGAAGATCTTCGAGTCCTCAAATTGACTTATACTTCTATTCGAAAGACGTAGTCCAAACGATCCCATTTGCCTCAATTGAGATATATGTGAGGGCCAAGCACATCACCATCACAAGCTCAATGCAGTGGGAAGGTTGATGGATCAATGCGACGGGAAAAATGCAAAATCCAAAAATGCGCGTACTGGGGGAATGATCGAAACGGCTGGTTCATCTAGATTGGTCACTTAAGCGCCGACCGCACATTCGCGGTGGTCGCATGCAGAGGATGTGTGGATGCAGCTAACAGTTGCCCCCAGTCGCGGTGGCTCCTCTTGGCGCCAGCCTCGTCCTAAGTCAGGCACCTAGTACGAGGATCGTGTGACTGTGCTAGGGTTATGGATGCAAGATCAGTTTGTTTGCTTTAACACCTTTCTAGAAGCCCAAGATCCAGAAATGATGATCATGGCCGCTTTAACCGGGCTATCGTTTTTGTTTCTTGTTGATAAGACGACGTTGCAGACAAGATTAGAAGATAAAAAAATGCATTATTCCCTTTGGACAAGCCCATGGGTAATATGTCTAATCCGCAGGCTTTTAACGTCGTGTAACCAGTGTCACTCGATGTAAGCGAGTAGAAGCTGACAAGCACGATCCTACCGGCATACCCGGTTAGATTCGCAACCGGTCAATATAGAGCCCAGATTGCCCTTATATTCTCAGGAAGCGAGCTGACAAGTCAATAACCTAGAAGACAGTTATGGACTGGTGAGGAACCCAGTCTTGTGTGTATATGAGTTGGCAGGCAGGAAAGTAGAGATGATGTCCCAGTCATTCTCGATTTCTCCAACCTCTTTTAACCAGGGGTTTTGTCAATTGTGCACATACTATCCTGGTGATGATCGATCTGACCGAAGATGGATACCTCAATGATTTACCGCACATTACTCTCCAGCCTCATGATCACTTTCTTTCTGCCTGTGGCGTCTGCTCAGCGGGATCACTTCCCAGGTGCCCCAGCCTGTGCATGGGAGGGCACCCGGCAGGCAACTGACGCATTTATCGAGGCCCTCCTGGCACCAAGCGAGACAATCGACTTTCTATCAACCTTCCCTCTCTTCACAGCATCTCCCAACTTCAAGTATATAGAAAACGGCAAGCATATCGCTTTCCTGGGTGAGGAAAGCCTGATCCATGCGTGGCCAAACGAGGTCGCAGATACACTGCAGGATGCCTACGTGCACAGTATTGTCGATGAACAAGACAGATGTACCGGCTTTGTGAAGATCATTGTTCCCCTAGGGCGAGGAAAGACAGGCGGCGAGGGTGAGGACATGGAGTCTGTACAAGCGACAAATGCGACAGCAAGAAGTTACCTAGCTGTCGGTGCATATCTGGAATATAGCTACGATGAAACTCGCCCTGGACTGGAGGCCGTCTTGGCCGAGGAGATCAACTTGGTTTACGCCAGGCTGCAGCCTGCTTCTTCTACAAAACTCCCTGATAATGCTGACGCAGAAAACCTCTTGCAGATCATGAAGAAAGAGCCTTGGGGTGTCGTCGGGACGCCCGAGCAAGACAACGTTCAGCACTTGCAGGCAGTGGCAGAACGGTATCTAAATATTGTTGGCGGGGAAGAGAACTTCCAGGATAGTACCGATGTACAAGCTGTAAGTGAGGATGACTCAGGGGAAGAACTCTGGGGCAAGCCATGCTCAAGGCTAGAAGGTACGGTGCTCACTGTTCCGGGGGAGACCGAGAGATGTGGTAAGGGGCTGCAGCTGCCCCCAGCAGGGGAAGGCAAGGGCATCACGGACAGAAAATGGACTGTGGATGAGGCACTCGGTGCTGTTGGGGTGGTAGCGAAGGATGAAAACAAGGGAGGAATATCAACAGTGATAGAGCTGAGGGTTGAGGGAGGAAAGTTGCGGTATGTCCATCAGTTTTGGGCGAGTGAGCGATGATAACGGAGAAGCAACTCCAGAACACAGTCGGAAACGGGATGTTGTACAGCAATTTCTGAGCTCAATTATGTGGTTCTGATCATGGAAAGAGGTTTTTGTGTGAAGATGTGGGAAGCGTTTCAGCGATGACTGTGATGCCGCTGAGCGATGTGTGTGCATGTCTCGATGATGGTGATGCCACGTGTGGCTGCTGTCATAGGGTTCATCTGAGATTGATCTCTACGAACTTGCAATACCGAGGCTTCAATAAGGCTGATCGGAACCAAGTTTGATACTTTTTGTAATTCTCTACAGGAAACTGGCGGAGTCCCCCAAGTTGGCAACCAGGCCGCATAACAGGCCGCATCGGTCGAAACCCAGCTGGCCAGGCGTTCCTCAACGACAAGGCATTTTCCAAGTCACTTTCCGTGATATGTCACATGTTCTTGAGCCCCTTGTCTCTTTATGAGTCATTACTGTCTTGATTTTAAACTACGAATGCTATCTAGGTGACATGGATCTGACCGTGACTCGGGGTGGTATCTGGTGAGAAACTTCAGAAGCTGTGTCTTGCGACGGGTTTCTTAATTGGTTGTGGAGTATGATATGCCGTAAATGATGCATTTAAAGCCAAAATCAGAAGAGATTAGAAATTAGATGATGGGGAGTTTCCTGAGGATATGCAACTTGCGGTTTTCAGACCGGCCGCACCCATATCATCAACTCGCTCTTTTGTTTCATTACTTCCCGGAATAACTCCAAGTTGGCCTGTTCAAGGGCCGGATAGACCGTTGGGCGGGGTAGTTCACCTGTTTCTTCACTTATGCCGCCGTGCTCGACCGCAAACGCATGCATATCCTGCCGGAATTGACAGATGTTGGCCGTTTCCACGCCAGAAATTTGAGAGTAGGGCGCTAAATTGTGATAAATAGCGCCGAGTCCAGCAGCCCACATGCGTCTAATATGCTCTTGGCCGGAGGAGCGATGGAAATGAGGGTTGAGAGTGCGGATCTGTAGGATTTTCACAGGCTTCTTCAGCGGCTGGGCGTGAGGAAGCACCGCCGACCTGGTTATTCCATTGAGACTGAGCCGCTTGACACTGTTAGACGACTCCTTTATCCCTTGTCTCAGCATGAAACAAGCGCGCTCAAGCAAATCCACATAGTGGAATGGCTCGATGGCATAGCCGGCGGCAAATCTCAACTTCAAGGCCAACTCCATGGTCATGGCATGTTCCCCCGCATTTCCTGTCGACACGAACGGCTTGAGGTCGTCTCCATGAGATGCATCATTTGTCAGTGATACAGCTGATGATAATCGTCTGCTTTGTTCGCTGAAGTACTGCTCTGCTCCTGGGTTGAACAACTTGTTCAACCATCGATTGACAACTCTTGAACACCTTCCTTCCGAGACGAACTCGAACTCGCCGTTGCGAAATTTTGGCTTTGACGCCCAGCGCAAGCGGACCATGGAATGCTCAACTTCAGGGTCCGCTGACATAGCAAAGCCGGCGGCATAGGCTCGGCAGTATTCACTCACAGATCCCGGATTAAAGTTGTCAGCATCGACGAAGCCGACGTAGCGGTGTTTTGGGAAGAAGCTGGCCGCAACAGCAATAGCCAGAAGCATACCCTCCCCTTTGCCATCGCGAATGGTGCCGTCTACCGGATCCAACAGCTCCTTCATACCAGAAGCTGCGAAAGCAGTTGCTGCTGCAGCGTCTTTTTGATGGATTGAGACCATTAGTCGCCTTGTTCTGCTGAAACTTTTCTTCAGCATGTCCACCTGCAACAAATACTCGTTCCGCGGAGAGTTGCTGACCAGAATAACCGCACAGGAAGCCGGGATGGCTTCAATGACGTTTCGAATAATATCAAGATTCTCGTTCATGCAGGGGACAACAATGACCATGTTTGATAGAACCTTATCCAGGCTCTGGTGAGAGAATGTAACCGTCTCACTGTCCTTATACCCATTGCTATCCCGAGTATCCCCATTTCCGTCGACGGTTAATGAACGTTGGCCGAATGAGTCTAGCTCAACAACGCGAATCTCGTCAAAAATTCGCAGTTGACCATAGCTGCGACTCCGGACGGGACGTGTTAACCGCATGGTTCCCTGCTGCAGACTGTCCTCCTTGAACGCTCGACTTTCCCCAAGTGGCTGTCTGAGCCGTCCCAATAGTGCGGATGTAATTCCTGAATCCGATATTTGTGTAACAGCCGGGGCGATCGTTGGCCATTTTGGCGGATCGAAGCCAGATGCCAGTACTTGGCTCTGGTTTTTAATGACGATAGCTGCCATTGTGTCTCTTGTGTAAGTCGACTGGAGGCAATGAGGCCAAAGACCATGAGTAGCTTGTGTAAGTATAAACTCGGTTGAATGTGCAATGAGAACAATGGCAATGTATATGGCTTTCGGGATAGACTTTCAGTTCGTTTTCAAGGTCACCCCTAGAACAAGGAGGGTCGAACGCGGCATGGAAACAGTTGGTGCCTGCATCCTCGTGGCACGAAGGGCCCCTCGGCACCGCAGGTAGTACAGAGGGAATCTTGGCCTGGTTGGTTTGCTGTGTCGCACAAATCCCACACAAGGTTTGCTCCAATGAGATTAACGTGGCTGAAGCATCATTCCCCCACGTAGTGTGTGTATATGACCCGTGGCTGTGGTACGCTAGCAAGGGATCACAAGCCCTAAAATTGCGAATCCCTTAGAACACAGGCGATTAGGGCCGTTGATTGGCATTTTTCTACAGGTCTGACCTTGAATTCGGTCATACCCTCATGACCTGCGCGCTGGGGGACCGGACGCCTTCGGGCTTGAGGAGTGAGGCTGGGATATATCTTCGGAAATTGAAGGAGAGTGCTATGTTATCAGCCAAGATCCGCTCCTATACTAGCCATGGCAGCGTTGTTCTCTCTCTAGTCTTAGTCTCAGGGGCAGTTGCAGCGCTCAGATAGGCTGGCGAATAGGCGCTCTGCGGTTACGAGCTAGCTCTGTGCTTGTTATGGTCCGCCAAGCACTAGCGCGGCATGACGTGCTTACTCGCTTAGCCTAGTGTCCTAGACCCGCTAACGCGGTTTGTCCTTGCTAAAGCGTGACTCGACCAACAAAAACATCAACCTGGAGCTCGAGATATTATCTACACTTCGCGTCTCGCAGAGGTCAACATATATCTTGTAAGATGTTAATCTTTTTTATTTGCGTTCCACGATGACGTCGAGAAGATATCTCCCCCATCACTTTAGCCCCTTCATGTGAAACATAGTGTTTCGGGTAAGCACCCTCGTGCACATATTTAATGAGTGGTTGCTTCGTGTAGAGATAATGGCTTTCCGCTCATAGCTAGCTCCACTCGGACATAGGAGCCATTGGATGCGTCCTAATCTTGGGTCAACCCAGATGCATACGAGTGAATCGACATGCTCGACGCATTGGCCTTTACTCTGCAGTAGGCCGGAAGTTGCTATGCCGATTGAGGAAGGACGACTTACTCTAGATGGGTAGCAGGTCGTGAGACCATTAGAGCTAAGATTGCTGTATTTCCCCTACGATCTAGGACTGGACATATACAGAAGTATAGCTTGTCTAGATTTCACAGCTGAGGTCGCGATAAGTTTAACAATTTCAACCTTTTAGGGACAGTAACCTCTTTCGATTCAGTTCGATGTCGGTTCGAAGAAGAGGACTCTATCGGAATTCACTCCTTGAAGATTGGTCTATTATCCCTAAACCTCTGGAGTCACACCTACTTGAACTCTATATCCCGGCCAGAAACTTGCGTCACCAGCTTATCTTGTCCTCAATTCCCCTCAGACTGAGACAACAGACCGGCTCCTGTTGTGCAACACCTGGCTGAATGTGTGATACACTCATTGGTCCAACTTTGACGCACTTCAACCACGACCGCCCGCTCACTGAGGTGGGAGTTGATGGCTATGCAGGGCAACAATATATATGCAGAGAGCTACTGCAACGTGAGAGAGACATTTCTTCTCATAAATTTGCCATTGGGTACTATCAAAGATGCCCTGCAAGTAAGTGTCAGAGAAACAACGCATGTCGACTTGGCATCAACAACTTGCGAGAATGCTGAGTGCGAGTCATGCAAAGGCATCAAGGCGAATGCTGTCTGGACACTTACAATGCTCCTAGCGCCATCGATGCTTATCTGTTATTAGTGCGTAAAAATGACTTGGACGTATTCTCGCCATCGTTAGACCCTACCTTGGGGGTTCGTACGAGGGTGAAAACAAAGGTTGCAGCAACAGACTAGGCTCGAGAAGGCGGAGTGTATCTCAAGATTTTCTTACGTTGGCAAACACGATGAAGTTAAGGACTATAAAAATATTATCAGGGAGAGACCGATGCAACATCTCTCAATGCAATGTTCCCTAAAGGAGTTCCGAAAAAAAGTATTCCATGATGCAGGTGAAGGTTACGTTGACTTCATCAGATCAGGAAGCTTTATCGATAAGAGTTGCGATAACAGCCGTTTCGGCACCCGGCGCTGGCCCCCGTCTCGCTCTCTGCCAAGCCGGACACGGGTCAATAACTACAGCCAATAATAGGTGTGAAAAAAAGCCACAGTGGGTCAGCGGAAGAATGTTCGACGAAGCCTCCGTCGAGGCCCCGCTTTCGACCATGCGAACCGGGGCGATCTTAGTTGCTGGAGCGCATAGTCGACGCCACGGCTGTTAGCGCTATCGTTCTCGCATTTGGTCGTCCGAGAGGCGTACTGAGAGCTTGAAGAGATGGTGTCCATCAAAACGGCAAGACGAAGATAAAAGGGGCCCGAACCCTGGGGGGAGAGGTAAGGGTCTTTGAGGAAACACTTTAGACGCAACCTCTCAAACGCAGAGTACAATGTCAGACGCGAGCAAAAAAGTAATCCTTTTCCTTGGGGCTACAGGTGGCTGCGGTCTCTCAGCGCTCCGGCGGTCTCTAGCTGCTGGCCACACCTGCATCGCACTTTGTCGGACTCCGAGGAAACTTCTCCTCCTCTTGGGATACTCTGAGCCCTCCTCAACCTCACCAGCACCGCCCAACCCTCCACCACCCAACCTTCACATCCTCCAAGGCAATGCCCATTCTGGTTCCTCACTCCTACATGCCCTGACCGTCTCTGGATCCTTCTCAGCTCATCTGGTTGACATCGTCGTAACCTCTCTCGGAGCACGACCCACACTCAAAGGCATGGACGATCCCCACGTCTGCGAGCGCGGCGTGCAAGCTTTGCTGGATGCCCTACAGCGGCTACGAAAGGACCACGGACTTGAGGAGACTTCTCAGGGGGTGCCACATATCGTGGCTGTCTCATCCACAGGGTTATCCGAGCGCACAAGAGATCTACCGTGGTTAATGATACCCATGTACCGGCTGCTTCTGGGCACGGCACATGCGGACAAGAGGAAGATGGAAAAGATGTTGATAGAGAGCGGGGAGAAGTTCACGGTTGTGAGGGGGAGCTTGTATGCGGGGAGTGGTGAGGGAAAGATCAGGGTTGGTGTTGAGGATTTAGTGAAAGGGGTCGTTGAGAGCACCGCGATTGGGTATACTATTAGCAGGGAAGATGTGGGCAGGTGGGTATTTGAAGAGATTGTTGAGGGCGAGGCCGGGAAGTGGGTTGGGAAGGCGGCTACTATTACTTACTAAGGGATCTGGACTTGTGTTGTTGAAGGGATAATGTTGGCCAGAGACTCAGGACTTCGGTAGACGGTTAGAACTGGTTGCGTGGTTGCTATGGATTGCATACTGATTAATGGATTTATTGCTCATCAGACTTGCAGGAAATTCCGGACCGACGAGAAACATCGACGAGTTGACTCAATTGTCTGAGTTGTTGCGGCGAATGTTTTATTGTCCGCGTTTCCACAAATCGATTCTTATTTTCAGCCCTATTCCTAGCAAGCGCAAAGGCAACCTGTCGCCTTATACCAAGTCACTTCGTGTTTCTCGTGTGTTGACGAAAAGTTCAGGAGCCGAAATCCTCTCCACCATCATACTGTTCAGCTCTTTAGAGCATTCATGCCGGAACGTGATAAGTTTGGCAAAGACACAGCTCTACGGATTTCTCTGGCAGAAGTTTGCTTGAGGCCTAACACAGCTGAGGACTTCAGAGTTCAATGAATGAATTGAAAGTGAATTGAGGGTCATACGTTGCTGTTGGGTCTTCATGAGACTGCCTTGGCATGCCTGAAAGACCAACCCCCGCTAACCAATGTGTCTGCCTCATTTCCGGCATGCATGCGGCAGGTCCCGAGTTGGCCACCTGCTCACTTGGAACGGAGGGCTGTGCAGACATGTACACACACCCGATCGTTCACTGAATTGACCAGTGAGAAGATAGGCTGACATGAGACAGCGGCCAACTACATTACAAACGGGCCATGACCAAACAGAAGCAGACAAGCTCAAATTTTCTGTAAGTAAATGTTTACATCGAACTAGGCTTCAAAGTGAAGATTCTATAAGGTTGAAGACATCCATGTCCATCCAAAAGAGCCTAAAACTTTGAGGCATCAAAAACCCTTTTTAGTCACTAGCGAGTCACACCTAAGAAGGGCGCATAGAATTTTTCAGCGTCTCATTTGCAATCGTCAAAGTCCCGTTGACATGGTGCGTCCCAGAGCTTGGACATGCTCATATGCTTACAACAACAGGTTATGTCCTTAGCCGACTTGCCGAAGAAATCATGACCCCAAAGTTATCGAGCGGTGGCGGGCAACCAACGGGTCCAACCTGTTGGTTTCTGTTCCACGGGCGCTGTATGCACTACCATTCACCTATCTGGTATGCCCATCGCAACTGTGATGATCCTCATCGCCATCATTGCTATAATCTTGTCGTCACGCTTAATCAATCACAATTTAGCATTGTTATTTGACGTCTGCGAGAGGTGTGCCTCCAACAGATGGCTTGGAACCTATAAACCAGGTCTTGTGAGCTGTTAGGATCTGCTTATAAATTGCCATCCCGCATATTGCTCAAAAGGCACCAGAACCTTTCTGACAGATTAAAACCTAACCATGATTTCAGCACTACAACTTATCGCATCATCATTTTCTCCTTACGATTTCAACTCTTTCCCCAGTATAATTACTCTGCTGGCTGCTTATTGCAGTAGAGGAATGCCTAGTCCACAATCAAAAATTGGTATCGTAATATTGAAGCTTACTGACAGTGTTTTGCTGTTTCAGATTCTCTCAACCCTCTTTTTGAAAGCACCCTACAAGCTCACCCTACATCCCCTAGCAAGATACCCTGATCTTTGTCGTCCCAAGCGTCATGTATCACTCAAATCCTGTGCTTTTCTGTGGGGATGGACCCTGTAAGGTGCTTTCCCTTCATAAACGATATGGCCATGTTGTTCGAGTAGGCCCAGATCATCTTTCATACACCGACCTCAGACATTCAAATGCTGGGAAAGATCCACCATACGAAACGGTACGCATGGACAACCTCGGATATTATTGGCAACTTGGTTCTTGTGGGATGATTGGTGATTTAGAGAATTATGGAGACCATCCATTTGTGAAACTGGACAGTGGTGTCGGTAAGAACTTGAGGGCGCCTTGGTCTTGGTTTTCTCGAAATCATCGCAAAAATTTTTGACAAGGAACTACCAGTCTAGGCTTATATTCGGTTGATATAGGATGATATAGGATGATATCTCACCCAATTCTGGTGCGACTTGGTCAGTTCTTGATCTCTTTCTGCCTAAGTAAGGCTAAGAAAGCGAACAGTTAGGTACAACTCGGGGAAGGCGTCTAGTTTTGAAATATCCAATTTTGACCCATACGGTCTTCAGGACCGGCACCGAAAAGGTTGAGAGTTGAAGGTTATTCAAAAAACAGAGACTTCAAGCTAAGTCTTGTGGCTTCCAGCCCTTCAAAGAATGTCTGCTACAATTCATTTTTACTGTCCAGTTATATCTTTTTAAAGCTGCCACAGTAGCTCAGAACTCTGTGGCTGTATGTTGTATTCTTGGCAATGCCCCTGGCTTTGACCCCTGGCACCTGGCCTACATGCATGTATAGAGACGAGGCATTTCACTCTTTTCCTTGTTGTTGAGCTTGATATACCTCTTCTCTCTTGACATTTTCTGGCCCAATAAAACCCAGTGCCTTCTCCCAGCCTCGCTCAGGTCGCATAATGTCCCACCTCCGGATATAGCGTCATCCTGGAGGGCCAATAAATTGAAATCCAACCTCTGGGACGGCCCTTCGGCTAAACCTTTCCTCAGCCTGTTTGACAGGAGGTGCCTCGCTAGGTGGCTTGCCGAGGTATCAGGACACAGTGACCTCCTCAAGTATCACGTCCGGTTCAACCACCCGCCGAGTGCGATCAAAACTTGCTCTTGCGGCGAGACGGTATCCAGAGGCCACTTCCTCTAGTGCCCACTCTCCTCCCTTGACAGCCCCCTTGCTGGACGCCTAAACCCCAGAGCGTTTTGGCACTCATATCAACTATTCGAGAATAGAAAATCACAACTCGAACTCTACGGCTCAGCCAGGGACCATAAAACAGGACACGCCATCTCTACTCAACGCCCTCCCCACTCTCCCTCACGCATGACCTTACAATCTCGATCGATGCGCACCCCTAACAACGAAGAATCAGAATCGTAAGGGTTTAGTTTGGACATCCACATACTTCACATCGTTGAGCGATCTCGAGGAGATGTTCCATGCTGTTGCTGCACTATATAGTATAGGGTCTTTATTGTTGATGCGCTGCACAAAGTTAAATGAGCGACAATGTTCGTTCAAAGTCCATTGAAACACTCCTCTGTCTTCAACCCAGAGAAACTAATATCAACCTCCTGACCACATCCCGCCCTGTACCTGATATTGCGGCAGCTTTTGATGGGCACTCCCGGCTCGAGATCATAGCCCAAAGGGATGACATCGAGGGATATTTGCGAAATCGGATGTCTAATTTGCGCGCTGTCCCAAAGTACTCAGACCTTCAACGCAAGATCATCAGTTGCATTGCCAATGTCGCAGATGACATGTAAGTTGTCATTGTCCCATCAACTATGGTTTATTGATCCAATTGAGCTTATGCTTACACAGTTAGGTTTCTACTCGCTCATCACTTCTTCGAGTCATTTAAAGATAAGGTTAGCGCAAAATTTATCCGATAACACTATACGAGCTTCCAAGCGATTCTATGAAAGAGCCAAAGCTTACCCTATTACACCGGGCATATAATAACGCAATGGAGCTGATCAATAAGTAACCGACTGGATACAAGGAGCTTGCCAACCATGTGCTATTTTGGATCATCTGCGCCAAACGTCCCCTCAAAACGATAGATGTTCAGTATGCATGGGCTGTCAAGGATAGTGAGGACATGTTTGATGAAACCGCGATTCCTGATGCCGAAGATATGCTTTCGGCATGTTGTGGGCTCGTTGTCATCGACAAAGAAAGCGAAGTCATTCGACTTGCTCAGTACACAGTTCAGAGTACTTCCAGAATGCTTTGACTCGGTGGTTCCGAAACGCCCACCTCGGTATCGCAAATACATGCGTGTCATACCTTTTGTTCAAAGACTTTTTTTGGCCCTGTCAGAACGTATGAGCAGGCGCATGAACGACTTGAAAAAACCCTCTCTTCGCCAATGCTGTTGACTGCTGGGGATATTATGCATCTGCATGTTGTGTCTGCACTTCTCAGCTGATTGAATTGCTGACAAAATCGGAATGGGTTAGTATGATGTTACAAGCTTTGTATCAAATTTTGCGAAATCAGAAAGTTGTCTTAGTTTTATTCAGAGAATTTCAGACCATCTCAGAATGCATTCAAGATAGTTTGTGTCTACGGGTTCAATAATATCGCAAAGGAACTTCTTGTGCATGCCCAGGATATTGATCTAGACCGACAAGACAACTTTGCCGGACGCCGCTGAGTTGGGCTGCAAAGTTTGGCCATACGAAGGTTGTTAAAGCTCTGCTATCTGATGGCCGAGTTCCTCCAATAGGCCTGGACATCGCTCAGCACTTTTTCGACTCCTCCAAAAGAAAAAACATCCACACCAAAGACCTTGCGAGGTTTGTCTGCAGGCTGCTTGCAGCTGGACAGTTTGGTGAAGCTTTACGCTTTTGTGCGCAGAATGATCTCTCCACACTGCTCTGGCAGGGTCTCCCCGAAGGACATGGAGCACTTCTGAATAGAAAGACTCCCCCTGATCTCTTTCAGAGAGGGGTAAATTTTGTGTCATATGACTGTCAAAGACTGGGTAAGAAGGTTCGAACGTTCTTGAACTGCGTGATGTATTCGTGTAATGAGTCTGATTTCTGCAGCTGTTGTTTAAGGGATGGAAATACATTAATGAAGCATGGAATAGTGCCTGGGAAAGTGCTGAGGCAAGTGAGAGCGATAAGACAGCAGAGTCAAGCAACAGAGAGGCCTGGACTGTGTGCGGCCGACGAGTGATGGGTACATATTACAAGAAAGGGCGGTGATACTCGATTTGTACATTTGCTATTAAACGATATTAGGTATGGAGCTTGTTTTCTGTATTCTACGACACTAGAGGACCTGGTTATTGAAGTGAATATATCTGCCTTACGAGTTGCTCTGTGAATAGGCACCACAATGTTCGTCTGCATCCATCGGAGTTATTGTCCCTAAAGCCGGTGGCAATAACTATGGCCCGATTGTCGATTTAGTTTTGACTGGCTGACTATCTCCGGTTGGCTACTATGCTAATGGATTGTTCGCCTACCTAAATTATAGATACTTTCCCATTTCTCAGATAGCAAGGACGATCGAGGGATTGGAGGTGGTATCCCTATAAGGGATCCGCTCTCTGACGTTGGGAATCGTATCTATTTATTTATCCTATTCTTCGACCGGGTCTACCCTTGAGGGTGCTAGGTCGTGCCCACGACGACGGCGAGCAATAGCTACTGAACTAACCTACATACAAGTAACGCCGGAGGAAAAGCCTGCACTTGAGGCAAAACCGGTGTAAGCCAAGGGGGGTTGTGTATCCTGGGTTGAATGGGAGGTTCACACTTGTACGAACCCAGGGATGTGGATTTACAGCTCCGACTCCAAATCCGAGGAATCGGCGTCGGGGTCAATACCCCTGTGGGACTGTGATCGCGTACGGAGGGGGAAGTGGAGGGGTCTCAATGTTGGGATAAGGCGCCCCGTGGCGGCATCCCAGGCCTGGCCCCAGAGCCCGATCTGGGAGGCCCTGGACATGAATAGTTGAAGAGAACCAGAACACCCTCGGGTTCAGCCTGCTGGCGAGCGGGTTGTTAAAGGTAGCGAGGGGGCAGGGGAAGAAGTGACCTCTAGATGCTATTCTGCCGCAGGGGCACTTCTCTAGCGCCCTTCGGGAGTAGTGGAATCGCACATGGTATTCTGAGAAGTCGCCATGGCCCGAATCCTCCGCTAGCCAGCGGGAGAGACACTGCCGGGAGAACCTTTCGAGGAAAGGCTTGGCTGTGTGTCCATCCCAAAGGGCCGAGGCAGGCTTGTTAGTGTCACATGGACACGGCAGTCCAAGGAAAGGGATGTCCCCGACTGCCAACACAAGGGACATCAGAGACAGGATGATTGTGAGCGGCACAAATACGTGGCTGATCCTGGAAGATGTCTAGAGCCAGATGACCGAAGAAAATGAGCCATATGGCCGAGGCATGATGAGGATTCTATAAAAGAAGCTGCCCGGTCATGATAGACTTCCCTTAATCCCTCCTCTCCCTGACACAAGGACACTGAGGACCAAGAAAGATTATTACACGTAGTAATTGACTTCGCTGTGCACCCCACATCGTCAGTGACCATCATCTAACCCATTTGACCTATTGTCGATCCCTGCCTGCACCAGACCAAGTCACCCATTACAGTTAGCCCGCCACAATCCACGCATGCCTGGGGGAAGGCACTCGGCGTCTCTTGGGAGCGTTGGTGGGGAGGCCGAGCCACGCCCTAACGCCTAGGCGTTTGGGCTCCCACTGGGGCCTAGCCTCGAGACCAGAAGCTGCCTGATGCAAGCGGGACCAGCCGTGGTAAGGGGGTTTGGGAATCTTAGTCTGGCGTTAAAGTCCGTTGTTTCCATAGCTTCCGCTTCTGCTGAGCCTATTGCTGTATTCCGGTTAGCAACTCCAGCGCCGGAGACACCTTCGAACTGGAGGAGGTGCCCGCGGTTTGGGGTTTTGGGAGCCAGGCAGCTGGTGAGTCTCTGGATGAAGCGGCCTGTATGATAAAGATGCTCCTTACCAAACGGAATCTCTCGAAGCCGGAGCTAGATGCTATGCCTTCAACTTGGATTAATCTGCTTGATCTTTTTGAGCTTGTACCGTGTCAAGACCAACAAAGGCTCTATCTAGAAAAGTGGGTTCCGTGCAACCAACGGATCAGGGGAAAAGGGAGTTGTGACGTATCAAACCCAGATATCTGCCCCCAACAACCCCACGCATTGGGGAGTAGTTCCTCAACGCCAAGAGGTATTGATTCTCAACACCTAAGGATGTTAACCCTCAACAGTTTGTGCCATTGAGCAGGAAGAAGCAAGGGATGCCACAAGGGTATATAGATTCCAGGCAGGGCCATCTGGCCAAAGAAGCTCTCCAGTCAGCAATACGAACAATTTGTTAGACTAATGACTACAGGAATCATTTTGACTGTGTGAAAACTCCTATATCTTAGGTCCAGCGATCTGGTATGTCTCGAACCCATCTGAAGAGGTCTGTCTGGATCGTCACATACAGCTCATTACGCCGGCAGAAGCGTCGGTAGCCGCTAAGAACGATAGGAAGGGGTGTGAAAAAGGTTCTAAGATAGTGTAGAATAACATGCTTATCTAATATTCTTTCTTTCAAAGTGGGCTCATAATTAACCCTCTAGGGTACTAATGTTATACTTGTTTGTTTTTGATTTTTCACTTCATATGCTCTTTATTTGAATTTGTATAAGCGTTTTTAACACTATGTACTATATAGGTAGTCGGTTCTAATAATCTCTTTTGTTCAAAAGGTTGAATAAAATATTTGAAATTGAACTTCATAGGTTAAAGATAAAGTCTTCTACAGTTTTAAAGCAACTCTAACGATAAACCAACCATTTATCGAGAATGTGGCGACTAGCTCTTTATATAACATCCTTCTCTTGACGTTATGAACAAGACATGAAAGAAAAGCCCAACTTGCAAGGGAGAAAGGACCCGAGATAACTGGGCCATCAGAAGGCAGTCATGCATGCCCCGATAATAATTACACAGCCAAGAGTGGTAGTTTATTACACAGGTAGGATAATCATTCAAAAAACAGTGATAGTCAGCATGGGGTAATGGTCAACATCGTATATATAAGGATACAGCTAGCCACCTGTCCAAAGAAGCCCACAGGGACTCCAGTCAGTAACAGAAACAGTTGGTGCCCCTGACTAGTGACCACAGTGTTATATGATCTGTGTGGAAACTTGTCTCTCATTCCCTAACCTGGTGATCACTTTCGAACCCACCTCAGGAAGTTGTGAAATAGTCACATAGGTTGACGGTGCACTTTTCTCCTCTTATATGTCAGATTGTGAAGGAAAAGCCGATAGTACCTATCCATATAGATTTATATCTCCCGCTGATAATGTTCACTGTGAAGGGAAATCTTACCACAAATGTTGCACTCATTCTCATGACAAGTTTTTAAGCTATATCGTTTGATCTATTTGTAAACTGTATCGCTAACAACGGGAAGAAAAGGATCCGTTTTCGGCCGCCGATGCTTATCCTTTTTTATATTCCTCAGTTCCAAAAACCCAAGGATTGATATCGCATACAATCAGGGTGGCTCCCACGAACCAGTACGTTCCCCTTGTTGGAGTTCAGATATCTCTTCCCCCTTCCCCCAACACCCGCGTCAAAGACCTAGGTAATTTCCATCCACAGGTCGACTCAAAATGCCTTTTGTGATGAGGCTTGTTGGTTGCCTGATTCAAAATTTGGGACTGATATGCTTCTAGTGCATGGGGCGTCTACATGCATTCGTGCTATGCTTTTCCATAACATGATCGAGGAGCGACAACGGTTCAAACTGGAAGTTTAGAGGACATTGCCATCGCTAACGTGAGCTGGTTGCCGTATCTCACGGTTTTGTATATTGAAGGGACTGTACCACCGTCCTCAAGCTCCAAGTAGCTTTTAAGATAGGAACAGCCATGTGGCCGTGTGGTTTGCTGGGAACGTCTTGCTGTAATGGGTGAGTGATCCAATAATGCTGTCATAGTACTTTTCCATAAGTAAATAGGCTCAATTTGACTAACATATCGTTGCAGACAACAACACGCCATGAACTACTACTCTGGCAATTGGACTAATGACTCATCCTCTTTCTTCTCGGAGCGATAGTTTATGAAACCTTATGACGGCACAGTAACTCAAGCCCGCAATCAATCAAAGAACTACCTGGAGTTACTTGGAAGATGGCCAGCATTTTGCCATCTGTCCAGAAGATTGTTTGGGGAAAATAAATCTTCATTTGGAGGAAGCAAATCTTCAAGCGCGGGCTATATCCATAATATCTGAGTGATTAAGAGTATGAACAGCCTTTCCATGTTAGAGACGAATTTGACCATCGGTCGGATAATGTTTGAGTTTGACACAACTCTGGCACATGAGAGAAAGGATTGAATGAAGAAAAGTGAAATGCACTCAGGGTAATTCATGTCACTCCTGCTCGGACCTAGAGATATGATAGTATGATTGGAAATACACGAGTTCATTAGGCTGTCAGGGTGACTCATTAAAAGAAGTAAAATATGTGAATGAGAGACAACAAGGTGCACCCCGTAAACAAGCAAACTTCATCGGCCTCAACCTCGCCCCTGACATACGAACCTGTCTGAGTAACTCGACCTACTCGTCTCTTCTCACCCCGGACATACGTACCTGTGCAAAGTGATTCAGCTCGTCTGCTCCTTACTTTCCAGCAGCTTTTTGATCCTGGCCTCTGCTCGCTTATACCCCGGTTCCTGCTCGAGTCTCTGCAGATATTCCCACGCCCTAGGATACTTGTCGACGATCTTCCCTTCGCCCTTGCTAACTTTGAGGCCGCCGGCCCTTTGCTTGGTCAGCTGCAGGGGAAATGAGAGCAGGATATCGGCGGCAGTAAGATGTGGCCCGCAAAGGTACGATCCGGCACGTGGCGATGTTGCAAGCTGCGACTCTAGGAAGTCGAGATGCCTTGAGATCTCGGGAGCCAGGTACGCGGCCTGCAGCTTGTCGACGACGGCTGATGTGATCGGGCGGATGAAGATCGGGATCTTGGGGCTCTTGAGGACTAGTGTGCATATGAGGGGAGATTACAATTAGCAAATGGCTTGGACTAGTGTAGCAATGTCAGAGGTGGCGTGGTCGACGAGGCTGCAGCCTGCAGGGCGACAGGCTAGGCTAGTACAAGTACGACTACCTAGGCCGGTCGCTGCAGCTAAGATAGTGGTAGCCAGCCGTTACAGATTACGTGAACCTCAACACTCACTCGACAAGATTAGGCCGACCAGCAGCTGGGGCATGAGGCTGCCTTCGGCGTAGTGCAGAAAGTACTGGTAGCGCATCCATTCGTCCGTCTCGCCACCTACGATGCCCTCGTGGCTGCTGTCGCGATACCTCTTTGGGACCAGATCTGAGTTCTGGGCAAAGTGATCGCAGAGATACTGGACAATGAATCCGCTCTCTGCGAGAATTAGGGGTTTCTCGGCGCTGGGAATCGAGATGCTGACGACGGGCGCTTTGCCCAGAGGATGCACATCTCGCAGGTCAGGGGGCGCACGCATGTCAGGGGTGCGCTGGAAGAGCTCGACGTCATAGTCTAGTCCGAGCTCCTCCAGCAGCCAGGCAATTCGCTGAGACCGCGAGGCATTGAGCCTGGGAAACGTTGTCAGAGAATCCGATAAGGGACAGAGTAGCACAAGGCACTGTGATAACAGATAAACAAAATAACATAAACTACATCAGTATAATATGCCCAAAATGAGTATTGAGGCAGGGGAAACCAGATTAGAGCAACGGACCAGTAGAGCTTGATCTTGGGTTGTCCTGGTTGACCTTTGACGTGCTCACCGGGAGCCATGTGCGCCAATGCGGGGATGGGCTTGTTGGATCTTGGTCAAGGGCTTGTCGTGTCCAGATCTGGAAATCCTCCGTACCCAAACCCACTTCTACCTGCAGGAGAGGGGCCCAGCACGCGTTGTGATTGCTACGCTGCCCACCAGGGTGTCAAGGAAATCGGACTCGAGATGGCAATTTGCCTAGGTAATCTGCAATTTGGAGAGGGGTTTCGTGAGGGGTAAGAGCACGATTGTCGTGAACCTTGAGTCCAGAAAACCCGGCGAGTCTGCTTCGGGAATAGACTCTTGAGCCTAGGAAGATAGGTATCTTGCTCAACACGCAATTTATATGCGCAAGAAGATTCTGGCCGGCCAGATTCATGGCTCCAAGTCCGAGTATCACAGAGCTGATTTCATAATCAAGGTGTTGTTGGTTAGAGAATTGGGCTCGCGGTCGCATTCGCTTTTCGCTTTCGTGCCGTTCAACGGTTTGAGCCAGTGGCAACAGTTTCAGGGCCAGCCACAGGGAAGCCGACATGGCCGCGTCAGCCGTTGAAAAGCCAATCATAGGATTCGGGCACAAGCCGACGTGAGGGGAGAGGACGGAACGAGTCATATCGGAATGAGAAACGCGTGTGTTACGTAGGTCGCTAGGAAGTTGGTAAGAGGATTTGTTGTTAAGAAAGCAGATGACAAGACAAACAGACGTTGGACTTGGGGAGATGCCATGGAGCCATTCGACTCCACGTAACTGACCACCTCGACGACCTGTCCACACACTAAAAGCCAAGGCTTGTTACAAATGTGCAACTTACACTATCTCGAGGACGGCATTCTCAGATTCGCGAATCGCGATCCGATACTGATCTTCGGTTGATCGGTGGCCAGCCCCAACCCTTACCCAAGTGCAGGCCAGGCTTTGCTTGGTGTGGTTAGACTAGACGAATCGCACGTTTTGGGCAGAGGATTCTCCACGACCGACCTGCACTCCCGGTCATCGCAAGCAGAGTCCACCAAGCCACCTCTGTATCCACAATCCACTGCAAGTCCACATTGCGCTGTAGTTCCACAACTTCGACACTGAAGTCTTGGGTGCTGAACTGGACCGTCCCGCGATTGCTGCGCGACGGGCCTGGAACCTGGCAGCAGACAAATTGATGACCGGGATTCTGACCATCAGCGATATTTCATCAATTGTACTTTCAGCTGTGCGTGATTTTGACTCTCACGATGGCATCAGCCCGCGTCGCGTCCATCTTGCAGCGATCGTGCAGCATGTGCAATTCCAAGACTCCGATAACCACGCAAATAAAGTGTGAGGCGCGGGGATGGGGAAGGCGGTCGGGGGAGCGGCTGTCTTGGTCTTGGTGCTGTGAGGAGGAGAACGGTGAGCCTGTGAGGGGTGCAGAAAGCCAGCTGCGAGTCGCGTCCTGGGGGCTGGATGACAGTGATGGGGACTGGCTGATGGCACTCTGATGCAACTCGACAAGCGCCAAGTGGGGTTGGCGTATCCTTTGGGCCCTCACTTAGCCACTGGCGTGCTGCGGATAATCGCATGAATCGCATTGAGAATGGCTGCCAAGGCCACAGAGTTGCATTTTCTCCAACGTCTTGCCGCGATAAGATGCTAGCGGCAATCCTGGCAAGTTTAGCGTCCAGCTGGCCCAGGTTTTCGCACAGTGTCAATCGTAAGATCGGGCCAATCACGTGCGGGCCTGGGTCTCGACGCAAGCTGCGGCCACAACCCTCCAGGTACTCCTAGAGCCCAGCAACAGCAGCTGGAACCCATGATCGACTCAGAAGGAGGAGAGCCCCGGTCGGTGGGAACCAGCAATGGACACCGGTCCAGGGCGAGGGTGTGAGTTCAGCGATGGGCTGGGCGGAAGCCCAGGTTGTACTTGCACCAGCACCCATACTTCGCTGGCTGGCACTTGTTTCTCACTTGCACTCGCACCTGTACGTGGAACGTGGAATTAGGGATTCTGTCAGATACCTTCCTTCCCGAGCGCCTGGCGGCCGTTTGCGCTTTCGCTCGAGGGTTCGACTCTTGGCTGATTCTTTCCATGCTTTCCATGGAGCCAAGAAGCCAAGGCACTTGGGAAGGAGCCAGGAGGCGGCGCCGCGCGCAAGCTCCTGCATGTCAAATTGACAGTCAGTTCACCAACGCCTGCACTTTGGCTGCATTTTGGCTGCACCTCTGCAAGACTGCAGGACGGCAGGACCAGACCGACCGGTAGCTGCCCAATCGAGTGTCTAGGCCGGCAGCTAGTAGGCACACGCCCATACTTCACAGGCTGCACTATCCTCAGCGGACTCTCAGATCGGACGTTTTCTGTCAGCCCCAGACTTCCTAAGTTCCTGCCATCCATCCCGGAGTGTCCTGTCCTGTCTAAGGCACACGCCCTACGCAGCCTTCTCCGCACTCCCATTCCTACCGCACTCCCACCTACCGCGCACGCGAGTCCCACGCCGACGGGCAACCTACGGCAGTCTGCCACTCGGCCTACTACTGCACGACCTAACGACCTAATCGGCCTATCACCTAATCTTCGACCATCCGCCGACTAGCCCGCTGCTTGTACGACATTGTACGACCACAGTATCATCCGGGACGCCGCGAGGCGCGACGGAAGCATCGCGATATAAGTTGAGCGCGGCCCGCTGCCAAACTCGCATCACTCCTCTTGTCGTCGACAGTTGACTCGCCGCGTTGGGCCTGACAGCTTCTTGATTTGAGTCTTTGACATCTTCCTCATAAGGACTCTTGCCACTCATCATACCACCATCATTGGGCAGTCAGGCAACGCATCACTTCACATCCCCAGACATACTCATATATCCAAAATGCTGGGCCTCAGACCGCGGTCGAATTGCCCCTCGGCACCATCTTGCTACCGCCTCTTCCCAGTCTCATCATCATCTTCACCTGCACCTTTACCATCTTCATCCCAAATCCGTTCGGAGCCAACCACTCAGACATCTCCTCTGCTGCGTCTCCCTGGCGAGATCCGCAATCAGATCTACCAGCACCTGCTTGTCCTCCCGGAGCCTGTCCACATCTACAGGAGAAGCGATGCTCAGGGGGAATCAGATGATGGCGTTTCGCTCCATCAGAGCCTGGTCTCCCTCTTCCTGACCTGCCGCCAGGTCTACCTCGAGGCCAGCTCGGTCTTCTACTCTCAGAACAAGTTCGTCCTTCCGGCCGACTCGTCTGCCGCGCCACACCAGGTTCAGGCCAACTTCCTCTTCCGCTGGTTCCTTGACTGCATCGGCCCTCGCAACTCGGCCTTCCTTCGTCATCTGGCCGTCCCCTTCCCAGTGGACCCATACGCTCTCATCCAATCTCACCTGTCCCCCAACAAGGAGATGGACAGTGCTCTGCAGACACTGATCCCTGCCCTCCAGAGGCGCTGCCCTAACCTCGAGACACTCGAGTTTGACGTCCGCTGCAACAACCACTGGCTGCGCTTGCTCCACCCTCACACCTCCACCATCTCATCCATGTTCAGCCAGCTCGATGATACCCTACGCTCATCCTTCCCTCGCTTGAGGCACATTGGCCTGTGCTTGACTGGCCCCACCCGGGAGTACACCTGGACTCTCTATGGTGACAGCACTAGTATGGAGATGCCTGAGGAAGAGTATGAGTGGCTCCGGCAGGTCATTGAACAAGAACATGGCTGGGAGCTGAAAGTTGCCGAGTCCGAGCTGGAGACAGTTTTTGGTTCGGATATTGAGAGCGAGCTTGGATACACTCACCGCAGACGCACTCCAACTGGGTGGTCTACCCTCTGGCTCCCCAAGACTCCAAGGGATCCCACTGCCGCTCTATATGAACGGCCCGAGACGGCCAGCATCCTCCCGGACGACACCTTCTCCTCAAAGGTCAGATTTGCCCGTATCTGGATCAGGTCTCCCAGCCGGGCTACCCAGAGCCGTGAGGATCTTGAGGAGTGGCTCCAATGGAAGGAGACCATGCTTGCCCAAGCTGGCCCCGGAGTGGGACTTCACACATCATACTGTTTTGGCAGCAGGCACAGTCTTGTACCCGCGGAAACCTCCAAGAGGAAATTGGAAAAGCTCGCAAGCAAACTGCGCAGCATTGTAGCTTTCTGATGGAATTACAACAAAAATCGAGACTCTCGGATGCTATAGCTCGCACTTTCTCCTCGGGGACCGCACAATCGGGGAAACTTGGTTGGTTTACAAGGCGTTTGGATGTCTTTTTTTGGGCTGGGTGTCACGACGCACAGGTTCATGGATTTGTGTGTGTATACCTACTGGCTTGGTTACTGGGTTGGGAAGGAGAAGGGTTGGAATTGTTACCTATACCACTGTGTTTTGGGATTTTAGTTGATATCATGGGTCATGGCATGTACTCTAGATCTTAAGCATGTACAATTTTGAATATGTGAATTACAAGAGGAACCGTCCTTTTCACCCCATCTTTTGGCTATCTCACGAAGTATCCCTTGTGTGTCCTTGGTATGTCTAAAAGAGTCACCTGGGCTCAACTCTGCCAGTTCGCCTCTTACCTGAACACTCCTCCAAAGCTCTAACCCGCCTTCTCCCTTTTTTCCTGCTTTGAATCCTCCTCATCCTGTCATCATAGCTCATCTTGTTTGCCGTCGCCGATGGGATGCTTGGCTGCATTGGCTTTCGCGCCTACTACACCTGCATGTACAGGCCGTCGTCCCCATTTGGCCGAACTTGCTGCCTCTATCGTGTAATGCTGCATTCTTCCAGGCCATGTAACCTGCAACAGGGGAGAGGACGAAGAGGGCACCTTGACGACAGCGAGTGGACCGAGGATCACCACGCCGATGTAACGCCAATGATGCACCCATAATGTCCACCCCCGCCGGTGCGGGACCAGCCACATGTCCATTCCGCACCAGACCTTCGACCCAGCGGCTCGGCGCAGGGCTGAGAACCTGAGACAGGGCGCCGATGTGGGCGGCCGTGTGAGTTGGGATGCTCGGACTTGTTGATCTCTCAGAACTCTCCCAACAGCAGCTGCTCACCGAGGTCCACTTTTATCAGCCACCGCGCAGCCAATACCAGCCATCCCCGCGCGCCAACCTGAACATGGCATCGTCGATGTGTTTGACCTCAATTCCTCTACAACACAATACTACTCTACACAGTACCTACTCTTGAATTGGCTATCGGAAAACGGTTATCGGTCTCTCCACTCTCGTTCCTGGACCGTCTTGACTCCTAACATCACCTCTTCATCCCTCTGCTCCCCGATAACCGCTGCTAAACTACACTAGGTTATCTGACAGCTAGGGGTGGGTCCCCAAAAGAGAGGAACAACACCTTGGCTAGCGCCGTTGCATGCCTGTGCGCCGCACCACACGTGGGCGGGATCATGGTTGCCACGCGAACATCGCAGATCGATCGATAGCCGACTGCAGACGGCAGTCCTTCCTCCTCTTCTTTTCAGTGCATCTCCCCCTCCCGTTTGAGGATATTAACGGCGATCGTACCTGGCTTTGTGCATGCTTACCCCTGTATTCCCCCTGTGTCCCCCCTGCAGTAGTATCCTCGTGGTCAGGGCCTGAAGCACGCCAAACCTCCATCAGTCCGGCTTCACAGACCTAAAGCATAGCGTTCATACTATAACGTTGAGGGTGCGTGATAGAGAGGGAAATCTCCGAGACTAGACATAGGTTTAGATGCAGGATTAGCCGCAGTGATGCGTCAAGATCGTGCCATCGTCTCCCTGGGGAATGTTGCGTGATGTTTGATGATGAACGGGAAGGCTAGATCGAGGATAGAATGATTTCCGATCTGGGGAGTGGTGATAACATTGAAAGGGTGTTGAAGAGGATGGTTTTTGCGCATGGGGGTTGAATCCAAGTCTCTGCGAGAGAGATAGCAAAAGTTAGATAACACACCCAGCATCCTCCCTCTACACCTATGACCCTTGCAGAGCGAAGGACCAGTAGTGCTAGCCTGAACTCAATTTCATACATCACATCCATGCTACACATTCAGTCTCACATCTTGGCGGTAAGCCCATAAGTTTCAGTCTCACACTCATACCATTCATTCTTGTCCCACTCACACGCTCACTCGCGCTCACACTCACACTCCTGTTCACACTCACAACTCAGCTTTCCAGACTCCGCTCATGACCATGAACTATGAAAGCTAGTGTATAACCACGACAACCACAGCAAGTTCTCAACTCGCATTTTTGACAATCGCTTTTGCACTTCAGTTCATTAATATCCAATAATAGCATCCCAGCTCCTCTCGGCCCGCGGGCTATCATCCACCGAGCTCCTTCACCAATCAATAGAGATAAGGATATTCCCAGCACGCTTTTCATCCACTGATAAGTATCCGTACCCACACTAAACTGTGATCCATATGCACATCACATCCGATGTCGATCCATACCCACAGCCCAAGTCCCCATCACAGCGAAAGCTCCCGTACTCAGAACGTCCATGGAACGAACCCCTACCCGCGAGCGATTGAGCGAGTGTGCCAGTCTCTTCCGGCGCTGATGAGCCGCGTTCCAGCCCTCCTTTTGCTTCAGACAAGGAAAGAATTTTCATGAGATGTAAGGCTGAGGGCCACACTAGGCTGAGCACGTTTTTATCTGTGGATCTTTATCGTTTATCGTTATCGCTACTACTAAAGATACCTCTCCGCTCAGCTGGAGTTGCTTCATGTCCACTGTTCTAGAAGTTCTTCCGTCATCTCCGACTTGGTTCACGTCCATGGGCATGCATGCAGTACAGCAACGTGCAGTGTGACGACGGGCATGCTGCATCCACGCTCCCACCCGTCCATGCCGCACCGCAAGCCGTCAAGGTGCTTTGATGTTGCGACGTGAGGGTTCTCACTGGCAGGTTTTGACTAGATATCAGAGACCTATGCACCATGTGCTGATGCTTGCCGCACACATGCTTACCTAGTTGCCTTACTGGGAAAGTTTGGGGGTTGTTAAACTCCGTGGGTAGACACAACATCACGCGATGCTGGGTTGATTGTGCAGCGTTGGGTTTGTGTTGGGCGGCGGTGGGGGTGCATAAGGTGGTTGCTAAGGATAGTGCTAAATGCAGAGGATTAAGCAAGTCCTAGGCACGGAAAAGGGAATGTTAGTGATGGGGAAGAATTGTTAGTGTAGAGTATACCGACGCGGTCGGTCGGTATACTGGTAGAGTATAGATCGTATACCGAGCAGTAATGTGGATGTGGTTAGACGATAACGAGACCAGCAGTTGTCGACAGGACCGGAGGGGTTTCGGGTCGGATACTGCACTGGCCTTATCCCTATCTTGCCCAAGCACTAGGGTCAGAGTTTTTATTCGATAGCTCGGCTCGTTGCTTGCCGAGATCTGGGATTCACTCTTCATGGCTCGATTCGATCTCAAACAAACCCACGATGCGATTTTGGCTTCTTTCTTCAGGACAATCAGATCGAATGTTTGCTGAAGTCATAACATGAGTGATGTGTATTTGTCCTCGTCCTGATCGAGCTCTCGGCAATCGTCAAATGCTGATTTGCCGGCGATAATCGCTTTCGCGTGGGGGCCTGGTCTTTTTCCACAAAGCCTCCACAGCTTGTCCAGTGTGTCCTGGGTGGGTCTTTCAGCGGGAACGAAACAAGAGAGTGGAGTTTATGAAATAGAGAGGGGAACTTACCAGAACAGAATGGGATGGTCAGGGGTCGAGACTCGCAGGGGATGACGAGATTCGGGGTTGGGGATGTTGTCAGCTTCTAGCGTCCTTTTTTTCACAGAAGAGGAATTGTGGTTTGGGGGATGTAAGTGGGATGATTGGGATGTTTTGCGATGGTGAGCTCTTGGGGATGAGACCATTCCACTGCATGGGGACGGACAGAGACGCCAACGGCCCTGACAATAGGGATTTAGGTGATCTGGATTTCTGATGTCTGAATTCAGGATGAAATCCCGGTCCGCTGGATTGGGATTGTGCGACGACACGATCAGGTGAGGATTTCAATGCGGATACCGAGACACCATCGTAGGAGTGCATACGCAACCAGGTTGTTTGTGGGAAAGCGTTGGCAGGGATGCGTGGGTTAGGCCCAGAATCCCATGCGGAAAACTTTCCCATCTCAGCCTGTGACAACGTGCTGTGCCTGGGTCGGGCCCAGCGAAACCGGTAGCAACGAATGCATAGGCAATTATCGATTTACTCCGCCAGAGAGGCATTTTGTCAGAATGCCATCCTGAAGGGGGAGACAAGACTTGTCGATGCCATCAGGCCATCTTTTGGCCATCGTGCCATGTGCGCGGGATGAGATGAGAGGGGGAATGTGGCTGAGATTCACCATCGTCCAGGGTCAGGGTTCAACGGTATTAGTTGGAGTGAGCATCGTCGTCGTCGCGAGGAAAAAGTGAGCGCATTGGGGATTTGGGAATTCCCCACCAGTTGAGACTATGGCTACGATGGCATTGAGAATGGCTCGATGTTGCTGGACATCGTCGTGTAGTTGAGCCGGTGTTCTGGACGGGAGGGCTAGAGAAGAGGGAGTGTGTGCAGCCAGTGCTACGCTGTGGGAGTGTAAGACGGAGTGATGGAAGCCGACGAGGTAGCAACGTAGCAATGCACTGTGAACTCTCTTGAGGTATTAGGATATCGAGACGCTTGTTTAGTGAGTTTCGATGAGCGAGGGTGTCTAGTATATGAATGTAGCGAGGTGTGAGACTGAAGATGACTGAGGCAGTTAGTCTGATGTGGAAGTGAGTATGAGTTAGTGATTCAGGGAGGAAAAAGGTAGCCAGAGAAAAGAAAGGTTCGATCCAAGTGAAGTCGTGTTGGAAGCTTGAAAGCAGTGTTGATGGCTGTGCGGATTAATGAGTATATTGACACGCTTCGGAGAATAACTGAACAGACCTTAGCAACTGAGCTCGCACACTTAGTTTAAGACAGCTTGCAACCGTAGCTGCTGCGTATAGTCACCATATGTGAGAGATAAATTAGCCACCATGAATGATGATCCAGGAGAAGAGAGGCAGTCTTTGGATTGTCGGCCGGGTATTCGCATCAGACATCTGACAGACTCAGATTCTTCGTGGAACATGCGACATGACTGTTGAAAGATTAAGTGTATTCCAGAAATCTGAGACAAACTTCTTAATAACGGTTACGAGAACCTCTATGACATTCACTTCCATAATTGCCTTTCTCCCTTCTAAGGTTTACACGATCTCTTGTTAGCAGAGGTCATGAGATGGCAGGACACAGGAACTTAATGACGCTTGACTGACGACGTGCAGTTCTGAGTTAGAGACTACGCAGAATTGCACTTGAAAGTCCCAAAAACCGAGATCTGTGACCCCTGGAAAACTCAAAGGTCTATTTTTCAAGTTCATTGACCGAGATAAGGTGCTAAGATAGAAGTAGCTCCTTCATCATCGACCATCAACCCCACCTGAACCGGGTCAACTCGATGAGTGTGCTTCATGTTAACTCTGTTGTTTTTCCCAGTTAGAGAGCTCTCTCCAGCTCTTAAACGCTGTTATAGAGCTTAATGGTCGAGTGGCAAAACTGGACCCTCCATGACCGTCGCCGGCGTGGAGATGACATCATGGCTCCTTCCCCTCACGAACCCATTCAGAATAACAGCCCAACATTCCCAGAGTGTCTCGATCCCTCTCCACAATCTATATCTTCCTCTTCAAATTCTTTTTCCCCAAGCCCACTTAAAACGACCGTATATTAAAGCTCACCTCAACAATGGCAGCAACCCTCCAACCGCAACTCCAACCTCACCACCCCCCAAACCCCATTCCATACACGAATACGCTGGTCTCGCCAAACCAGCTCACCTCTCACGCCTTGAAGCCTCTTCCCGCAAGCACGTGCACATCGAGCCCCTCTCCATCGACGTTGATGACAGCCAAGACGGCTTCGTCCCAGGCTTCTTACACCTACCCCCTGATTTTTTGTCCGATTCCAATGCTATCCCAGGACAGCCCTCGCAACCACCGACACATCATCATCGCACGGCGGCGATTTTACTTTCGGGTGCTGGAGGCGGGGTCACCGGGCCGAGTGGGATGTATATCAGTCTGGCGTGTAAGTTGGCCAGTCTGGGGAAGGGGATCCCAGCGTTGAGGCTGGACTATCGGTACTCTGCGCAGATCAAGCAGTGTGTGAATGACGCGAAGGCAGGGATGCAGTATCTGAGGGATATGTATGGGCTGGATAGGTTTGTGTTGGTTGGGTGGTCATTTGGCGGGGCGGTTGTGTTCAGCGTGGCAGCTGACGACCCAAGGGTGATTGGCTGTGCTACTGTTGCAAGCCAGACCCATGATGCGGAGGGGATTAAGCATCTAGCTCCCCGACCGGTGATGTTGTTGCATGGGAGCGGGGATAATACATTGGCGGTAGGAAATTCGCAGAGGTTGTGGCACTGGTATGGGGAAGAGGGGAAGAGGATGTTGCATGTGTTTGAGCAGGATAATCACTCGTTGAGTCGGAATGCGGAGAAGGCTGAGGAGATGTTGTGTGAGTTTGTGGCTCAATGTGCTGGGCTCAGGGTGCCGGAGGAGGAGAGGAAGAGTGTGATCGGAGTTGAGGTAGTTGAGGATGGGGAAAGGCATGAGTTGATGGAGAAGGGTGGGGATTTGAGGGCTCCGGAGCGGGAAGACTGATGGAAGTAATTGTTGTTGGTTTGACTTGACCAGACTGTCATCTTTCTAGCTGTTTGAGATAGTCACATGCAGGATGATGGCGTTCGGGAAGGTTGCGAGGTTATGATGTCTGCTTGAGCTCGGGCCTTAGGGGTAGGGGGCAGAGATCAGAGAGACTGTCCTAAAGACTCATAAACCTTTAACTAGGTACTGGTACACCAGCTCTTAGCACAACGGTCTTTAAGATCGACGACTGCCAAAACAATTAGCAATATAGTGATAGTAACATCTGTTAGCCATAGCTTCTTGACTTCGCTGCCAAGTCCATTGTTCGAGCATCCTTTTCATGATCAAGAAACCCACACCTGAACGGATATCCGAACAAGTGGGGAGTGGGATTTGACTCTCGAAGAGTCCACTTCCCCAGACTCCGGAAGTCTTCCGGCACTACCGGCTACCAGTGCAAATCACCCGCGGCACTCAAGCACGTGTGTAACAGCAAAGCGCGACGTGCAGAACCGTCAGCAATTAAACCATCTCCAGAGCTCAACAAACCTGACGTCAACCAGGGCATCCTGTGTAGGTAATCTCTCCCGCTTTTATGATTTTATCCAACCGACCCACGACCTTCACAATTTCACATCATATCATGGCCTCTCCCGAAAAATTCGACGTTCTCATCTGCGGCAGCGGCTCCGCTGGACTCTGCGCCGCCGTCTGGCTGGCCAAATTCGGCATCCCCTACAAAATGCTCGAACGCCGCGACGGGCCCCTACGCATCGGCCAGGCAGATGGAGTCCAGACGCGCACGGTCGAAATCTTCGACAGTTTCGGGATTGCCGAGAGCCTGCTCAAGGAGGCGTATCACGTCCTGGAGGTTGCGTTCTGGGCGCCTGATGCTGAGGTGAAAGAAGAAGGGGAGGATGGATTCAGGCCGATTAAGCGGACAAGGTATGTGGCGGATAAGGAGACAGAAATAAGTCATCAGCCGCATGTTATTCTTAATCAGGCGAGACTGAATGAGTTGATGATGGGGCTGTTGGGGACAGAGCCGCCGGTCGAGTATGGGTGTGAGGTGAAGAGGGTTGAGGTTGAGCAGGCGGATCCGGAGGATCTTCAGGCATACCCAGTGAACGTGACTGCCTTGAAAAATGGAGTAGAGAAGACGTACCGGGCGAAATACGTCCTAGTAAGTCAGCACGAGCCCACTCCTACTCGACTTCACTAACGACAACATGATAGGGCTGCGACGGCGCACACAGCACCGTGCGCCATTCCCTCGGTTACAAAATGGTCGGAGACAGCACCGACGCAATCTGGGGAGTAATGGACGTCTATCCACGCACAAGCTTCCCCGACATCCGCAAGAAATGCGTCATCAACTCCACGGCCGGGAGTATCCTGATCGTGCCGCGCGAGGGGAACTCGATGGTGCGCATCTACGCCGAGTTACCGCCTGGTACCAAGGTCAGCGACGTGACACTGGAAAGGCTGCAGAGCCATGCCAGGTTGGTGTTCAGGCCGTATGAAGTCGAGTTTGCGGAGACCGCGTGGTGGTCGGCCTATGCGATTGGGCAGAGGCTGGCTGATCGGTTTCATAAGGATTATCGCGTTTTCTTGACGGGGGATGCGTGTCACACGCACTCGCCGAAGGCGGGGCAGGGGATGAATGTTAGTTTGCAAGATGGGTATAATATTGGGTGGAAGCTCGGGATGGTTTTGAAGGGACTGGCTCGGCCAGAGTTGTTGAGGACGTATGTGCTGGAGCGGGAGCGGACAGCACGGGAGCTGATCGATTTTGATCGGGGCTTTACGAAGCTGTTCAACTCGAAGTATCGGGCCGAACATGGGATCACGCCTAAGATGGTTTCTGAGCAGTTCATTAAGGCCGGACGGTACACCGCTGGACAGGCGATACATTATGACGAGTCCAAGATAACTGCAGTTGGGACAAGGGATAAGGAGGTTGCGACGAAGATCACCGTGGGCATGAAGTTCCCGACCGCGCAGGTCGTGCGGTTCTGTGATGCCAAGGCCATGCAGCTGATTAATGGGATGCCCGCCAACGGGCAGTGGTATGTTGTAGTGTTTGGGGGCGACATCAAGAAGCCGGAAACGGCAGCAAGTTTGCAGAAGGTTGTACTCCCCTCACCCAAGCTGCCGGGTTCTCGCCACGAGCGCTGACAGACCCTTAAACAGGTCGCTTCATCTCTTGAGAAAATAGTCCAGAGGTTCACTCCAACAGGATCATATCCCGACAGCGTCATCGATGGCGTGCTCATTCTCTCCTCAGAAAGGAAGAGTGTTGAGCAGGAAGAGATCCCCGAATTCTTCACCCCGGTAACGGGCAAGTGGAACATGAGATGTAAACGAACACCCCTCCTGACCCAGGCCTGACCCCTGCCCCTGGCTCCCCTTTGAATGGTCATATGCTGATAGTGATCAGGTCTCACCAAAGTGTTTGTCGACGACGAAAGTTACAACTCCGGCCACGGACATGCGTACAAGGCTTTTGGCATTGATCGCGAGCAGGGGGCGCTGGTTGTCGTCAGGCCAGACCATTGTGAGACTACTCCATCCCCTCCATATAGGCAAGGTAGCTGGGGCAAGGGGGAGAGTTACTGACATGCTTTCCCAGATGTTGCGAAAGTAACGACATTAAACGATGCTGAGTCCATTCAGGAGTTTTTCGAGGGCTTTTTGATTCCTGCTGTCCGGAGCTGAGGCTGTCGATGACAGGAGTGAGCCTGGTTTTTGACTGCCATGGTTTTGTGTTTGTGACATGCGAAGGCAGAATATGGGCTACCAGCATGCCCGTAACGTCTGTGATGCTGCCAGTATTCTGGCAAGCATCAGTTACTGAGCAGCCGTAGGGATCCGAGGTCAAGTGACGTACCCTTGGGCAACAACAGGGCTGGTGCTATGGTGTGATCACATACGTCTATGTCTAAACCTTCGATGAGCCTTCCGTTTTGCTCCTAAGGATGATGGATGCCTTAGGAAGTTGATGAGCGAAAGGGAATAGAGCGTGAACCGGATATTGGCTTTCAAGGCTTCGGAGTAACCGGGGTCAGGGACTGCATGCATCAGATATAGATATAGCGCACCACTAGTATAAAGATGACCTCCGAAACAAGAAAGCTTGGCTGAACCGCAGCCTTTGTTCCTCGAATAGATTGATGATTGGCTTACTACACTGCCTAACGCAAACAGCTATGCTCATGGGGTATCAACTGGCTCAAGCGAGCACCGGACACCTTGTTTAAAGAAATTGTTCTGAAAAGATGCGCAAAAACACGCCAAGGGGCTTCTGATAGCCCTTGCTCATGACATGAAACATTCGTCTGCAATGCTGCCTAAGAGAAACAGGCTCCCGCAAATACCAGAACACGAAGTCCAAGACACCTTGGAAGTAGCATCAGATGATGTCATACACATTAAAGTCGAGAATGCACCCATTTAATCGTCGGATCAAAGACATTTTCCATCACCTAGCCTTCAGGAGGAGGCAATAGGCTTGTTCAGCACATACGCGAAGTCCTGCCTACGGAACGACTCCTCCAGGGTCGACATGGGGCAGTCGAAGCCAGCCTATTAATCACGTCACTGTCAGCTCCCATTCTCTCTGATCTCATTTGCTTCAGAAAACTTTACCTTCCGCAGATCCTCGACCGTAAGCAACTCCATCCCTCCGTCATACCCGGGATCATCGCTATACTCAAACATGATCGCCACCTCCAAGCCCACATCCTTATCGGGAGTTTCGTTGACCATGTCCTCGCGTGTGACCTGCTTATATGTGATGGTAGCACCGGTGACGCTCGCCCAGGCGGCGGCCCACTCGGGCCAGGTGCGCTGCTCGCCAGCCATGTAGGCCTTGCCCGGGGGCATCTTGCTGACGGCGTAGACAAAATTGCCCAGGTCGTGGTTCACGTCGAGGTGCCAGGTCGGGCGGTCAGGACGCATGGGGAAGCGCATTTCGAAGGTGTTGTCGGCAACCTGGGGGCGTGTGAGCAGGTCCTTTTGTGTCAATGCCGTCAGGGTGACATGAACTGGGGAATACTGACCTTCTTGAAGTACGAGTCGGGCAGGATTAGATGGCTGGTAGTAAAGAAGCCGGTATGGATGCACGACATCTTGGCTGCCAGCTCGGGATACTTCTCGTTCACATAGTCAGGGAAGATCTCCGCCTTGCAGTCAAAGTGATAGAGATTGGTGAACCGGCCATTACTGCACTTCCCCGCATGGCTCAGGGTCGACACCAAGAAGCCATTCGGCACGAGCGTGTCGACAACCGTGGCCGCAGCATCAGCAATATTCCTGCCGTGCTGCAGCTCAACCATTCCAGCATACTGCCGGATGGAGACGCCCAGCTCCTTAGCCTTAGCCCGGCAGTCCGGCCGGGAGTAGGGCTGCCAATACTGGGTGACGCTGAAGATGACATTGGCGCCCTTGAAGGCGGCCTTGAGCGATTCGACATCCTCCAGCTCGGCCTTCACCATTTCAGCTCCGAGCGCGGCGAGCTCCTTGGACGCCGGCGACTCGGGATTGCGGGTCAGGCCGCGCACGGCGTACTGAGGGTCCTGCAAGAACCGGCGGGCCACGGAGCCGCCCTGGTTGCCGGTAGCACCGACCACGACAATGAGTTTCTTCGCCTGCTGCGTGTTTTCGGAGGCCATGATGCTGATCTTTGCTGTGAGTGGTTGATTGGTTGGTGGTCAGGGTTCTGGTGGGCCGGTAAACGCTGTCCCAAACTCCCAGTGGCGGTCGGCAATCTTTGGTTTTGGTGGCAACGATGTGCTGTTGATGAATGTGAATGGGTCTGCTGTCCCTGACAG
This sequence comes from Thermochaetoides thermophila DSM 1495, assembly GCF_000221225.1. Taxonomy (NCBI): domain Eukaryota; kingdom Fungi; phylum Ascomycota; class Sordariomycetes; order Sordariales; family Chaetomiaceae; genus Thermochaetoides; species Thermochaetoides thermophila. The sequence goes on from NW_006383038.1 coordinate 2,926,337, forward strand.
TTGGCTGGGGGTCTTCCTGATGCGGGCTGTCAGCTTTACAACCTGGCCAGCCCTTCTAAGCCTCTGTCTTCTGCTGCTGTCAGCCTGTGCTTTCTGTGCAACCTGGAACGCTGACGTTCACTAGGTACCTACACCGCGACGAGCTCAAGCTCGCTTCTGTGTACCGAACGAAGAAGAGAGCAAGTTGTCCAGTGACGACGAAGAAAAAGACCACGAAATCCCAGCATCCAGATCAGCGAGCCTCTCGCCTCTTGATACTTTTCGCTGGCCACTGCGCCTCTGGTGGCATACTGTTCGAGAATGCAGGCCATCGTTCTCTGTCACTAACTATCGCTGGCTCCCGCCCCGTGCAGAGAGCCACGAGTGATGCACCATTGAGCAAAACGTACCATTTCCAAGGACCCCTTTCCCTGTCGGATACCCTCTTTGGGGAAGACGAAGCTGGACGAAGGCATAGGAAGCTTGCCCCGCTGCATGCCCAGATGATAGTCGGGCGCCTTGAAGCTGCCAGAGAGTGAGGGGTGAACGCGGCGGTGGAGGGGCTAGTGGAGTGACGCAGAGTCTCGGCAGAGAAAACGAGCCAAACACACTGAATTTAATTGGACAACAACTCAGAACAGTGGAACCATGGTGGGATCGCTTTACTAATTCAGGCATGGCCCGGTAGGATGGCGGCAGCTAAGACACCGCTAACAAAAGAGCCGGATCCACGACATTATAAAATGCACGCATATCAATCAGGTCTAGCTCCGAAGCATTCCACGCTTCAAGGAACCAGGCCGTCCCAAATCCACAGCCATGGGACTCACCATATTCGGCTTCCATGCGATTTGGGGGGCCCGTCCCCCAGCAGAAGTACCGCTGCAGTGTCTCGCCCGCGGGGGGGGGGGGGCGAAGAAGTGACTTAGGGCCAGGATTCCCAGGAAAAAACGGGGCTTTACGGGGCCGTTGGAGCCTCTTCCTGTCTTCCTTTCCTTTCCTTCTCAAAAGAGGGGGAACCCCGAACAATCACGATGCGAAGAATGAACCGCAATGTGCCCAGGTAACGAGAACCCCACAAACAATAGTCCTTCGCAGTCGTCGCCTCGGTCGGCGTCCGCCCCATCGGCATCGCAGCCCCGCACCGCCGACGGACCTCACGGATCCGGATCGGATTCCTCCGGGTCACCCCACGTGGTTGCCGGCCAGGTCGGCGAGGCCGGGGATTACGATGAGGTGCCAGTACCAATTGTTGTTGATGTAAGTCTCTTGTCTTCAGTCTGTATCCAATCTTCCGACTCGGCCTCTCAAGGTCCAGTCAAGGACACCCCCTCCATCACTGAAGGCTTTTCTCTAGACTATTGAAGGATTTGGCCTTATTTTCCTTGCCCCTATCCCAAAAACACACGTGGATACATCTACTAACCCCCACCCCCTCCAGAACGACAGTGCCATCTGGCACGAAGACGACACCAGAGACGACGACAACGCCAGTGTCTTCTCCGACACCGACTCCGCCTACGAGTCCCTAGCCGGCTCCTCGCGCACCGGCTCGATCACCTCCTCCATTTACAACTACGTCTACGAAAACGGCCGCCGCTACCATGCCTACCGCTCAGGGCAATATGTGTTGCCCAACGATGAGGCCGAGCAGGAGCGTCTCGACCTGCAGCACCACATCTGGCGGCTGCTGCTCCATGGCGGCTTGTACACCGCGCCGCTGAACATCCCCGCCGAAGAGAGCGATGCTTGGGGTCGGCCGGTGGGAGACTTCCGCATCCTGGACCTCGGGACAGGAACGGGCATCTGGGCGATCGACATGGCGGAGGAGTTTCCGCAAGCCTCAGTCTTTGGCATCGATCTCAGCCCGATCCAGCCCGACTGGGTGCCGCCCAACTGCCGGTTCCATGTGGATGACTACGAAGACGACTGGACGTATCGCGAGGACGAAAAGTTCGACTACATCCACGGGCGTGCGCTGTCGGGGACGGTGTCGGACTGGGCGCGGTTCTATCGACAAGTACGCACACATCTCAAGCCGGGTGGGTGGTGCGAGATGCAGGAGTACGATGCTTGGATTTTCAGCGACGACGACAGCTTTGAGCGGGCGGTCTGGACCAAGAATTGGGTCGAGAAGCTGGACGAGGCGAGCCAAATGTATGGGAAGCGCCTTAACGTGGCGCGGTTCCATAAGCAGTGGATGATTGAGGCGGGCTTTGAGGATGTCCAGGAGAAAATGTTCAGGGTGGGTTTTCCACATACTCGGTGAGCTTTTGTCGTCCAGTATACGCTAACATAGGGCTACAAACACGACATACAGATCCCCATTGGGCCTTGGGCGAAGGACCCCCACCTCAAGGAACTCGGTCGATATGAGCAGCTGCATATGCAGATGTCGGTTGCCTCACACACGCCAGCCTTGTTCTCCCGTGTCTGGCATTACACCCCGCAACAATGCCAAGTGACTATCGAAGGCGTCAAGAACGAGTTCCGGAACCCGAATCTGCGCTTGATCACGCAGTACCGCTTCATCATTGGGCGGAGTCCAGGTCCGCCTTGAACCAATCAATTTCATCCCGCTTACGTACTAATATAGATATGTATTTGGTGGAGATATCTAGCTAAGATAATAGGTTGGGTAGAAGTTGGTATTTATAACAGGTATCCTTCGGTTGGAACAGTCAATGTACGCAATGCCTCCATGTATCTGATGCGTGTTCGAGGAACTCATTGAATACATTCTTTTCATGACTAGTTACTCCCCCATCCTAGCATACCCTCCCAAGTCTATTGGATGATTAGATCCCGTCGAGGCTTCGTTGCTTTGTGAAGGTAGACAAAAGTACAGGTCTGGATGCTGTGGTTGTGGACCATGACAAACACTGTTGGTGGTGATGCCAATTAGAAGCCAGCAGTTCTTTCTTACCACTAAAATGTGACTATCATTACTTGGGCAGCTGGGCATCGATGCTGAAAGGCTTCTAAAGAGGCCCGCAGTAAGTAGTCAAAGGGTTTTCGTTCAATCTGTTATGAAACCATGTTCAGAGCAAAATCATATATCGTGCAGATTTAAACCATTACAAGCAAATCCAAGCAAAGCATACGGATTCCGATATATTAACCGGTATATAAAGTCTTATATATCGTTGACTCTTCATGTCTGTCCAGGTCCTCCTCCAAAATCCTTGACGATACGGGCCTAGCATGATGAAAAAGTCTTGGTTTGTCTTGAAGGAACTATTCAAAGTTACTTCCCTTGATGTGAAAATCTGATATCAGGATGACCCGGGACAGCTCCCTTGACTCTTGGCCACTTGCTTCACAGCATGAGGGGGTGATCAACCGAGACCCTTCTGTCTTCATCACTTCTCTCCCCCCCCCACCCCGCGGCCCTCCCCCCGGCAATGGAACCATTGGGTCCATAGACCATCCAAGACATTGTCGTCACTCAAGAAAGAAAGCTTAACATCAGTGACACGGCCCAAGCTGCACTCCCAGTAAGCGCAGTGATGAGTCTCAACACATTAGCCACCGTTTGTGGCAGTGTTGGCAGAAACTCACATGCCAATATCATTTCCCAAGACTTGACGCATGGAACAGTCAGACCAACAGACGACTATGTTGCTGAACGTCTCAAGCGAATGGGTGTCGCAGATTTCATGACATAAAGAAAAACTCTAGGCCTTTAACCTGTACCCTCTTCTTGGTTACAGGTCTCATGACTGCTCAAGTAAAAACAACCTCGTCTCTTCTTGATGGATCAGTGATGGTTTGGAAATAAACCTTGCTATGTAAGTAATCTAGCTCGAAGCCGTTTAGGTTTATTCATTATTTGTAATATATTGAGCATAAATTGTATCATGAGGTCCCAATTGCCCCAATCCAGGCCAGGGTTGGAGTAAATCTGAGACACCACGACAATACCTGCTTTTCAGCAACATATATACTTATGAGTTTTTTTGTCTTACACTTTGACAAAGATCAAGAATTGCCGGCTATTGAGAAAAAAAGCAGTCGATTGAACACAACATTCGGTGTAACGGGTGACTTGGTCTAGTGCAGACAGGGATCGACAATGGGTCAAATGGGTTAGATGATGGCCACTGACGATGTGGGGTGCACAGCGAAGTCAATTACTACGTGTAATAATCTTTCTTGGTCCTCAGTGTCCTTGTGTTGGGGAGAGGAAAGCCCAAGAGAAATCCTTCATTGTGTCCAAGTACCCTCCCTTACAAGATCCCTTTGCCCTTGTGAGTACCTCGCGGTCTCCTATAATCCTCAGGGGTTCTTTGCAGCGTGACAAGGTTATCTAACTCATTCTTGCCACCCTTCATATTTTCCGGGCTCTACCAATCAGATATGCCTTTGCCCTTTTCAGCTCTTGTGTCACTGGTGTTCTATATGTCGATTGTCAAAATTATTTCTTCTCGGACTGCCGTGTCCATGTGACATTCGGCGAGGGTCTTGGTGGGACAACCCATCATCGTCACCAACGAGTCAGCTGGAAAATGAGCCAGGATCCAAGACAGCGACTTTGATTTTGCAAGTCATTATTTGGTTGTTGGAGGAAATGGTTGCCCGGGTTCTTCTAACTTCTGCTTTGAACCCCTCGAATTTGTCAAACCACGAATCAGTCACCTCTGTATGCTGTTCTCGGTCAATGCGCTCAGTCGGACAAAGACAGACGCTTGATGTGCTTATGCAGTCAGGAGGATGAGTTTAGTTATGTTATATCGGAGAGGGAGGAGAGTTTCTGAAGATCTTCAACACCACCTTCATCAACGGCCCAATGGCCTAGGAGATGCGCGGTTCAACTTGATAAAGTTCCTCCATTAACAGGTACCATTGGAGACGGCCATATCAATCGTGGTCAACTAAACAAGCTGTACACCGAAGCAGCAACGAAGGGAGAATGAGTGCATTAAGCGGATCGTGTCACTACCAACAAGGGCTCTATCTGGAAGAGTGTGTTCCGTGCAACCAACCGATCGGAGGAAAAGGAAGTTGTGAACCATCAAGCCCAAATATTCCCCCCACCACAAACGAGCCCATGCATTGGAAAGTAGTTCTTCAATGCCAGGGGGCATTGATCCTCAACACCAAGGATGTTGACCCTCAATAGCTTGTGTCTTTGAGCAAGAAGCCACAAGGGTGTATAGGATGTAGATAGATTCTAGGAAGGGCCATCTGGCCGAAGAAGCTCTCTAGCCAGCACTATTACAAACAGTTGTTTACCAACTAGTCACCACAACGGCCATTTTGGCTGTGTGAGAACCTTTGTCTCTCAGGTCCATAGACCTGGCATCTCTTGAACCTATCTCGGGAAATTTGTTTGGATCGTCGCACAATGGGCGAAGAACCCCGCTCTAGTCTACTACATTCGAAAGGTTTAGATTTAAAGTTTTGAGAAGCGTTTATATTACGGCTCAGGTGCGGACCAACACCTGGCCAATGAGAAAGCTCCGAGGGATGTCGAAGTGCGGACCAATCAAAGGCAGGGAAAGATTATTAACAAAGTAAAGAGTCGCCGATTATCGACCTCAACTCTCGACGATAATCCTAAACTTGGCTGGCGATAATCTAAACGTCAAGATAGGCGTGTCAACGACCTCTGGATATACACATTTATATATATTTACCCACTTCCAGGATCATAACACGGACTTCCTCAATCACCAATAGAAACAGTTGTCAACCAACAACTGCTGACCGCAAGCCAATCACACATACTACTGTGTGAGAAACTCAGTCCCTCAAGTTCTATAACCTGGCTACCACCTTCGAACCATCTCAAAAGGTTGTCATATCGTCACAGCTTAGCTTGAGAATTGTTGCTAACGAATCCAAAGCACTGATACCTCTCACTATAACTTAACATCATTTTACTACCAAGCCCCTGAAGCTATTGCTATCTTTAGTTTCATCTTGTATTGCATTATAGCTATGTTTAAACTTAGGTTGTTTATTAACTAGTATCTCTCTAGACAACCGCTAGTAACCCGCATCATAAACGTTACAAAGCTGCTATCCGAAGGCATTTGTGCGACGATCCAGACAGGCCTCTTGAGATGGGTTCGAGAGGTGCCAGGCCGCTGTGCCTGAGAGACGGAGTTGTCGCACATTCAGAATGATCCATGGTGATCACCAGTTAAACAGATAACTGTTTCTATTGCTGACTGGGGGAGCTTCTTCGGCCAGATAGTCCTGCCTGGAGTCTATCTACATCTTATACACCCTTGTGTCTTCCTTTGCTCCTTCCTCCTCAATGGCGTTGAGGAACGCCTATCCAATGCGTGGGATTATTGAGGACAGATTTCTAGGTTTGATGGGTCACAACTCCCTTTTACTCCGATCAGTTCGCTGCACGGGACCCCCTCTTCCAGATAGAGCCCTTCTTAGTCATGACGCTTTAGGATTTGCAATATGCAATCACTTATCTATGTTGAAACGAGAATTATATCATGAATGAATGTTGTTTTCTGACATTCTCCAGGTTGTTGGCGCTATCTAAGTAACTCCGGTGTTATCCCCGCAGCGCTATCACTCGAGACCCCTGGACCTCTAAACTCCTGAATCCCCACAACGCACACAAGAATTTTAATCCCTCTTCAACTCCCCACACGTATCCGCGCAACATCAACCCTGTTTCCAAACAACAATCCCACAATAACAACCAAACAAGCGATGGGCGTGTAGCTCAGTTGGTAGAGCGTTCGCTTAGCATCTCTCCGAACCAGAAGCTTCCTTACCCTAACAAACAGCGGTTTCTGGTTAAAAGGCGTATGCGAGAGGTCCTGGGTTCGATTCCCAGCCCGTCCAAAGTAAACAAGCGGTTGCGCCCGTAATGGGTTTGCTTTTTGCTTGGTCATTCTTTTGGTCTGGTCAATTGGTTCATGGCGTTAGTGTCAATATGTTGCACTTTCATCGCTTATAGGTAGGACATTGAAACTAGATCCCCATCCTCGTTATTTTAACCCTCACGCTGGCAAGAACAAAAAAAAAAAGGAAACATACAGCATGGTATGCATGCACACACTTTGCATTTTTCTGTAGACTGTGACGTCCCACTCAATACTATACCCCTCCCACAATACCTAATCTCCTTTCAAGTCTCTGTTCATCCCTACTTCACCTGAACAGCAAAAAGCCCCTGCGCCCCGGTAACATAAACCGTTCCCGTGTCCCCCTCCCTTCGTCCAAACGCACACGCTGTACTCCCTTGCACACTCCCGATCGTCTTCCTACTCTCCTCCCCCACACTCGGATCCAACTCGACCAATGAATTCCCCCCCATATTCGTCGTCACATACACCTTCCCTGTGTCCCCTGAGAGACACAGGTCATCACCCATCAAATTGGTCCACCACGTCTTTACTACGCCCGTCGCTTTCGCGGTGGTAGGTTCCACAGGGAGGGAGTGCAGACTGTTGCGGAAGATGTTGGTGTACCAGACTGTGCTTGTCTTGGCATCATATTTTATCCCGTCAATGCCAAAGGGGATGCCGCCTGTGGGAGTCATGGTTGGGTCAGAGAGGACTTGTTCGTAGCGGGCGTTTGCTACATTCAGTTTGTACACAACACCACGTCCTGCGTCGGCGAGGAGAACGGAGGAATTGTCAAAGACGGCCAGGCCGTTGAGGTTATTTGCTTCCTGGATTGTTGCAATCAGGGAGCTCGTTGGCGGGTTGACGGTAAAATCTACTTTATACACCTGCTTTGTCCCCCCAATAACTGCAAAAACATCTGGTGTGACCTCGCCAATGCCTGAGAGGCCTGGAGACGCGCCAGAGACGGTTAGGGCAGCAGTGTAGGTCTTGGAGACGGGGTCAACGGAATAGAGCTGGGCTGAGTTCATGTTTGTGGCGAGGATTTGGCCATTGGAGCGAATGGCGAGGTTTTCCAGGGAGGAGAGGCTGACGATTTGGGTAGCTGCGCTCTGACGGGGGGTCAGACAGGCCCCCTGGACAAGGGGGGCTGTTAGGAGGAGGATTGTAAGGCGCATGGTGGGTGTTTTGAGTCTTTTCTGTGATCTTTGGAAGCTAAAAGCGGGATGGCAACGCCGAACTGCTGTAATGGTGTGGTTTGTTTTGTTAGAGAACAGATATATCCCCCCGCCCCGATGACGACTACATTGCCTTCAGTCATTTTAAGGCGCAAAATCACCTCCTTAAAGCCTCTCCGGAAGCATTATGTTGAGTAGTATCCAGCTCGTGCCACCACGTGAAGCAATTTGCTGCATATTGTTTGCCGTCGTCGCCTAAAATCTGGGGTTTGTCCTGTATTGCTTCTGATAGAGGATGTTTGTAAACTAGTAATATGGCTAATAAAATCATTGTCATTGAATGGTCTAACGCACGCCGTGTTACACATGTTCCACAACATATGGTTCGTCGTTAGGGGCCGGCAGCTAGTAGTTAGTCCGATGCGGGCATTTCACTATATTTTGGGGCATAGACATGTTCCTGTGAGAACTGTAGATTGACCTAGCTTTATGAATGCAGTCATGTTTTCCACGGAGCTGAACAACTCCGGGGTAATCACTCGGGTGCTACCATAAATGATGATCCGAACGGCTGGTTAGATGACAAGGATCAGGGGTTACTGGTAGCTCTTCCGAATGTGTTGGCACTGCAATCCTATGTTCCATGTCTTGGAACAAGTCGGACAGAATACACAAGGTGGGGAAGCTGCATGGCTAGAAGCCCGCGTAACATCGTACAACAGGATCAGGAACACAAACACAAGCACAGGAACGACGGATACAAAGACAAGCAAACGACGCTCAACCGCAATCGTTGGTTGACACTAGACTTATTACTATATACATACTGTCGTCTCCTCCACAGGGTATTCATATCTTCTCAATCAACTTCAACCTCCCCTTGAAGGACACTAATAAAAAAGAAAAATCGTAAGGGATCGACTTTGACAACACTCCCAACGCCAGCGCTGATCCATCACATCCTAGTAGAGACATAGACAAAAAAGGGGGCACATGCCCACATGAGAAAAAGGTAGTGATACAGATCCAGAAGACTGAACCAAAAAGGAAGCGAAAATAGTAAAGGAATGTCGACTAAGCCGCATGACCACTTGTCATGAGGGCCGCCTCTTCCCCAACGCCTCATCTGCCTGCCGGCCAGCCTACCGCTTGCTTGATGTTGTTGCCATGACTTGTTGACTGAACCTTCTATGATATCCAAAGTTCCCGTCCATTCATCCAAGCTGTTTCAGAAAGTATATCAAGGAAACCAACCAAACAAAAAATGCCAAAAGGAGAGAAAACGCTCACTGCGTCAGCACCCCCGTCCCTGTCTGGAACGTCAGATTCATCCCATACGCATGATGCCCATGATTCTCATCCCACTCCCAAGGCTGCTGCCCGCTCGCCATTGACATTCCAACACCAGCAACGCCCCCTACCTGAGCTTGCCATTGATTGGGTCCATCCCACACTTGCCACTCCCTCGGCGCACACCCCTCATATTCCCCATCCTCTCCGTGGCAAGCCGGTGGCAGGGGTGGACAATGCGGGTGGCTCATCGACGAGGTGAGGAGATGTAGCCCACGGCACTGACTAGCTACACCCTGCTTCACCAGATTCGCAATCGACCTCTCAGAGCCATCGAAGACGTCAAATGGAAAGATCTCGCTGCGTTCGGAGACAAGCTTGCTCTGGTCAAAGGCTCCGTTTTCTAGGAGGATGACTGCACAGCGGAGGTAGCGGGCTTCCATGTGGATGTCGGACCGGACGTCGGTTCGTTGGATAGCAAATTTGACCAGCTGCAGGGGGGTGTTGCCGCAGTTGTTGAAAACGTTAACTTGGGCGCCTTTTGCGCACAAGAATTGCACGGCAGGGACAAGGCCGAATTCTGCGGCGTAGTGCAGAGCGGAGTTGCCTTCTGTGTCGCGGCGGCCGAGGTATGTTTGGAGGTCGAAGTCAGGCTGTTTCGAGGCAGACTCAAATAAGCTCTCGAGTTTCTCAACTAGCTCCTTATCTGGAAACCCACGCCCTGAAGCTGCGCGACGGAAGAGCTTCATCATCGGGGTCCGACGAAGGTTCTGAGCGCTGTTACGGTCGTTCGGATCGGGATCAGAGTCGTTTGGATGGACAGAGATTGAGCTTTCGGAGCCAAGAGTTGAGGTGTCTGCTGTAGAGGGGGCTTTGGTCTCACATGAAAACTCGGGAAGATACCGTCGGATGAACTCGAGTTCGTCGCCGAAGATGCGGTGCAGTTTCGGAGCAGCCTGGTCCAGGTTACGACGAATGCTGTGCCATAACCTCTCGCCATTGGCACAGCGGTTGGCGACGAGGAACCTGGCTGCCCCTTGGCCAACTTCCCGGAAGACATAGTACAGCGTCTCGACGGGGAAGCCTTTTTTCGCGACGAGTGGTTGCAAGAAGGTCTGTTTCTCGACGTCGCGATGGCAGAAGTCGAATCCCCGTGCCCGCAACTGCCGCAGCAGGTTCAAGAACGAGACCGGTTTCATTCGAGGGTCTTCCGGAGGGTAATAGACATGCAGGAAGGTTTCACCCCGATGGTTGACAGCCTGCACATCGTCCGTGTGGCGCAAGATCAACAACAGTAATGAGATTCGAGCACCCCAGCGTGCCGCAGTATGCAACAACGTGTTACCATATTTATCGACCATATTCGCCTCATCATCAGTCAGCGTGAAATGCCTGAACGCCGGTCCCTCAGTGGCCTGGGCTTCGATAGCATCTGATAACCTAACGTGAACACAGTGCTGTGAGCTGTCGTTACGGGCATGATTGGCGCAGCACATGCGCAGTATGGCCATATTGAGCTCTTCGTCGGGCGGATTCGATGTCGAGTACCGCTTGAACAGGCTGGTTGGGAGGGCGCTGCCGAGTTTGCTGCCCTTCTTGATCGGTTTACTGTCCTGCAGGGATGCCAAGAACTCTTCGCGGGTCATCTTGCTGAGGGCGGTGTTGACGCCGGAGGGGTTGACCACGATTTGCTTTGATGATGCTGATGAGGACGACCGGGCGAGACTCGAGATGCCGGACGAAATGCTCGATAGTACCGATGCCCATGATCTCCTCTTTGCTGACTTTGTTGATGACGGTGCCGAGGATGCTCGGGATGGTGACTTGTCGCGGGGATAAGAGTCTGGGGGACTGGCGCTCGAGGTAACGAGGGTAGGAGGTGTTGATCCGGGGGATTGTGATTGTTTGATAGCAACGGGGCTGTCGAAGGTCTGTGGTTGATCGATGGGAGAGAGTAGCTTCGCGTCCTGCTGTTGTATGGATACTGGTAATGGGGAAAGAGACATCACAGGTTGCGGTGACAAGGAGCTGGCATCGTCAAACTGGGCGCGGGCCATCTCCAGGCGCATGCGGTACCGTCTGTGTCGCCGGCGGCGCTCTTCCCGGACTGACCTCAGAAACCGGACACGAACCAGCATGGTCGCCAGGTCACGCGGCCGCCAGTCATCAATACGACGGTCTGGAAGCAGGTTCTTCAGATGCTTGTGGGAATTGCGTTGCCTGGGCCGTCAGCGGCGTCCAGAGTGGCACGCGTGGAAAGTGAAGGGGGACACGGACTCACCTTGGATCAAACGTGCTATCTTTCAGACGCTCCAAGATGCGCACCAGCGGCAAGCGCTCGCTCTGAGTGCAGACGTAGAGACGCAGCAGCTTCTTCTGCTTACCTGGCGGCCACGGCTTCTCGCGTCGGCCGCGGCGAGGAGCGAGCGCAGGCGGCGGGATGCCGCTGCTGGAAGAGTGCAGGGAATCCATGACGATCCTGCGGCCGTGCCGTCCTTCCTTTTCCCGTCTGTTCGTCCTATCCTTCGTTTGAACTCTTTTTGGTTCGGTCGATTGGGGGGATGAAGTCGATGTTGAGGCGAGGGTGAGGAGTCGAAGTGAGTCTCCGTGACGTGTCAACCAGTCTGATATTAGTCTCGTGATCGCGCAGTCCTCCCTCCCAGCTCCCAGCAAACAATCATTGCCTGCACAGACACACCGTCGCACACACTCACGGCTCTCTATCGTCACTGTCCTCGTCGTCTTCGTCGTCGTTCAGCGATCAGCAATCGTCCATCACTTCGTCGCTCGCAGTTGATTCACACGGGGATGGGCAGTCAGCGGTTGTTGGCCGTTCCAAATGAAATCATTCCAGTCATGATAGGCTCCAGCACCCAGAGGGTCTCGAGAGCAACCGCCGTTTTAACAGGGCCCTTCGGCAGCGCAGTGTCGGCCCAGCATTGTTGCATCAATAGTGCAGCAGGCCCTAAAACGACCCTTTCCCCTCCAGCGGCGTCCCTAGCGCAAAGCCCCCCCTTCTTCTCCCCGATCGGACCCCAGCAAAGCCAAGGAGTGCAGACCAACGAGAGCCAGCACAGCGCCAAAGCCAAACTGCGACCGGGGTCCTGAAAAAGGCTTGGAAGCATGTTGGACACGGCCAAAGGCCTTCCCCAATCGGTTCTAGAAGGGCGTCGGCGGCCAATCGGCAGCCAACAGTCAGCCGGCTTCCATTGGATGCCACTCGCTACCGCACGCCAACCCTCGTCAATGCTCGCGGCCAGGCCGTTAAGCAGCGGCATCCTGGCTGGCAATTTCCCTTTCGCGGAGCAACCCCCCTGGAGAACGTGTCTGCCCTATGCAATCCGGTCGGAGACGGCGACAGTTGATGGGACCTGTGATCGTTTCACTTTCTCATTCGAGTCTTGGATCGAGGTCCTCCTTGTGGTGTAGTGCTTCGCTTGAAAATGCGAAATCTGGAAGCTAGATGTGTCATTTAGGTGCAAGGCCGACACAGAAACTGTCAATCTGGTATGGCCACTTGACATTCTTTCTGGGACGGAACAGACGGCGAGCTAATTTGTGATGGATCATGTATGGGCCATGGCTGTTCTGCGTCCAGAGTTGCAGTTCACTCCCTTGGCCTCAGCTTTCCGCCTCGACTCACAGCTTGTCACAGATGACAACGGGAGAACACAGGCTTTCCCAGCGTCGTGGCCTCGATGTTCAGCTCGGCATCAGAATCGAAAAACAGCCAAATTCCCCAATTCCCCGACTGCATCCCCCAGCATGTGGCTGTGGCGCGCATGACAGCGAGGCAGGCGAGCCGGAAGACGAGGATCATCGATTTCCCGATTCCCTTCTACGGGTTCTGAATCCAAGCATGGCCTGGCCCATGCCAATTCTGTCGAGATGGTGTGGTGGGCTGGGGTGGATGGGATGTGCTGATGTAATGCAGCCGGCGCCGTCGATTGTCAAGGAAATGCTGTCGTTCCCATGGCTGCAGATGATCGCGCCAGGGGTCAAAAGCTTGGCGCAGATTGGCAGGTGGGAACAGCTGGCAACATTTGTTGAAACCGGCTCACTTTTATTGCCAAGTTTCTTTTTAGCAAATTACAGCGCGAGAATCCATTGATGCGCCCCACAATATCCGAGCGTAAGACCCTTGGCCGGTCTTGGCATGGCCTAGCCTGCCCTTGCCTAGTGTCGCAAGCATGAGCCTTTTCAGGTTTGGTTCCTGCCCTCGGCAGCTGTCACCGAGTCTTGGCAGCTGGGTGATTTTCGATTTTTTTTCGCTGCCGTTGATCTGTGCTTAACCATAACCAGCAGAGCCCTCTGCTAAGCTCCGCGACAAAATAGTGCAACACCACGATAGTTTACATCACAACAATTAAAAGGGAGTGAGATAACACAGGAAAATGTGTGGGGGAACAAGGTCTTGCGAAATCTTACCCCAAGCTGTTCCGTCTTTGTTTTATGCCAGTGCCTGATTCGGAGCCAGTATCGAGAGTCCGGCGAGCTCTGTCACTCGACCGACGGCCCACAAGGCAAGAAAATTGGCGATCGAGACTATCGCCGCCAGCTCAAATGGAATCACTCCGACACGGTCGCCACCAATGGCCCCAACGCACGATGGGCGATCCCTTGGCCAGTGGCTGCGCCAAACATCTCTAAACAGCGTGGGGGTTGCCGGCTGCCGATGCCAAGCTGCCAATGGCGATGCTGGTGATCGTTGGGCCCTAAGATTGCTTTTAAGCATCTGCTACGCGTAGAGAGTGTACTTGCTTGCATTTTTCTCTTTCGTTCGACTTGGAAGTATATGCTGCTACCGTCCCCTTTACGTACAAGTAGATGTGCTGCCTTGACACGTATCTCCTGAAGAGTGCAGGCCAATCTCCACCAGCCGTCACAGTATCGAGCAGATTTGGAAAGCAACCCTCCTGAAGATTTTCAAGACTGCAGGCTTGCCTGATTAAACCGATGGGATCAGCATGCGATCGCGATAAGCCGGATCGTCGGCGTTTCTTCCCAGCCTGCTGTTCTCAAGAATCATCCTTTGAACTCCCGGGGTCCGATTGACAACTACCCACAACTCTACGGTTGCTAGCATTCCCAGTTGCTCTGAGCGCTAGTGTAGCCAGTCATCGTATCCTGCATTTCTAATCCTGATACACCAAACCGCACGCCTGACCCGATCGAAGATGGCAGATGACAAAACGGGAATAGAACACAGCTAGAATACAGCAACCCGTCTAGACAAAATGATTCAGAAGACTGCGCTCTTGGTCTGGCGAAGGGGCGGTTATAGTCTCTGAGGAGCGAAATAGCTCTCACCCTTTACTTTTTAGTCAAGTTGACACATGGGGCATATGGAAATGACGGAAACTCCGAACATCAGTTGCTGCCTCGAAGCTGACTTAAAAGAGACTGGTGAAACCTTTACATCGCTCCTCGTTGCCCGTCAACAGTCAGAGCCCGATAAACATCTTGCACTCGACTGCCCGCAAACGGCAGCCGCAACGTCAAATCCAGACCAGGCCTCATGCCTGTGTCCGATCTGTCCCAACCGGCACGATGACAGCTTGAGATGCAGTCCGCCCGCCCGCCTGCATGGAGCCATCAAACATGGAGCCATGGACAAAGGCTGACTCCGACGCTGACCACACTGTGTTACGCACTTAGCCCATCTCTGCCATTTTTAACTGTCTTCCTCCGCCTTTGTGCTGTCTCTCATCATCGCAGGCTGCCACTGGGCTCCGATGACTGCTGCTGCTGCTGACAATAGTAACCGAGCAGTAATGAATCCTGACTTGATAAACCTGACAGGCATATCCGATGCCGCAGACCACGCCGTCGGCACGCCTGGGAACAGTAGGATCCAGCGTTGCTGCGCCTCGTATTGCCTGACTCGCGCCGTCCAATGTCGTGTCAGCGCTACCTTGGCTCCCTACCTCCCCGCTGTACTTCCTCATCTTGCTGTCTGCTGGCATTTTGGGTTATTCTTATCGCGAGCAAAATCTCGTACCCTACCCAACGTGTTCTCAGCTCAGCAGCTCAATTTTGGTGTGAGTAGGGATTGCATACCTAGCTGGCAGCATGCTGATATGGGCATGTCTCTGTACTCCCATGACAACACGTGTTGCGCTTCGTAATCCCCTTACACAGCCCACCCATCACAACGTCGATCACGAGAGTGCCGGCTACGAAGCAGCCAACGGCTGCACGCAGATTGGCTTGTCGACGCTTTGCTTCCAAGTTCGCTGTTTGGCAAAGTGTGGCGTCAAGGGAACGCAGGGCTGACGGGGGCCCCTCAGTGGAGAGGGACCAATGTATTCCCTGCTTTTCACTGGCGCAACAGCGTTAATCAGTGGAGTCGCTGCGGCTTACCGGAGCCGCGGGACAGTGGACATTGGAAGATTGGTCACCGGCTGTCCCACTGGATGTGGATGACGCTGTGGATGGACGAGAATCCTTCTCCGTTCTCCATCCGCCGAGAGCAGAATGTGTCACCGTTCCCACCGTTCTATTCGTCTGTCTGTCGCTCCTTGTTGATTGATAAACTCGTCTTGTGTCTCGCTTCCACGCGTTCCGGTCGGTCTTTTTTTTCTTTCATCCACATACTTCAAAAACCCACGTTCGCTTTTCCCAGTCGTCATCGTCGTTCGCTACACCAAAGACAAACCTTGAATTTTCACCACACTCGTTGAACAGCAACTACTACAAACCTAACCACATAGTTGGTTTAATCATACCCACAACCACAGCCAAAATGCACGCAATTTACAGCACCCTCCTTCTTGCCGCGGCCCTGGCCAACGCCGTTAAGATCACTTCCCCCGTCAAAAACGAGAAAGTCGACCTCGATGATGGCGTGACCGTCCGTTGGGAGACCGTCAGCACCGACCCGGCCCAAGCCAAGCTGCGCCTGGTCAACCTTGCCGGCGGCCACACCCCCTTCGAGCGGGACATCGCCACCGTTGACCTGTCTAAGGGCAGCTACGTCGTCAAGCTGGACGAGGTGCCCAACGACGGCGGCTACCAGTTTAACTTTGAGAGCGTCGAGCCCGGCAACACGGGTATCCTTGCCCAGTCGGAGCAGTTCGAGGTTATCGACTCGGGCGATGCTACCGATGATGAGGATGATGTGAAGAGTTCGTCTACTTCTTCTGCCTCTACTGCTACTACTTCTTCGGCGACGACCACCAAGGCCTCGTCGGAGACGTCGTCTGAGACGGCTACTGATGCGACTATTGCTTCGACAGCCACGACCCTGACGACTGCTACCACCACCGGCACGGCTACTGGCGCCTCTGTGACCTCGTCGGGTGCTGCTTCGACGTCGACTAGCACCGGTGCTGCCCCCGTTGCTACCGCTGGCAGCATGCTTGCACTGGCAGCTGCTGGTATCTTTGCCGTCCTGGCTTAAATGTAAGACATACCTGTTGGTGTGAGGAGGAGTTGATACGAAGATTTAAGGAGGGCGTGTGGGATTGTTTGGGACATGAATGGATATAGACGGATGATGAATGGTTCACGGATTGGGTGGGGCGGTATTCTGGATTAGTTTGACTGTCGTAATGGGGGAAATGCGCAAAGAATCTCCCAGTCGCGGTCGAGTCTCCTCTGGCCAGTTGCGAATGACTTCACATGTCACCTTGCCGTTCATAAACATCTCGGTTGTGTTAGTTCCAGAAACCACAATTGTGGGTCGCCCAGGTCATGTTTGCTTATAATGTTGGTCATAATATAGTCATGTTGGAAGATCAAACTGGCGTTTCAATAGTAGAAGAATTGAGTATAACTTAAAATTCCGAGAAATAAAGTTGCGATCAGGCTCATCAAGACAAACTGGCCCAAAAATAAAATAAAATAACAAACATTTGAAGACAAACTGGTTAATTACCCTTGACCTCCACAGTTGGTAGTTCCTCCACTGTTGTCTTTATTCCAAAGCTCTTGTCCAGTGTCATAACCACATTCGCAACCCCCGCTGTCCTCCATGCTCTCTTCATCCACATCAGTTGTCTCCATGTCTACCCTAAACCTCCTGTGTCTCCTGCTGTCCAAAACTTCCATCTTTAAAAGGAATTGATGTCTTCATCAGCGACGCCCTTGGGGAACCAGTAAGGATGCCACCGGAAGGTATGGCTTTCATTTCTCACAAAAGTTGTGGGAAGTGCCACGTCGTCAAGTAGCCCAATGTCAAGGAACAGACGACCATCACCTCCAAGATCCGACTCCTCTCTCAAATGCTGGCCATTCCTGTTGAACCAGATCTTGCTTTCTTTTGGAGTCGACTCCAACCCCAGCGGTGCCACCTTCACGATAGCGCTTGTCTTCGTGAATGGTTTCGTCTCTTTGGCGAGTCTGCCACCCATAGACGCGGCCAAGGTGTGCATGATAGCCCCATGACACCGCCCGACGTGCTCCAGCTGCTTGTGCGAGAGTACCATCCAGGGAACTTGATGGCCGAATCTCCTGGACTACAGAATTTAATCGCCATTTCCAGGTATTTTTGGGGGGTATTGCCTGTTTCGCCAATGATTCCAATGCCATATTCTCCAGCAGCTGTTGGGAGCTCTTGAAGACTTACCGTAAAGTAATAGCCGCCAAGTCTCAGGGGGAATTGGGTGGTCAGCCGAGATGCAGACACGCTTGGCGCTTGTATGAACGATTGTGCAACCGTTCGCATCGCTGTTATTCGAGGCTTGTATGCTCCTGGCACCGAGAGGAGTGGTTCCAGGGAACTCAGCTAACCAAGGGCTCGGGAGCTGCACGCGTTTTCCAGTTTGGTTTCTCAGAAAGGCCTCCGTTTCCTGATGGTTGAAGTGCTTCGCAAGATCGGCTAGTGTCCATCCACCTATCAGGTCTGTCAAGAGGTGCATCGAGACTGTGAAACTTTTCAAGAAGGTTTGTGTTTCCATTAGCCGTCCGAATGGCGACCAGCTCCGGATCGTTTCTTGCCATCTCCAGAGTCGCATCAATGAGAATATGAATAACTGCTTCGTAGTTGGAATCGATGTTGTTGATAGACCATTGCTATACGCAAGCTCCAGTGCAGTTCAGTCATTATTGCCAGTAATGGCAACATCTGCGCCAGCCTTGACCAAGACATCGACACAATAGCTATTATTGCCTTTCATAGCGGCCCGGTGCGCTGTCATGCATTTCTTTGTGTCTCATGCAACGATGTTCAAGTGAGACTTGTCATTGCCCTCCAAGGCCAATTTGGCCAGCCATTCAACAATCCCAGAATACCCTCGGTCTGCAGCCTGGAGAAGGACAGTGCGTTGGCTGCGGTTGGTTGATCTATTTATCTCTTTGAAGCACGTTCCTTTCAGTTTGTTTGTGTAAGAGATACACAGAAGCCCATGAGCCGAAATCGCTCCGACAAGAGCAAAATTGAGACGACCATCCATTCTACTCTCGAGCGCTAAGAGTCGTGATGTCATCGCAGTATTCCAAACTCTCTCGCTCTCAGTAAGTGCTGACTGGAGGGGTCTGTCACCAATGAAAGACACCATCCTAGTCATAACGGAAGCCTCACGCGCTGCCAGTTGCCCAGCTCTTCTCTTTCTCCTCCTAGAGTTTCGTTTGAATATCCCTACGCAGGCCGCGAGACTTGTCATGGTCCTCGTTCCCAAAGATGAGACTCTTCCAAAGCGACTTCTGATCCTCAAGGACAACCAGATCAACGAAATGACGCTTGCTATGATCGAGCAATCCAGCAAGCCTGCCGTTATGGGCGTGCTCAAGAACCTTCAACTTCGCTTTCCAATCAGCCTTCCACTTCTGATTCTTGACAGCCTCGAGGACAGTGGTGTACTCCTTGCACTTCACCTCCGTGGCAACAACATCCAACAACCTGTCACGCTGCAGCACAGATTGCATCTGTGGCCACCAGCTGGTGCCTGACTGTGGAATAGAAACGATTCCTCTGGTGAGAAGAGCCTGCAGCCGGGTATCCATCAGCCCGTTGACAACGACCCACGCATCCCAGGACGGCGCGGCGCTCGCCTGCGTGGGCTTTTCCTGCGGCAGGTGCACAAAAAGACAGCGCGAACAGGACCCCGCATACGGCCTCGTCGCTCATATCCGCCAAGTAATTGAGCAACTCCTGTCAACAGCCAATCCTCTCCTCGACTGTCGGTCGACACATATTAACCTGCAGCACCCCCGACTCACATTGCAGCAATTCTATGGCAAAAGCGCCATCCACCCCATTGGCTTCCCGTTCTCTCGCTTCCCAACGGCCACAGCACCTTCACAATCTCTGTACCAACCCATACTCCTGCGTACTTTCTTATCGCCCCCACTCAAACGTATTCTCCTCCGTATATGACCCAAGAGTCTGCACATAAAGCTTCTCATCACCAAAGATCAGCCAGGCGCTAATTGGCTGGTGCTTAATTCGCAAATGGACGTCGGCACGAGCGCGGAATGCGACAGGCTTATCGCGGAAGCGGATATGCTCGGCAGCTTCGACGACAAGGTCGAAGGCATGGTTCTTGCAGATACGCAGAGGGAGGGGCTATAATGGATCACGCCGAAGTACGTGAGGAGGGCGACCAAGATGGTGTATTTGGCCGGGTTGAGGGAGAGAATCGTCGGCGTTGAGGAAGGCGGCGGGAAGGGGCCGTTGATGTTGGTGTTGGTTGGAGCGTTTATGGAGATTATTGGGTGGCTGGTGTGTTCTGGTCGTCATGTAAGTGTTCTAGGATATGGCTGATGATGTGACGATGCTAATGCTGGTGAAATGAGTTTAAGCAAATGCGGGGAGCCTCGGCCTCAAGTACTTTTTTTCAATGGGTCCTTGGAGAAGTGAGCCTGCCGTCCTGTCAGCCATCAAGTTCTTCATTACATATTGCCAAATGACACGAGTCGTTGGTGATGCTTGGGCATTTATCGGTAAGTGATCTCTCCAGGCAAGCATATGGGCAGTTGGTCCTTCAGCTGTCTGATGACAACAGCCATGGTATGCCCGACGACAGATAATGGAGCGAACTGACAGGGTCCCATGCGCAGATGACCAGCCGAATGTGCTTGAGCAGAGAACGGGAAGACGGCTGACCACTTGCACTTCAGTTCTAGGTCCGGTGCAAAGTTTTGGCCGGAAACTCAGGCCGGCTCGAACACTCGATGCAGAAGCAACAAAAATGACCCGTTGTAAAACATCATCACAGTCTATATATTCAGCCTGTTGCTGTTTACACGTATTCATGAAGATCGGATTTCAAGATTTCAAGAGGCTTGATTCCTATCAAAAACCCTAACAGCATTCAGGGGTAACATAGGAAGTAAATAAACTTGCCTTGATAACCACATGAACTGCCCGCAAACATTTGATGAAAATGCTGTTATACCGAATGCCATCAAAATTTGTTTCTTCAGATCTCAAGAATTACACATTCTAGGAGTATGGAAGGTGCAAAAGTTTGCTAAAGGAAGATGTGTTGTCAAATAACTGTCGCTCTCCCAAATTCTTCAGTTTTCTTCCCTTTTCCTATCCTTAATTGCTCAATATCAATTCCACACAATAATAACTTCCATGGCATATCTGTAACAGAATAAATCATACCAACCATGCGCAAATGATGTACGCGTGAGCAACCGTCATTAAGTACAAAGCCTAGCAGACTACAAACAGCTCAAACACCGCACTTCATGATTTTTTTATCTAATCTACCAAAAACCTAGTCGATTTCATTCCAACATCCAAACACATGCCTAAAGAATGGGAGAATCAAACACCAAAGCTGCTTTTTCCACTGGGCGATCGCATTCCATAACTCTACACCCATTCCAGTTCTATAATACAGATGGTTTGCATTCCTGCTGGATCAGAGTTTTACTTGTTATTGTCATCATGAACTGCATTTACAGGACATTTGAATATTGCTTTCATTGACTTTGTTGACAGCAACCATTCTTCCATACACATCACGAGTTGCCAACCTTTTACTCTTCCTCAACTAACCTCGTCTTCATCAACCCAATCACCCCTGGATCTCCCTTCACCATCAGTCTTTCTCATCTTCAGCCACAACTTGCTTACGAACAGAACCCCATTAAAACACATCCACATCCTCCTCTCACCTCATCAAGTCTTCTATCATCTCCCAACATGGACTCTCTCCCTGCTCTTCCTCCATGTGTCAGTCATCCTCCTCTCCTTGTCACTAACGTTCTGATCCTCTGGACTCATCCCAACGCCCACCTAACCTTTTTCAAGACGCTTGATAATCCCTCATTGTACCCATAAACAGCACATTGCACAAGGTAAGCAATTTCCCCCCCGGCACCACTTTGTCCGATACCTCCCCCACCCTAGGACACATCCTCCCCTTCGCATCCTCACCGCCCGCTCCGACGCAGGTTTGTGAGCCTGAGGAAGGGTGTACCCCTCATAGAGTACATGTAACTGCTACAACAAGAGTGACTCGAGAGACCATTTCGGGCTGTCGCAGCCGTATCTGAGGGATCATAGTCTCCCACAAAACCAAAAGTGGCGATCAGATCCTTGAAAAGGGGCAGTAGCCTGTTTCGCTGTCGGTGATGTATCTGTGCCAATTGAGCACCTTAACTTTTTGCATCCCTAAGGGTGTGTGCATACCAAAAGCGTTGAAGTGCAGTTTATTGTCTTCAACGCTAGGCGACACCGCAAAAGGGCGATGCACCGCATGAAAATGCTGTTCCTGTGTTTGCAGAATGATCTATAGTTTGAACAGAAACGGATTTGCCTCGGTACTTCGATGAAGAGGTCGGGGGTGAAGAGTTTGTAGGCTGTGCAGAGGACATAAGGGGCTGGAGTAGGTCGTCCCTATGCAGGCCAAAATGGCGAGGAAATTGTGGCATTTGGCTCGATATCGGTCGTATTCTTGTGAGAAAAGAAACTTACCGGTGTAAGGAAGCTTGGTGTCGGTCATAGCGGATGTGGTAAAAGAGCCAAGGTGAGAGACTTTTGAAGGTGGTCAGAACCTTAGGCGAATGGGATCAACTCTGCTGCAATCACATACTAATTGATCGAAGAATGGGAGGAAAACTGCTAGCGACAGTTATTGTCTATTACTCATGGGCTTTTAGCTAGTACTAGGTGAAGCCCATTGAACCTAGCATCAGCTGGAACGTCATTCCACGGCAGTTAAGACAGGTATGGTGCTGATGTCCCTCTGTCGAAGGGCTCTTATAGAGATACCTGCAAGCCAAACTCCATATATCCCTCTTTACTCTTTGTTCTGTCAATTCCATATCCTAACTTCGCGATGACCAGTTGGGATAAACCCCTGAGCTGCATCCTGGGGTAAGTAACACAAAAGTAAACAAACCGTGGGGTGCTGGGGGCAACCAACCAATAATCAGCAGCGGCAAACTGTTGGGCCCACATGCCACAGCGCCACCTCCGCTCATAATTCTGTTGATTTGTTGGCGAGCTCCTTCTAATAGCTCTCTGACATCATACAAAAGGGCTTCACATAATGTACCTCACTCATATGCTTATTAGGCCTCGCTCGACGGTGCGCACGCGGTAACTACCTTACTCACAAAATGAAAACAGAACAATCTGTGAACCATCAGCCTGGGTAAGTCCAGAAGAAAAACAAAATGAACAGTTTTGGTCCGGCACGCCGACTATAACGGGTTTGCAGGATATAACGTATGCAGTCAGTTTGTACTTGCTCTCTACAACTCAACAGATTGGCAAGTCATTGCATACCTCCCAGTGTACAAACCATCTCAGACATGAGGACAAAAATTATGAAAGAAATCTATCTATCAAGACGATATTACTAAGGAAACAAGAAACATATCCATATCACTTGAGCCTTGGCTCCCAATGTCCATTTCTATCTCATATCCAACCGTTCCTATGGCGGTAGGTTTCCCCAACCCCCAGCTAAGGCCAAGCTTACAATGAAGAACGTCAACCAATATCATTAACTTGGATTAGTTACAGCATGGAAAGCAACGGGAAATTGGATAAAACTCGGCGCTGAGATATAGGTGATCTTCAAAACAAACTCTCCTCCCAAGTATGGACAGATCTAACGAGGGGTATCATCTAACGCGACATTCAGTGTAAAATAAGATGCAAAAGAGAGAGGAAGACTGGGGAGGGGGGGGGGCGGGGAGCAGAGGATGGAAGAAGAGCGGGACAAAGAAGCAAACAGGAGGAGGATTTAATGGAGGTGACGAGCTGGTGAGAGGGAGAAGAGCAACGGTAAAAGCCAAGACAACAAGCAAGGGGAGAAGGAAGCAGAAAAACATAGAAGGGCAGAAGGAACTAAGGGCAAGGAACATCGAGACAAGAAAACCGGAATGGACCATCCCAACCCACAACCCAGGCCGCTCCCCATCATCCCCTAACCACACCCGGCCTTCTCACCTGACCCTCCTCCAACCTCAACTTCGTCTTCACATGGTAGAGCAATTTCACCAACGCCCCATTCCTCTTTTCCTCAGCTACCTGCTCCAGCTTCCAGAGGACATCCTTCTCTGAGCACATGCGTACCACCTCCTCGGCGACAAGGATCCCTTCAAGATCCCACGACATATTTCCCGCCTGTGACACATCGGGTAGACTGACGTTTCTCCGTACAAGCTCCAACATGTGATGGATGTCAGAAGGTACGGCCGGATCGGTCTTCAGCAGTAACTGAATGATGTCGCGGCGCCTGGCTGCGGCAGCGTACTTGGCAGCATATTTGATCGCTGTGTGTCCAGCATGGTCGCGCGCGTCGGGCTTGGCTCCGAGCTGGAGAAACATCCGGGAGGCTTTGATAAAACCGTTTTCTGCGGCCAGCATCAACGGTGTCACGCCGTTTCTATCCCCCATCTTGATATCGCGGCGCCTGGGTGTCCACGATGCAGGGTCCTCATAGAGAGCATCGATGACAGCCATTGTGGCATCGTCGGTGAAGACATCTTTTGGGAAACCGCGGTAGACATAAGGCAGCATGTCGACGTCGTTGATGTTGGGGCACCGCACAGCGAAGAAAAGGACGGAGCGATCCTGATCAGTCTTAGCCGCATAGTTTGCGCCGTGGCTGAGCAGCAGGCGAACCATCTCAGTGTTGCGCTGGAACGCAGCATAATGGAGAGGTCTGGTACCACCGCGGGCCACACAGTTAGGGTTAGCGTGCGCCGCTTTTAGAAGAGTTTCTGCGCGTCTAATGTCGTTATCTAGAACGGCATAGTGCAAAGGGCTCAGATTGAGGTCCTGTAGCGGGTGGTATGCGGGCATACTGTCAGCTGTGGACATAGCCTCAGGGTCCAAGGTATTAGACCCAGAAGACGCAGTGCTGATGGTCGCAGTCTCGAAACTTTCTAGAGGCGACCATGTGTTGTGCTGCTGACCGATAAGGGCCTCTGATGATATCAACGCCGTCTCCCAGGAAGTATGAGGAGGTTGATACCCATAAAAGGGAGCGAACTGCTCGGACGGCGGGGCAGGTTCAGGATGGAAAGAAGGGATGTTTTGACATTGATGAGCAAGCACAGCAATGCTGTTAAGGGAAGCCGGCACTTGCGGGCCCGAGAAAGCATTGGGGATGAATGTCTCAACGTGGTGATCCGAGGGACCGGCAGTGGAATAGGTTGTAGAGTTTTGGGGCCAGGTTGAGCCAGGCTCATAGGGATGAACAGCCCTCGTTGGAGGACAGGTAGAGGCCTGAGGGGCCTCAAAATGATTTGTGACAGGCATGCCCGAGGCTCGTTCCTCGTTGACAGCCGAATTGGTTGCCGATGGGACGGAAGGTAAGCTTAAATTCTGGGGAAGTTCAGGCTCCGGTGTCATGTACTTGACGTTTTTAGGAGTCGCCACTGATGTGGGGAATCAGGATGCTGCCTAAACAAGGAAATGTGAAGCATCAGCTTTCTCTTGACATACCTGGCTCTTCGTTTTCCGGGTCTATAGTCTCGTCCGGGTGACGACGAATCCAGCGGTTCAGTTTGTGGTATGGGAGCAGTTGGCCACGAACTATGAATATTGTCTTTTTGTTATACAATCGCAGACGCCGCCTAGCGATGATGACGATGGCCTTCATCACTTTATTTGGGATGTATTTGCCGAGATCCCAAGATTTGAGATGTTTCTTATACATCTTCTCCCTACAGGAGGATGTTAAGATCAGCAAAGGAAAGAACTGATGCAGGGAATACTTACGATGCTTTGAAGCCATACTGTGTCTCCATGATAGGTTTCAGCACCTTGAGGGGATACTTCCTATAGAGCTCCTCGATGAAGGAGCGGTGACCCTGCCAGTCAAGACGCCGCATAGCACCGGTGCCCAAATGGATAGGACCAATGTCGTAGATCTCCGTTTGTCAATGTCGAAGTCGGATATGTATAGCAGGTGAGCGCTGTAAGAAAAAAACGAGAAACCGAAGGGAACTGGGTAGCTCCTCAGTTATATACTGACAAGGAGGTAGTAAACAAAGGTTGGGGGGGGGGTAGGGCGGGGCACGGGCCCGAGAAGTTCGACCGGCAAGTGAGGTTGATAGCTGCAAATTGGACAGACCGCATCGTCTTGATTGCGGACAATTTCGGGATCCCGAGCCATTCAACGACAACTACTTGTTTCTCGATGTGGCTTTGGGATACCTGATTGGGCTTAAGGTCACACTGCAAGACTGGCAGACGCTATGACTGGACAATATCTGGTTGTCAACCAGTCAACCAGTGAGGAAGTAAGTAATATCAAGCGCCGAGAGACCATAAGAGCATGACAGGGCGATCGGGGGCAATGAATGGAGTCTTTGTGTCACAAGTGGAGGCATGTTGGACCCGCGGAACTCGTCCCGGACGTAGAGTCCAGCCGAACTCGATGCTTGTTTGTGTGGGTGATTGTCAAAAGGCTCTGAGATAAGCCAATACGCTTCTTTGGGTTGAGTCTGGGGCTGAGTGAGCAGAGCATATTGCACACCGCCATAAGTAGGCTCAAGGGAAGTGGGGTGGGGGGAACAATCTCGAATGGTTGAAGAGAAATGGCATGGGAAGAGTCTGAAGAAGGGCCGGCGACGGTATCATGAACCTTGCCGATGAGCAGAACGTCGGATCGAGAGCAGCATAGCGACCCGACGGTAGATGTCCCATTTGATCGGACAAAACAGCCGAGACGTGTGGAGGAGAGAGGTTGGAAGAGATTAAGCTCTCAATATGTCGAATCTGGATACTCCAAGCTGCAGCCCTGCGCTGCCGCTTTGTACTATACTTCACGGAGCCTTGTGTGATTACAAGATAAGGTTGCGATTTTGGAAGAGTTTAGAAGCCACTTGACGCAAGCGGCGGGCTGACTTGAGCCCTGATGCTGTCCTACTCTTCCGGCGACGATTCGGTGAAGCGTGAAAACGCCGCGATAAGGCGAAGTCAAAGGAGAATAGCAGCCGCGCCTCATGTCATGATCGTGGTTTCCAGCGAATCTTGAGTGCAGCCGAACGTCAACGAAGAGGGGCGGCACGCTTGGAAGGGTGTTATTGTGAAACCCGGGGATGTTGGGAGACTGCCCCGGTTGAGTTGGATTGCGCTTGGATATGTTGAGTTGGCAATCATCAGCGTCAGCTGTTTTCTTTAGTATGCATATCGTTTCGGCCACATCAACTCCGGTACAGCTTCCGGGGATAACAGCCACCTCGGTCTCTCCCGTGCTTCTCCCATCCTCCTTCTGCCAAGGTTGCTTTGTTTGCGGCTATCTTTCCGGGGGATCGTCACCAGGGCCTAGGCGGCAAAAGTCCTCGCGAGCTTGAATTCAGCCCAGCAAACAGGCACATGGTGGGGAAGAAAGCGGGGGAGGGGTGAGCTGGAGCCAGGGTGTTGAGACAGGAACCTGGAAGAAGCGGAGTCAAGTTAATTGCTTGCTCGAGTTATACCTGTAACTGCCCACGTGTGAGTACAAGATACCGGCTGGTAAGTTGAGGTGGAAGTTTTGGGCCACGTGCAGTTGCAGAGAGGGTTGGGGCTCGCGGAACAGAACCCGAGAGGTTGGCAGGGGAGCTCAGAGAGAGGCTATGCCCGGAATTACCAAGAGAGAATCTGCCCAATTTTTTTTTCTCTGGAATTCTGCAACACCCTTAATTTCACTTTCAGTAGACGTGACAAGAAATGGAAGTTGTTGGCCAAGCAACAAGGCAACCGAATTGCCAATTTGAAAACAATAGGAACCCGGAAGTACAAGTAGGTAAATTGTTCTTGAGTCCTTTCATGAATCCTTGTCGTTGAGCGGAATGGCCTGAACAACAAAAGCTGGCGCTGTATATAGGACTGGCACTCAATCGGAAAGGAGGCCCTGAAAACCGTTTCCATGCAAACGACACCAGTGAGGAGACGCTGCTGCGATGACGCGCAGTTTCCCGCGGACCATTCATTCATCGTGGTCGTCAACGCCTGCAAGGCGGCCAGCCTGATTCTCCAGATCTGCTTGGCATATGATCCGTGCGCTCCTCGTAGAAGCACGGGCCCCCAGAGCCTTACGGGATCATTACGGTAATTACAGATATATATATATATATAGTAATTGGATGTGGCGATTAATTACAGGGCATTTGATTATGACATGATCAAGAATTGCTCTGTTTCGTTGGACTTGATTGCGCAATTGCCAACAATATGTTGAGTTCCTTTGGGTGATACCGCTGGAGAAGTTCGCCTCTATGTGGAAGCGGACTGGCACTCCTCCGTACATTATCAATCGTCGTTGTATAGACACACGGACCAAGCGGCGAGCCCACCAAGAAATTTCCTTGGCACTCGCCGCCTCCAATACGCAACCCATCGTAACGACAGCACCAGTCGCTATCCACGCAAAGCAAAACAGATCATTAAGCCAAAGTCGCCTAACACCTGTGACTCGCATCCCAGCCGCTGGCATGCCACGGATCATACCAGTACTTTCGAA
Organism: Thermochaetoides thermophila DSM 1495; assembly: GCF_000221225.1. Classification (NCBI taxonomy): domain Eukaryota; kingdom Fungi; phylum Ascomycota; class Sordariomycetes; order Sordariales; family Chaetomiaceae; genus Thermochaetoides; species Thermochaetoides thermophila. The sequence continues at coordinate 2,954,474 of NW_006383038.1, forward strand.
GCATTGACTCTCTCATCGAGCTTGTATCCACCCCACCACTCGACTCCAAACGCCCAAACAAATCGAGATACTCCCAACGGCAAGTAACCGAACTCCTTTCCCACGCGATCGCATCGTGTACGCATTGAGAATTCCTCTCTGCAACACACTCTGAACACCAAGCATCCGACAACCTCCCTGACACAACTTCGCCACCCCCACATCAACCCCAGCTTACAACCCCCTTCTATATACGTATCCCCATATACGTACGGTTATAATATGTCCAATTTCAATGCCAAAAACCTCCAGTACCACTCCGCACCACCTCCCTTCCTTGCCCGTCTCAAAGGTGAAGCCTCTTGCATTTACGACCCCTCGCGTCCTGACCCAATACTTGTATCCAACCGGCGTGCAGCAAAACCCCGTTCTGCAAGCGAAGAGGCAGAGGACCTGCCTGTGGTGGTTGACGAGAGGGGAGAGGTCGTGGAGGGGGTTGTTGTGGGGAAGGATGGGGATTTTAAGGGGATGAAAGGCGAGGATAAAGGGGAGGTGGACATGAAATCAAGGGAAAGGGTTGAAGGGCAGGGGGAAGGGGAGGGGAATATGGGGGAGAAAAAGGGAGTGGTGGCGAGTATTGGGGCTGGACGGGCGGGGAAGAAGAGGAAGGCTAGGGTTGTAGGGGGGGGTGTCGATGACGAGGGGGACAAAGATGACAAACGGGGGGATGGGGATAACAAGAAGAGGGAGGTTAAGACTGGGAAGACGAGTGAGAAGGCGGATGAGGAGGGCGCAAAGTCTGAAGTTGGGACAGCAAAACCGGCCAAGATGAAGAAGGCAAAGAAGATTAAGCTGAGCTTTGGTGAGGATGAGGGATGAGCTGGGACGCGGTTGACGGTTTACGGCTGAAGGGGTTGGAGGAAGACGGGGCTCTGGCACGGCAACCGCGAGCAATTCTACCAGGCAGTACAAAGCCTGCCCATGGAGCTTGCAGCAAAGCTCATGGGCTATGGTCGGGAAGCTCGGCATCTTACTAGGATACTGGGACGGCAAGGCTGAAGAAGGCGACGTTGCATGCATATCCCAGGGCTCACAGTCCCGAGATATGTCTGAGCCTTCAGCCAGCTCATTACTTGCGTCAAATTCAAAGCTGCCCAAAAGGCATCAGAGCAATTCCAATGCCTCTTTTAGCTTCCGTCTCCCCTCGATCATGATTCCAGACACAGGGTCATCACACCGGCCACTCCCCTCTTGGGAATCAAGTCATAGATAAAATCGTCTATACACACCTCACCTGACGGTATCTTTAATCTACAACGAGCTCACCAACTCCCCCTGTATAATGCCGAACCAAGCCCCCCTCATTTTTAAAAAGGTTTAAGCGCACGAGCGTTTAAGCCCACTTGTACTCAGGCTTGAGGTAATCAGCCCAGGTCTTGGGCTCGGGGTACTCAGGCTCGACGTGGTGGTGGTGGTGGTGGCCGTCGTCCTCGGGGCCGACGTAGTTGTACTTGTAGACGCTGCCGCACTCGGGGCAGCGCTCAATGGGGTCATCGCGGGTCATCTGAGTTTGTTAGGAGGCGCAATTGAGCAAGATCAATGGGGAGGAAGAGACTTACGCGAAGCCAGACGACGATGTGCGAGTCAGCAGGGTAGCCAGTGCAGCCGGCGTACTGCTCCTGGCCGACGCCGCGGACAGGGATCGGGTTGTCGAGGGTGCCTGCGGGAATCTGATCAGTCGGCGGTCTCAATTGACTCCAGAGTTGTGGGAATTATACCCTTGCGAGAGGCATCCAGAGGGCGCATATCGAAGACATCGACACCCTCAGTCTTGCCGAGAATCTCGAGACGCTCGAGACCAGTGGCCTGCTCGAGATCGGTAGGGACGGTGCCAGGCTGGGCACCTGGGCCGATCAGGTCCTCATCGGTCTTGACCTCTGTCAGATGTTAGCTCTAATCTATCTCCCCAACTGTCGTTTCTATGCTGCAGCTCAATGAAGCTTATTCAAGCTCCCAACTGAGCAGCAACAAATTCCGACTGATCCGCACCCGCGGCGCCAATTGACGCAGCTCGGCTCAGCATACCAGCAACTGACGTCAGAAGCTGGCAGCCGCGGGGTCGTAACACTTGTAAAGCTAGCCAAGAAAAAAACACTTCGAGTTGAACAAGCAGGGCGTAGTCAATTCGTACCGCTCAGAGACTTGAACTTGCGCTCCGGAACCTGGTTGCCTGCAGTAGTAACAAATCGCGTGTTAGCCTTGCATTGTGGCCGACTAATTGACTCTCATTTGGAAGTGATGCGGTGTTTCGACGTCGAGGGGGGAATAAATTTAGTTGTCTTTGCGTTGCGTTGCGCTGCGTTGTGTGCTGTCGTCGAGCTGCGCGAGATTTCCGGAGCTCGGTCGGCCCAGTGGGAAATTTCGGGTTTTGGCAGCAGCTCTTTTCGCTCGCGTGGAGGGGCAGCCAATCTTGGGCGAAGTGAGGGAGAGCAAGGGCATAAAAAACTTACGGCGCACGGCGGTCGTGGCCAGGGTACGGCGAAGGGCAGGGGCTACAGCGGCGCGACGGGCCAGGGCCACGGCAGAGCGCTGGAGGAACATTTTGGCTGCTTGATTGTATGTTATCGAGAGGGACGACAACGGTGAGGATGGTGGTTGTAGTGGGCGGCGGGTCGAGGAGTTGGAAGGTGAAGCCGGCTCCTGCAGCGTGAGAAATGGTCTGATCTGGCCCCAGCGAGAGCTCCAGCAGCCGAGCTTTGCCTGCCAAGACGTTGAGCTGTTGGCTTGGAGCGCACGTGTGTCAGCACGTGACCAGCACTGCACACGCAAAAAACTCGTCCCGAAGAAGGGCCTAAAGAGATTTTTTTTGTCTTGAATGGCTCTGATATCAACTAGAAACTTTATGCTTTACTTTATGACCTGGTATGTTTGAAGTACCATCGTTGTGGTTGCGTCATTGACATCATCACAACCCTAGCTATCAGACGGTTAACCCTAACCCTTTGTAGCCCACCGGAGCTCCCCTAAGCTTCCGATCGATGATCTTTGAGGCTTGAGCATCCGGCTTTTCCCCGGGGAAAGCAAAAAACTTGGAGAGAAGAGGTCATACTTCATCTGGCAATTTAGGTTGAGATATGAGTATTGAACGTCTGCGATGTATTCACAAATAAGGGCTAATATCTCTCCCCCTAAACTCTAACTCGAGCAAAAAAACAGATGTATGCCCCCCCCCCATAGTTTACCTCATCCATCCGGTGTATATCTAGCTGACAGACGATATCTTCTAGTTTAACGAATTGGACCTCTTATCTATGCCCTCGTCTCTAACCAACAGCCCCTATGCTTGGTCTGAACTTAAACAACCTCACTGCCCCTACAACTTGCTTTCCCTCGCCTCCCCCTCCTCCCTCTCCTCCCCCTCATCCACAAATCCCCTCTCATACCCCCTAATCATTCCATCCTGATACTCTGTCGCCACATGCACACCCCTTGGACTCCAAATCTTACTTTCCACAATGCCCCTGCCCCTCCCCGTCCTAGGAAACCACAACTCCTGCACCCACCACCCTTCCTCCTCCCTCATCACTGCCTCCTTCGCGCCCACATGCATCACAAATGAATAGCTCAGACTCGCCGCCTTTTCCAAAGTGAACCCGAAACCCATATTATTCGCCACCATGAGCAGCCCGTTGCGGTCCGCGACGTACGCGTGAGCCACGACATGAGCATTCGCATCCCACTTCCCCTCATCTTCCACAGGCAAAGGGGCGTGCAGCTTATACAAAACCAACTCCCTCCTCTCATGAAGAGGCTTTCCCCTATTCCAAGCCCGCATATCAACCTTTTTCATTATGGCAACCGGGAACCGTCCCTCCTGATGCGCCCCGACGAAGGCCACAATAGCCGAAAGATCGACCGGAGGAGCAGGGGGCCACTCCTCCGGCCTCCTAGACTCTAAAATCTCCTTGAATCTCACCTGTGGCGGCTCTTCCTGTGTCTCAACCCCTGCACTATCATGCTCCGGTTGTTTTAACGAGATCATGGCTGTGAAAGCGGGCTGGGCGAGCGGAAGGGAGGCGTCGGCGAGGGGGAACCCTTGGTTGATGGCGGCCGGGCCGGCGGTTGAGGACTGGGTTGGTTGGCGGGCGATGACGCTGAGCGAGGCGAAAGTTCGGGTCGAGGTGAGAGGGGTTACGTCGTAGAGGAAGGGACGGTCACGCGCGCCGGGACGGGTGAAAAAGCCGTGGATTGTCTTGAACTCTGTCAGCACCATTCTCTCTCAGTTCGACGGTCTCGGGGGAACTCACGTGGAGATCCAACCTCTCCTCAGGCTTAGCCCCCCGTTCCCGCTCAATCTCCCTCCATGTCCACGCCGCCGCCAGCGCAGATTGCCCATACACATGTCCACCGAAGGCATTGGCCCTGTTCATCGGCAGTTCGCCATCGATTTCGATGTCAGATCCCGGCAAGTAGGCCGCGCGCGCGGCCATGAAACGGCGGGTCTCGCCTTGGCGGGGGAGAGGAATGAGGTCGAGGTTTTGTTGGAGGGGTTCGGGGGGAAGTTTGGATTTGCGGGTCTGGGAGAGGGCAGCGGGCTCCGAGGGGGTTGCCATTGTGATGGTAGTTGGTTGGGAAAGAATTAGGATTGGAGTTGTCTGCAGCTGGTTGGCTTGAATGGAGGATTCGTATTGCGAAGGTGGGTGGTAGAACCGGCTGCCGCGACAATGGAATCACAGTCGAGGAAACTCAAGTATAGCAGGTGGTTGTCCGTCACAGAGTGTCGTCTCCATCTGCGGCCCGGATCGGCGCTCACGGCCCGGCGTTGCAGTCGGCAGCGGCAGGGGAACGACGTAACAAGTCCGGCCCGTAAAGCAGCAGCGGAGTCGAAGTGATCGCGATTGGGGGTATCACTAATCTCCCAAATCTCAAGAACGACCTAGACACAATCATATGCAACGAAAAAAAAGAACAGCCGCTGTGATACAATAAAGCGCCTGCCTCAAAACCCCTCCGGGATTACGGATCTCATCACCCGGCTACAGCCCCGGACCCGGAATTCCACTCTTTCACTTTAGTCTGCTATGACCCGCAACGCGGTGATCCTACCTTTCTCAGAACGACGACGCGTTCAACGGCGCGGAACCACACACCTCGGCATTCGGGACTCGGCTGGTGGCCCCACTTCCGGGCCACGGTAACCCGATTTATTAGGAGTCTGAGACTACCCGGTGGGGCGGGGCAGGGTGGATGCCGAGGTATTGCTCCATGTGACCATTCCAGAGAAAGGCTTGGTGATAAGTGATAAGATTATAAAGGGTAAGTGATATCATATGGATAGAGATCTTCCAGGTAACCTCAAACCAAAGAAAGACACCAGTTAGAGAAGCTGGCGATGTGCACTTTTCTCTACAGAGCTGGCGAGTTGCTGTCATGAGGGTCGCTGGCACAGGGTTGTGAAGACAGCACACATACCTACACTGAGGCCAAACCTTTGATGCACTCTCAAAATATGAGAGAACATCAAACTTGGATCTCATACTCCGACCTTGAAGGCAAGTCCTGTTTCAGCAGAACAGCTTGGGAAGTTCCATACGAGCATCGTGTTTCTTGCAAAGAAGCTTGTCGACCCTCATTTTAAGCACTAAAGGACATTTGAGGCCCGGGGCCGTCGTCAAGACACGGAGAGAAAATTTCAAGTAGCAATACAAACCCAGGACATCGACTCAAGCAACTTATACAATGCAGGCCAATGATGTCAGCTTCCCCTATATGTCTATCATAACTTCATAGAGCCAAGTAAACTGCAGCCTTTATCAAGTCGTTGCTACATAATATAAAAATCAATAAGACTGGTAGATCGCCCAGCAACCAACCAACCGTCTTAAGTCTTCTAATCCCACTCAAACGGAGCTTCCCACTCCTACTTCCCTTCAACCGCCCAATCCCAACACCTCCTCCCTCCAACGGCAACAAGACGGGGCGCTCACAAGCGAGTTAGCGAAACCGAAAGATGCTGCAGCGAACTCAACACATGAAGGAGGGGATGACCCCCACCTTGCAGAACCTTGCCAACACCAGAAGCTAAGTGCGGCGGTAGTACAAATGTGGGGCGCCCCCCTCCCCTCCATCCTCCTTTACAGACGCATATGTACCTTCGTAGCTTGAAGCTCCCCCTCCTCTGCGAACACTCCTTCGGCCTGAGCGAAGCTGTAAACCCATCTATCCATCCATCCGTCCAGCTTGTCGGTGACCGCCGACAGGCTACGTATCTGTAGTTTCAGGTTGGGAGGAGGGCAAGGCTGTCAAGATTTGCAATCTTGCATTGCATCCTATTCAGCAGGAGGGCGACACATCTATTCTAGTGGACCAACAGCAGTATTCTACAGACTGCTGGCCAGCAGGGCAACCGACCCATTGGGCTACATGCAGAACGCTAGGATCTGAAGCGCTTGTTGAGAAAAAAGTTCCCGGAATCGGCGACCAGAAACAGCGTCGGTGTCCCAATGGCTCGGTTGATTCCGCTTTGGTTCTCACCGAGAACGGAACAAAGTAAGACAGTGCCGCGACGCTGGGTCTCAACTACGGAGCAGACGAGTGTCGGTTTGGAAGGGGTCGGTTTTCGTAAATTGCCCGGCCCCGCCCATTTGATGAATGTATATTGAAGCCTTACTCTTGGCCCTACCTTAACTGCTCCGAACCAACGTCCAAGTAATGTAGAGAGCTCCGCAGCGGTACAGGACAGCCTGGCTGGCATTCATCCAGCATACATTTTACATACAACAACGGCAAGCGAACCATTCTCCTCGAACTCCGGTAGCTAGGAGCTAGAAGCCGGTATTGGCTCTCGGTGCAACGGTGGAGGGTAGGCAGTGTAGCTTGACCGTTAGATAACCAATTGCTTGTCTGCTTCTCAAACCTCAAAATCTGGATGGTTGGTCAACCAAACTACGGTCCACAGAGCGTGTGGATGCGTGTGTGTGTGCGTGTGTGTATTTGTGCTTCCGTCTTCCAAGGATGCTATTTCCAGCAGCACGAGTGTCCAGCTAGCTGGGAAGTTTATGCTGTCAACGTCAATGACGCAAGCGGTGAGCCTTGGAGCAGACGACGACATACCGTCCGTCGGGAGTATCTCTCCCGACGCCGAGCCAACCGAAAGACTCCACTTGGATATTTGATGACGACTGGACTAGAGTAGGAAGCTAAGATCCGAAAGTCGGAAGGCTGTAAAGATAGATCACCTTCATCTGGATGAATACGTCAGGCAGCTCGCACAGCATCGTTAGACTGCACTTCCGAGCTGCGAATAGTTCAGCTGCCAGACAGACGAGGCACCAGGTTAAGGTAGTTGCATACATGCTAATGAAGAATTTATCTATGATGCGTCGCCCAGGCTGTTTTGCTGCAGACCGCAAGACGGTAGGACACGTCTTTGCTTATTGTCGGTCGGGAACATAGCTGACTGCTGTTACTATCGTCGATGTGCAGCAGCATCAATTTCTCACGACGCAGCAGCATATTCTCCAGGCGGTCAAGCAGGCAAGAGGACAGCCTGCGTGAGATATGGTGCGGCGGTCGGATATACAACCATCACGGACATGGACTTGGAGGACGGAAACGGAGGAGCAGTGTCGGCGAAGTGCTGGTGAGCTGACGGAGCTTCCCCATAGTGCGACCGTACAACTCTCGCCGGGCCTCATTAGCTTTCATGGTCGCAGGAACTGCGGAAAGAAAGCCATATGCGTGACCGCGGAAGCGCTGACGAGATGTCAGCATGAAGTATCGCATCCAGAATTAAACCTCAAAAGTCGAAGTAGTTCGGTCAGGCTGGGGCATCATCCATCAGGCTGGGTAGCACTGAAAGTACCTAAGCCCAAAGGGGAGCGCTGCGCGCAGGCCTGGGGAACAACCAGGAGAAGAACCGGGGGTTAACCAACCAAACAAGCAAACAAGCAACGTGACATTGGAGGAGAGAGAACAGCGGAAATTGGAGCGCGCTGCGCAACACAGGGTAACGCTGGGCGACGTCTTGGGTCTGGAGAAGACGTGCGCGTGACCGCGGGCAGAAAATGCTCAGAAATTGAGGGGAGCCGTCCGTGGCTGAATTGGGAGACGGTGGCTTGCATGTGGCGATTGGCTGCAACCCCGCTCATCAACCTCTTCTTCATCAAGACACTTTTCAAAGTCTTTGAGAGTGAAGCTTTGCCCAAAACGCCACGCTCATCAAACTTATCGCAGCCGCATGCCAATCCGCAGCAACACTGAGAAATTTTCCGTGTTCATCTCAAGAGACATGTCAAGATGCCAATGCACGACACAGATAGACTTGACATATGTCCCAAGCCAAACCACGGCTGCGGAAATGGCCGGCATTTCGAGGTCAACAAGAACGCTTCTTTGGTGATGGCCGACGGGTGTGATCACACCTGTGTCAGGCCATGGATGGAGCATCGGTGCAGGAGAGAGCCGCTAAGCTGCGGATCCGCGCTGGACATGGAGCACGGAGCAGTTGGAGAGAGAAGGGGGGGAGGGACTGTTTTTGATTGGCTTCGCGAGGGTACCATTCCCCGCAAATCGAGGGCACGAGCCAGCCGTTCAGCGGAGACGCCCCGTTCCAACACTGTGGAAAGTGTTGTTGTGGCGTAACATACTGTAACCAAATTACAACGAGAAACGCAAGACCAGCGCAGCAAAAAAAAAAAAAAGCAAGGCAGCGTTGCGTCGCCGGCTTCCGATATTCTGCGACCACGTCTCGGATTTAAGGATCACGGGGTCCTGGGGCTGGATAGTTCTCTCGTCAGCAAGCTTGTCATTGAACAAGGGAAAGATTTGTTGGGACTTTGAGGGAGACAGAAGAAGAGGGGAAAATAGTCGCGCGTAGTGTGAGAATTCGACACTTTGAGAATCATGCATGCCGCCAGGCAGTTTTGGTGTTAGGGCGTTCGGGACGAAGCGAGACAAGTTGCTGCCGAGCTTGACAGCTATGTGTAGCGGCCGGCAGCAGCTGGCAGCGCACCCAGAAAGGCAGGAGAGCAAATGCATCGAACGGCGCCTGCCACTGCAGAGGATGATGGAAGGGAAGCGCAGGCAGCAAATGAATTGGTCTTGCAATTACGACATGGAAATCGCCCACTGGCTGAGCTCTTCTCGCAGCCTGCGTCTATACTATGCAGTCTGAGTAGTCTGCGCTTTTCTCAGTCAGATCTCGGGGCTTTCACTCTCTCTCCTCTCACGACCTGGCCTGCCCTGTCAGATTTGCCGATCCTCTGGGTGTGATTCGACACCGTCGGCTAGCTTCGCCATTTCAGCTAGTACCACAGGCTGAAATTACCTTACACAACGTAATCCGTATGCGATGAAATGCCATACTGTGGGCGTTATACCCGATGCTTTACTCCAGCCAACAGTCGATATCTGGCAAGCTCCGACGAGGACGATAGAGATGGATCGAACGACATTAGTGTTGGAAGCATGGTGCTGATGTCGATGCCGTGATGATGAGAGAACCTGAACAGCGAGAGCTGTGAGCCGTGAGATGGATGAGATGGTGATGCTGATGGTGGCTGCAGCCAGATTCTCCGCATTCGCCTTGCCTTTGTGGTCGTCAAGCTAGTCTTTGGACAGCGACGGCGCCCCTCGATGAAAATGCAACGCAACCGCATGAAGAAACGAAGTCCGTCTTTCTTTTCCCTCCCAGCTGGACGTCCTCGCTGCCGCCACCCGCAGCCAGCCAGTCAGCATTGGGCGTCGTGCCAGCCCTGGCCCCGCCTTGTTCTCTCTCCTCGTCTCTCCCCATACAGTCTCATGCTCTCGAAAGGCCATCCCCAGACTCTTGCAGCGAGCTTCCCCTTGTCGTCCCTTCTGGCATGCCCTGTCGTGCAACCTCAGCCAACCCCGGGCTCCACTGCGCCCATTAGCCTTCATTAGCGTTTCTGGCACCTTGGCGGCCCGGGGCCATCGACACATCGTGCGCATCGTGCTGATTTACCATCTGTTGCTCCCCCAGATCTCGGCCTGCTCAGTACGACCTCGCCTGGCACCTGGCACACGGCACACGCACGCCCAAAAAAAGACGACCAGAGAGAAGAGGAACGGGGTCAACCTGCAGGAAACGAGCCACTCTCCACCTGGCGCCGACTGGCTGGATCGAGCAGAGCAAGAAGAGGGACACGAGCCAGAGAGCTGATCGCCCAGCCCGTCAAACTTTCCCTTAAAAAATACAGCCACCCGCCCCGGACTGCCGTCTTCGTACATCCTCTACAGACGCATGCCTACCTTATGTACACGTACTTCCAGGACTGACTGCTTCTGACCTCACCTGCTCAGTCATCCCATCCCGCCCTGTTCTTCCCACCCTTCCCAGTTCCGACCCTCTGGATCACTCCCGCGTGCGCAGGCTTCAAGGCACGCATCTCGCTGACTGGTGCGACCTGGTCTTCAACTTTTGCACTCGCGCGTACTGTTCGTCAGGATCCACGACGGCACTGAAAGATACACTCTAAGTTTCAGTGAATAGTGCAGTTGGCCCAGCAGCGTACGAACGATCCAGCTGGATGCTGCTGTCCTGACCATCTGACCATACACTACCACACTGATATGGTCTCTGCGGACCGCTCTGCACACTCTCGACACGTCGGCCATGCGTTGCTGATACGGCAACGAGTCATCGCGACCTAGGAGGACTGATCGGTGGGATCGACTCACCAGAGATTCATCGGGGAAGAGGACGAGTGTATGTCAGCCGCCATGGGAGTCCAACTAGAGCCCCTCAACCAGGGCTTGAGCGAGTACGGCCCGTGGCACTTTCACGACATCCGCTTTCAGCAGGACCAGCGCGCCGAGCTCGAGGCTGCCCTGCTGCAGACTGCCTCCATTCCCGGCCTGAACGACACACTGCGCGAGATCTCGAGGGCCGGTCGGCGGGAAGCTTCCTCGGGCTCGACGCATCGCGATGCTATCATCCCCGAGGTGGTCCTGTCGGTGTCCAAAACCGCGTCACGACCGCCATCGCCAGGGCCTTCAACAGGCCACATTTCACCACCTGCTGAGACATGGCCTTCAACGCCCCCGACGACACCCACGACGCCCGTGAAGAGCTATTTGCCTGTTTTACCGGACGCCCCGAACCCATACTGGACTTTCCGGCATCTGTCTGTGCCCGAGGGTCCGATTCTTACTTTTCCACTGGAGAGGGCTTGTGAGCCTGTCATCCGGCCGAGTCTGAAACGGCGTCGGCCAGACACCGACGTCGACGGCCCTAACACGGCCTCGCTGAGCTGCAAGAAGCGCCGGCTGCTCCGTAACCTGGTCACGTCACGTCTCTCGCAGCCCTTCTCCCTGCCGGCTACGCATATCGTCAATCGCGAATCGGCAGCAACCGGCGACAAGCGCTTCGCCAAACTGGCGGCCATGATGGCTGCCCGGCGGATGGTTACTACCACACTGGGCCAGCAGCAGCAGATGCAGCAGCCGAGCCCGTCTACCTGGCTTAGACGGGCTGCTGTGCTAAACCGTTTGCGCCAGAGGGTCTGCGCCGAGGCTGCCGAGCGAGGAGGCATCCTGGCGACTGCTGACCTAGCTGCCAAGGCAGCTGCTTTCCGGCAGCAGGGCCAGGCGACAGCGACGATTGTGGGCGGTCGGTATCTCGTCCAAGACGCTACGCCCAATCGTCTGGCACCGGGGTCTGCCGTCAGACCAGCCACAGGTTTGCCCCAGCCAACGGCGATCCCCGTGGTTGTCAGCCCTGTGCCTTGCTCAAACGCTCGACCGATTCATCCCTTGACAACAAATCCCTCACCCTCTTCGTCAGCACAAATCTCAAAACAAACGCCACCGCCACCCCCAACCGGACCAACCGCCCGCCTGCGCATCCCCAGCCCGCAGCTTAGGCCGTTGCGATCCCCTGAGCTTCGCGTTACAAGGCCGTTGGTGCCGCTTGAGCTGGAGGATTTATCCAAGCTCGACGAAGGCTCAGTACAAATACCGGCATGCCCGCCATCCGACGATACAGATGATGATGGCGTTGCATTCCCAACTTCAGAGCACGAGAGTCGGTATATGCATGATGATGAAGAGGAGGTGGGAGTGTATGCCGACTTTAGTGTTATATTTGGGGGAGGGGGAAATGATATCGAGGAAGAGGAAGGGGAGGGAGGTGATGGCGAGCATGTGGAGGATTATATGGATGATTTGGATGGGATTCCTTGGTGTGCAAGGTGTTGAACAACGTTGAACATATCATCATGATGGGAAAAAGGACGGCGGTTTTGAAGGCAAGGGTTTAAAGGACCACGGGGACGGCACATTCAGATGAGATACCGACGAATGACATCAACAACCACAGTATGCGGAGTTTTGGGCATCGGATGCAAAATCGGACATCAGACATGATTTATATCATTAGCATTGGCGATTTACTCAGCAAAAGGGTAATGCGGTGAACCTGGAATTGGTGGGTTGGTGGGTAGCACGGATGGACGGACGGTGGCAATCTGATCTGGCTTGGAGTTACATTCTGACTATTGAGATTTATATACACGCATTGCATTATATTGGAGTGAAACAAAAATGATATGAATGGAATAATCCATTTTCTTTATTCGGATTTCTGGTGCTTGATATTGTGTTGATGTTTTGTGTTTTTTGACCGCGTGTGCGTGTGTTACGTTGGCAACAGCTAGCTTGCCAGTCCAGAGAAGAGATATGCCGGATCTCTTACCGGATCCTCTTGATCAATCGACCACTCGGCGGGCTCCGACCGACGGTGGAGAGGTGGAACCGAGATCGGATCGGGGATGTGCTGCGCCGATCGACGTCATTCGTCGGGTTCCTATGGTTTTGGTTGTGGGGAAGGCGATCCAGGGCCATGGGATGGCAAGGCCACGGATGTGTACCACACACCTTTATCTTGGTGCGACCATCCATCCCAGCTCGAAGACCAGGGGGACTACTTATGGGTGTTATTGCTTCTATTTGGGGAGTGCTGACTGCAGGAATAGCACGTTCAAGGAACGCCAACCAGCTTTCAAGGTTTCAACGCCAGACGCTTCGACTTGATCTGTCCTGTTAGAGAGCTCCAAAATCCAAGACCTTTCAGCGTGCAAGTGGTATAACATCAGTCAATAACAGCACAACTCGACACACAGTGTTTGACTTCCCAGAGCAACCTTGTCAACTCTCGAGCAGCCCAACAACCATAGCCGATTCAACAACAACAAAACACGCCACAATGTCCCTCCCCGAAATCTCCTCCCTCTCCCCGCTCCCCGACGACCAGCTCCTCTCGACCCTTGACCTCCTCTTTGAGCCCTCTCCCTCGCTTCATTCCCTTGCTCTCCCCATCCTTCGCTCCAGCCAATTCTCTTCCTACGCTGAGCTAATTACCTCCGTCGGCGAGCAACTCCGTTCCCTCTCTTCCAAGGCATTCCCCTCTCAAGACAGGTCCATCAATCCGGGCGTTCCAACAGGGGGTGATGAAGAAAGCAAGAAGCAATTATTGGACATCCTGGGATCTCATCCCCGCTTGGGAGAAAAGAAACTAACGGCCCTGAGCGGATTATCCAAGGAAGAGCAGGGGCATTTAAGGGGCGAGATTGAGAGGCTGATGGAGATGAATCGGGTGTATGAGGAGCGGTTTCCGGGGTTGAGATATGTGGTGTGGGTTAATGGGCGATCGACAACGGAGATTGAGGAGAATGCGGGGAGGAGGGTTAACAGAGGGAATTACACAGCTGAGGTGGAGGAGATAATCCAGGTAGGTGACGACTGTTGCTTGTCATTTGGGTTTGAGGTCTTTAGGGAGAAAGGTGGTTGGGGAGAGTTCGGGGTTGAAACAGCTTAAGCTAGTTTTGGAAAGATCCCCAGAGGAGGTGCAAGGAAGGGCTGGATTTCGTCATGAATGTAAAGCTAACAATGGGTCCGTCAACAGGCCATGTGCGATATTGCCAAAGACCGGGCACGGAAGTTGGGTGCGAACTGAACTATTACAGCAACATCAAGCAGGTTTTTAGATCCTGCTCCGCGGGAGAGCGCAGTGCTATAAATAAAGAGCCATATTGTTCAGGATCACACGGAAAGATATCAATTTCGACGTCCAGAATCCCGCACCTTGACACTCTGTGGCCTTGTTTCGATTTGGGAAGACGGCATTCGCGGTTCAAAGGACTGGTATCATGAAGAGTGTGAGGAGTACGGGACACAGAATTGAGAGAAACCCGGGCTTTGGTTATGGGTGGACAGAAGGGCTCCATTAACAAGTGACTGGGTTGGTCATCCAGAGCAAGTCATCTCCACTGTGCCCATGTCTTCGGTCGGTTTAGTTACACATAGAGGAATGATAGAACGATTAGAGATGTTTAATGTGATGTGTCTTGTCTCCACAGTCGAAGGAACTCCTCGTAGAAGGGTAAGGGGATCATCGCCCCCCAAAAAGGTGCCCTGGTCCGGTCCAGTCCGCAAAGGAGTGTGGCCGGGCCCCATCCTACATCTCACGGGCATGGGACCTGTTGTCCTATTGTCCAGAACACACGAAAACACTCAGGGAAGGGACAGTTTGAACATGACCCAGCTGTTTACAGTCCCCAGCCGCATGTTCCCGCTAATCAATGTGGATGTTTGATAACTAACTGTTCTTTCCACTTACCTGGGTCTACGTACCGGTAAGCACCGGTAATCCTTCCATGTCCTTTCACATGTCCGCCCATGGCTTTCACCGGTCTTCTTCAGCCTGTCTTCTCAATGCTATTTCTTCAAGCACCCGTACCACATTCCACACCCAGTCAATTCATCCATACAATGCCATCACCATCATCTTTATCTTCAATCTCTTAACTGTCTTGTCTTGACGCCCAAGCACAGGCAATGGACATGTTCACCCTCCCCTTCCTCTCAACCCGCTTCTGTCGCTTGAACCAAGCCCAACCTCGCGGCCGTCGCCAGCAACAACAAGCCCGTAACAACCTCCGCATTCACAACCACTCGGAGGATCGCCAGGACCACGAAAATGGCGAGGTGGCTCATCCGACTCCTCACACGCCTCTTTCTGATCCAAACCCTCCTCTTCATGGAGGTGCTTCGCTGGCTGTTTCCGGATCTGTATACCCAGCTAATGATTGGGCTACTAGGTCCCCCGGGCGTGGATCACCGTCGGGATCCTCCTCTTCCCGGCAGAAGAAGGCCGCCGAGAGGGGGACGGAGGAGGAGGACGATTTGAGGGGTAGCAATGAGATGGGAGTGACGAGGACGCCATGGAATACGCCTGTTGGGTCGAGGGGGCAGACGCCAAACGCAAGTCCAGGATCGGAAGGGAGGGAAAGGGTACCGCAGACGCCGAACAAGTCGTCAAACTCATGGTCAAGGTCAAGGTTGGCGACGTGGTTTGGGGTTGATGGTGTCCTCGATGAAGACCAAGACGATCTTCCTGGACTAGATTGTGACTCTGGAAAGGATTATTCAGAGGACATGTCAGATGAGGATAGTAGCGACAACAACTCTCCCAACATTGAACCCTGGAGGTTCCTGCGCGCAGCGGGGCCATCCCCTTCCCCAAGAAGGGTGTATCAACATCTTCGGGCCGCTACCTCCCCGATAACTGGCCCAAGTTCAGCCCCAAACATCGGCTCTAGCCCGCCATGGCCTCCCCTTGTCCCTCCCACTCCAATTCTCGATGATCAAGCTCGAACTGAGTTCAAAACCCCATCGCAATTGACTCTCCCCGAATCACCTCCTCCGCCAACAGCTCCTCTGCCCCCTCCCCTACCGCCAGGGCCATACCCACGACTAGCTGAAACAGAACTATATGCCTCACCGCCTATGCCGGGGACAACCATGGGTCCGGGTTCGGTGTGGGGAAAGAAATCATCACCGCGATATGCAGTTGGACGGACTAGGGCGTCCCGGGGAAGGAAAACAAACCTGAAGGGAGGTCCGCTCGCAGGGATGGAAAGTCTGGCGAGGATTTTGGAGAAGGAGAAAGATACTAGACGTCAGACTAGGAGGATCAGGAGGAGCAGGAGGAGTAGGAGTGGGAGTACTCCAGTCAGGGGCACGCCTTCGAGGGTAAGGTGAGAGGGTTACCCGTCAACTCCTCAGACCTGAAGAGAAGGAAGGGAGGTTGACGCCGGGGGGGTCGACTGGGTCTGTCTGTGGTCGAAAATTGAGTTGTCTGGCTTTAGCAGCCAGTGAGTCAGGAACGCGGCAGTAACAGCAGTAGCAACAGCACGATAAGAACTGTCAATGCAACGACGAAGGCCAGCCGCATAACACTGTTAACGTTTTGATGCGACGGGAACCCAACACACAATGTCATCAACTAGATGACAGCAACATATCAGGGAGGTTGTCCACACTTCTGGAGAGCAGCACGTTGCCACTCGGTGCGGGCATCAGAACACAGCATTGTCTTGTGAATGCTGGCGCCAGACGGTCGTCTTCTGCTGGGAAAAAAAATGGATGGAGATGAAGTTCATATGATCAACGCGAGTCTTAGGATTTGTGTCCTGTTTGGGAGGAGGTTGAGACAGAAATGGAAGAGTTAGGGTTGGGAGTTGTCCGTGTTGGGATATGTAAAAACGAGGTCCGAGACATGGAAGGCCGCTCGATATCGCAGTCTATCATGATGTTATTGGTATGAGTTGAGGAGACTTGGAGATGTTTGGGGCCTGGGCTCATGGGTTGTGTGAGGTTAGAGAGAATAAGATATGACTATGACTTGAAGACAGCGATAGGAAAAAAAATGACATAGCGAACAGACCACTGCCCTATCCATGTCATCTGCAGTGTCTCTCCGATAAGAATTCTCGAACGCCAACCAGGTTTTCAATAGACCGTCCGGTGATAATAACCCCCATGTCTCGGCACTCGGCAAGCCCAACCCCATCTCAACCCGTCCCAATTGGATGGAACATACCGAGCCGGGGTTGGGCGTCGATCTCAAACCACACTTCAGGTCAACCACAACAACTATGGGCAGTTCCAACCACATGCACGCATCCAGCCAGCCATATCACAGGGTTAATGCCATCATTGATATCCGAAAGGGAGCAGCACTTTGCAGCTTGTGATAGAGGCCCGGGGTTTTCTATTGGACCTCACGCTGGCACGCTTGATAGCGTTAAGATATCGACATTCTCAGTTGACAGTGGCTCTTTCTCAAAAGGAAAGAACTGGTATTTCCAGTCCAGATCCAAAGTCTTCATCCATCAGCACGGCACGGTGTAGCAAGCAACAAGAAGCGACGACGATCTTCACCTGTGCCTTCTTTTCTTGGATTGGATTGGATAGAACCTCTGCTGCAAAGCATGACAACATGAGAGGCGGAGAGATCGCCGGCCTGTCAGTGGTCCTGCCAAGAGCTGAGGGACTTGTGCTAGGCCCTTGTCGGCGGTTAGTGCCTGGCATGCAGGGTTGGGGGGCTGGGATCAGCTGGGTTTGGGGAAGCCACTACGCTAGTCTAGTGTAATACAGAGTGCAGACAGCCAAACATGAGAAGCCACTTTTTGTGAGAGGGCACGGGGCATTTGTGGATTGTGGACTGGAGGAGTTGGTGGTTGGGGACGTGCAGAAGGTGTTTGTGTTTTGGTCTGGCAATTGGGTCATGTCATTGGGCCAGACAGAAACCGACACGTTGATAGACGAGAACTGAAGGGAAGGAGGGGGATATCTATACAGTACATAAGGGCGAGGGGCCCAGTCTATCTGCCTGGGTTATGTCATTGAAGAGGGGATTCTAAGGCGTGAGTGAACATACTGGAAGGACAAAGATGCCCGCACCGTTGTATACCCAACTATCTGGGGCCAGCGCCAACAAGAACGGCCAGCCAAAGAGACTGATTGTGTGTTGCGATGGGACGTGGCAGGATTCTCTTGGTGCTAGGGAGTAGGTGTCTCCTTCTCAAGAAGAGCTGAAGAACACTCTACTAAGACATTGTATAGCCAGGAACCCCCCTCCAACGTGACGCGCATCTCCCGCGTGCTCTGCCGCACTTGCAGCGACGGCACCCACCAAGTCATCAGCTACCACGCTGGCGTGGGCACGGCCAACTCGCTCGACCGCTTCACCGGCGGCACCTTCGGCATGGGCCTGGACCAGGATATCCGCGAGGTCTATAATTTCATCTGCACTAACTACGTCGACGGCGACGATATCATTCTCATCGGCTTCTCGCGCGGAGCGTTTACTGCGCGCTCCGTTGCGGATATGATCGCCAGCGTGGGGCTGCTGACGCCGGACGGGCTGGACTATTTTTACGAGATTTTTGAGGACTACGAGAATATTGGGAGTACGTCCCGGCCGGTCGAGGAATTTTTGGTGGGGGATTTGGAGAAGTATGATGGGAGTGTGGGCACGAAAAAGGGGGAATGGGAGGCGAGGAGGATGGAGAGATATAAGAACGCGCTGAAGGAGGTGAGTGTGGTAAAAGAGGGGTAGACGGAGGAGATGCTGACTGGACTTAACAGCGCGGATTTACTCGTGATACCTACCAAGACGGCAGCACAGTAATTAAAATTAAGGCTCTCGCCGTTTGGGATACCGTCGGCACGCTGGGC
The DNA here is from genome assembly GCF_000221225.1 of Thermochaetoides thermophila DSM 1495. Taxonomy (NCBI): domain Eukaryota; kingdom Fungi; phylum Ascomycota; class Sordariomycetes; order Sordariales; family Chaetomiaceae; genus Thermochaetoides; species Thermochaetoides thermophila. The sequence continues at coordinate 2,972,996 of NW_006383038.1, forward strand.
ATCCCCCCTGCCCCGGTGATAGGGGTCAGGGGATCGGCAGATCAATAAGTGTCTCCCTAGGTCTCTAGAACGTTTGGTCCATAACTAACAACTTGTACGTGGCGTTTCACCAACACGCAAATCTCCAACAAGGTTGATAACGCCTTCCAGGCCATCGCCCTTGACGAGCCACGCTATGCCTTCCGTCCGTCGCTGTGGGAGCGCGCACCGGGCAGCACAACACGCCTCAAGCAGGTTTGGTTTCCGGGTTCACATTCGAATGTCGGGGGCGGCTGGGAGGACCAGCAGATTGCCGATATCACGCTGGCTTGTAGGTCTAAGACTTGCCTTAGTGAATTGAAATTTTGATCTAATGAGCGATGCCGCAGGGATGGCCGACCAACTCTCCTCGCTCGGCGTCGAGTTCAACTTCAAGCGCATGATGCACACCTTCACCGAGACCCTGCGCTTCTCCGCCGCTCATCCCTTCCCCTACGTCCCGATCCTCTCACCATCCTTTTCCTCACTCAAATCCCTCGTAACTCGACCCGTGCGCTCCCTCCTCCCGTCGAAATCGACCTCGCCTTTGCCCTGGGCCTGCTCACCCATCTACCACTCCCCTTTCAACACCTCAAAAGACTCTTCGTCCCCCAACGGCGGCACGCCCACCTCTTCTTCTGACTCCGACTCCCTCAAATCGAAGACGAAACATAAGAAAGTGAAACGCTCCCCTGGCCCCTGCACCCTCCGCACAACCTCTTCCTGCTCGGCCCCTCATCCAGAACCATCTCTCCCCCCGGCGACGTTATTCACGACCTACGGCGCCCGCCCCTGGTCCCTGGGCCAGATCCGTCGCCCCACCAGCGTCATGACCACCATGGCGGGGACAACCATCCGCCGGCCGGGGAGAACCTTGAGAGTAGATGAGACCACCAATGAGGACACCGACGAGCCGTTGCTTAACACCGGCGAACGGATCCACTCCAGCGTGCGTGTAAGACTTGCGTGTCAGGGTCTAAGCGTGGATGACGAGTCCCTGTGGGCGTGTGAAGCCCTTCTTGGCGCAGGCTGGGTCCTGGAACGCGGTCGCGTAAGCGATTCTTCTGCTACTGTCTGGGAACCTGGCGAGGAGGAGTACGTTGCCAAATGCTTGCGCGACGGGCCGAGAGAGGTGACTGACCTCGCGTGGTGCGGGGAGTATCCTTCTAATGGGGTGTATCCTGTTAAGGAGGGGGATCGTGAGTGGAAATGGGTGTGGAAGGGGAAGGTGAAGGGGAAGAATGGGGAAGAGGAGATGCAGGTGCCGCAGGAGTTGGAGTTGCCTGAGGAACCGTTGTGTGGGTATTGGGAGAGGGTTTTGCTGGGGTTGATGTGTGGCGAGGTGGATGTTTGGAGGTGGGCTCTAGGGGCGTAGACCCTAAACATGTAGTTGAGGGGATGAGGGACTGGAAGGAGAATGGATGGCAGAGGTTAAAGGTAATGATAGTTGGGAAAAAGAATGCAGAGTTATGGAAACAAATTAGTTCGGATCTTGTTTCGCTTAGTTTATGTTTAGTTTCGTCTCTCTTTTTGCCAGTGACTGGCCCCATGCGTGTTAGGATTTCGAAGCTGTTTGTTTGCCCCCTTGTTGGTTGCCCTGACATCATGATGTTTGTCTACTTTGTGTTGCTCTTGAATAGCCCTAATTCTGTTGCAGTGAAAGGGGTCAAAGAGCTTCTTCATTTTCCCTCTTATATTCACTTGATTTTGCAAAGTTTTGATACCCCCTCTCAGAGAAAAGTCACTGAATAGTACTATGTGATCCTTGGACAAAACACTTAACTACTTAGTCGCCCCTTCTCTAACGTTGCTGAAGCAGTACATGTGTTTCACTAAAAAGAAAACTCTGAAGCGGTTAGTAAGTTTCACCGCAGAAAGAGCCAGGTCACATCACCTATGATAAAAGCTCCATTGTCAACTTACACAGTCTTTGATCTGATCCCGACAACCATTATGCATTCCCAGTGTTCAAGTCATTTCACATGCAAACTCATGATTCTCGTTCTGGTAGCCTCGCAACTCAATATGCCTCAACTTCGCAGGAGCCTAGAAGATCTAGCTATAGTTTTGCAAGACAGAAAGAAAGAACTGGGAGTGTGTCAAGCAGTATGCTAATTGAGTTATCCGACTGCAACTGGGGCATCCGAAGCATGCTGGAGCGAGCTCTGATAGAGTAACTGGACTCCCCGTCGACGACTTTGAAGGAGAAATAAACTAATCACAGAGAGCATAAATAAGATTGCTGAGAAAATCCAGAAGCAGCTCGAAGCAAAAAGATCAGGAAGGTTCGGAAGCGAAAAAAAATGAAAATCGGGAATCAAGAGGAGAGTGGCTGTCAATGGTTTTGAATGACTGAGGCTCTTATTCTCAATTTATGTCTCTCAGACATTCAAGTGGAGCTAATCAGCCATCCTATTCCTTTTCTCCTTCATGTTCTTAAGTAGTACCGTCCAGGAAGTTGTTGACCCGAAGGGTGCTAACGAGTGGTAACAAAGATAGCAGGGTGTATTGGCACTATGTCAAGAATTGGGAGCAAATTGAGAAGGCACATGAGGGATGCAGAATATAGTTCTGAAGAGTCACACTCAACTGTGGAAGAATGTACGGGATTCTTTTGTAGGACATGAGTTGATTGCCACTTTATGGGATCAGGAAAAGAGACGAGATATGGAGAGGTTGGAGAAGATTGCCGAGAATGTGCGGGAGCAGTTGGAAGAGGAAGGAGGAGAAGACAGTTGAGAGGAGAGGTGGGTTACGATCAGGGAAGAAGCAGGAGCTTGGATGGAATACATGATCTCAGTGCTGATGGGCGGAATAATGGCCTACTCTGTTTTACCTTAGTAGCAGTGATTACCGTTTTAGTGTAATGGTATTTGAATTTTTTTTTTCAGATGTTGACAACGGGTTTATTTTTTGCTATTTCGTTCTGCTATGTGCTTAAGTTGGATCCTTCAGCAGCTTGCCGGCTTGACTAAGAGGATGTGTTAGCTAACAGTAACACCATAGTCTGTAATAACTTTGTGCATTTTACAGTCTTCCTGTGATTAAGCCAACAGTGAGAATAACAGCTTGCACTGTGGAGTAATTTTCCTACATCTGTCGTAATAAATCTCGATTCTTGGCCAGCTAAGTGCAGCTCAAGTTGGAATATTGCCGGTCCACTTAAGAGATGCATCTAAAAGGTATGGTAAGAGCCGGTGGAATTTCAGACTGTTTGTTTACTTGTTTTCCGATTGGGATTTTCCCTTTTCTTGGCCACTTATATCAACAGGCCTTCAGCTGTTGAGAGATCAACTAGGTGATGACCATAACTACGTAGAGAGTAATCTCTATGGAACAATGCTTACTTGACGATGAAAAAGGATATTTCTCTCTCTAGCTTATAAGTGACTGTGGGTTTGGAAACTGCTTGTTCGATACCCCAAAATCCTTGTCTCCTCAAAGTTACAAACTACTGTTGGATCGCAACCAGCGCTTATGGTCTTCGGCTCTTGGAGGGAAAGTGTCGTCATAAATGTTACTGTTACTTCTGGACAGTAATTTTAGTTTGAGACCTTTACCGTGTTGTTTTATTCTTGCGAAGTCCACTAGTGGTCGGGGAGATTGAGGGTAAGGCTTCTAGATTGCTAAGGTGGAGGGAGGTTCAGGGAAAGATTCTGGTTTAATAACAGTGGATATGGATTAAACAATTGTTTGCAGGGACCTCGTATTCAGTTGAATCACTCTTTTCAGAACTTCTTGCTCTTGGCCGGTACTCCCTCAATGACCCTAACTAAGGGAGAAGGCTTGATCATCTGGTGAAACTCTGGCAATGGCTGGTCAATGCGATCAAGTGACCAGGCAGCGATCAGCAAGTAAAATTATGCCAGATAAGTTTTGTAGTTCCAAACACAAAAGAGTTGGTCTACATTGATTCCAAGAGCTCTTCATATCCAACCTATCAAGGCTATGAACTAGTTAGGCGATTCTTGGATACCGACGTTGAGAGGATGACAACGCGAGAATTAGCAAACGGCATGAATGAGAATGATAGTTCGACGTAATTCCAGATACTGCGCAGGCTGTCCCTTGACTTTCAGGATGTCAACACCAAGGCTGGAAAGGAGGTGGAAGAGCTCCTCGAGAGTACCACATAGAATGGCGAGCTCGACTACTATGAGAGTAGAGACATATGATACACATTCCAACTGATTTAATGACTGAAATAGAACCGAACGTCAAATGGCCAGAGAAAGATAAACCTTAACTTACCAAGCTGTTTACTGATGTGGTGGGCCAACTGATCAGCCTAAATCAATCAACACTGGTATCCAAGGGAGCAAAGTCTGGCCACGAGTGTAAGACTGTCTCAGTCGCGCATAGCAGCTAACTGGGTCTTTCCCCCTGATATCTTACCCATACATGTAATCATACCGGTACAGGGTCAGTTACCTAGGTAGGTATGTTAGATTCTTGATGGCAAAGTCGGTGAATTCTTATGAAGCCTGGGGAGAGTATTCTTCCCCAGTAACCGTGAGAAGAAGGTAAGACGGTAACGAACCGACTTGACCAAAAATGCCTGAGTAGAAATTAGGGATTGGATTAAATTTCGAGTCTCTATACTCATCCTGACCCATATTATAATCCATTGCAAAAAGAAATACCCATGATCATATAGGTGCCGGGACTGGATGTAGATGGCAGGCAGGCACAAGTATAGTGCTTGCTCCGATCGTTGTGTCCTTGATGTTCTTGGGTGAGCAGTTCCTGTGAGTGGTCAACAAGGGACAGACATCTAGTTATTGTGAAGTGTTCTAATCTACTATGATTCTAGTGAGCTTGATGTTGCTTGCTGCTGACTAACAATACTTTCCGTAGATGTCGCTGCTCAATCTCCCTAATATTCTCCTCCTGCCATCTAAACTAGCTCTAGTTCTCCCTCATCGGCCACACAACCCCGTACTCCCTCCCCTGCTGGGCCGTCATCACCTTTCCAAGCACAGATCCTCCCGGGCAGCGGCCCTCTGTCGGCGGTTCGCTCACCTTCAGTACCCATCTATCACCCAATCAGTCACCCGCTTCATAGCCATCATCCTGCTCCATGCGCATTTACCTCTTAAAACAATCAATCCTCTCACCCACATAATCCGTAATCCCCATCCACGGACTTCTCCCATACCTCCCATCAAAGGCCCAATGCCCACTCACTCCAAAAGTTCACATCCGCAAAAGCTAGCCCGCCCAACGGTGCAACCGGCTTGCCAATGATATTACACACTGCATCGAGGAAATGAACGACGTTTTGCAGACGGAAAATGCCCTGCCAGCGGGGGCCAGTTTTGCGGGTCCAGGGCTTGACGAAAATAAGGACACTGCTGCTGCCGTAGATAGGGAGAGCGGTAGAGAAAAGGGACTCGAGAAGGTAGGTGTTAAGGGAGGGGAGGGTTGTATAGATGGTGAAGGAGTGGGTATTGTTGCGACGTTGCAGCGGTAATATAAGGTCAGACACTAGATATATCGGTAGATGTACGTTCAAAGGGGTTTTGGGCGGCGCAAACGATGGAGGGGGACCATGCAGAAACGTTTGATTCGAGGGACGGGAGCCAGTCGGGGTTGTGGGCGAAAGACATGGCGAAGAATAGTCGAACTTGGTTGGATGGAGAATGAGAGGTCACGGTAGCAGGCTAAAGGAGGACAATGAGAGGGCGACACAAAGGCACAGGTGGGCAAAGTCTCTTGACCAGACGCTCAAAAAGGGCACCAAAGACACTGGCGTTTTGCTAACTTGAGGTTCCTTTTCCAACAATAGAATCAAGCAACACCTAAAGTCAAAGAGCGAAGTTCGAGGAGGGTGGTTCCATCACCGGAGGCAGTGATGGCTCCACCTGCAGTCTGTACATGATTGATCTCACTGAAGCACCTTGTCTGTGTCCAGTGTATCTGACTGTAGGTTAGTGGTTCGTTCCTGTCGATCTTTATTCCTCTCATGATTGTTCCAAATCCATAGCCAAAGATCTGGACAGGAATATAATGCCGACAGACAACACTCCTCTTCAAAGTGCAACCATTGCGCTTATTGCACATCAGCCCGGTCAAGAGAGCCATATTCTGCTCTCCAGTGTTTTGACGCGAAGGCTTGGACTCTACTTGTGTCTCTACCCAACCACTGTAACTAGAAAACAACATTGCACCGATCCCGCATAAGGTGCAAAAAGAAGCCGGCACAAGGTCAAGAAAGAAAAGAAAAGGTGTAGGAAGGTAAAAAGTGAGTGGATTCATGCGACGCGGGCCCGATTCGAACGGACGCTCCCGAAGGAACAAGATTTCTAGTCTTGCGCATTAGACCACTCTGCCACCGCGCCTTGCTATACGACGGTCCCCAAGTTTCATAATAAGGGCACCTCCCACCGTAGCTGCTTGTTTGCAAGGTCGGTGGCAACCTCGCCGGGGGCAAGTTGGCAGCAGAGCCAGAGAGCGTCAGTCAGGGGCAATGGAGGCGAGTTTGGATCCAAGTGCTTCGATCCCATGTTTACAGTTTTTGCGCTCGTTCTCATACCCGGACTAAAAGTACGGACCAAAAGTACAATCTTGTTCGCATACGATAACTGGATGCATCAGGATCAATACCCGTATCTCACGCTGTAGATACAGAACAGCGACTGAACCACGCTGACGCGCACTTCGCTCTCTCCTGCATCCAACAAATTCACAAGTGGATCGAGGCAAAGGTCTGGACCCCCAAATCGCCAGGGGGGCTAACTTTGACAGCTGGCAGCCACTGCCGAAGCCCGAAGATGCGGCGGTCAAGCTTTGGCGCGACCAATCGGATGGGGGTAAAACTTGCTAAGATAGGGGAGGACAGTGTATGATTGAGCAAGAAGCACTGTGCGAAGTTGAAGACAGTACGTAATCTTGGGACGCAGTAGGGAACTTTGCCCAGCGTACAGAAAGATGCGAAAAGGACAGTGCGATGCTGGCTAGAAACGACTCTGCTTTGTTAGACAAAGTTTACAGTCTTGCATCGCATTGAGCCGTTCCCTTGTCGGAGCGGAACAGCCCGTCCTGGTTCCTTGTGCTCCCCTAGGGCCCATCCATCAATCAGGGCCAGGAGTGGTGTGTGGGCGACTCGCAGCCAAGGAAAGGAAATTTCAAGCCTTCGATTTTCGATCAATCGCTGCTGGCAGAGTGATTGCGTTTGGCATTGTCTACACACAGTGTCAGAAAACGGCAGTCGTCCAAATCTTGGCTCCATCGGCTCGACCAGCAGTTCCACAATCGACTCGTTTCCAGCCAAGTTCCAAATCAATCGATTTCTAGGCCCAGGATTCCACGACTTCTTTCTCGTTGGCCACAGCCAAAGTGTCTCCAAGGAAGTGTTTCATCGCTCACACACTTCAGGGTCTCAGGGGTTAAGCAGACTGTCAGACTGTCTGTCGGCCACCACCGCAGCAGCAGCAGCAGCAGCAGCAGCAGCAGCAGCAGCAGTGAGGAGCACAACGTGCATTCGCTTACTCGGCAGAAAGCAAGTGAGGTTCGCCCCCTTGTCCTCTCGGCCTAGCCACAGAGCCACACACATTTCGACACGACATCTCCAGAACAAGAGCAGACAGAGAAAGAGGGAAACAGAAAAAAAAATAAAGAGCTTGAGACGCGCAAGGGCGAGTCCCCGCGACATCTTCTTATTACCTCAGCTTTCTCATTTTTCCACTTCTCGTTGTTTCTGGCCCCCAAGAGGGATCAAGATCAGGGGAAGACGTCGTTTCTTCCCTGCCGCTCGCTCGCATCCCGCATCTCGCACTTCGAAATCCATCCATGCTCCGCGGCCGATTCGCTTCGTTCCCTCAGTCTCGTTTTTAGTTGCTGGTAATAGACGCTTTATTCTGTGGCCCGATACTGGACGGACGATTTGCTTGCGTACGACACGACGACGATAGACACAACGAAGACGACGATCCCAAGAAAACGGATGACTCTTTACGGATAGACAAACACATACACACACTCACACACAAAGAGAGAGAGAGAGAGAGAGAGAGAGAAGCACAAAAAAAAGACACAATTTAATCATCTAATCTATTTGAGGACACCATGGACCTCTTCCGACGAGCCGGGAAGTTCATTCCCTCTGTCGGCCCGCCGCTGCCCATCGTAGAGGAGAAGGACAAGCCGCGCCGGCTAACATGGACATCGCGTCTGGCATACCTACGCCGCCCGCTGCGCCTACGAAAGGGCTCCAGCATTACCGTGCCGCTGGGCGTTGTCATCCTGTGCCCGCTAGCCGTCATCATCTTCGTTTTGGTGCTCATCGTCCGGCATCCCAACTCCGGCGGGAGGATATTGATTCCTGCGGGGGCGCCGCCTGCAATAAGGTATGCCTCCCTCTCTATACACTTTGCTCCCCTAGATATTTGCTGACAGCCGTGTGTACAGAAAAATCAGTGAAAAATATGACAAGGTCTTCGTCACGGGTTGCCTGGAGCCCGACACGTCGAAGCCCCGCGCTAACGCCGCCTTCGTCGTGCTGGCGCGCAACAAGGAGCTCGACGGCGTCGTCCAGTCGCTCAAGTCCATTGAACGCCACTTTAACCGCTGGTACCACTACCCCTACGTCTTCCTGAACGACGGCGACTTCGATGACCACTTCAAGGAGACTGTCCGCAACTACACCAGCAGCTCGGTCGAGTTCGGCAAGGTCGGCCCCGATATGTGGGGGTACCCCGACTGGGTTGATCCCAAGGTGGCCAAGGAGGGTATCGCCAAACAGGGTGATAATGCCATCATGTATGGCGGGCTGGAGAGCTATCATTTTATGTGTCGGTTTTACTCGGGGTAGGTGTCCTCATGCTTCTTGTGAGGTGGGCATGGCTAACGAGAACAGCTTCTTCTACAAGCACCCCCTGCTGGCCAAATACGAGTGGTACTGGCGTCTGGAGCCCGAGATCAAGTACTTCTGCGACATCACCTAGTATGTTCTGTCTGCAATCGACTTCCTCGCATCTCGTACTGACTTCTCAGCGACCCCTTCCTGATGATGATTGAGCACAACAAGACGTATGGCTTCACTATCGCCGTCAAGGAGCTTCGAGAGACTGTCCCCAACATGTTTCGCTACGCCTCGGCCTACAAGCGAATGAACAACCTGACCTCCCAAGGCCTCTGGGAGATGTTCATCGAGCCCAAGCCCGAGAAGCCCGCCGAACCGCAGCCGCCGACGGGCATTCCCGAGGAGATTCTCCGCAGTGAGCCCGGCCGCAACGGACCCCCCGAGATTGACTATGAGGCCATGGAGGGTGAAAAGTACAACATGTGCCACTTCTGGTCGAACTTTGAGATTGCACGGTTGGACTTTTTCCGATCCAAGGCGTACGAAGACTTCTTCCAGATGATGGATCGGAGTGGTGGGTTTTGGATGGAGCGGGTATGTCCCTCTTCCCCTTAACGTTTCTTGAACACATTGCTGACTTTATTCCCAGTGGGGTGACGCCCCAATCCACTCCCTCGCCCTCGGCGCCCTCCTCTCTCCCAAGGACATTCATTACTTCCGCGACTTCGGCTACCGCCACACCACCATCCAGCACTGTCCTGCCAATGCGCCGGCCCGCCAGCTGCCGCGCCCGCCGTACCTCGAAATGACGACGCTGGACGAGAAGAAGCGTATTGAGGAGGACCAGTACTGGGATGAGATTGATCCGCCGAAGGAGAATGGTGTCGGCTGCAGATGCCGGTGTGATACAGATATTGTCGATGTTGAGGGCAAGGAGGGAAGTTGTCTTGCTGAATGGGTGCAGGTTGCTGGTGGCTGGGCTAGTCCTTGAGCCTTGGTTGAGGTATTGGAGTTGACAAAGGGCTGACTGGTTGGACAGAGGCCGGGTTGGGCTGAGGTTGGTGTTAGAGAGGGAAGGGTTAAGTACCTACTACCGACATGGTTCTGTGTGGGATAATTACTCCGTACGTAAGTAGTATTGTGATATATATCTGGTTAGTGGTCTAGTCTTTGCTTGTCCTGTCTTAGTGTTGTTGATATTCCTCTTGAAGCGTCTACCTCTGTGCCACAATTCTTAACCCGATGCTAAGGGGCCTGACTGCAGGACTGACTGCTAGGAGAAGCAAATGTTTGCATTCAGCTTAATTGGCCAAATAGCACCAGTTCACTTCAACTCCAGTCTGTCTTTGATGACATCTAGGCGGTGGCATAGCTGAGTCTTCTAAGCTTTAAGGAGAGGTTTCTGATGCAAAGCTCAAAGCTAATGCCAGCAAAGAGCATGGCGAACAAGTGCCTCCGTTTTTAAGTACCACCTTCCAGGCCCCATGACACGTGAAGAGGCTTGCTACAACGTCTTAGGCAGCCTTGGCTTCGAAGTGCTACCTATCACGTTGACCAGAACACCAAAGGAGCCAGTCCAGTCAGCACCTATCAATCACACAGGACCGCCTCAACGTATCACTAAACACCCTGGTCATATCACCAATTACAGACCCAACATAAAATCTATTTATTTAGGAAATCAGCGATCCCCCAATGCTGCCTGTCTTATTATCATGCCTATCATATCCCTGCGCGAAACCCGTCTAGAATGATGGTATCTCGCTGCCGCCGTCACTCTATCTATGACCCATTTGTGGTCTTGCGTGCGTGCCTATGATCTATATCTTGTTTTTAGGGTCTTCCTTTCTTTCTGTATGTCCATCTGTCCATCCAACCATCCGTCTATGCTGTGACTCAATGGTAAGAAAAGAGAAAGGGGGGAGTACTAGAAAAGGAGTAAAGAAAACACTTCCTAACCAGACGCCATCCTCCATTGAGCCGTGAACTGACCATTTCCCGCCGTGAATTATAAGGTAGATGATTAGAAAAGTAGGGTAGAGGGATATGAATGATCAATCCCAAACCGTGCTATGCGAGATCCTTGCCATACCATGCCCAGAACCAAGTCGAGATCTCATCCCCACCCCTCCCCCCTTCGCAGATAAGGTGAGATGATCGATCATGATCATACAAGCTCCGACATGCAGTACTGGTGGGATATCCAGAAGAAAAAGGGGGATGTTGTTGGGAGACGGGAGGAGGGTATCGGAAAGTGAAGTGAACCCCAAAAAAGAAAAAATGTCGTACCAGTCAGTCCCCTCTCTACCACTCAAGGCTCTCACTCTTAACAGGTAAATCCGTCACCGCACCATGGCTAGCATCGCCAACCAAGCGGGCATACTTCGCCAGCGTGCCCCTCAGTGGTCTGACTGGCGGCCTCTTCCATTCCCTCCTCCTCTTCTCCAACTCGCGTCTCACCACCTCCTCCCCTTTGCCAACACCCGGAATCTCAATGATGTCAATCCGATTCTCCACCGCATCAATCTTAATCACATCCCCGTCCTTGACCAGCGCAATCGGCCCTCCGACCACGGCCTCGGGAACAACATGCCCAACAATAAACCCATGACTAGCGCCGGAATACCGCCCGTCAGTGACCAAAGCAAAGTTCGCCATGTCCGCACCCTGAAGGAATGCACTTGCATTGAGTTGCTCGGGCATGCCTGGGCCACCCTTGGGGCCCTCATACCGCACGATGAGCACGATATTCTCCTTGGTAGTCCTCAGCTTCATGTCGGTGCGCAGGGCTCGGTCAAGCTCATGTTCTTTATCGAAGCAGCGTGCCGAGCCGATGAACTCTTCGCCCTCTTTCCCCGTGATCTTGGCGACTGCGCCGCCGGGGGCCAAGTTACCCTTCAGCACGCGGATGTGGCCGCTGGTCTTGATCGGGTCATGTAGGGGGCGGATGATTGCTTGTTTGTCAGGGCCGAACTCGAGGGAGGGCTTATCGGCAACGTTCTCCCAGAGAGTTTTTCCGGTGACGGTGAGGATGCTGCCGTCGATGTAGCCTGCTTGGATGAGGAACTTGAGCACTGAGGGCGTGCCACCGATCTTGTTGAGGTCTTCCATGAGGTAGTCGCCGAAGGGCTTCATGTTAGCGAGGAGAGGTGTGCGCTGGGAGATGGCGTCAATGTCTTCCAGAGTCAGGGGTACGTCGGCCGAGGAGGCCATGGCGAGCAGGTGCAGGACTGCGTTGGTGCTGCCACCCATGAGGATGGTAATTTTGACGGCGTTTTCGAAGGCCGCACGCGTCATGAGATCGCGAGCGCGGATGTCCTTCTCCATGAGCATTTTGATTGTGGAGGCAGCACGCTCGCATTCTCTCATTTTCTCGGGAGACTTGGCAGGATGAGAGGAGGAACCGGGAAGGGTGAGGCCCATGGCCTCGATGGCGACCGCCATCGTGTTGGCGGTGTACATGCCGCCACAAGCGCCGGGACCGGGGCAGGAGTGCGTCTTGATATCCTCCAAGACCTGTTCAGGAGTGGCATTCTTGTGCTCCTCGCAGGGCTTCAGGTTGCCAGAGGCCAGGGCGCCGCGGGCCTCGTAGCACGTGGTAATGTTGATCTCCTTGCCGGCAAGCTCAGAGTAGCCCTTGCGGATGGTGCCGCCGTAGATCATGAGAAATGGCCGGTTGTGACGGGCAGCGGCAATCACAACGCCAGGCATGTTCTTGTCGCAGCCGGGGATGCTAATGTTGGCGTCGTGGCGCTGGGCGCAGGTGATGGTCTCAATGTTGTCAGCAATGAGCTCGCGTGATTGCAGGGAGAAGCGCATGCCTAGTAATAGCAGAGGTTAAGTTCAGGGTCAGAAAAACGCTCATTGGGTGAGGGTAGCAGCCGGTCTTGGGGGCCCGACGCTGCTGCTAGTAAGTACCCTCGTGATCAGGGTAAAACTTACCCTCGCTACCCATAGTGATACCATCCGACACGCCGATGGTGCCGTACTGCCAGCCGATCATCCCCTCTTCCCAAACGGCCTTCCTGACAAGATCGCCAAGCTCGCGCACTGTTAAGTGTCGTGTGTTAGTACTCGCATACAGACTGGCCCACACGGAGCTACTCACAATGAGAACTGCGTTCATGTTCATGTTAGCATCAGGCCTGAATAAATCATATCAACAAGGGCATGACTTTAAAGGACTGGGAAAACTCACTTGCACGGATTGCCCTCCCACCAAACAGTGGCAATGCCCACCTGAGGGGCATTCTTTGTCTTCTCCCAGTTCTGGATCTGGGAATAAAGCATGCTCTGTGTGCGCTTCGGTTAGCATTTCCGGTCCTCATGCTTACCCTTCTCGTGACCACCCGACGTTCACACTCCCGAAACCCTAGTCACGAATCCCCTACATGTCCAAGAGGCGAGCTGTTCTATGCCGTACCCTGTAACCCCTCACGGGCATCCGGGTCGCACCTAAGGCGCCATGCCCCATTCACACATGCCTTATGCAGGGTCCAGCGGGATTCGGGAATAAGGGACTTGCCAGACGATGTTAAACATACTAGAAGTGAGCAAAACGTACCTGAGCACCAGGAGAGTCATTATCCCGCGTCATAAAATGCGACCAGCGGTTGAGCGGGGCACCCTGCTTATGCTTCAGCTGAGGGAATTCAATGTAGTCTCCAGGTCGGGGCAAGTTGCGCGGCACCGGCATGTCGACAACCGTGGCCGCGTCCCAGTTGGAAGCAATGCTGGCCGTCTCAGAGTCGATGCCCTGATCATTGTTGTTGCCATTGTGAACGCTATTACCATTGCTGGTACGAGCACCATTGCCATTGGTACAGTGAACTCCGTTGCCATTGTGGTGACCGTTTGTGTAGTGCCCATTCAGGCGACCATGGCCATTCGAGCAGCCGTTGCCATTGGAGTAGCCGTTCGAGTGGCCGTTCGACAAAGAGTGCCCATTCAGGTCCTCACAACGCCTAACCTGGCTCAGGCCCAGGCATTTCTGCTCTGGGGCTGCAGTGTCCAAATCATGAGCCTCGTCCGCGTGAGGCGCCATGCTTCTCCCGCTTCACTTCTTCAACTCCCTCACTTTAATGAGGCCAACTGGCTTGAAGTCTATGCCGCTCTCCACGAGGGGAAGTCGCCCAGATCGGCTGTCGTCGGCAGCTGAGCTCTTCCGTAATAATTTAGGCAGGTCGATTTGTTCTAAAGCTCGCTCTCGCCCGCTCACTTTGGGCGCTTGATGCACGCACGATGCAAGCTCGATCGCCAAGAAACCCTTCCTGCTAGCCCAGAGCAGCGACTCGCAGATGCGTGATGCGGGAGCGGGCAGTCGACGACTTGAGAGTCGTGATGTCGATTGGTGGGTTGGTCCAGTCGCGACTCAGCAAAGGTGGGATGCCACTCTTAGAGTCTTAAAAAGTAATGGGGAAAAGTAATTGCCTGCAATAATCGTATCGATAACTCGCTGCTCGCTCTAATCGATAAGTAAAACCCGCGACTCGGAGCCCAACTTGCCAGCACCAGCTGCAGATGCCGAAGCAGATGTGACGTGAATGTGGGAGAGGGAGAGTTGGGAATTGAGTAATGGTTTGAAAAGGCGATCGATCGAGGTCCTTAAATATTTTTCTGGCACTCCCTCTGCAGTTGCACGATTCTAGTCTCGATACGATGTTGAAGGGGGAGTTAGAAAGACCAATCCGAAGTCCTGCTTGGTGCGTGATCGTTGTTGTTGTTGCCGGTTGTGAGGCTCTTTACTTGGAGACTTGTTTGTTCATGGATGACCACTGGTGCTAAGGTCGTAAGCTTCTGGCTCTTCGGGTGACCTTGGGATGGAAGTCGGGTCATAAGGTAGGTAAAGGCCAAGCATGAAGGGGATGACGCCTTTTTCATACTACGAATCACCCAGGGCTTATTTTTTTTTTTTTTTGCCTTCCATTCGAGCTCCAGATGAAAAGATCCACGCCTGCGCTAGTCAAAAAGTTGACTAGGAACCTTCCTGGCCCGGGCAAGGTTTGGCTTCAACGCTGGCTTCGGGCATACCAACCGAGCTGCTTCGTCTTCGGATGATTAACTCCAGTCCAGATGAGCGGCCTTGCCTTCTGTTGCAAGTTGCCCTGTCGGTCCTGGTCCTGCAATGCATCGCTGCATCGCTGCTGCGCTGCTCCTGCGCTATGGCGATTCCATCATCTCCCGTCATCGTGTCAAGGTCTCAATGTCACTCTCACGTCGCGTTCATCCCGTTTTTTTGGCACCAACCATACCCCTGGTCCCCTGGTGGTGCGGTGGAAAAGGCCCGGCCGTTGCTTGCGCTCGAGCCGGGATGCTTGGCCTAGGCTGGGTTGTTCGCAGCGGGTACGCTGCAGCGGGCACTGAACAGTGGGCTGGGCAGGAGGGCGGATTCGGGCTTCAGGCGGTTGGGCTCCGTTCTTTTTACGGACATCTACCGAAGGGTACGGAGGTACGGTGATTACAGTGTACATGGTTGGTCCCTCGCTCCAAGGATCTGAAGAGCGCACGAGCATGCCGATATCAACCCCGAGGTTTGTCCACACTACAGGATGATGCCATACTTTAGCTCTATCTACTGTGTACTCTGCCTTCTCTACCGCTCTTTGTGCGCTGCCAGGCTTCCCAGGGACGAGCCCAGGTTCCAGGCCTGAGTCGAGTTCTGACTCGCCAACATCGAATTCACTCGACATGACGACTGTTTCGTCCAGACCAGCATAAACAGGGCCGGCAAAATATCCAGCGAGTAGGGAATGGAGCATGTGGTCGCAGCTCGTGAAGCGTCAAGTCAATCGTCGCTGTCTTCTTCATTTTTCCAGGTGCTCCAGTGCTCGCTGGCCAACTCTCAGGCTTACTGTGCCGAAAGTGGAGGCCGCTAGAGCCTCAGCTGCACGCTGGGCCATCCTTGCTTTCTTTACTTGCCGATGCTCTCTGAGCCCGGGAGCCCTTCCTTTTCTTCCACTCTTCCATTTTTCCACCGAAATTTCTCTCTGGCGGAGTCTTTCCCCTGCCATCTTGCTGCATTACACGATCGATTTCGTTGAGCAGCTTGTGTGGCCAGCTGCAAGCTGTTTTGACTCCTTTAGACTTCTCCGATGGAGCTTTCTCGTCTTGTGTCTGCGTCTGCATCTGCAGCGGCTACGAGCGAACAAGCAGCGGCAGATCCACTGCTCCTGTCATCATCAAGTATCGCAGCCAAGGTCAAGTCACAGTGCATCGCCATACCATGCCATGCCAGCGGCCCCGTCAAGTCGTGACGTGACATGACACGACGCCCCACGAAACACGCCGGTAACGGTCCGATCAGGGCTCTGGCTCACCGCGCTGGCCGCCGCTGCGACGTCCAGTTGTTGGGGTATCAGGGCCCGGAGACCCCGTATGGAGTAGGTACTACTCTTGTTTGCTGAAGTTGGCCCGGGGGATGACAGCGTTGGCGGTTGCATCGGCGGAAAGCAAGCAAGGCAGGCAAATCATCCTCCTGATTTTGATCACGATGGATGGATGGTGATAGCAGCCCGTCATTGCGATGTAGGAGGTCAGGTTGAAGTTGCAAGCCCAGGGTGGGTGAGACAAGATACGGCAGACAGTTTGAAGGGGTCGTACTGCAGAGCAGCCGCATGGTTCGTCAATGTATTGGACTGTATCCCCATCCTGCTTGGTACCTGGGAGTCGATGCAACAGCCCAACGTCCACATATGTGCCTACTGGAGCTTCCTCCCGCGAACGAACCAGCCAACCAGCAAACCAACCGTCCATCCATCAACTTTGACTGAGCAGAGATTGCTGTCAACAGTCAAGACTCAGCTTAAGCCCAGCCCAGAGATATGATACAACCACCTACGGTAGTACTGTTTCTCGAAGCTCTGCATAACCCCGTACATCTGGAGTAGTGTAGCATCGCCGCCGTGCCCGACTGGAACCAACGCCCCAGTCATCAGGTACCTGAAGCAACCTAATCCCCCGTTCCCGGGCTCCATCCCAGGTTCCCCGGGCCGCCGGCTTCGGCCCTGATGTAGGGGAAGACACGGCACGCAAGCAGGGACTCGTGTCGTCGTCGTTGTGCTGCTGCTGCTGCTGCTGCTGCTACTCCTTGATTTCTCAGCTGCTGTGCATCCGCGCAGGCGCTGGCGTCATGGCCGAATCACCGCAGCAGCCGCTACGGATGGCATCATGACAGCTCAGCTCGGCTCCCCTCAGGATGCAATAGCGATAGCGAACCCGATTTGTTAATTCCAGCTCGGGACTTGGTCTGGCGGGAGGAACGAGGTAAATTACACGACAGCGAACTCGCATGTGAAATTCACCGTATTGGCGTATCCAACATGGCCCAGGACCCCGGCCTTCTCGAACGACGCTAGCGGATGGACGGATACGCAGTGCAGCCTGCGTAGCGGCTCGACCTCAATGTCCTGCCGTTCATCCATCTTCCACAGGTTTATCGAAACAGCAACGGTCACGGTACAACGGGGTGTCGGGGTCGTCTGTTGGTTATTGCATATTGGTTGGTCAGAATCCACGTGGTTGGGCAGGGGTCATTTCACAGTGGTCGTGGTATGATACGTTCCTACGTACGGAGGGCTACGGGTTACTTACCCGAACATATTTTTGTAGGATGCGCTGGTCGGTCGGTCGGCAGTATCTCCTTGTGTAGAACGGGACGAGACATAAACCGAGTGTCGGTATGTGTCGATGCTTTTCGAGAAGCAGGACGGTGTTGCATGTGCCGAGCTTGTCGAGCTTGAATTGAAGGCCAGGCCAGGTACACCGTTACACCGTCATCGGCATCTCCATCGCCATCTCAACCTTCTTCACCACAGCTGTGGTATCATCACCAACAGAGATATTACAAACACCGCTCTGTCATCTGCCCCTCCTCTCCGCCAAACCAACCAACAGTTTGTCCGCGATAAATCCCTAACGTACCTCTGCACCCATATCAACCGATCCCTCATGCCGCCGCAGCATCTGCAGCCCTGCAGCTTCTGCACCCGATCGGGTCCTCACACTAATAGCGCCGGCCCAACGTGCTATCAACTGCCGTCGCCTATGCAGCTTCTTCCTCGGAACCCGGCCCAGCTTTCATGTTTGTTGTCGATCATAAGAGAGCATTGATAACGATAACGGTTTCATTTGAAGAAGATGAGTGGACCGGCAGCAGCGGAAGCACGCCCGGTCCGGTTACTTATCGCCCCTTGTCCCGTCCGAAGGTACCGTGCAGTGAGTGCGAAGGCGAGTTTTTGGGGAAAACGCGGGCCCGGAAACCGGGGGTTGAGGGAGTTGCATTTCCCGTTCTGTGTGCCTGCCTTGAGGATTACGCAGACAATACTAGACATCTGAGTCGATATCAACTCTGGAACAGAGACACAGTTTGACACACGTCGAGAACAAATTTCTGGTTCTCTCTCTGTCTCTCTCTCTCTCAAACTTGCAGACAAACAGCATCCTGATCTTTGATCGGTGTCTCGAGATCCTGTCCGTTTAGCTGCTTAGTAAGCGAATTCCGTAACGTGGTACGGTAAAATACAACCAAACTTTAGGGCCGCTCCTCTCTCACTGCCGTTGCAACGAACCAAACATGGAACCCTGGTCCAACACTCAGGAAAAACCGGAAGCACGACACGACGTTCCTTTGCCAGCGGCCAAGACCCTTCTCGCTGCCTGAGCGTTTCGTTCGTCCGTGCATGATGATTTTGGGAAAGCCGGGTACGGTAAGCGTTTTTTTCTCTTTCTAGAAGCTTTCTTCCGAATGCCTGGACCTGGCATTCCCAGAAAAGGGCTTGCTGTTAGGCATTGCGGCTGGTGATGTTGCTTTCAAGAGTCCGGGCGCTAGGAGCGGACCAAAAATTAGGGGGGGAAACGTTAAGATGGATTTCAAGGCGATTAATTAGAGGTACCAGTGTCATGGTGCCAGCGTGGCAGAATTGAGGATGAAGATGGAGGCTTGCTTGCTTGGAAATACGCTAATCACATCACCAGCTCCGAAGCCGATGTATATCGACAGCACTTGTGATTTATCGCGGTAATTTCCGAATGCTCGGCGCACGGCACGGTTGGCATCGGTCGGCATCGGTGTCACGATCGGCTTAAGGTGTTTGACTCAACTTTCTGCAGGCCGTGTGGACAATATGTAACTACCGGCGATGATAACGTAGTGATCAGAAGTTCTGTGCCGCGGCAATATTGATGTATTGTCCAAGGCCGCGGCCAACTTCAAGCAACCAGCCGTCGTTACAGGACACGACAGCTGGCAGCTGATAACCGGATGACATGCAGATGGCTTGCATATTGATCGCGGTAGCTGCATAATGCAGTGGCTGATAAGATGGCTGCTTCACCTTGTTAAACTTTGGTTTATATGCTTATTCCTAGCCAAGATGATGGAAATCTTTGGGGGGTTTGACGCAACCCATTGTTGATGCAATGCCCGTGGTACGAAGACAATGTAGCAGGTTTTCACTTGCTGCTACTGCTGCTGCTGCTAAGATTGTTTCGAACACGCCATCTCTACATAAACCCTCATCAGTTCGATTGGGAAAGCTACGTCTGTCAAGTTTTCTTCTGTAGCATTCCCCTCCTCCTAGCAAAAATCACAACACAATTAGGTGTACATAGATCCCGGCCGGAGCAAGGCGATATGCCCGAAGCCCTGCAGCACCAAGCCCCGGACTTGGAGAGACTTCAACGTGTCCTGTCCCTGCTTTGGAAGTTCTGGAACATGACCTGGCACAACCACGTTTTGCCAACTGAACGCACTGACATCATCCTCGCCGTTCTACTCGACCCTGCTCATGCCCATAGTTGATGGCCAGAACCAAACAGTCATCGTCAAACTGGCGGTGACTCGGTTTTTTGGCAAAAAAACCGCCGGCTTTCCTTGTATCTGGGTGTTGTTTGGGTTGTTGAAAGCTAGGTCAGCTGAAAACTTATCGTCACCACCAAGCATTGCTCATATGATAGTATGTCAACACTTGGCATGATCTCATGCAACGATACGATATAAGTAGCTTGCCATGTGTCAGGCCTGGATACTGGTCAAGATTGGCAACCGTATCCATCTTTGTCATGACTTAGGTGAGGAAACTCGGTGAAGTTTAGCCAATCTACACTGGGTACGCTAAGGCAGGCCGAGATCCCGCTCAGCCGGGTTGGGTACATACATACAGGGAGGTATGTGGCAGGTGGTGTGACAGCTGGTTAGCGTACCCGAACCTGAAGCTGTACGGAGAGGCGACGGAGCGGTCGTCACCCGAGAATGCCTACTTGGTAACGTGCAAAGTGAGCTACCCAACTCTGGGTAACGAGGAAACTTACAAGGCTCTCAGTCTTGATATGCTCACTCTTATCATACGTCAAGGTTGAGCTCTAATTGGAAATCGCGTCTGGAGCTCATCTTCATCATCAATATCAATATAATCTGTGCAAAACCAGTCTTTGAATGGAGAAACTTTTAGAGATACCTCAGAATGAACATGGAAGATATTTATTACCGATCAGCTTCTTAGACTGCCATGGACGAAGGCCAGGAGAATGACGATGGAAGCAAAGGAACAATAGTCCATATATATTCGCTTTCCCTGTCCCTATGTACCGCTATGTGAACGTATGCAACCGATACGACTGCTCATTACTACGTTCAAAGACTTTCGCACACGATATCGGAAGCTCATCGAGCATGCCAGCTGGTCTGAAGAACATCATATGGCAACATCCAACACTAACAGAGCAACGGCCCATCCACACCCGGATACAAACATTCATACAAAGAAAACACCCTCAAGTTGTTGCTATGAACGTCTAGATTCCTATATACGCCTACCTAGATACCTACCTACCTATCTCCAGAAACTGACCATG
Source organism: Thermochaetoides thermophila DSM 1495 (assembly GCF_000221225.1). Taxonomy (NCBI): domain Eukaryota; kingdom Fungi; phylum Ascomycota; class Sordariomycetes; order Sordariales; family Chaetomiaceae; genus Thermochaetoides; species Thermochaetoides thermophila. Next base: position 2,993,667 of record NW_006383038.1, read on the forward strand.
AACCAGAACAGAACGTGCACCCAACCAACCATCATGCCTGCCCACATGTGTGTGAATGGAAATCAATCGTTAACAGCCCAGCTAACCTACCATCCATCCTCCCGTGAGATTGAGCCAGTGCTTCACCACACTGCTCATCGTCATATCACTCATGATCATGACCATGAATCATTTTGTTCATCCAGCATCCAGCATCATGATGACCCAGCAGCCACAGGTTCATGTTATCATTTCCTCCATATATCCCAGCCATCAGTCCATCAGCATCCCACAGCTTTTGCTGAGAAACAGAAAGGGAAGGGAAAAAAGGTTTTCCCCAGCACAACTGTCCTCCAGTCCTCAACAACGACTCGACAGTCATGTCGTCGTCATCATCCAAGCAAGGAAGAAGCAATGAGGGAGGAACGGAAGAGAAGGGAAACAGCTGTGTCGGCGATTTCCGACAACGCAGAGAGAAGTGCCCATAAATCAATGCTAACCCTACTAAGAATACCCAGCCCACAAACCCAATGTTCAATTGCGAGAAGATATCCTTAACCCTAAAGAACCCAAAACGAAAGAGAAAAAAAGGGAAGAGCAGAAGCTATGTTTTAGATCTGCTCTAAGCCCCCACAACGCCCACAGCACACCTCTCCTCCATCCTCCTAACCATCTCTCTTTCACTCGGGCTTCTCGGGCTAGCATCAATCCCCAGAATAGCACTAATCCTCGTCTTATCCGACTTCATCGTCTGCTTTTGTTGTTGTTGCTCCCTCCCATTCACATTGTTATTTCCCCCGCAAAGTCCATACCCCTCCTCAGGACTTGTAACAGGCGTAATAGGTGTCACAGCTCCCCCCAGAGCCATAAATCCCCCCATTGTTGTATTGTTATTCGCACTTGTCGACCGCCAAGCTCCCTCCAAAACCCAAGGATTTGCCCCCTGTCCGTACTCGGCAGCAATCATATTCCAGAAATGTGCTCGATGCGCGTTGTAGATGGCTGTCAGGCGTGCCATATCGACGGGATGACTCGCCCCTTGCAAGTTATTACCGCAAGGAGAGGCTGAAAGTGTGCTAGGGGAGGGGAGAATCGTAGCCGGGGAACAGTCTAGCCTCAGAGAAGGGGCGTTGTGATGAGTTCCAGGGCGGCTCGCTGGCTTGGGAGTCGTTGAAGTTGGGGCGGTAGAGCTGGACGAGGTGCGGTAGCTTGCCGGGGCAGAAGTGATTCCCTGCGGAGGAGGAGGAGGGATGTCGTGCAGAGGGTTAGGGTAGGCACGGCAGGCGGTTGGCGAGGAGGACGCTGAGGCAGGCGAGACCATAGTGTTGAGAGTTAAGCCCATGGACGCAGGCTTCGGGAGGATGACTGGCAGCCGAGGAGAAGTGTTGCTCCCTGCTGCTGTGGTGGATGAGATGCTGGGCAGTTGGATACTCGCACCGCTGGGGCTGACACAGTGGTAGGCTGAGTGGTCTGTTGGCGAGGCAGAGCGGCTTCCATGCTCGTGGATGGGCGAGGGCATGGACGAGGGGCGCATGACGGGGGAGTGGTTGTTAGGGGCAGAAGAGCTGCCAGATGAGGAGAGAGATGCGGCACGCTTCCGGCGGGAGCTCCCGTGGCTGAGTTGGTGGTAGTGGAGACGACAAGCGAGCTCGGTTTTCTTTAGGTGGGCGGCGATATGTTTGTATGGCATTTTCTGCATGCGTGTTTGGAGGAGATAGAGTTCCTAAGGGAGTCAGCCAAGTTCGCGCTTAACACTTTCAGAAAGACATACCTCATCCTCGCTCCAGGCCCTTCCTCCGCCAGTCGTCGTCTTCCTCGGCTTCGTGACGCCGTATTCGTGACGGCTGAGGGCGTCAGACGTGGGCGCATACGGCATCGCAGGCGCTGTCATGTGCATGGTGGGCGACATCGTGATGAGCTGGCCCAGCGACTATCCTGATCTTCAACCGTCCAGGCGGTTGACCTTCAAAGAGATATATAGTTAAGAAGAGTAGAACTAGCTGCTGCAAAGAGAAGGTTTTGTTGGGTTGGCACTCAGTGACTTTTAAAAAGAAATAGTCGAAAGAGCAAAACAACCCAGCAAAACTAGGTCAAAAGCAAAGCAGTGTGCAAATGTCGACCAAGCGAACAAGACGAGTATAATAAACCAGATTATACCCCTCTGACGAAGCGAACAACAACTCTCCCTTGACAAAAGAGCGCAGGCAGCCAATCTAGTTGGGCAGGACGAAAGAGCGACAATGTTAGCTGCGAGAAGGGAGATAGGAAAGAAACGAAAGGGACACACACGCGACAGCGCAGTGATGAAGAGAGGAAGAGAGATGCAGTGGGTAGGGCCTAGCTGGGAAAACAACGGTAATAGTAGAGGAAGAAAAGAGCAAAAGGAAGAGTTGGAGAGGGGGAGGGGAGGGGAAGAAAATAATAATGCAAGGTATTGACGCATGATGCCCGTGTGAGCCTCATCCAGTCCCAGCCAGTCCCATGCAGTCTCGCAGGGCGGACAGGGGGGGCCAAACACAAGCTTCAGAGGCCTGTTACAGACCTGACTGTGTGGGGACGTCTGGGGTTGCGAGGCCGGGTGACCACTTTGGAGAACGGGTGACATCTAGGGTCCAGGGCATGCTCTCACAGAGGCCAGCTATCTGGCCTCGAGCTTCAACAGCCGCCAAACTTGCATGATGAGACAACAGGACGCGATCAATCCTGAGTAAACACAAACACATCGCACCATTAGCTTATGTTGTTGCTATTGTTATTGTTGCCATCTCAGAAGCAATAGAGCACGAGCAAAGTCCAAAGACCAGACGATCGCCATACGCAGGTACAAGCCGGATGCGTCAGGGGTCGCCAGAACAACACATTTGGACGACTCGAAACGGACGTGCGCATTGGCCGCGGCTCCCGTCGTCAGTTTTTTTTCCCGGTTCCAGGCGCTTCCGATCTGAGATCTGATGTCGGGGCTCACGACCCCATCGCGCCGCCTGCAGGTGGCTAACACTAGACCTGGGTCCATCGTTGGCGAGGGTCGCTCTATTCCTTTGTAAGCTGCTCCTCAGGGCAATCTTGTCACTCTTTCCGCTGTGGATGCGATCGTACAGTGACTGGACGAGTTGCCGAGTCCTGACTCGCGAGGGATCAAAACAGTGAAACACGCTGATTGGACCTGGGCTGCACACATCTCAACTTGAGGATCTAGCAAGTAGCTGGCGGTAATATGATCGATTGAAAATCTTAGCTAGGTTATTCAACCCAAGGTAAAGGACTGGGAAGGCATCAAAAAAAGCGCATCAACATCATCATCACAAGGTACGCCTTACCAAGCACGTCAATCCCATCAAACTGACAGACATAAATGATGCACGGACGGTCGCCTAGCATGAGTCGCGTACAGGTATCGAGTTCTGCTTCCCAGAACAGCAATGTTGTGGAAAAGAGAGAAAAGAGGCCTGTGTGAAGTGAACGTCCATGTTGTGGGCCAAGCTTGTTGCGTAAGTGGGGCTGTCACAGAACTGCCCTGGCCCCTGTCCGCCACAGCGAGCAGCGCATCTGACTGGCTCTCTTACAGCCAATAACTGTATATCATTGGCCAGACCTTTTCAAGAGTCCACACCCCACAGGTGAGGCTCTTGGAAGGGGCTGCCGAGTCCCGGCACATATGATTGCTGCCGGTTGCCAGCAGTGAGTGGGTCCAGTAACGACTATGCACGTCCAAGCACCCCACTGCTTGTTTGGTTTGGGATGGGAAAGTTGAAACATGGATTTGTTTCTCATGGCCACAGCTCGAAAGCGAGTTTTGCCTCGACAGATTGCTCGCCGAGGTGAGTCTGCGAGTGGTCTGGCTGGACCTCCAAGTTGATCACAGAATAGGTCGCTTGGACGGCCAGCGGCTTGTGAGACTTTTTGATGGCCATCGGTCAATGATCAAAGGATTCTCGAAATTAACCACCCCAGCTACACATGCAGCCATCTTACATCCTACCATCACCACCAAAACCCACCTACAAAGGTTACTTTCAACAACAGCGCATCACAACGTCATCAAAACCCAAAACTGGATCCTCAACTTCCGATCGATTGCCCGCCCCTCGCCAGCCCCCAACCGCCCATGCAGCGTGCCTTTGGAGCCTCTCCTCAAACTCGCTAAACTGTTGGCGCGACCTCACCCGTGTGTCAGACCTGGCAGGGTTCGATCAAGCTTGTTCTTGGACTTGTCTTGGCTTTGGCCAGAGCCTTGGCCTTGGCCTTCCCCCGCGTCCTGCATCCGATCTGACCGGTGCCCTTGGCTTGGCTTTGTGGCTTTTGACCCCGCCCCCGCTTCACCGATACTGAGTGTTGATTGAGATCGAGTTGCTGATGGCAGCTGTGAGATGTCGAGAGTGTACGGATTCAAGGCACTTTTCAAAGCCAGCTCTGCATCAGAGCACGCAGGAGTTGGCGCTTGCGCTCTTGCCAGCCTGACAGTTATAGATCCCCCAGGCTTCACAAAGCCACGGTTCTAGAACCTTTCCGCTTCAAGGCCTTTATGTTAACACATTCCAGCTGTTTGTTCGCGAGACAGCTCAATCTTATGCAGCTTATGTGTTTGAAGATGTGCCACTGAGTGATGTGTGCTGTGATTTCCAGGAACAGCCCCTTAGGTTTTCTCCACTCAAGCCCATACCCTAGGGACCTTAGCGGAAAGATAACCGAACTTGATTCATTAGGGCATGCAAGCCACAGAATCAGCTGAGCTGAGGAGAGAATGCTTAGCCAAACAGCGAATGAAGCAGCGGGAATTTGCAGGGAACATTGGTTGTTACTTGCCGCTGAGAAGGAAGCACTGTTCTCCTCTAAGTGGTTACTGAAGATGGCGGTTAGCGGTTGGTGAATCTTCTCTGTCCAGCTTCATCACCAGACAACTTGGAAGACAATTCAGGAACCAGCGATGATATCAAGCAAGATACGTACTACCATCGTGATCTAACAACAGATCCCCCTTCCCCCCCTCCCCCCCAAAAGGACACAGCCATAGTTTCCAGTGCGGCAGCAATGTGTAATCGAAACCCTCCTTCATGTACATATCTCTGTTCACCTGCAACAAATGTACTTCTCCATGAAAAACTTGCTCAAGAGTTTCTACATCACACATGAAAACTTTCTGAACTTCCATCCCCATCAGCATCAGATCCCACCCACATCATATCCTTTGCCCTAAACCAGCCATCATCTGATCTAATCCACCTGCCCTAAGCGCTTTGACATGTCGATCCCTCACTGTCGGTAGGTATTCCGTTGCGAGGATGTGGCCTTGCATTGATGAGGTGATGGGGTAACAGAGAGCATGATTTAGATCGTTGTATGGGTGGATGATGATCTGCGAGGTGAGACTCACTGGAGGTAATCATCATGGGATAGGGACTGGATTGGAGAGAAGGGGATTTTGTATGTTTTTGCTGAGTGAATGCCAAGTTAAGACGCATGATGACAACTCACGGATTGTCACTCAACGACGCCAATCTAAGTTGAGTTAGCTGTTAGGAAACAGCTTTACGCAAGCAACGTCCTGACTGCCTACTGCAGGAGTGTTGTTCGACTGATCGGTAAAAGAAAATAGCAAGATAATGGGCCGGATAACTCAAAAGAAGCCCCTTCACTCCATCGCAGCTTGTCAATCTAGTCTGTTTAACAGCCCACCATCCCACCACCTAAGCACCCTCCCTCCATCATCTCGTCTCAATAAATTCAGTCTTGACTCAACACCACAACTTCAGATATTTACTCCCCTCCTCCCTTTCCAATCCTTCCTGTTTCGCCCACCTGCATACGGGCAGGATGATCCCGGACCCTATCCGGCCCCTGTAATAATTAGTTCGAGTTGACAGCCTCAAAAAGGGGCGAGTCAGCGTACCTTCCTTACCTTGCCCTATTCCCGTGAGAGTCATTCAAGTTGCGGTTCGTATACTTTGGATGGACGACGGATGTGTCAGTCAGCCAGTGGGACAAATGTCAACTTGACAAGTTCCGGGGTTACACAAGCCAGCTCGCTATCATTGTCACGACTTATCATTGATCAATCTCTGTATCAGACCCATGAGCTTCGAGTGTACCATTGGTTTTTTCTGGATGTAGTTGGCCGTTGTTCTCGAAAAAGCATGAATACCCTCCCAATCCTTGTCCATGCGTCATCGGAACTCTATCCGGGACCAAGATCTTTTCCTGAATCAGGTCCTGACATACATTTTGAGTAGATCATCGCCTTCCTGGTCTGAGATCTGGTAGGAGAATGAATCGTCGCCCACATCCCGATATATAATCAAAGGTTTGCTGGATAATCATGGTAAGATCAAAAGAGTTCTCGAAGTGTCGAAGAGTGAATCAGACAAATGTACGTTGGCTACTGGGTGGGAGTTGCTGTGCATCAGCTGGACGAAGAGTCCCTCATAACTCTTGGATTAGCAAGTTCATAATGGCTACAGTCAGAAAATGTCCACATGTGTATCAAAGAGATTTAATAGACATCATATATGACTTTAGTACATCACTCACCACAGACATAAGGCCAAGAGCATTGCTAAGCCTTGAAGTTCAGAACCAGAAAACTGCCGGTCAGTGACGAAGTGGCCATGACACTTGAAGTGTGAACGGCTTTCGCAGCTGACTAACGTTGAGTGTGCGAGCGATGGGATGCAGTCCAGGAACTGCCTTCTTGGCAGCTCTCTCTGTCCAGAATACACAACGAGATCCCGCCATTTATAATCAACGTTTCTGTCTTGAGAAACTGAAGCTATGTCAACAGCACGACATTGAGGCTTAGGCATGTAAACTACTGTTACGGTCATGTATCACCGAACGGTTCGTCCTTTGGGAACCCGAATATCCGGTGTGCTCTTAGCGGTGCCGAGCCCAGTAACGGGCTATCGCCGGTATGGCAGTTGGAGTGAACTTCTTAAGTCCCGCCGAGTAGCACGGCTCTCCCCGTCCCGCTTCCGGACTTGGGCCGAGATTGGTTGAGTCCTCCGAGCAGAATCGCTGAGAGGTACGTAGCTGCCAAAGTGCCGTGCCGTGCCGTGCCGCGACCCGCCAAGCAAATATGCGGCTGGGTGCCGAGCCGGACCAGGCCGAGCAGAGTAGTTGAATAGGCATCGTTTATCAGAAGCTTCTTGTGTGAAGCCGAAAGGACCGGCTCGGACGCCCGGAAAGGATCGCTTGCTTTGGTCGAGCGCCCATCCTGGAGTAGAAAGTTGGTGATATGTAACTCCTCTCCCGTCCGATAGAGCCAGTGGATATCCAAGCCAACCATCCCTGACATCGCCACTACCACCTCTTTCATCAACCAAGGCAACTACAGTCTTGAACTTCCCAAGCAAGTGTATAACTGGTCAGCTTCTTACGACTCCAAAGTAGTAAAAGAGGGGCTCTCATGCATGCCGCCGAAGAGGTACAAAGCCCTTGTCAAATCAGGTACCATTTTGTTGATTTACGTTTGCCACTGATCGGGCTACACAGGCCTATGACACGTCCGGGTACCAACGGGCCAATCAAGGTACTGTACATGAGAAGGGAGATATCAAGCTTGGTCCTTGAGTCTGGAGGAGGCCGAGAAGATCTGCGACTACGGTTGAGAAGACATTCAGAAGATGTTGGCTCAAATACTTCGGCCTCTAGGACATTTGGGTCCGAGAACTAGTAGAACACATGACAATATTTATCCGAGTCTCTTTTGGATAAGAGGAATGATCTTAAGTTCGTACCAAGAAACAGCGGTTCCAGCGCTTGATGGTGTTGGAAGATGGTGAGGGGTAGGAGAGGGCAATGTGGGGTCAGCGGATACCAAGCCCAACTGTTCTGGCGGCTGGCTTTTAATATTCGCAGCAACGTCTGCTGAACGACGGACAATTCCTGACACCACCTCATATTGACAACTAAGCAAAGACGAAAACATACTAGGCGTGTTCTGTAGTTTATTTATTTTTTTTCGAGAAGTATCGTTCTTGAGTCTTCCAGATCCTCCTCAGCCTACCGTGCGAGCCGTCATGTTGTACGGAGTACGGTGGCACGTGCAGGCCCCATGAAATTTCCACTGAGATAACCCACCAATGCCAAGAATTTTACCCACAACAAAGAAGGCATGGAGAGCTTGGAAGAGTATGGACAGTGACCTTCTGACGAAGTAGCATCTTGGTAACCTCTTTGTGCGATCAACATTGATTATTTTTGTCGGTCGACTCTCTTAGCAGAGACAATGCAAGTTGCTCGCCAAGCATCGTAGTCCCCAACGGCTCGTTCTGCGCGACTACACGTGAGATACGCAGCGGCTGTGTAAGCCTCTCGGCGCGGGCAGCCATTGGAGAGAACGTGTGCCAAGGCTCCGTGAAATTGCAGGTCACGGTTTGCTTCCCACATTTTGCTTTTTGCAAGTTTGGCGCAAGTTTTGGCGCTTATGAATGGGACTGGATCGGAGACACTTCGCTTTCGTCTGATTGTTGAAGATAGCGTTAAAGTAAAAAAAAAGGCATCTGCAGAAAGGTTTTTTGATCTGCGCTTGCCGAGCCAACAGTAGCCCACATGTTCCCAAAAGGGGAGCAGAAGAGACGAAATGGACGAGGCGCAACACGCAACAAGCAACAAGCTACTGTGTCAGCAAGAACGGTGGCGGCGGCCACGGCCGGCAAACAAACGTTCGTCGACACAAGCTTGCGGGACGCGTTCTGTCCAATCAGTGCGCGTATATTACATCCCGAGTGGGGCTTGGCAGGCTGTCAACGGCTCGAGGGAACTGGAAAGAGCACGAATTTGACGCCTTCCCACTCAGTTTTCCTGTGGCTTGAGCGCGCTCGTTGACCCTGGCTGGTCACCCAAACTGTGCCCTCGGTGTCGCAGAATCCTCTTTTTATTCTCTGCTTTTCTCACTTTCCGTGATTCCAGTCAGCACTAGGACACAGCCGACGAGGCACAGAACATCGAGGCTTGAGGCTCTTGCATAGGGACCCAGTCGCAGGCCCGGTTGACCCAGCTTGACTTCAGTGAGTGGTTCCTTCCAAGTCCGTGGAGGACCTGGTCGTGGCACACACATCAGACCCAGACCCCGCTTTCCGTCCCCTGGCTGCTCAAAAAACCCGGTCCACCCCAAGGCCCGCGTCGTCCTTCGAAGGTTGTGCGCGCTCTGAGGTCTGAGGTCACAGAATTTCCTTTCTCTCCACCCCTAGTCCCGGTCCCCAGTGCCAGCACTCCCACTCCCAGGTCTTGAGCAAGTCCCAGCTACCTTGTGCTCTCGTCTGACTCTGTACCAGCCCTCCTCTTTACGTCCTTGTTCCAGTCGTCCGAGGGTAGAGCAACTGACGTGCAACATTAACAGACGAGTCAGCAGGTTCAAGGTACAGTACCCTTTATCAATTTCAGCTTCTCTCTTTGTTGCCCGCGCATCCAGATCCGAGTCACCAAAGTCACTCGCACCAAAGACCCAAGTCACCAAGTCACTTCGAGGCTCGTCCTCACCCAGACTACCCTACCTGAGGCTTGGTCGCTGCCATTGTCGCTACCACGCCGTCGCTGGTATCTTGTCACTGTCAAGTACCTCGTGCTCACTGTCATCGCAGATCGTCAACTCGTTGTGCGCTGCATATATGCACGTCTACCATTGAGCTGACTGGCCATCGTAAGTTTTTTTTTTTTTTTCAGTTCTCTCTTTTTTTCCCTGTCTGCTATGCAAAGCAAGTCGCGCGCACGCAGTCGCTGGAGACGATACTCTCTGGCTTTGGCTTGACTCAAGCTCTATTCGCCGCTCGAGGCCAGGTCGAGGTACGATGTATTCAAACAACGCGGCGTCGCCTAGGGCTGCTCGACGCGTGGTTGCTGCTGACACGAGACACGACCACGACCTGGTAATCCTGCTGTTATCTGGTTTTACCTGGTCCTGGCTGGTTTTGGTCAAGGCCGACATGTTACCCACCCGCATCAATTGTGAATGCGGTACATGGCCGCGACAACGAGTGAGAAAAACGAGTGCGTGGTAAATACAGCGCGTTCATCTACAAACTTGCATCGCATCACAAAGCTTTAGTCTCTATCAATATGAAGCTGTTCAAATCCGGTTCAGCCTGCTGACAATATATCAGAACATGCACCAGTGGACGATTTCGCCCGTGCCGGAGTATCTGTACTCCAACTCCGCCACAAATCATTCGAATGAGATCCAGTGAGTACATCCAGCGCTTGTACCTTTTCGTATCTGCTGCCTGCCTGCGCTGCTGTACCGCTGCAATCACGCCGTCCGTCAGCCATCAGCCGTGCCCCTCCATCTTCCCCCAACCCCCCCATTCTCCCGTCCACGCCGTTTCATGTACCCAGTGTACTCCCCGGGACTCGGGAACCTTCGTTCTAACATGGAACCCGAGTACCTCGTGCATCGGCCGCGGCAATAGCCCCATCACAGTGGTTCACGGATATACGTCTATTGCTATCAAGCTGTTCTCATATCCCCATATCCCCGAGACTCCTATTTTCTCCTAACCCCCGAGCCCGTTTTGGATTGCAGCTGCGTCGCTGTCGTGCCTCCTGGTGCTGGCCAGGTGGTTGAGGCGTGCTTTGTCCATCGCTATCGCGTGTTATGAAGAGGCAGCGCACGGCAAACGACGTTCAGTCATGGCGACCGCCCCAGACGGCGTCGATGAGTTCGCTGCAGCGTCAGCCGTTGCAACAGGTGTTTCAGCAGCAGGCCCAACAGCAGCAACAACAGCAGCAAGAGCAGTCTTCACATGCGAGTCTGTTCGCTAACCATACCGCCTGGTACAGTCAGTCTCCTTATGCTGCGCCTGCTCAGCAGCCGGACATGACGCGCCGCGATCAGCCGGCCGTCGACTACCGGTATCAACAGCCGCAGCAAGCTGCCCAGCCACATCCCCAACAGCCGGCCCAGCAGCAACAACAACAGCAACCAGCTCAGCAACAACAGCAGCAGGGTCAGCCGCAACAGCAGGCGCATCCCCAGCACCATGCTGTGCCGCAGGTCCAGCAGACTATGGCTCGTGCCCAGCAGCAGCAATCTGCTCCGACCCAGCAGCCGGCTCCGGCCCCGGCTCCCGCCACGACCGGCAGGCGGAAGCGCCCCGCTCCTGGCTCGCATCCTCCGGCCCATCCTGCGCAGCATGCGCCGCAGCACCCACCGCCGCATGCCCAGCATCCGCAGGCCGCTCACGTAGCTCAGCATGGTGCTCCGCATCCCGGCCAGCACGTTGCTCATCATGCTCAGCAGCACCCGGGTCAGCACCCCGCTCAGCACATGCAGGGCCCCGCGCCGGGTCAGCACCAACAACAGGCCCCACAGCAGCCTCAGCAGCCCGGTCAGCAGGCGCCGACCGTGTCTCCCCAGATTGCTCAGTCGGGTGTTCCGCAGAAGGGGCAGCCCCAGGTGCAGCCGCAACCCCAACAACAGCAGCAGGTCCAGCAGAACCAGCACATCCAGCACCAGTTCCAGCCCGCTCCGCAGGCGGTTCAGCAGCCAGCTGCGCAGCAGCAGCCCGTTGGCGCCCCGGCTGGCACCCAGCCTGCTACCGCGCAGGCCCAGCCCGCTCAGGAAAAGCCGGATCCAGCGACTGCCCCACCGCCGCCCAAGAAGACGCGCACCAACACGCCTTGGACGCCAGCCGAGGAGCTCAAACTTAAGCAGATGCGTGACGCCGGCCAGAGTTGGGCCGAGATCGCCAAAAGCTTTCCTACGCGTACCGAAGGTAGCGTCAAGAAACACTGGTACAAGGACATGCACTACGCCGAGTTCGCCGAGGACGAGCGCACTGCGCTGCTCAACGCCATCAAGGAGTACGAGAACAACAAGTGGAAGGTCATTGGCCAAAAGATTGGCAAGCCCGCCAAGGCTTGCGAGCAGTATGCCAAGGAACAGTTTCCTGGTAGGCACCCTGATCCTTTAAGTATAGGAGGCTAATTACTGACATTCGTAGAACTGTTCCCTCCTAAAGGTGGTAGGTAGTTGGCACCGTCGTCGTTACAGTCGGTTTGGAGACGGTGTTCGGCTGAACGGTCCTACCCATGACAGCACGGCTTTCCGGCGCTTCTAGGTAGTCGAGGTCTTGTTGGTCTTTTCTAGGGGTTATTCCATCGCACGTTCCGTTCGACGTCGACTCAAGGACAACAAGGACGCCGATTGTAAGGACGAGTTTCCAGTCCGATCGACCTTCGAGGTATACCGCCTTCGTTTCGGCACGGATTGCAAGCTACCTCTCGCTCCTTTGGACGTTCAGACTTCAAACGAATAGACAGCGACCGACCGGACGAGCGAACTAACGACAGTCTTATATTTCATTGGCCTCTTTCTCGTCTTCTACTTCGCTGGTGATTTGTTTCAAGGTACTATTGGTGAATTTCTAACCCTGCCTAACGCAAACTTCGGAATTCGCGAGTCGTTGAGTTTTGTTCGTTGAGTTGATCTCGTTGGTTTTCGTCTGATTTTTGGTAGGGTCTTTTGTTACCCTCCTAAATCTTTTTCAGTTTTCCGCAGGATTTCCACTTTGCAACTGAACTGTCTTGTATTTCGGTTGGTATCTGGTCCCCCTTTTTTTCAAATTGTTGATTTAAAGTGGTTTCGTTGGTTGGTTTGTGGAGGATGGTTGGTTGCTGGGAAGGATAACCTGCTGGCTGGGATAGGGACTGGTTGGTTGGGTTGCTTCGGTGGCCTACGTCGTCTGTTTGTGGAACGGACGATGCTATTTCATTCTCCGAGGCCTGACTGCTTCGTTCTTTGCGTGAATGAGTGGCCTAGTCTGGTTAAGATGGGACATTTCGACTGCTTGCTTGCTTGTTTGCTCAGGGGACATAATTGTCTTGCTGAGTGGCGAAGCATGGTTGGCCGCGGGCTACTTCCCCCTAACTACCTCCTGCCTACCTGTCTGTTAATGGGTTTAGTTGGGGAAACAAGGGAAGAGTAACCGCGCTGACCGAGCTGCGGCTGCGTGGTTGGCTGGATGGCGGTATCGTCAGTTTGTCTTCTTGATTTGGTGGATGAATGGACTGACCGTTCGTCGTTTGGTTGGCTTAGTTGCAGTGGGCAAGCATGTCGTTGTCGTGATGGGCCATGGAGATGGGTAAGACAGGAGAAAGGAGCATTTGCACTTGCTGGCCTGCAACAGCTTGAGCTGCTGACTGGCTTGCAGGACTCAGGATGGGAGGAGGATGGACTACTACTGGGCAAGAAAGTATATTAACTCGGTTGGAAGGCACGTACTTAACAATGGACCTACTTCATACATTTCATGGTATGCAGGCTAGGCTAGGCTAGGATGGTCGTGGGATGGAGGAGCAATTGATTTTGTGCTGTCGTGTCAGCTTATCTCCCTTATGGCCCTCGTGTTGATGTGCTGTGAGAGTTGCTACCCGTTCAGCTCGGGGTTGTGCTGAAGTGAGCTCTTTGTCTATCTGCATTGGGTGGAGAGATATGGGAGATGAAGGGTGATGACCCTGACGCCAGCCCGTTTTATACTCACGTTTGTAATAGCTCAAGCCAACTCCAGGTTCGGTTGTAGACTTCTCAGAGTCAAATGTCCTATTGTTGGTGAGTTTGCTCCCGCCGTCGATCAATGCCAACGAGCTGTGATCTGAAGTTGTGTTATGTTCATAATCTGTCTATTCTGTGGGAGATTGTTGGCTAAAGCCAACCTAGAATGAGGAATGCTCTCAAGCTTGACGACATCATGTAGTGATAAATTGAGGACTACAAACTGTAGTTAACTCATCTTGCTGACTCCCAGCATCGATGCTACAGATCTATTGGGCGTAAAAGTGAATGGTTAGGTTTAGCATAATTTTGATACCATCAATAGCTGTGTTTGAGTGTAGCCCTGACCCGCCCTGGCTTCAACTTTGAGGAATTGTCTTTATGAGTACTTAGAAGTGAACTTCAGGATGAATGATATACATATACAACTTAACTGACTGAACTACAGAAAGATGGGCTCTGTTTGGCCCAACTTGTTGAATCAAGTTACTATAGGTATCCCTACAACTCTACCTTTCCAAGAACACGAGACCTGAGGGGTAAAGAAGGATGCGCAGAAGACTACTTTGTGCAGAATTCTGCAAAGCTTTGCGGAGTGCACATCGACGGTCGACCAGACCCCAATCGAGCCGAATCCATGTAAGTCGATACCCATTGATTTGAGACTCGGTCCGGAGAGGTGGTACGGCTGGGCAGTGATCAACGGACAACGGGGGCTTGAGATGCAGAGCTTGTTTGGTGTTCGGATGGCTCGGGAGGGATATTAATATGAAGGCGAGGATATCCACGTATGAAGATTGGATTTCTTTTTAAAGGGGCGAATGACTCTGCCTCAAAAGCGGTGTGCGATGTGTGGGGTGGTGTTGATTGAGAGAAAAGCTGCGCCGCTGTACTGGAATCTGGTTTTCTTTCCATCTTCCAGGTTGCCATCAGCCGGGTAGCAATTGAACTCTGAATGTTGCTGACTGACTTGATAGAGGAAGGTTCGGCTTGTGGGTTGCGGATAAGAGAGGATCGTGGAGCGACTCAAAAACACGAACTGACGTGATGTGGCTCTTGAGAAGCAAAGCACAAGGTGATCGCAAACAGTAAGCGGCGTGAGATGGACACAGTCATGCGACCCAATGAAAGTCAGCAGAAACAGCAGCCTTGCTTACGGGCTACCTTCTGCTTGTAGTGATCCAAGTTGGCAGCGCACTGCTTACCAAATTCTTGTTGGTTTGATCAAACGTTCTCAGCCATCAACAAAATGCAATGATCCAGTACAAGGCGTTGCAGCCAAGGACAGGGTTTGCGCGATGTGAAGAGCAAACAGTCGCGGTGCTATCCCATATGGGGGATGGAGATTGCACTGTAGAGATCCTCTGGGGGGTGGCTTGGCGCCGTTGCATTCACTTAATGAGGGATCGCACATCGCCAGGAGTGAGGCAGTGTTGTAAAGTTCCGCCAGGACTTAAGGGATCAGAAGAAGGGTGGAAAAACTTATATCTACCTGCCGTTACATGAAGCACGAAATGCCAAATGTAGTTCATTCAGAGACACGGTCTGAAATGTAGTTCATTCAGAGACACGGTCTGAGGGTAGAAGGTCAGAAGGCTACACTACCTGCTGTGCTTCAATGTCTGACAATCCTAAAGCCACATCGGCGCGGTGACCCGAATCTTGGCTTCGCTTTCTGGTGAGGTGGGACGGGAGTAACGGCGGCGCATTCTTTGCATCCCTGTTCTGCAAGGGCCCAATTTTAGCGCTTTCTGTTCCCCGTTTTGTGCATGAGAAGGCTCCACCTTTTTTGTTTCCAAAATCTTATTGCACAGCAGGGAACGCTCCCCGGCTCGTGACTTTCACCCAGCAAGAACACGAGGGGCTCCACACCTCAGATGGCCGTGTGGAGCAGGATGGAGCAAGATGGATCTTCTGGAGAAAGCGCATTCTGCTGCATTTCTTCCGCTCGCTGGGCCCACAGCGGAGCTTGTGGACACGCCATGCAGCTGCACTAGGCCTGATCTGGCAGGGCTCGCATGCGGTGCCTGCACAGTGCAGGAGCGTTTCCCTGCTGGCTCCTATGCCTTCTGCAGAAATCGGGGCGGAGAGCGCATTAGAGCTTCAATAGACAGATAATGGAGTTGCTTCTCAGTCGATACCCCGTTTGGGCAGTGGGAGATAGTACCCCGGCCAGGGAGAGCAAGCAGAGAAGCAGAGAGCATCCGTCGTTTTTCTCCTCTCTTCATCCCACCGTCCAAGACTGATCCCACCATTGCGTGTGACGTCTGGAGCCCTTCGTTTTCTCACCTTTTTACCTTACTCTCGCTCACCTCAACCTACCAAAGGGACCAGTCGGTCGCCTGTCCGTTCGTTCGTTCTGATTCAGACATTCGCTTTGAACAAAGGAGAAAGGGAAAAAAAGGCCCTACGACACAATACACGACACTTAATCCCCCTAATCCTAACTCTATAATCCTACGTTTAACAACCACTTCGTGCCGAGTTGGGACCGCGACAAGATCGACAGCGCATCTCGCTCACCTCACCTCATATCCTCCTACCCATCGTTTACCTACTGCATAATAGCCATCACATCACGACTGTTGCGCGTGTCCGATCACTAAGATCATCCCGACTCACTCGTTAGCAAATTCCAGCTCAACCCTACATTCCAGAGCTGGTCACGTTTATAAGTTGAACTCACAAACGTAAAGGTGCTTGATCTTCAGCAACTCTCTCAGAACAATCTAGCTCGACAAAGATGGTGAGGACGTCTGTTCTGGGCGCAGCCCTGCTGGGCGCCGCGTCCGTGTTGGCCGTCGACCCGCCGTCGTGCTCGCTCGACAAGAAGTGTCCCAAGGAGATGCCATGCTGCTCTCGTAGGCCCCCGGAACTTCTCTCTTTCCAGGAATGATGAAGGACGGAGATGCTGACAGCTGTAGAATACGGTCAATGTGGCGTCGGTGCGTACTGCCTTGGCGGGTGCGACCCGCGCATGTCATACAGCCTAGACTCTTGCCTCCCGGCGCCAGTTTGCAAGGACAAGGTGTACAAGATGGACTCGCTGGACCGCTACAAGGATATTAGCGAGTATCTGGGCGACCCCAAGACCGCCGACTGGGTCGGCCAGGGTGAACCGCTCATTTACCAGGGCAACACCCTGCTGACTATGCCTCCCAAGTCGGTCGGCACGGTGCTAGCCACCACGACGTACATGTGGTATGGTTCTGTGCGTGCCCGGTTGAAGACATCTCGCGGCAGGGGCGTTGTCACGGCGTTCATCCTGTACAGCGATGTCAAAGACGAGATTGACTTTGAATGGGTTGGCGTCGATCTCGGGACTGTCCAAACGAATTACTACTTCCAGGGCATTCCGAACTGTAGGTCCTCCATGCCAATTTTCGTGCTGATGCAGCTACTGACACTTGCAGACACCAACACGGGCAACATCTCTATCTCGTCCAACAGCTACGAAGACTTCCATGACTATGAAATCCAATGGACCCCCGACGAAATCCGCTGGCTCGTTGATGGCAAGGTTGGCCGCGTGAAGAAACGCTCTGAAACATGGAACGCGACCGCCAACCAATGGGACTTCCCGCAGACCCCAGCTCGCGTGCAAATCTCTATCTGGCCCGGCGGTCTCGAGACAAACGCCGAGGGTACCATTAACTGGGCTGGTGGCAAGATTGACTGGGAATCCGACGAGATCAAGAACTACGGCTACTACTTCGCCACCTTTGCTGAGGTCGAGGTCAAGTGCTACAGGACGGACTCTCCTCCGGGCACCAACAAGGGCATCAGCTACTACTACACCGACTACCGTGCCACAAACGATACCGTCGTTGACGGCAACAAATCCACTGTCATCAAGTCCCTTCTTGCTACTGGTCTTGACCCCACGAAAGGCGACCCGGCGAAGGCGTCCAAGTCTGGCTCGGCTTCCGCGGCCGAGTCATCTGTTTTTGCTATCCCCGGAGGCGGCGTTGGTATTGGCAACCCCGTCCCTGGCAGCTCGTCCGGCAGTGATGGTAGCAGTGGCAGCGGCACGGGTACCGGCCGGAGCTCATTCTGTGATGGTAGCAGCTTTTCACAGGATTGCACGGGTGGAAGTGATGCAGGTGAGAACGCGGGTGTGAGGGGGGTTAGGAGTGGGCTTGGAGCGAGCGCATTTGCGGTTGTGGTGGGTATTGCGGGGTTGTTGTTCCTTTAGGTTGGGACGGGGGAAAGTGATGAGGGGCTGCTGAGGGGTTTGGGGGTAATGATTGTTTGTTGGTTTCATTCTTTCATTTGATGGATTGAGTTTAGTGAAGGGGTTTTGTGACTTGTTTCTTTTGCTGTTGATACCATTGTTGCTGTTTAATGAAAAGGAGAAGGGTTGTTAGCGCGCTGAGAGGAGGAGCAGGAGGAGCTAAAGTACGTACGTACACTCCGTAATGAAATTTCCTTGCATTCCTTTGCTGGGATCAGGTTCTTCTGTTAAGATTTGTTTTCCTTTTTTCCCTATTGTTAAAAGGAGGGTGGAGTCAATAACTGCAATTAAGAGCGGCAGGGAGGGAGGGATAATGTCTTGCATTCATGAATGGGATGCTACAAACAAACGTGCAGCGAAGTTGCATACAGCAAGCGAATGGTTGTACTTAAGCAGTGCGAATGAAATGGTTGTTTTGTACAAGGGAAAGGGATATTTGTGCCTTATCTCGAACTTCTCCATTCACCTTTATCAAGCACCGCTTAGAGTATTTCACCTCTCCTACTTCTGCTGGTTTATATGAGGTCATGGGATACTTTCCCAATCCAACCTTAGAAGTGACTTTCTCCCCTTCTGGCTGTTGCTAATGTTTGTCTTGTCCTTCAGTATGACTTAAATCTTAGGCTTATATCGGATGGTCTCATCTCATCCAGATTTACGAGAAGGGTGACAAATATCCCCAGACTGTTGTTTTCCGATCCAACGGCACCGGCTCGGCAGTCGGAACCCATCTACCGACTCAAGCGTGCTATAATACTCACATATGCCAGATATATGCCGGCAACCAGAGACTTCATCCGTTCGAGTGTGGCTGCTGATTGGCTGTCTCACGGTAGAGGGTAATTATCCATCGGCTTCATCCATTTCAACTAGAAGGAAGTACGCAAACGCTTCTTGGGAATATGGAATTTTGAGCATGATTATTGGCTGCGTGTGAGGATGTGATTGAAAGTTTTTTTTTGATCCAGATTAGACTGGCTAAGAGGGGGATGCTGACCTTGATCTAGAAGTGCTAGGCCAAGACAAGCGAGGGAGCGTAGATGAAGTTAGGCTATCTATTGGGCAAGAGCTATGGCGGTTAATATAATGTGATAGAGGACTGGGAGTTCGGGAGCGGACACGGCAATCTGGACTGAAGAGTTTATGCTTGTTTGCAAAATCCGGGGAAGTTTGTGCGACTAAACTGGCTTGTGAACTCTTCTTGGTACTGCTTTGGGTCTGAAAGCCGAGATCAGTGATGAGAATGCGTGCCATGTGGAGCCTTGAGGACATGATCTATTATATTTAAGCAGGTTCTTGACTTGGTTCGAGTTTTATTTCGAGAGGGATTGTTTTTTCCTAGGAGCCAGGACGGTACTGCTCCCTACAAGTCAAGATGCGCCCCCTAAACACATTTACAACGCTCTCCCTTTTCCTCCTAGGAGGCATCTCCGCGAGCCCAACCCCTCCAACTAAAAGATGGGACTTCAACCCGTAA
The DNA here is from genome assembly GCF_000221225.1 of Thermochaetoides thermophila DSM 1495. Lineage (NCBI taxonomy): Eukaryota > Fungi > Ascomycota > Sordariomycetes > Sordariales > Chaetomiaceae > Thermochaetoides > Thermochaetoides thermophila. The sequence continues at coordinate 3,012,840 of NW_006383038.1, forward strand.
GCCCCCCTTTTTTCCCATTCATCCCCAGACACTCACACTAATTCCCTCTCAGTTCCCGAAACCCCGCCTACCAGCTGGACATAGTCGACCAACTCCTAGTCAACACCATGCCCAAAGTCGAATCATGGATGTCCCTCAAAAACGCTACCAACGGCTGCACCCTCGAGAAGGCTGCCATCCGCCGCGAATGGAGCGACCTCTCTGTCCCCGAGCGAGAGGAATACATACGCGCGGTTTTGTGTCTGCAATCCTTGCCCTCCAAGGCTCCCAAGGATCAGGTTCCCGGGGCGAGGAGTCGATTTGATGACTTCGTTGCGACGCATATTACGCAGGCGTTTGACTTACATAGTCCGAGGAAGTTGTTTGCCGCGCATAGGTATTTTATTTGGGCTTATGAGAAGGCATTGAGGGAGGAGTGTGGGTATACGGGGTATCAGCCTGTGAGTATCTACACATAACGAGATGCTGAGGGGAGAGGTTAGGGTTGACTGACCAGGGATAACGATAACAGTACATGAACTATGAGCGATATGCAGATGATCCGCTCAACTCGCCTCTGTTTGATGGCAGTCCATCGAGTATGTCGGGGAACGGACTGCCTGAACCGTATCCAGGAGTCCCACAAGGGTTTCCGAGACCATATAATATGATTCCTCCGGGAGATGGAGGCGGCTGTGTCACGACGGGGCCGTTTAAGGAGTACGTACTCCCGCTTGGGAGTAGCATGACATCTATATCACATACTAACATCATCTCCCAGCATGGTCGTCAACCTCGGCCCCCGTGGCGGTGTTCTGCCAAACCTCCCGCGCAACCCGCGCGCTGACGGGCTCGGGTACAACCCACGCTGCTTGCGGCGAGACGTCAATAAGAACTCTGTTGCCGGCGCCAGGGCCAACTACACGTACAGCCTCATCATGGATCACCCGGATGTGGACAGCTTTTATAATCGCTATTTGGGCCAGCCGTTTTTGAGGGGGGATCCGTATCCTTGGGGGGTAAGTCACTTGGTTGTCAACATAAGGATTTGCGGTGTTGTTGAGGTAGAGAAGGTTGACATGAAGTCAATAGTTGCACAGCGCAGGACACTACCTCATCGGCGGCGATCCAGGCGGTGTAAGTTTTTTCCCTTTCCCCTTTCATTCTCACCAACTAACCGTTATCCGTCAAGGACTTCTACTGCTCCCCTGGCGATCCCCTCTTCTACTTCCACCACGGCATGCTCGACCGGGTCTGGTGGATCTGGCAGATGCAGGACCCGGAGAACCGTGTCAATGCCGTCCCGGGAGAGCCCGACACCTGGGGTCCGGGTGACGGTAGTGGACACATTCATGGGAAGAGACAGGGCAGCGGCAGCAGCAGCGTGTGGGAGGATGTCATTGATCTAGGATGGACAGCGCCCCCGGTGAAGTTGATGGATTTGAATGATCAGCTTGGGGGATTGGGTGGGGAGTTGTGTTATATTTATGCTTGAGGGGAATGGGTTTGTCGTTCGAGTCCTCTCGGCGTATTGGGAACTGAGAAAGTGGTGATTTGGATATGAAGAATGTTAGATATTTTTGGTTGATTCAGTCTCATTATATGCCTGGAGTAGCCCATAATCCTTGACCGGTAGCTTTTGAGCTTTGCTGTGACTGGGGATATTTCAGGCAGTATCATGACCATGCCATCAAGCATAATGGCTGCTAATTCACCAGGAATGCAGTTGGTTCTATGTGTGAGCTGCCTAATACCAACAGATGGCGCCAATATGTCGAGGACAAAGCGGATGGACAAAGCATTGTCGGGAACATGAGCAAAAGCTATGAACCAACTGATCATGAATGCTTTGTTCTGTCAAGGCTTGAGCGAGATCCATAAGACATAAGAATAAAATCCATAATTTCATATCCTCCATCATATGGTTTCCCGCTGCTTAGCGCTTCAGTTTGCATAAAAACCATCTCAGACAATTCTAGATTCAACCTCGCATCTTATATTGTTGAAAACGATTGTTATATTTTGACAGCCAAATATGGCCGAAAACAACATATCAGAGAATCACGATCCCGATCAAGAGTTCATAGAAACAGACAAGAAATACGCGGACATAGCTGTGATGATGAAAAACCCCATCTGGCTCTACCACCCAACGTGAACGTCGGAGCCTTTACCAGCTTAGCACTATTTAGGAGCAATCATGATTGAACATGATTGGGACACATGATGGTTTGCTTGTGGCAGGTGCAAGCTCATAGCCATCCAGTCCGTGCAGCAGGCACTTGAAAAAGAATGTAACAGTCCTCATGCTCCGTCAGGGGAGAAATCGCCATAAAGAAAAGTGATGAAATGCTCGGTTTTATCAAATATAACTGACCGAACAAGATAGATGCTTCTCATGCACACTCGACTTTAGACTCTTTGGAATGCTCCAAATTTCAGCACGCAGAGCACTGACAGCGGCACTGACACCATCCAAACTTTCTAAAACCCCCTCTCAAACGTTAGTCACCCTTTCCTCCACCTCAACCGGTTCAAACCAAGGATGTACCAACAACTCTGCCGCCGTCAGCCGTTCTTACGGCCGCTGCTTGAGTATCGAGCGCATTGAGTCCAAGAACTCGTCCTTCTCCTGCACATGTGGCATGCAATCCTCTAGATTGAAATCAAATCGGAGCATTCCTTGCGGATAAACTCTCTTGTTTGGTTCAGTGAAGCATCACGTTAGTCGCCTAGTCTTGTACACACATCATGGGGCGCGGCTGATGAATACCTACCATCATTATCAGAAAGCAGCCTCCCAAAGTACTCCCCCAGCGTGGTGCGCCCTCCCCACGTGTGCTCGAGGACACTGTATCAACCACTGGCGGGGCAGAGTTCCGCATCCGACACTCCCATTGCAACAAGTCCTCTGGCGCAGCCCCATCAGCGAGACCATCCTTGCCAGATGGCGGTGCACGTCGTTGAGCCCCCTTATCTCGTTCGTGATAAGAAAGAGGGAGAAGAGATCGTGGCCGGTGGCCATCATTCAAAGTTGTTCCCAACTGATTAGGATGCCGCTCATTCTGACACACACAGTCCCTTGTCCAAGAGAAAGGAAGGACTTATTACCAACCCCAAATTCCACACCTCTCCTGGTTCCCTCCATCCGCACCTTAACAGTACCCTCGCTGGACGATACACGTCCTCTTTCAGTCTAAGCAACTAGGTTTGGGTTGTCGTTCCGATCCAAGTGAATGTAGATGGGGGAGTCAAAGTCTGCCAACTGGATCTTGCTGACGAACTCGAAACTTTGCAGCAGCCCGAAGTCATCTGTGGAGCGGTAGACTACCTCGCTGTCTGTTGAAATTGGGCATGGGAGCCCGGTTGAAAGGGGTTTCTTGAGCTTTTGGATTCTCTGAGAGAGGTTCGACAATAAGACGAGCGATTCAAGAGGGATGAGAATATCTTCGTGTCTGATGTCTGGATGTCAAGAGCAGAGAGTGAGTAGGCTTGCACCATGAGGCACTTGAAGGGAAAACTAAACCGACCGCCGTGCAAAACATGGCATGTTTCATGCACCTATCTCACAGGCTCAACCAGCCTCGAACCTACGGCCCTTATTAGGCTTTGGTCGCCATATCTCGGGTAGTCGTGTACCGAACCAAGTCATGTCGCATGGGGGGCAAAACCCAGGCATTTATACTCACTGCTGCTGCCATCTGGGTTAGTGAGGGCTGCTATGAAAGAGGTCGTGTGCCTTCACCTCATGTTCCGGCTCTTTCGATGCTTCAACTGATCTTTGGTAATACCCCCTTCCTGTTGGCAACAATCCTGGATTCGGCGGCAAAGATCTTGAGGGCGATGTAAGGGGTGTTCCAATGGTCCGGGTATTGAAGAATTGTTGTAGCTTGAGAGCCTGCCCAGTATGTACCTGAGGAAATGTGATGAGCTTGGTAATGGGGGCAGACACCCTCTTCGACAGGGTAGGGACGAGATTTAGCTTTTGAACGGCCTTCTTTGTCCAAGTTGTTGCCTGGGCTGGAACAGTGGTAGAGAGTCTCCTTGTTGCTATAGCATGGGGTGGACGGGATGACTGTTACACATGAAAGAGATGGAAAAACATGGCGGCGGACTGCTGTTGATGAAATTAGAGGGAGTGATGCTCTAGCCTTCTGAGTGCAGCGCGGCCACACAAGCTCGATCTCCACTACGGCTATGGATAGAGGACAATACATGTCTTGTCTACTTTTACATTAGGCTTGTGTTCATGCTATGTAAATGATGCCACCGAGAGTGGGTGTAACGAAAGTTTGGTGTATGCTTCCAGTTAATGCATCATGTTTTGCTTTTAGGAGCGCAACGCTCCTCGTATTCTACCATCCACTTTTGGCGCCACCGGTGAACAGCAAAAAAAATTGGCCGCATGATCGTGAGATAGTGATATTGTATATCTTTCGTTATAGAATATCTATACAAACCTAAATGTCCAATGTCAGGCTGCTGTGCTGAGGTTAGTTACAGCACTTGGTGTAAGTGTTCAATGTTTTATGTAAGTTTTGTCCATATATGTTGAGGGTAGCATGTAACCCAGATTGTTCAATGGTCTGACTCTTTGTCCCTTTGCTCGACTCCATATTAAGAACAATAGTGTAGGAGTTAACCCTTTGTCATATTGTGGAAAGCCCAAGTGAATATTATTCAAGTTGATTCATTGTCAGCATCATCGGCATCAGCGCTTCCTTTGTCCGCCCGAGTCCGAGTGCGAGACCACTGCAGGTATACTATCACTATCCCCATCATTGATGACATCAGATATCGCACGAATTATCACTTGCGCTGCATACGCTGATCTCAGCATCGAACGACCTGCTCATAAGGCTGCAGCCTATCAGCCATAACAGTTACCGATGTCAATCATCACTGTCGAGGTCATCGATGACCAAATCAGAAACTAGATCCTTCATTAGCCGTACCTGGCAAGGCTGGCATGATTGAGCCCGTGTTCGCCCTGCCAAGGCTGCAACAAGGTTGCGGCCCGGCTCGTATATATGCATATGTGGTGTGCGGGCCGCACCGCTCGTGGGGCTATCTACCGGCAGGTTGTGAAGTTTCATGATGAGGTTGAGGATATAAAATGGGTTATGGACGGTGAGAGTTAGGCTTCAGCGGTTGTTCTTCAGTAAATCCGAGTCTTCTCTTATCCACACTGTGACACACGTTCAATCCACTGACTTCAACCGTAATGCTTTTAAAACTTCTCTTCACCTTCATCACTTTCGCTCTCTCAGTCGCAGCGGACGAAGACTACAACCCACCTCCTCTGCCGGACCTCCTTCCGTGGGAAGTCACCTACTTGAAAACATGGAGTCCTTCAGGCCGTCCCGGAACCTATCCGTTCAGTAACATTGAGCTTACCATCCGGGACCCGAACAACCTCACCCTAGGCTGGTTCTATGGCGACCGGAGAATCGGCTGGGGCCCATCGTCAGCCAACTGCTCTCTCAAGTGGCTTCGTGACATCATTCCCAGTGAGGGGTACAACGGGTCGATTGGGTATTTAGACAAGCCTTTCGCATGCCACCCCACAAACGGTGTTTGGGAGGTGTCCTATCTCCCAACAACCAAATACCCACTGAGCGAGTTCAATCTCAAGTTTGCTGCATGGTTCGTTGTCGTCCTGAAAACCGGCGGCCTCGAGCTCTTCAGGTGGGAGGGAGAAGGCCGCTTCGCGTCTGGTTTCAGGGGTATCTATGAGGAGGGGGATAATATGGGCGGTGGCGGCAGCAGCAGCGGCGGAAGTAGTTACACGCTGCGCCCTGAATATACACCAGTGAAGATCCAGCAACACCTGGTTCGCAGAGCCTGTCTGCACGGAAACTGCATCGGCCATTATTACCCGCAAACCACGATGACGACGGCCACAGCCACGTCCAGCACGCCGAGTACAACTAGTGCTACCCCCGTTAAGTCTACCACTGAGCCCGCTCCCATTTACTGTCGCCGAAGGAATTGATCTAAAATGTTGATGGTTCATGTCAAGCAAGACAGGTTGGCATGTTGCTTCTCAGCTGAGCTTAGAAGAAATAAGAGGGATCTTATCGTGTCATGCTAAGCCCAATAATAGTGCTAATTTGAGATAAGCTTGGCATGTAGCTCTTATCGCAGAGCACAATGACATTACGTCTTTCTCTGGTATATATTATCATTGGCTTTTGGTACTCAAAAGAGAGTATGATAAGCTGTACCGTGACTGCACATGGAAGGCAATCGCTTTAATGCTAAAGCGGCTGGTGTGACTTTGACCATGCTGCTCTTTGCTGTCATTGGCGCCTTTGGTCCGAGTAATAAGGGCAATAACTTGCTCACAATGAGATGGTTTTATCTCAGGTGTAGTGACTTGGTGACCAGACTGCAACTGACCTGCAGTTACGACGCCCTTCACTGACACCTGTGCTTGGCATACAGACCCCGCTTGATAACTTCGATAATGACTCAGTCTTTGTGAGACAGAGACCGTCCAACTTGAAGCATCAACTCGAAGCTCCCAACACACTTTACTTTCCTTACCCCATGCGCTATCTACCTACCTTCTCAATTCCTCGACCCAAATCTCTTTTCCCTCATCCCCCACTCTCTCACTCAAGATGTCCTCCCTAGAACTAGACTTCCTCACAGTCGATGTCTTACCAACACCCGCTTCACCGGCAACCCTCTCGCTATAACCCTCCTTCCCTCAGGCTCCTCTCTCCCCCAGCAGACCAAACAACTCCTTGCCCGCGAATTCAACCTCTCCGAAACGCTCTTCCTGTACCTACCCTCCGGGTGTAACTCCGCCACTCCCCACACAACTCTTCCGGACAGTGTGATGGCATTAAGAGCGGACATCTTCACCGTTGAAGAAGAGCTGCCGTTTGCAGGGCATCCTACTATTGGAGCTGCTTGGCTCATCAGGAAGTATCTTGGTTGGAAGAATGTCCAGAAACTGGTTATCAAAGCAGGAGAGATCCCGATTCAGGAAGTTGAGGGGGGGGGTTATTAGGGCGGGTATCCCGCATGCTTATCACATCCACAATCACACTATTGGCTCTCTGCTCACACAGAAACAAAATCGAAGTGGTAATGGGGGCCCTACAGTGCAGGAGATCGAGTCCGTCCTCTCTCACGACCAGGAGACTCGGGAAGCAGAGCTCCAAGCGCCGGCAGTTAGTGTGGTGAGGGGGTTGACATTTCTGTTGGTGAGGCTACCTAGCCTGGAGCATCTCGCTCGTGTTGCAGAGGAAGGAGGGAATCGCATTACCTTCGGAGGGGGTAGCTTGCTGGATGAAGGGGAATGGGGCACTGGTTTCGTCGCTCGGTACTATTACGTCCTGCTTGACGAACTGACCTGCCAGAGAAACAAAAAAGTCTATAAAGTCCGATCTCGCATGGTTGAGCTCGGGTTCGAGGACCCTGCTACCGGGAGCGCGGCGTGTACTTTGGCGGGATACTTGGGTTTATCGGAAGTCAAGGAAGGGGAGTTCAGGCTGGAGGTGGTGCAAGGAGTTGAAATGGGGAGAAGGAGTGAAGTTGTGGTTGATGTGGATGTGCAAGCTGGGGAGGTGAAAGAGGTTTGGCTTGGAGGGAAGGCGGAGGTTGTTATGAGCGGGAGAGTTATACTTTGAAAGGTCGGAAAGTGAATGGAAGAAGGCAAAGGAGGGAAGTAGTTCGGAAGGTTTGGCAGTCAGCTAATGACGTGAAAAACTAGAAAATTTGAACTGTTTTTAGTGAATGCAATATCACTTTTCAGGAATATTGTGGCAAAAAGAATCTGCACAAAGCTTGGTGATTGATGAACATGAGCAAGTCAACAACTTTCATTATAGCCCAATACTTAACCTTATCGATAAGATAGATTATAAGATAACTCGCCAAGACCTGTTCTGATTGGCGTTGCTGCAGCAGCCTGGCTCGTGCGAGACGCGACAGCGACAAGCTGCAACGTGAAGCCAGCAGCAACCGAAAACTGCTGGACTCGAGACCACACCAACCTCAATTCCATCGCCAACGGTGAAAATGCTGTGTGCACGTAAGTGCTCGATTTGCGTGACTCCAATAAACCAGCTGCTAATTGGCCATTCAGTATCGGGCGAGATCCCTGAGGAGCCCGTCGTGTCCAAGAAGACCGGTTTGTCTCCTTCCAACCATCACGAAGAGAACCCCAAGCTGACCGATTGACCGCTAGGCGTCCTCTTCGAAAAGCGCCTCATCCTGAAGTATCTAGAAGAGCATAACAATATCGAACCTGGTACAACCGAAGAACTCGACCCGGAGACCGACCTTCTCCCCATTAAAACCTCCCGCGTCGTGCGCCCGCGCCCCCCCAACTTCACCTCCATTCCGTCCCTGCTTAAAGCCTTCCAGGACGAGTGGGACGCCCTCGTTCTCGAGACATACACCACACGCGAGCAGCTGGCGCGCGTGCGCGAGGAGCTGGCCACCGCGCTGTACCAGCATGATGCCGCGGTTAGGGTGATTGCTAGGTTGACACGGGAGAGAGATGAAGCGAGGGAGGCGTTGGCTAGGCTGACGGTGACGGGGGCTGCACCAGCGGCGCAGAATGGAGAGGCAATGGCGGTTGATAGTGAGAGTTTGTCCGAGGGGCTGGTTGAGCATGTTAATGAGGTGCAGCAGCAGTATGTTTCTCTCACACCTGTTCTTGGAAGGATGGTGCTGACTCGACAGGTTAATGAAAACCCGCAAGAAGCGCCCCATTCCCCAGGGCTGGGCCACCGCCGATGATGTGGCTGCCTTGCAGCAGGTGGCTTACACCGACCTCAATGTCACGCAGGCGTCGTCGCTCGATCTCGAGAACGAGTGTGCCGCGGTTGGCGGGCTGGATGGCAAGTTGGATATCTACTCTGTTGTGGCTAATAAGGTGGAGCGCACGCTCGACATTGGCGAGCCGGTTACCGCGACCGAGTGGACTGGTACCAAGGTGGTCATTGGCACGGCCAAGGGCTGGGTCAAGGTTTATGATGCGGGTCGGGAGTCGGCCACATTCCAGACCCATGCTGGCCCAGTGACTGGGCTGGCTGTGCATCCTGGCGGGAGGATCCTTGCGTCTGTGGGTGTGGATAAGAGCTTTGTGTTTTATGACCTCGAGACTGGGGAGAGAGTTGCTAGGGGATATGCTGATGCCGGTATGTTACCCCCTTATTTCCCACTTTTAGACTCTTATGCTAACGTTGCCACCAGCCCTAACAACCTGCGCCTTCCACCCCGACGGAAACCTTTTCGCCGCTGGTACGCAAACCGGCCACATCCTCGTCTTCCACACCACTACCCTCGAACAAGCCGAGTCCTTTCCCCTCGGTACGCCCATTCAAGCCCTCGCCTTCTCCGAAAATGGCTTCTGGTTCGCCGCCACCGGCAAGGGCACCTCCAGCGTCACCATCTTCGACCTGCGCAAGTCGGGCGCAGCGGCTGCCGTCAAGGAGCTGCAGACTGGTGAAGTTCTGAGCATTAGCTGGGATTATACCGGGCAGTATCTTGCAACCGGCGGAGGTACCGGTGTCACAGTGCAGATGTATACTAAAGCGACGAAGAGCTGGTCGGAGCCGGTCAGGTTGGGGATGCCCGTTGTTGGGGTTAAGTGGGGGGGTGAGGCGAAAAGACTGGTTGTGGTTAGTCGTGAGGGAGTTGTTAGTGTTCTGGGGAAGAAGGAGGAGTGAAATGAGAATGTGGCTAAGGAACAGGATCGGGAGAAGAGGATAATTTCAGAGGTTTTCTTTTCTGAAGGAAGACATGATATTCTGGAGAAGTTGAGATTCAGGTGTATCATATCTGGTACTTGATTGCCAAACAGATTAAATTTGCTTGGGACGGCGCAAAATTTACGGATACCTAATGAGGTTAAGATCTCAGACTGGCTTCCGCTAGCAGTGTGGTGTTTGCTTGGAGATTAGCAACCCCGGCAGTAATTAATCAAGAAATTCAAGTGGAATGGTTGTTTCTCCAAGCACCAGTGTTACTGGGTAGAAAGTTCCCGTACTCCTCTAACCTCGGTTCCTGTGACTTTCGCTATGCTTCTAAAGAGCTGATAATCCAGAAGCCGGGTGAAGGTTCCTGGGTCCTGTAGTTCTTCCATTCCAGACGTTGTGGTTGGAAAGCTTATAGATAGAGTTCATGACAGTGCCCATTTGCTTCGGACTTGGGACTCTTGCCCTGTAACTGTCTTCCAATACCAGGAATACTGAGTGAACGGTTTCTCATGTCACACCAAGACTTGCCGCCGGAAAAAAGGGTGCGTGGATTCTTGAGTTGATAACAGTGTCAATTAGATGTTTTGGGAGGAATGAAAAGCCAACTAGGCTATAGTGACTCGGTTTCAACTTGAGTTTGCAGGCTCCCAGAATCTCTAGTTCCTGTAGATTTTTCGTCTTGGTAATGCAATCTAACAGTCGGGATCTTGATAGGATAAACATGACTGAGGATTCTATCCTTAGTGGTACAAATCGCATGAAACGTTCTTGAAAGATAGATGTTTCTAGCCAGTTGATTACATATTGCTTGTAAATCAGCTGAACTCATGATAAAAGTCTAGGATCTAATTGGGAATTCGGACGTCGAGTTGAATTTCCAACGCTACGTGACTGAGCTACAGCATCGTGGGTCGCTGCAAAAAGGTTTCACTCCTATGCCCTTTGGTAGACAACTCGTCTGGCCTAGAGGGCCGCGAATCCACTTGATTCACTTTGCCATTGATCAGTTCCCTTTGTTTCCACATTAGCAGGATCACAGATAACATGGGAAGTTGTGCTAGTAATCGTCCAGAACATGCAACCATTCGAGCATAAACAATGAGGTTGAGTTCGGACCGTGAAGGAGGTTGATTGAAGGAGTATTTTGATGTTTCCCTTTCCGGCACCACCTGTCGCCACCTGCCAACAGCCGTCTTGTAAAACTGCCGGCACTGCGCTGCGGCTGCAGGTGAAGCCTGGCACCGTGCGATCACAGTCGCTCCACCGTCCCACCACCGTCCATTCAGTCCGCATCCTGTGCAGGAAGGCGGCAACGCATCCGCCGACGACCGAAGCCTTCAACCAGAGCTGCGCAGGAAATTAAACATCATTTTCCTTCTTGCATTGCACACGTCACTACCCTTACTCTCGATTCCTTCCGCGCCTCGATTTTACGCTCTCGCTTTCTGCATTATGATAGCAGCAGAGAGCACGCGATAAAGGCTGTCTGCATTGAAGTCGCTTCCCATCGTTCTTTCGAACCTTTTGAGGCGCCTTTCACGGTTTTTTCGAGTCTACTATCCGCGACCAGGAGTTGCGCTAAAGGCAGACTGCCACGTGCCCACTGAAGTCGAATCTTCTGCCTGAAAGCAAGTTTCCTTCTTTCAATTCCTGCACGCAAGTCATGGACCCCTTCGACCCTGACATCGATTACTTCGAAGACGAGCTCGACGACGCCGACTTTGCCACACTCGAACAGGCAATCGCCGAGCAGGAAGAAGAGGACGACTCACAGAGCGAGCAAGAAAATTACGGCGAGGACGAAGAGGAGGAGTTTGAACCTGAGTGGGAGGTCCGCAGAATACAGGTTCCTCTGCAGTGGCACGAGGAGGAGCTTACGGAAGACACAGATCTCTCACAGGGCGAGGGACTTTCAGAAGAAGCCGAGAACTCAGAAGAAGAGGAGGAATTCTCACAAGAGGAGGAAGGTTCTGACGAAGAATCGCACGCCGAAGAAGACGACCACGCCAGTTTATTCTCCGACGGCTCTGACGACTCCCTCTTCGTCGATCAAAGCGACCACCACGCCGAAGGCGAAGCACTTCCCTCGCTCGACGAGCTGCTGCCCGAGTTTCGCGAGGAGCTGGCCCGCACTAGAGAGGTGATGGCCGAGCCGGAGCGCGCACGCTCGCGGCCTGCCGAGCAAGCTCGTTGGAGGAGAGAGCCTGAGACTCGTCCTCAGCAAAATAATCGGACACAAAGTGGAGGGGCCCGGCACAACGTTCGCGTCATTGATGACGAGCTTATCGAGATAGAGATTGACCTGCGCGGTAATGGCGATGGCAGAAACAGGAGTGGTCGGAGCGAGCCCATCGTTATTGATTTGACTGGGGAGCCTGATTCACCCCCTGCCCGCCCGAATCGCCCCGCGCAGAGAGCCCGTCGATGGGTCGGTCGCGCCGCGCCTCCAGAGAATAACAACAACAACGCCAATCCCCCCGTGATCGACTTGACTCTGTCCGACGACGAAAACGACCGTCAACCTCCTCCCCCTCCGCGCCCGCTACCTCGCAATCCCCCCCCACACAATCACAACAGTGATAGCAACAGACAACAGAACAACAACAGTCACATGCTCAACCTCCCCCACCCCCGCGACTTCATCGACCTCGCGAACGAAGCCGAAAATGACCACGCCATCCAGGACCCACTGTATAGGACCATGAGCCGGATGGCGCGGACATTTGATCTCATTCATCGTCTCGGTGGGGTGTGGGGCCGTCAACCACAAAACGTGGACATCCAGCTCATCAACCCCGTCGCTGCGGCCGTTGGGGGGATGAATAACCCCCTGGCGGGGAACCCTCCTGTGTTTAACTACGCTGCTGCCGGTAACAATAGCAGCAATGCAGGGAACAATAACAAGAATAACTGGGTTGCGCCACCGAAGGCTAGAGCGGGGTTTACACGAGATACGGGTGATGAGGAGATGTTCAAGGAGCAGATGATTGTTTGTCCGAGCTGTGAGGAGGAGCTGAAGTATGATCCTGATGCGAAGGACAGTGGAGGGCCTCCAGCGGCGAAGAGAGTCAGGACGAGGAAGGACAGGGAGGAGCATTATTTTTGGGCGATCAAGGAATGTGGTCATGTGGGTTCCCTCACTTTCTACATGGGTTTGGTGGGAAAGGACTAGGCTGACAATGTCGACAGGTCTACTGCCGCGAGTGTTTTGACAACCGCCGCAATGCGGGCAAGGAGATTAAAGAAGGCGCTGCAGGTTCCAGCTCAAGTGCAGTTCCTCGGCCGGTCGGCTTCCGCAAGCAAAAGGATCGGAATGGGAGAGACATTATATGCTGCGCTGTGCCGGATTGTACGAGCGACGTTGGGCCGAAGGGGAATTGGGTTGGCTTGTTTTTATGAGTCTCTTCTGCAATGGAGACTATACAACCGACACCAAGAGCTCGAAAACTGGACGGGTTGAAGAACGAGAGCCTAGGGACGTGGATATCCTATTGCCCCGAATATTCGTATTGTATGGGCAGAGTTTTAAGTTGCTTGCCTACTTGGCTCGGATTTGCTTCGGCTTGCTGACTCCCCGAATGCCTTTGAGCATGAGGCAACTCATTATCGACTTGATTGGCCTCGTCGGTGGACATAACATGCACGAATTTTGAAGGAGGGGGAGGTTTGGTGGTGTAATGTCTGGTTGATGTCACTTGACTTGAGTTGTGATGATACCTCCTCCTTATTCCTTACCCTTAGGCCATCTGCCTTGTGCTAGACGGTCTTGACAGTATACATATTCACCCTGCCTACTCGTCTACATACCCATGGTTGATACTGGCGTACTTATGGATGCATGGGTGGAGGATTGGCCGGATGGGAATAACGGGGTGTATAATGGGATGGGATAGAGGACGGCGCATGGGCGCATGGCATGGCATTGGTTCAGGAGGTATAGGTTTCGGACTGAACTGGAGGGCTTGTTGTGATTTCTTTATACTTGTTTGTTTTGTCTGGTGTTTGTTATACAGCACACTGCATTGACATTTGCATTGACATTTCATCCTACAGAACAGTTACACTCATGAGCATGAATGCAGGCGTGGTTATTTTCAGGTGGCCTTCATTTTCTTTGCCATTGTTTTCTGACTTGGGTTGAAGTAAACTTTCGTCCTGTATGCATGAGGGGACAAGGCTTGTAGCTTGTGAGGAGCAAGACACATGATAAGGGATTGAGATGGATGAGATGAAGAGATGGAATCATTTACTCGAGCCATTTTGGATAAGATAGGATGGCCAGGGGTGCTGACCACATTGCTTTGCTGCGTGCTTGCATGTGTTTGTGGGGGGGGGGAGGGGAAAAGAATAGTCTACAATTCACTTGGGGTGCCGCGAGGTCGACGGGCTTCAATAGGGGCAGCCTTCCTGGTCAGGGACAAGAGAAGTCAACCGACTCCTCGACTGGAACAGACATTACTCAACCTAGCTCAACCGAATTGCCGAGAAAAGATGGCTTTTCTCGTCTCCTCACTGCTGTCTTATCTGCCAAGAGAACGTCAACTTGGGGATCGGATCATCGACACCCCGAGCTAGAAATTGTGCCTCCCTGTTGACATTGAACCGATTCTAGGGCTATATCTCCCGTCCATCTGACCGATTTGCCTACTCTATGGTCACTGCAAGCACAAGTCCAAACTAAGCAATGAGTCCAACCAGCATGCAGCATAATGATTCCCGCTGCCCCTCTCAAGCCCCTTCTTCCAATGTTTTGCATGCATGCATTCAACTTAAGTTGGACTTCATAATTGTTTCCTTACCTAGTCACTTCTAAACCTATACAATATTACGTGATATTCGGGAGAATACCATACAGATGGATGGTCTTATGTTGTTGCCTTTGCTCCATTTCTTCGCTACTTGCTTGCAAGATAGGGATCGCCTTTCGGTAACTAGACTGGATTTTTGTTTTACTGCCTAGGGAGGAGAGATGTTGCTTTAAGGTACTTGTATGTTCGTGCCACGGAGTAGTTCATGATACCGGCGTGAATGCATTAACTGATACTTCACTGTATGTGTGGTGAAATGGTGCTCTCTTTGAGATTATAATGCCCTCTGGACCATGCTTAAGACCTTTCAAGGGTCTTTAAACCTCAAACCCTTTTTTTCAAAGTTGGTCAGCCTCTTTAGAACAAGACGACATAGCGGCATGTAAGAGACAAATAGTTTGGAACGGCATGCTCAGTCTGACCAGCTATAGACAATATCATTGCTGATCCTGAGAGCCAGACACGAGTCATGCTTCAGTTGTCACAACTTCCACGTAAATTTCAGTTACTTTGAAAGTGAAAAACCATAGAGATCACTCCCCATGAAAATAAGTCATTATTCATCCATCATCAGCGTCATCGTCATCTGGATATCCAAGAAACATGAACCACCTGTTCATCTGATCGATCAATTATCATGCAAAACACAACAAGTTTGAAAAGCCAAACGCAGCCAAATTCCAATAAGATATCTCCCATCCAATCCCACGCAGGGTATCATCAATGCCTTACCTCAACTGCCTCCCTCCCAACCATAATATCCACCACTCCCATTCCAATCCCGACCCCTGATGTTCTCCCCATAACACTCCTTGATCTGTCCCTCTCCTCCTCCCGTTCCCTGTCCCTCTGACTCTCCCTAGAGACACTCGGCCTCAACGTCCTCCGTCCCCTCCTCTCCCTCTTCTTTTCCCCTCCTGCTCTCTGGTAACTGGCCTGATTCTGATAATCAACACCACTGAGATTAGGCAACGTGATATACTGCTCTGGATCCAATGGAAACAGTTGCTTAAATATGGGCTGTGATCCTACAGACTGTTTTTGTAGCCGGTCTTCTAGGAGTTGGTGAAGGCGTTTTGTGGTTATGCCGTGGTAGGGTTGTTTCGTTTGTGGAGGAGACGGCGGAACAGGAGGGTCGCTGGACAGGGCGTCGGTCGTTCCGATGGTCGCATTAACTGAGCTAGGATGTTGCAAGTGTGAGTGGGATGGGGAACTAGATCGAGAGACGGACTTTGATCTTCCAGATTGTTCAGACACCATCATACTCCTCTCACCACTCCTCCCTTCACCCTGTCCCGGTTCTTGCCCAGGAGGTGAGAGAGCCTGCCTCATAACCTGGCACAACGCGGCAGTCATATCATCACTGGTGGAGCTTTCAAAACCGCACGCGGCAAGTAGGTGCTTCGTGTAGTGCTCTGTGCCGGGCGGGGGCTGCCAATCGATGTCAGAGAGCTTTGCGCCGCCGGCAGCGCAGCAGTCGAGGACGAGGAGGATGTCAGCAGGGGTATGCAGGATGATGTCGCGGAGGGAGGGCCAGGAGAGGGAGGCGACTGGTTGGTAGCGTTCACTGGACATCAAGGTCAGTATAGAGTTCAAAAACTTCCAAAGGGGGCCAGATGGGGTGAGGCAGGATTGAAAGCCAGGTGATGAGAGTGAAGGATGTAAAGGGGGTGGGGGGGGGGGACGAGCGGCTGATAATGAAAACAGGAAGGGATACTGAATGCGTGACACAATGAGAGAAGCAAACGAACAGGACAAAAGGACCAAGACACAAGATATGTCTCAGGGGGCACTCACTACTTCTTCATCAACTCCCTCCACCTCCCCTCCCCACACTTTTGACACCCCTTCCCCGTCATCAATGCAGCATACAACTCTGCGGCCGCCGCCTTCGCCCACTCCAAATTATCCGGATGATCATGACTGCTAAACACCAACTCATTGTCATCATCCAGCGCGCCATGCCCATGATAATACACAATTAGCAGCGTATCATCCGCCGCCAGCGAGCAAAACCATCGCAGCTTCTCCTGCACCGCCTGTGTGGGATTACTCATGGGGATGAGAAACTCGTGCACCGTGTAGCCGAAGGATTTGAGCGTGTCGCGCAGGCGCTTCGTTTCCTCCTCGAGCGAGACGTAATCCGACGGAGGGCGCGCGGTGTAGTCTTCTGTGCGGAGGTCATGGAATTCCCAGGTTAGGATGAGAGCATAGACTTGAGTGTATTGGGGACGGGGGCGTTTTCTTGCCAGTCAGCATCTCTCTAGCTTTTGAACCTTCAGGGCAGCTTGGAGACTTACGAATCACGATTCCTCCGACTAGCAGGACTCTTAATCCTTCTCCCAGCCCTCCTATCCTTCTCATAAATACCCACCTCTCTCTCCTCCATCAATCGTCTCAAACTCCCCGTCGAATTCACCCTCCCCACATCTTTCCTGGTATTTCCTCCCAACCTCATCCTCAAGTCTTCCTCCCTAGGTGGCTCCACATCTACATCAAACACCCTCCGCCCCTCAAAACCAGCTACACTACCTGGCCTAGACCTATTTCTTGCGGAGTGCCATTCCAATGCCGGCAGCATCGGGTCAGGTACCAAAACCGGATGTGGTCTGACCTTCTCCGCAAAGGACCTCAGATCCCCTATCGGCGCGGGCGCCGAGTCCCAGCGCCGAACAACCAACCGTCGACGTAACCTCCTCCCAGCACTATCATCATCCCTGTCGGGATCAGGACTTGAATACCCCCCTCCAGTGACAGTCGTCGTGCTACCGTGGTAATCCTCGTCGGCGTCTGCATCGGCGTAGTATTGGTCGGAGTAGCTGTCTACTTCCCTGCTGGCTAGACGGGGGGATAAGACTGGTCGGGAGAGGGATAACGAGCGGGCGCGGATGCGAGAGCCTTGGTGTTCGGGGAGAAGGCGAGGCCCGACTTGTGGAGATAAATAAATTGTTGACGTTGGGGGGAGGGGATCGAGCGTGTCTAGGGTTGGAGGGAGAGGAGGAAGAGGGATGTGTCTCTCGGGAAGATACAACATCTGTTTGAAGGTTTCTCTCTGTTGCGGACTCATAACCTCCTCCCTTTCACGGTCCCGATGCCTCCGACCTGGAGATGGCGACTCTGGCCTCGATCTTGACGACTCCAAGCTCGATATCGACGGTCTTTTTGCCCTCTCTTTTTCCCATCCTCTTTCCCTCTTCTCATCCCTCAAACTCTCCCATCTTTGTCTCCTCCCCCCATGCACAACCTGCCTTCTCCCCTGATTTGTCCTTTCCCGTGTCAGAGTCGGGCTTCCTGGCCCAGATGAAGCAGGCCTACGCATCGATATCGCTAACGTCTTACGGTCGCAGCTGTGGTGGCGATCGATTTCGCTAGTATAACCCAACGCTGTACCCGGGCGAGAAAGGGGACGACGTGAACTCAATCTCGGGGTACTTGCCGCACCGGAGGAGAAGTATGCGTCCTCCTCCTCATCGTATGATCGGTCGCCGCTGCGCGGACGAAACTCGCGATCAGAGTGGTACGCTGGTATGCTGCTACTACTACTTGTGAGGTGCGGTATGGCGTAGGGCATTGTATGTGCATCCCAGACGGGGTCATGCGAATGTTGCAGGAGGGGAGGAGGCAGAGGTTCAAAGTCGTAGTCGTAGTGAGGGGGGTATCGTCGGGTCATGGTGCTGTGGTAGTCTCCGGGCACGTATATGCAGATATAGGTCAAGAAGAGATGTCGTTGGGACCGGGAGGCGACACGAGCCTACTCCGTCCTCTAGTCTCACAGTGAACTGCGGCTTGTGGCTGGTGGTCTGGACAGCTCGAATTGTGCAGACGAGACGCAGCAAAGCGAAACGAAACGGTGCGGAGGGGATGGGGATTCGGGGAGGTGGTGTTGTACCACCACACTTCTTTGTCTGTCCGGCCGGATGTATGTGTGTACGACACCACTTTTCTTGCCTAGAAGTAGTGTACGATGAGTGAAGCCGACTGCAGAGGCCAGATCAGACAAGAAGGGCCATGGTGCGGCGTGGCCAACGATGGGGTCAGGTTCAAGTGCGGGGGTGCTGCAACGCTGGCCGTCTTCGTCTTGTCTGACTGTGCCTGTGACGCTGATAAAATGAGACCCTTCCAGCACGCTCATCAAGCCAAATTGCCATCAGGCATCCTTTTGCCCCTGTGTACCGTGTGGTTGACTCGATTTTAGTCGTTGACAAGTAAACCGCCAGCTCAGCTCAGCCGACGCCACATTGAATTGCGTCCAAAGAAACCTTCCCTTCCCTTTTCAAGCAGAGCCCCGAAAAATTGGCTGCTTGCTTCAAATTTAACCACACCACACACCACACATGCAGCTCCAGTGAATGCACGCACGCCCTGGCCTAGTAACGAGACCACTCACAACCCTTGCAATGGCCACTCACGCCGCAGTAGCGCACAGCCCCTACTGCTGTGTCAAAACAGCTACCAGGTAAGGACTTGTTGGAGTTTTGATCGCCTTGTATGCCGTTCTATGCTGCTACTGTAGCCTAGCTGTATTTGTGGAAAACTGATTCCAAAGCTTCCCTCGCTGCAGCATGCAGCATTGTGCAGCCGCCTATGGACTGGCGTGTGGGCATGGTTTGCAATGATGCAGCAGACATTTCTGTCCAGTCATGATCCCGTGTTGTCCGTTTGCTGCCCTACCCAAACCCAACGAAGGTTTTAGGGCTGGATAAAAAGTTCAGGTCATACTTAAAAGGCTTAGTGGACGAGGAGAGGCACAGGAGAGAAAGGGTTTCCATCGTAATTCGGAACTGCGAGTTTGGGAGGTGAGATACTAATCCTTATGTTTCTGGAACGGATGTGACCGAACGGATAAGTGGAGGCGGCCAAAAACGGATCCCTTTGCTCCCACTTTTAAACGATACCGTTTACAAACGGAGTCAGACGGAATAGATCAACGGAAAGTACTCGAAGCAAACATCAGGTCGTAAGAGGCACGGCAATGCAATGCCGTTACGATTGAACTGTGTATCTTTGCTGCGATAAGGTCTATTTTAAGGCCGTCTTGATAGCCTTTCTGAGATACTCATCAGAACTTTGGTAAGGACTGCTCAGTGCTCGGGCCGCAAGAAGTTACAACCGTCCGGACGCTTGGAATGTAACGGGTGGCTTGGTGTAGTGCAGGCAGAGATCGACAATGGGTAAGACGGGTTAGATGATGGCCATTGACGATGTGGGGTGCACAACGAAGTCAATTAATACGTGCAATAATCTCTCTTGGTCCTCAGCGTCCTTGTTTTAAGGAGAGGAAAACCAAAAGAAGTCTATCGTGTCCGACTAGCTTCCTTTATAGATTCTTCTCGGCCATCCGGTTCATTCTTTTTGGTCATGCGGCTGCCAGATATCTCCTGGATTCAGCCACGGGTTCGTGCCGCTCACAGTCATTCTATCTCCGGTGTCCCTTATGTTTGGCAGTCAGGGATACCCATTTTCCTTGGACTGCCGTGTCCGTGTGACATGGAATTACTCAGTATATAGTTGAAGTCTGGAAAACCTCGTACTGGAGGCTGACAATATAGTCTTGCGCGAAATGAGACGGAAGTGCCCTGAAGAACAGGAGAGATGGAGCTTAAGATGGGAGCCAGGTATGTGAAGGGACCGGCCCGAGGCCTATATCACTAACATAAAGTGTAGAGGCAATTATCCTATTTTTACACTTGACATTCAATCACTGATTGCAGCTTAGCCGCAGCTTATCCTGCAGATAACCCGGGAGTTCATGCTTGGTTTAACCTTGACCAACGATAACGGTGGAGTGACAACTGAGAATTTCCTTGTGCTTTTGGATTCGCTGTGTGGAGTCGTGCGGAAGATATCTCTTGCAGCCCTGTTGGTTGTAAAAACGAAAATGGTGAATGTGGACGGGAGTACTTACTTGGGAGTTGCCCTACAGGACATGCGGCCCTGAGGGAATCTGTCAAGCACAACGGGTGCCACAGAATAACAACGCTCTACCTTCTAAACTACACACGCGTGAGGGTGGATGAGCATGGCTCTCATATAAGGTCAAGTGTGCACCTGACCTCAGTGGAGCCCGGCCTGACCGAGGTAGGTCAACGGTTACCACACCGTGGTCACTTGCGGCTAACAAACCCAAAAGCTCAGACTGATCTCCGCGCAATACTGACTCTAGCTGGATCTGGGATTAGGCTAGGTTCTCGAATTGCCTTCCGTTATGGCCAAGTTTACATCCAACTCCTTTGGCACCCTGAGAACCCGAAACGAGTAAGTTTCGCTGCTACAATCACGGTAAAACAAGAAAAGGTAAACCTGACCCTGGAGACCGGTCGTTGGGGGCGAGGAACATAAATGTGTTAACCGTCTTTCACCATATATCTGAGTGCTAACATCTGAATTTGACAGCGATAGTCACCAGGGAAGAATGATCAACATCGTGTATATAAGGATGCAGCTAGCCACCTGCTCGAGAATGTCCATGATGACTCCTTAGTCAGCAATACAGACAGCTTCTTGCCCAAACTGATGATGACAGTGTTGAACATTCTGTAAAAGGACTTCTGTCTCTCAGACTCCATAGCTTGGCCACTATCTTCGAACCCGTCTCAGGGAGCCACGGAATTGGCACACCTGGCATTGTATTTATCGGGTTCTCAGTCTAGCTCACCGAGAACTTGCTCCCCAATTATATTTTGTTCAAACCAGTTTTGTTCAGGGAGATGACACAATATCCTTCAAACTATCAAGGTTTGCGATAAGATTTTCCCTTCAAACAGAGAATTAAGAAATTATATTATCTCTGAACATATCATAACTTGAAAAGGAGGAGGACAGTCTAGATTTATGAAGGGAAGATAAAAGAAGAATTATCTCTCTATGAGAAATGAGGCTTTTATGAATTATCAAATCAAGCAATATCAGAAGGAATGACACTAGTCCAAGATTAGTCCTGACTATCCCATTGACCTAACTCAGCTCTCAGGTAACAGAGCTCTGACAACATTGGTATAGCCATATTCTGTAGCGTAACTCAGCAGCGTTCTTCATTTCATTATTTTGCTCGGTTTGGATCGACTTGGCCATCAGATAACAAAGATTTAACAACATCCGTATAACCATACTCTGCAGCCTGACTCAGCAGCGTTCGACCGTCTTTTTCTTGTCGATCTTGATCAACTCGAGCATCGAATAACAGAGTTGTAACAACTTCTGTTTATCCATATTCTGCAGCCCAACTTAGTGGCGTTTGGCCTTCCTTGTCTTATCTGGGTCAATATCCCGGACACGCATAAGGAGTTCCTTGGCTAGATCATTGAGCCCACAGGCACAAACTATGTGAAATGCAATCTGAGATGGCCACAAATCTTCTGAATAAAACCAAAACCGCTTTCTGATCTGGGAAAAATGTCACAAAGTTGTACCATCACACTAACCCATTCCGATTTTGTCAACAAGTAAAGCAGCTGAGGAGTACAGAAGGAACACGCAGGTGTATAATGTCCCCAATAGTCAACAGAATAGGAGAAGAGAGGTTCTTAAGTCGTTCACACACCTCCTCATACGTCCTGAAAGGGCCACCTGAAAAGTCCTTGAACGAAAGGTATGATCCGCAGGCGTTTACCATATTGGTATTCGGACACCATCGGGTCAAAATATATTGGAAATATTCCTGATTGTATAGCGGAAAAGTCGAATAACTATGCTTTCTTTGTCGATGATAACGAGCTTGCAACGTGCCGAAAGTATGTCTTCGGCATCAAAATCGCAGTTTCATCAAGCTCATCCTCACTGGCTTTGACAGCGCATACATACTGAACATCTGTCGTTTTGAGAGAACGTTTGCCGCAGATAATCCGGGATAGCGCATGGTTGGCAAGCTCCTTGCATCCAGCCGGTTGCCCATTGTAAAGGGTGACTTGGTCTAGTGCAGACAGGGATCGATAATGGGTCAAATGGGTTAGATGATGGCCACTGACGATGTGTAGTGCACAGCAAAGTCAATTACTACGTGTAATAATCTTTCTTGGTCCTCAGTGTCCTTGTGTTGGGGAGAGGAAAGCCCAAGAGAAATCCTTCATCGTGTCCAAGTAGCCCCACTTATAGAATCTCTTTTGCGAGTACCTCGCGGTCTCCTGCGATCTTCAGGGGTTCTCCTCAGCGTGGCAAGGTTATTTAACTCATTCTTGCCAACCCCTCATATTTTCCGGGCTCTACCAATCAAATATTTTTTTGCCCTTCTCAGCTCTTGTGTCACTGGTGTTCTATATATCGACTGTCAAGGATATTTCTTCTTGGACTGTCGTGTCTATGTGACACCCATTGATTCGCTCCATTGCGTATACTCCTATCCAAACCTTTAACCATCTGGCCGCTTTTTCATCCTGGCGATCAAACGCTGCAGCTCATCCTCACGGCAGATAAGAGGACAGCGGTGTCCATATCGTGCGGGGGATCAAGCTTGGAAAGCAATGCTAAAGAATCATCTTCGATGGCTTTTACAAAATTTGGGTCCGAGAGAATAGAACAGGCATGTAGAAGCGCAGTCCTGAGGGCCTCTACTTCGAGGATGAAACTTCCTGCCTCAGTCTTAGTATCCTTCCAGTTGTTATAAAACGTGAAGGTATACTTCAAGAGCTGGCCGGCCAATGCCGATGACGCAAATAAGATCAACCATAGTGATACCCTTGATGCTTTTGTAAGAGTACAATGGGGCGTAACAGAGAAGTATTCGAGAGGGATTTTAGAGATGGCAAGGAATTTTTACAAGGAGAAAAAGATGCAGAGAAGGGCCAACGCTGTGATGAGACTCAGTGGAAAGAGACCTCAGTCAGGAGCCAGACTACAGTCGCAGAAACCAATGTAGCCAGATAAATTGAAAGGCTCCCGTAGGCTTATCAACCATAAGTGCCTTTCAAGTATTTGCTTTTTTTGCTGCAGACCCTAAAGGCCTTTGGGGACAACAAGCCAGGAGGCCGTTCAGAAGAGGGTCTGATGTATGCCCAACCAACCTGACATGATGACGGTCCAGATTCAGGCTGAGTCATAAGCTTAGTATGCTTCACACCGGCAGCAGAGTTCTTGTACTCTGATTCTCCATAGACGCATCCCTATAAGTTAGAATGACCCGAACGGTTCCGAAATGGAGGGTGCCTTGATGCTCAGTGTTAAGTGGCGCGACTCATATTCAATCCACCCATTGGAGATCGTATGTGTGAGGTACAACATAGTAACGCATTATATCTTCATTATCCTTTCAATATTGAAGGACAAAATTCTCTGGTGTAGCTTTTTACAACAGTTTCGCGTGTCTGCTGATTTGATTCACTGTAGTCTCCAAGTGAAATTGGTTCCGTAGATAGCTTCATTGAATTTGGCATCCCTCCTTCCCAAATACTCTTGGATCTGAAGCGATGGCACAGTTGGGGTGCGTTGCGCCTGGTAAAAACTGGCTGTGGCCCGGCAGATCGTCGGTTCGGATAGGCTCCCTCCACTTCGCATTTCCCTGGTCTTTAATCAGCTTAACCCCGACTTCTCCCGCTTGGGGTCAGCGGGTAGAAGCTACGCACGGGGTTTCCCCGAATAAAAAGGTTTTCTCCCGCGTAATGTACTTTAGCAACCTATTTCCCGCCGTCGCCTTGGGTACGACCGAGTACTTAGATAAGAGTAGATAGTGGTCGAAAATCATGCATACACACAGCCGTTAGTAGGTAGTCAGGGACTCTAGACCCACCTACCCCTTTGGTAGGTCTCCAACTTCATCTATTCACACAATTCCCCTTCCCGACTTTCTTCACAACATCAAGTCCTAGAGCCTACAGGTAACATTGTGATACAGGACTGTACATCCTGGGTCTCGAACAGCAGCCATATCTCCGGCATAACTAGCTATGCAGCCTTTCGGAGGGCCTGGTGAAGTAACCTCGTTGTGACTTGGGTAGGGGCCAGCAAGTCAGTTTAAGCAGTCTGCAGCTCCAGTACTCTGTTGATGCAAGTTGCAGAGGCAGCAGCCAGTTCTGGGGCGAAAGTTACCGTTATCTCCGTTTCAAGCTCCGTAAAAACGGTATTTGTTCGTTTACCTTGGCGTAAGACTTAACGGTCAACGTTCTCCAACCAAGAAAAGGTATATGCCGTTTAGTCGCTACCAGGGCTCCGTTAAATCACACACTGTTACAGCGGGGCTGCAAGTGTCAAGTTAGATAAAATTGAATTAAAAGCTTGCCAGAAACTCATATAGCTTGTCAAGGTAGTAAAATCACGCTTGTCTCATACATTCCGCACCAGCAATTTATGCTGGCCATATCCATTAGGTTGATCAGCTTTACGTTATCAGGTATTTAGTCAGACCCCCCCAGGGTAAAGGGTATATACAGTGGACGAAGAATCAACGAGGATAAGCCCTGTAATGTCTATCGTCTATGCCTTTGTCATACCCATAAAGCGGCATGCCAATGTGACCCTCTGATTTGTAATGCCAGAACTGATAACCTATGATGCCCTTTAACCATGCTGTAAGTCCTAAAAGTCATGTCACGTAAAGCCATACCCATACTCGTAACCATTTCAACAGATACCTAATCCTTCTAGAGTAGTCTCAAACGTCGATGTAATGCTATAGTAAACTCCAATTACTCTGTCTTAATCCCCCAAACCTAAACCCAAACTCTCTAACAATGAAAACCATAATGCAGGGGTATCATCCAAATATAAACGCAAATGCAATGCAAGCAAGCAAATGAAAACAAGACGTTTCATCTTCTTCGATCAAAACAAGACGTTTCATCTTCGATCAAATACCCAACAAAACGAAATCTTCATCATCCAAGTTCGGATCTCCATAGTCCGTGGACTGTGATGATGAAAGTTGAGGGTGAACGGTGGGTGACGCACGCCGCCGGCTCGAAACAGGAGGGACAGCCGTGATCTGTTTTGGGGGAGAGCAGGGGATGATTTGGGCTTCCAACTTGCCGCTCGTGTTGTTTTTGCTGTTGGCGATAGTGTTATGATCGCAGCTCGACCCGGTAGTATTAGTGGCGTTGGTGTTGTTGCTATTCGAAGCAGTGGCCTGAGCCCACCTCTCCCTCATCTCCTGCACACGCCTTCTCTCTATCTCTTGCTCTTTAGCCTTCTTGTTCCTGCTGATGGTCATCAGCAGTCGGATGCCGTTGCCGCTGGGTGTAAAGAAGCGGCGTTTCTCTCGGCGTGGAGGAGGGGTTGTAGAATCTGCCTTCTTCTCTTTGTCCTTCGCGCCCTCCTTGTTGTCGTTCTTGTCGAGGACACCGTTTTCCTTATCGGACTCAGGATCCTCGATATCCTCCAACGGGCATCTGACCGGCTTCTTGATAGCTGCTGCCTGATCGCCCTTCGGAGAAGTAGTGCGGTGCGAAGGCGGAAGAAAGCTGTGGAGCAGCCTGAGGTTAGAAGATCCATGTGGGGTGCCAGCGCTGGGTTGATTTATATTTCTAATGATAAAGGGAGGAGGTTTGATTTCCAAAGATCGGCATGGCTTGGGGCGGACAGGCGACGGGATGTCCTTAATCTCCGAATCGGAGTCCGCCGCCACGGCCTGGACGCTAGGCCTGTTGGCAGGAACAACCTCGATAGCGCTTTTCGAGATGCTGGTCTGAGCAGCTGCAGGTGCTTCGATATCCTGTAGGTCCGACGAGGTGAGGGTAACATCCTGCGTGCAAAAGGAGGCAGTCTTGGGCTCTGTAACACCATTAGCATGCTTCCCCAATTTCCCTGAGCCCTCGATATCCCGAAAGTCAGACGACATCAGCTTCAGCTCCTCCGCGGCGACGAGCTCCTTAACGCTCTTAGCCTTGATTGGAGCCGGCCGCTCTAGATCGCTGGCCTCTTGAGTCGATATAAAGAGGTCTTGAGTAGAGAAGAAAGAGAGCTCATTGAGCAGTTTGGTGACTTTAGCATCCTTCCTGCTCGCCCCCTCTAGCTCTCGCTCTTCCTGGGTGGACATGATGTCTTGAAAGGATATGTTGGCAATCACGTCCGCAGCAGTCTCTTCGATGAGTTTGGGCTTGGAATTAAGGGGCGCGGGAGCCGCTGGGGCAGGCTTTGGCAGTGGAGCCAGAAAAGAAACAACCCGATTGCTCTGAATTCTTGTGGCAGCAAACCGATTAATTTGTTTGCGCGAAATGACTGGCTGTTGAGCCATGGGCTTGACAGGTGCAGGATTTGGTGGCTGTCTAACTGAAGCAGCGTTCTGGACAGGACCAGGCGTCTGAGCGGAGGAGGGCTTTGGCGCTGCATTCTTGAGTGTTACTGGCTTTTGTAGCTGCTGGTGGGGAACAAACTGCTGAGGCGCCGTCTTGGAAACTGTGTGTATCTGAAGTTGCTGAACAAGAGAGGGCTTCGTACGGAAACCAGATTGCTTGACCAGAGCGGGTATCTGAGCCGGCTTAGGCTGCTCTGGTACATAATCACCACCTGCAAGCTCCCGAGCTTCCTGAGAAGCTGAGAGGAGGAACTCATCCGCGTGCGTCATCAAGAACAATTGAGTGCTGGTGGGGGTCTGAGGCTCGAGAGACTTGCGAAGAGGCGACGGAACATAAGAGGGAGAATGATTTGGTTTTTGGATACCAGAGCGCGTGTACCTAGGCTGGAGAGGATGCTGCATAGATGAACGCGCATTGAGAAATTGCTGTGCAGGATGAGAATTATCCCGTGAGGGAGAAGAGCGCATGGTCGACTTGATGTTACTGACAGAGTCACATTCTAATCCAGATAATTGCTGCACTCGCTGCTCAGGGTTGGCAGTCTTACGGACAGACTGATTTGTGACGGATTGAGCAGCAAGCTGTGGATTGAGAGAAGTGTAGATGTTCTGTGCCGTAGTAGTGGTAGCTTTGTGTGAGGTTGCAGGTACGATTGTGTTGCTCTGTGTAGTCCCCTCAACCACATTCTGTAACGTAGAAACCCCAGCGGCGACCGTTTTAAGCTCCTGGGAGGTAATAGAACTATAATTGTCAGGAGTGTCTCAAAAGGAGGTCAGAGGTGTCTTACCTCTGGACACGATACTCCATGGCTTCAGGAAGGTGCAGAAGTACCCGGGACTTTGATTGACTGGGGTCCGTCAGCGTTAATTTCGAAGGATTGACAGGGCAGCGAAGCCTTACCTCTGGAGACCACCAGGGGCTGGGCCGGAGTGCTGACCTCGGCTGGACGGCGGTAGCATGCGAAGCGCTCGAAAGTTATTGTCCTCAGTGGCATTAAAAGCGTCATTACCCTGGTGATTATTATCTAAAGCCTCGAGGCGTAGGCGCTTACGTGCTCTGTACTCCTCCATTTCATCCTCTTGATTCTCCGCACCATCCAGCTCCATCTCTGTGTGGGACTCATTATTATGGTTAACGATTGAACCTGAAGCGTCGCGCTTCTGGCCCACGACAGGACCCCTGATGAACTTTGTTATCACATTCTGGCTCGGGCGAGGATCAACCAGTGGCAAGCCCTGGCGCTTCCTCTCCAGCAACTTTGCTTGTTCTTGCTGTTTTTTCTTCTCCCGCAGGAATTGGGCTCTGTTCAGCCTCTTTTCTTGCTCTAACTCCTTCCTAATTCTTTCTTGCTCAAGTCGCTCAAGCCGCCGCTGCTCCTCCTTGGACATCCGAGGCTGGCGATTCTTCTGGCGATATAGTTTCTGTGCCTGTTTAGATGTCATGGGAGGATGGCTATCTTTGCCATCATGGGGACGTGACATGAGCTGTTGAATGCTTATTGGCATGGGGATGACGGTGAAGGTCTTTTGGTCCGGAGGGACCGCCGCGGGTTGTTTTTTGGGCGGCATTGTGTCAGAAGCTTGCGGATAACGCACGCGCTATTAAGGATAATTGCAAGTCTAGCCAAGCGACAGAGATATTAGCGTGGAGAAAGAAAATAGTAGGAAGTCTCAAATGACACTTACTCGAAGCGCTGAAGAGGTGAGCCACATGGGATTTAGTAGTGTGGAATATCCAACGACGAGCGTGAGAGAGCGCAAACGCGAGAAAATGAAGAAGAATAGTGAGACCACGTGCAGGACAGCTGGCGCGAGAAAGCATGCGCGAATGAGCGCAATGGAGGCCAGCAGAGCGAAGGCGCAGGGAGCGAGGGTAAGAATTGGTTAAATTTATATACGCAGCGCGGAAGCGCGAGACAAGCGCGTGATCAACAGACGCAATTAAAGTAGATAGATCTGTAAAGATGCGCCAGCGCGGTGAGAATGGAAAACTGCGCAGGCGCGAGAAAATGGACGACGAGGTTGAGGATAAAGATCAGTGGTATTGCGCTGGGAAGAGTGGTCGGAATTTCGGGGACCAGGTAGCAGGAAACAAAGACACGATTGGGTGGACCCACTCGTGTTGTAGCAGTCGCTAACTGTGGGTGACATCATTGATGTGCGTCAGGCAGTGGTCGGGAAGACGGGGCAATCAAAAGGTGACAAACAAATCAAGATCAGAAAACTGTTTAGATAATCTTGACCTCATTCTTGCAATTATATGATAGCTGGTGATAAACTTTCTACTTTGTAATTGTTGACATTTGAGCACTTAATCGCTTGGTACCCGAGTCAAGCAATGGACGAGAAGTTGTGGCTGTGGCTGGTTGTCCTCGCTGCACAAGCCTCCGTTCACCTATTATCGATAAGATGGGACCAAGATAAGCGCAGGCGTCAACCTCCCCCCACATTCACCTCAACATCCAAGTCAACTGTCAACTGACACTAGTTAATTGAGCCTCAAAAAGATCTGACTTCACGGTCCTTCCGTATCAGGCAAACTGCTGTTTTAAACGTGTAGTCTCTGTATCGATCATGATGCCCACGCCAGAGGCCAAGAGATATATATGGTGCTGCTGCGTTGTTCGTCTCAGCTAGCCTGCCAGCCTGTTGTTACCTACTAACGGAGCCTCACTGGTCAACAAGATGACTGCGCCATAATGGTCGTGTTAATACGCACATTCTGGAATATTTACCAGCATCACTGACCATCTAGTCTTTTCAGATTGCAGTGGCCCATCAGGTATGCCAGAGCTGCTGGTGAGAATCTCCTGTCTGTGACTCGGATTTTTCAGGTTCTATACATTGCTAGGCTACACAAAGGTTTATTATGAAGTGTGGACCTATATGCCAGAGTGGCTTTGAGTTTTAGGTTAGGGATTGCTTGCTAGGTTTCTGTTCTGGTGAAGGGCGAGTGAATGGGAAGTTCGAATTGATCTTTTAGTCTGATGTGGCAATTTGTCATGGGTTTTTGATTTTGCAAGAGTGACACTAACAGTCGTCATCTTCCTTTTGCTCTCCAGCTCTCTCCAAGTTGTTTGATGTATGCCGCATCCATTACAACTACTGCCTGTCGTTGCAGCAGCATCAGCATCAAAACACAGCCCTCCAACCTATCTCGCAGCTGTATATGCAGATATCACAATGGAAAACGTCCCACTGATTGCATTGGTCGTCAACAGCTGATGGAAACAACAGATAGCAGTTTTATGGTGAAGATCCTGGTGTATTGTAGATAATTGATGGACTGACCATATCCTCCTTCGTCATGTCTTTGAGCCTCACTCTCAAGTTCGATAGTACCCACAACAGGACACTGATTCCTCTGCCTCGACGGATACACAGTTGAGGTCAATTTTGACCTGAACATCTTCTTCAAAAGGAAGAAAACATTGCTTCCTGTAAAGAATAGAGACGAAACTGCACATCATCAACCTGGAGGGCCCAACACGCCGCGGTGGCGGAGTCATCGACCTCACCCTCGACCTGGCCCGAGCCTTAGCAGAGTTCGCCCACCCGGGCCTCTGATCGCCGCGCGCTGGTCGTTTCGATGCCCAGCCGCCCCCAAGCCGCTTGTGCCCACCCAAACGTCCCACTAAGGCTTGTTTCGAGGAGGCGGCCCATCTACTGAGGTCCCTCCTTCTCCCAGCCCCGGCTAATTTTGACTCCCGGAAGGAGCTCGAACAGTTCGCATGGGATGTGTTTGATACCCTTACCGGGATTGCCGGCTGTTTTTCGACCCGCCCCGGCAGACACACGAAGAGCGCCCCTCTGGTTGTCGGAGGTGCTGGCCACGGCTGGGGGGATCGACCCTGTTGCATGTAAAAGAAAGTGGTGATGTGGATGGGAGTATTTACTTGGGCGTTGCCCTACAGGACACGCGGCCCTGAGGGAATCTGTCCAGCACAATGGGTGCCACAGAATAACAATACTCTACCTTCTAAACGACACACGCGTGAGGAGGGTGGATGAGCATGGCTCTTATATAAGGTCAAGTGTGTACCTGACCTCAGTGGAGCCGGGGCTGACCAGGTAGGTCAGCGGTGACCACACCATGGTCACTTGCAGCTAACAGACCCCATAGTCTATTGCAAGCTTTACAAGGAGGCCAGGCTGAACTTCTATAGGGAGAGGGTTGCCTCGGCCTCGACCCCGGTGGAGTGAGGCAAGATACTGAGATGGTGCATCGGCCATTCAGACGACTGTCTTGGTCGTGGACGGGAGGGTGATCTCAGACACGGAGTGAATGGCAGCTGACCTCGCTACTTAGGCCTTCCGCCCGCAAGGGCCCAAGAGAGCCCTCGTCCGGTTTGGCCCGGCACTCGTCTTCCTTCGACTGGGCAGCGAAGCTCGCTGACCCGCCCAGCGATGCCGAGATCAAGAATGCCATCCTCGGAGCTGCTTCAAACACACCCGGCCTCGACGGTGTGCCCCTGGCGTTTTTCAGACATACTTGGGAGCTCATGCGCCCAGCTGCCCGGGCCATCGCCGGGGACGTTGCGGGGGCTGTTCCATCCAGGTCCGCGCTGAACCTCGTCCAGGCGCTTGTGTACGACGCGGAGACCATGTCGAGGCAAGGCTACCATGGCTCTTGGTCACCCTGGATGTGGACTCGGCATACCCCTCGGTCCAACCGCCGATCCTCCGCGAAGTCCTGACGGATCAGACTGGCCACGCTGGCTGTGTGAGGCAGCAGCCGACTTCTGCCAGGATCGCCGCTTCTCCTTCCGATGGGTGCAATCTACTTTTCAGTCGGACACTGGCCTTCCGCAAGGGTCCCCATGGTCCCCAATCTTGTTCGTCCTATACTCCCTACCAATCATAACCCCCTCACAACAGGGTCCTCGTTTATGTACATGGACGACCATGCGTAATTGTCATGGAGCAAGCACCCGATTCAATCGGCCCATCATACCTCCCTTAAGGTCAGCCAACTATGCGCCAAGGCCCGGGGGCTCGTCCTTAAGACCGACTCAAACAAGACGGAGTCCTTTATATTCCTCCCCGCGGGGCCTGGGCGAGGCGAAGCGAAGTATGATAGAACCCGCGAGAATCTCGACTCAGGTCGAGGGAGTGTCCCTCTCCCTCAGCAAGTCCAGTAAGTGGCTAGGAATCTTGCTAGACCCCAAGTTCAGCCCTGCAACCCAAGCTGCTCCAAGGCATTGGCGATGGCCTCGGTAGTAGATCTGGTCAAACGCCTATCCAATACGAGCCTTCGGGGCTTCCCCCCATCGGCAGGCCCCAACATTTTCGACGCAGTCGTCACCCCCTCTCTTCTGTACGGCATGGTGCAACTGTAACGGGGGACTTGGTCTGATGCAGGCAGGGATCGACAATGGGCCAAATGGGTTAGATGATAGCCCATAACCCTCCTAGTGTTACCAGTTGTGATACTAGGCGCTCCCAGAGAAACACTCATTTAGCTTTTCTGATGATAGAGTTTAGAGGCTCCTTAGACAGGTTTTATCCGATTTCCTTGCATAGGTAAGTTTCAATGTCATTCTGGTTGAACTTATGAACCTGAATAGAGTCTGTATGTTTCACCCTGCGTTTCGGGTAGTTGCAATATGCAAAGCAAATGCGTGATTCAAACAGATAGTCTCCTGTTAGAAACAGTTGCCAACCAACAACTGGTGACCGCAGTGAACTTCATATTCTCCGTTATGAGGACCCCAGTCCCTCTAGTTCTACAACCTGGTCACTACCTCTGAATCCATCTCAGGAGGTTGTAAAATTGTCACATCTCCCTCTTTAATAACGCTTATGTTCAGTGGTCCAAATTAGGAGATGTTTGCAGGGTTGGTTTATCTCGTGGTATCTCTTCAGGTTCATGTATGCATACTTTTCGATGCCTTCACCGTTCATTTAATTCAAGGGCATCGAGAAATATTCAGACATCATTTCTTTTCTTGAGGCTAGTCATACAAAGGACCAAAAGTAATTTTCCAGATCAATGTAATGCCACCAGAAATAAGAGAGTTTGAATTCTTTCCCCTTAATAGTAAACAGCAGCGTATCTGGAGCAGCTATGGGGTCCTGTGTAAGGAGCTGGTACAGCAACGAGCGATACATGCCAATGTGTGACTTCTGCAGTGGGCTCTCACGGTGGTGAAAGAAGAACACACAAACGAAGAAAGTTGATTTTTGCATGTGATAGAGAATTCTATGAGTGACGGTGGACTTTTGTAGCCAGATTTTCCCTTGATCCAGAGGCACCTGTAGTCATTTTTGACCCATTCCTGGTATTGTTGGCGATCAAAGATCTATGCCCATGTCCCGGATGCGGCGGAATGCTCGAGGTCCTTGCGCTTGTGCTCCATTTCTTCTGACCAGAGACTGGCATATCTCTACTTTATAGAGCGGTTTTAGCCATATATTACTTCTTGGGTCAATGGGAAGACTGGCTCAGGCCATGTAATTATGATACAAGAATAAGCTCGGCCGTACCATCCGCGACCTCTCTCCACCTATCTTCCGCAGCTCTGTCTTTGACTTGGTCGAATTCGCTCAGCAAAACATTGGCTATCTGATATGGCCTACTATTTCCAAGATGCTGTTCATAGTCAAACTTCCCATGTTGTGGTGATTGGCATCAACTACATAACGAATAAAGTTGGTCATCATGCTGTGACCCGTCAAAACGGTGGCTTCAGTAAAGCATTTTTGCCTAGATTATTGTTGTTCTAACATGTAATATTCCATTGAGCTCGATTATCATAAGTCCTATGGTTTTATGACTGACAAATTTCTCTTCTCCCAGGATATACCGCTGACTCACGTGGGACAAGAGCCTTGCTCACAACGTTCCTTGTATGCCTTTTAATGAATGAAACAATAAGACAACCTGGAAGATTCGCTGCTGACTCACCCTGACTGCTCGTACAACCTGAATGAACTACTGTTGAATGCGCCTTAGATCCTTCTCATTGGGGGGAAGGGGGGCAAGAGGTCCAGCAAGTTTATATTGGCCATGTTAAGAATTTCAAGGGCCTTTGCCGGTAGTTTCACTCAGTTTACAGCCTAGAATCCCTGGTGAGGGATGCCAAAGAAAACCACTCCAGCTGTGGAGTTATAGTTATGTTCCACGCCAGGACGGTCAATATTTGAGCCCCGGAATAATAAATCGCATATCTGACAACAAGCCCTCCCAGGCTGTGAGCAACAAAAACTACTCTCATTTCTGTGTGGTCCAACAATGTTCGAGTTGCAGTGAAACGACGCAATTCTGATATTGCCGAGACGTTGTGGAAGGAACTCTTTCGGCCAAAGGATCTGTCGGTTTGGATGCGTCTATGTTGCTCGGTAGTTTCCCATTAAGTCGTGAACAAAGCGAATGTCCATTGCAGGGTCTGGACATGTGCACCAGACTTTGACGTCTCCATATGAAATCAAGTCATCTTGTTAGGAGCTAGACTACGTTTGGGCATGGATAGGCTCCTTTGTAACAGGATCTAAATTCCATAACTATTGTGGATTTTCCTGTGCAGTTTCGAGCATTTCGATAGTATCATCCTGATTTCTAATACAGCCGTCCGCGTAAGTGGGTGCTGAAAGTATTTTGAGGGATGAGAGCTTGGAAAACCGGTTATCGAAGCTTTGGTATTGAGCAGAAGGGGAGGATCGAAGAATGTTGCACTATTTCGAAACTACCAGCTCCAACAAGGTCAAAGTGTGCAAAGAGTGTTCAAAAGCGAGCGATTGGGCTAGTTATGGCAGTTGGACGCGCCTTTGGATCAGAGCGTTAATAGTAAGCGCTTCGTGGGACCCGGGATGTACTACCCGAGACAGTGGAAGATATTCACCTGCCTATACATGGTGAGGTAGGTAGTCAAACGATAAGACTCAGCGAATGGCATGCCAAGAGTGCACATCAGCTTGCTTACTATGATTTACCACACATAATGCACAGTTTTAGTTCCCTAGGAATACCCAAGTAATGGGAAAACCCATACAACAGGCTGTAATCTATCCTGTCGGGATAGAACCTCACTGGAATAATCTTCATTAACATCATATGTGCCTGAGCACACCTTGCCTTGTTAAGTTCCCTCGACTGTGGCAATATGACAAGGATTTGATGGATTGGCTTCTTCATTATTCGGGCATGAGTCTTGGGAACAACTACTGGGAACTTTGTTGCGCTGTATTGGATTAGATTGGATTATATTTTCGACCGGCTTCACCCCTGGGGGCGGTGGATCGTGCTCACGACGATGGCGAGCAATAGCTACAATACTATATACATTCCATACTGGGGGGAAACCCCGAGAGGAGAAACACCTGTGCGGGAAAGGCAACGGCTGGGGAGGGGCAAGACCTAATCCCGCAGAGCAAGTGGGATTTGGATCTCTAACTTCGATACCGACTCCTCCGAGTCAATGTCGGGCTCCCTGTCCTCGCGGCGTTGGACCCGCACGCGAAAGGGGTAACGAGGGGGCCTAAGGTCGGAATGGGTTGTCCTATGGCCGCGTCGAACGCTTGATCCAGGAGCTCGGTCTGGCAGGTTCTAGATTGGAACAGTCGAAAGGAGAACCGGAAGGCCCTACGATAGGTCCTTCTGCTAGCGGGTCGTTAAACGTTATGAGTGAAAAAGAAGTGGCTTTTAGACACCAGTTGGCCGCAGGGGCACTCCTTGAACGCCCCCGGAGGGTGTTTAAACCGCACGTGGTACTCCACGAAGTCACCGTGGCCTGAGGCCTCTGCAAGCCATCGCCCAAGGCATTACCGGGAAAAGCTCTCTAAAAAGGGCTTCGCAGTGTGCCCATTTCAACAGGTTGACGGAGCTTATTGCCGCACCACAAGCACCCCATACTTGGGAGGGATACCCGAAGTCATGATCACTTCCCAGTGTCGACGTACATTGTCGTGTGAGGGTAAGGTCCCTACAGAGACCACTATCAAACAGGGCTTGGCGCGGGCTTGGCAGCCCGTTGCACCCCAAAATCTGAGAGCGTCAAGGTCAACATCAACGCATGCTATACGATTAAACTTCCATCTTATCCGTATTTAAGCGTTTTTCTATTCTATTTTGTCTTGATTTTGAATTTCAAATACACAGGTGAGAGCGCTGTCGGTGCCTGAACTGGGGAAAAATTGTGGCACCTGCGCCGGAGTGCAACAAGAAATGCGTCTACCAGGTCACACTTAGGTGGTCAGCGCACTGGCAAACAGTGATCTAGGCGAGCCATCGAGTCTGGGGCAGTTCCAACTCCAACAGTTGTTCGCATGCCATTGTCAACTAATACATTACAGAATGGCCTCTGTTCCCACGAAAGGCGCTTGCATTCGAGAGAAACGGTTCACTATATTGTCGCACATGTCAGGAGCACATATGTCCCTTGATGGTAAAGCTGGCTAAGCGAGCCAAACCGTCTGCTTAGGTAACCTAACATACTGAATGTGTGTTCCTTCAGGGCTCTTGAAACAGTTAACTCACTTTTATTACATACTTGGGCATCTCTTCTCGCATCCAGACCAAGTTCGCCGCAGCCGCTACACGTACTATCCTATCATCATCATGCATGCCGTTGCGATCGAGTGATTCCTGCAGGTGCCGTTTTCCCAGAGACATGTTTCGGATGGAGCAGGGCCTCATGCAAGGTCCAAACATGTTAGTTCTGGTTTCCACTCCTGCTTAGGACGCTACGCTCAAAAAGCCGAGAATTGGCGGGAAAGGGCCACAAGAGTTGCAACTGTCTGCACCCATGGTTCCAGGACTCAAACCCTGATCCGTGTCCAAGTTGGACGGAGCCACACATGTTCCTTGCATGCTAAGTTTCTTGAGCAGGACCCCCACTAAAACTTACAATCTGGAAGTATTAATCCGGAGCAGGCACCCCGGAGGTAGCACCCCCTCCCGCCCTTGCTTCATGCAAAACGCCATAAAATCATGAGCAATGACACCACAAGTCATGTTTCATCTTGGCCGGGAGACGGGTTCCAGGCGGTAACATCAATTGCATGCTACAACAAAACACTGAACTCCTCAGCGCAAACACTAGGGAACCTCTACAGCCCTACACTCTGGTCAATGCATGCCTAAGACTTGATCCCTCGACCAAACAAAACATGCCCCTTCCTGCAACCCAAAAACCAATTCTCATCATCGGTGCCGGAATCTCCGGCCTACTCTTAGCCCAACACCTCCGCAAGCTCGGCGGCCCCGACAAAATTCCGTTCCGCATCTTCGAGCGCGACGCCGACCTCACGACGCGGGGCCTCGGCTGGGGCCTGACGCTGCATTGGTCCTTGCCCGCTCTCCGCGCTCTACTCCCCGAGGAGCTGCTCGCACGCCTGCCCGAGGCGTATGTCGATCAGAAGGCTGTCGAGGAGGGGAGGGCGTCACGGTTCCCCTTTTTTGATCTCAGCACGGGAGAGTTGAAGGCTTCGACACCGGATTTGCCTGAGTCTGCGAGAATCAGGGTGACGAGGGATCGGTTTAGACGGTTGTTGGCTACGGGATTGGAGATTGAGGTTGGTTTCTCCGAGCATCTCCACCTTCATGAGATGTTGCTAACACTGCATTCAGTGGGGTAAAGCCCTCATATCCTTCCAAACCCTTGAAGATGGCTCTGTCCAAGTCCAATTTAACGATGGCACAACCGTCGAAGGCCGTCTCCTTGTGGCCTGCGATGGAGGCAGCTCGCGCGTCCGCAACGCTCTCTTCCCCGGTGTGCCTAAGTACCAAGTCCCTGTGCGGATGATGGGCGTGCGGATCGACTGCGACCCGGAAGAGATTGATCCTATACGCAAGCTGGACGCATTTTTCTTGCAGGGTGCAGCGTCGCAGAATGATTCTTTTGTCTACTGCAGCAGTACGTTACCTATATCATGTTTTACCTTTCGGTTCAGTCCCAACTCCTTGGTAACATCTCATGAATATCTGCTAACGTAACGTTCCACAATATCACAAACAGTCCTCGACGCACCCGGCAATATCAACAACACCACTGGGAAATACACTTGCCAAATTTGCGTCTCCTGGCCCATCAGGCCAGGATTCTTTGGCTCGTCCGAGCCAATCGACTTTCCGACGACCTCCCGTGAAGGCGTGGCGCTGATCAAGAAGTTTGCGAACACTTGGGCCGAGCCGTTTCGGAGTTTGGCACAACGAATCCCGGATGAGACCGAGGTCAAGTGCCTGCAGCTGGCGGATTGGCCGCCGCCGAGGGGGCTGCGGACACAGGGGAGTGTGGCGTTGGTGGGGGATGCGATGCATCCTATGGTTATGTGTAAGTCTTCTTATCTTTTTTTTCCGATTTGGTAGCTTTTGTAGAGTGCTGTGTCACCAGCTGTGTGGGTAGCTCGTGGATGGATGGATGAATGGATGGTGATATGTGTTCCTGCATAAGGTTATCACACCATCACATTCCGTTACACATCCACACCTTAGAGGATCAGGTCCCACATATACGTACGAGGCTCAGCAGAAACAGCACGCATTCCTTCATTATCTTTTCTGTCAAAGACCTCCACTAACCCCCACGCTACTTGGCCAGACCGCGGCGAGGGCGCCAACCACGCCATAATCGACGTCCACGACTTTGTCGAGCTGGTTCTGCCAATACTTCTCCCTGGTCCTAGTTCCAGCACCGGTATTCAGAACCCAGCTCTGACGCTAAGAGAAGCCCTAAACCAGTACGAAGACCGTGTCATTGCGCGGACAAGACCGGCAGTGCTGGCGTCGCGTCAGGCTTGCCTGGATGCGCATGAGTGGAGTAGAATTGACGAGAAAAGTCCGCTGTTGACCAAGAGGGATATGTGGGTTAAGTTTGATGAGGAGAGTATGATGTTGAGGGTGAGCTGAAGTCAAGGGAGAATGGGAGTGAGTAGTGAGTGAAGGGTCACATAAGCTGTGAGCTGGATAGTGGCTATGAGGTAAGATAATGTGCTGGTTCGAGAGAGGTGGTGGTACACACCGGTGAGATACCGGCGAGGTCGTTGGTCAGCTGGTGAGTTGTGAGTCAGGAGTACCTCCTCCGGTAATTTTTCCCAATACTCTCTAAGCTAAGGATTCGGGGAACGGAGGATTGTGGCTGGTGTTGGAAATCCCTGTCACTTGACATTAGGAGCCGAAAATCTGGCTAATAACTGTTAGTTGTTAGTTTTCGGTTTGTCGGTGTTGACCCTTGTCACCGTCAGCTCAGCGCCAAGGGCACCGATAGGAAGCGCGAATGCTGATCCGGCAGCTTCCGAGTTATTACTGTGCCAGCTCCGCTTGTCCGCATTGGCAGTACTTGGTATGCCACAGTTCGGAATATATTCCACCCCTTGTACATTGAGTGGATGTTGAGTTTATCTTCTGCAATGTGCAGCACTATTGAGCCAATCACTAAGCCCTTGTGTTAGTCGCTCCCACGCAACTTAGTCCCCCGCGTAGGCTTGAACCTCCCACGTTCCCCCCCCCCCTTACTATCTATCACCGCGCGCAGGTAACATAAGGCTTCCTTTGAACATATTTCTTCACCTTGAAGTTCCCATCCACGACATATTCTCCCAAGTTCTCGCTAGCATCCGCTTTTTTTGCAACAGAAAATTTCGTACTCGCTATCATGTACTTTGTTGCCGTTTGATGTTGGCTCTATACAAGTGGCAGGTTCATCTTCATAGAGTGAGTTAACTTGCACTGGTCTAGATATCTAACCGGCAGTCCGCCGCTGAGGCTTTTCTCATCGATGTGGGGAACCTTCACGGTTCTCTGTAAGGATATAGAGCCGGCCCTTAGACCAAAACGTCTGAATCAGACAGCCACTCAGCCATCGCGACAGCAAACAGTTGGCGCACGAAGAGGGATGTAGCTCGTCGTGTGGTTAACCTGGAAGTTGTAGGTGTGTTGAGCGGACATTGATGTCCTGCATCGCAATTGAGCAACGGTTTGCGCTGTTGGGCCTGGGATGTTGGTGTCTCCAGTCCGATACGAGATATTGCCCAGGTTCCCCTACCGGAAACAGCGTTGTCGACTTGATGGCTTCTCTCTTTTCTTTTGCTCAAGATAACTTTCCTTCATTGCTCCCGTACAAAGCGATAGTCAAACGTTCGAGCAAGCTTTGTACTAGCACTTAGACCCGGGAGCTAAGGAGAATAAGCTTCGAACCATTTTGAGTGAGCATTTTTAAGTGGAGCAACATTCATGGCGTTGTGGCACCATAGTGGATCTGGAGGCGTCGTGCCGCGCGGGGGTGATCGAGGATCCCCGACCCGTGGGTACCAAAAAAGCCTACAAACCGGGGGAAGATGCACCGGAAGACGGAAAGTGGGGGTTGTTACAACGTTAGACCAGGGTCGTGACGACGGCATTCCAACGGTCGAGGGTCCTGTTGCAGTGTTGGCAAGAAGAGAATCTTGGTCCTGGTCGAGAACCTGTGACAAGACCTGACCATTGGCATTATGCTTAAGAAATATCATGCAATTGCTGTAGCTCTGAGGCAACAGGGGTAATTTGTGAAAACTCTGCGGTTCATCCTTGTAAAATCTTTTCACGAACTCAGATCATTGGTGTTCGATAGACGGCGGCGGGCCAATTGGTTGCCATAGCACACGATGATATGGCAATTGGTTTCCGATCACAATGTGTCTGCGACACTGACGCTCTATTGATGTAGGACATGTACATCACACAGTAATCACATTCATCTTAGATCTTAGTCCTCGTACCGAGTTTTGGCAGTCCAATACAATTTGTCCCTAAATCCGTATCAATGAAGTGTATCCAACGCGTAACTCGTAACGTTTGCGAAGCGAATCAACCGAAAAGTGCCACCCAAATACCCCCAGCCAATACTACTCGCTCTCAACCTTGACACTGTACGTCACACTCTTGACAATGGAATTCTCGGGGCTGTTCTGTAGAATATTTTCCTCGCTCCCCGTGCTGTTGCCTTTGATTGTCGCGAACGTGCCATGGTTGCTCTTCCCATTGCGGCTGGACGAAAGGCTGCTGAGCTTGTATCCATCCCCCGACTTACCCAGCTTGCGCACCCCGCTGCCGTGCGAGTAGCCCCCGCTGCCGTGGCCATACTTGCTTCTGTATTCCTTCGCTTTACGTAGGACGTTGGGGGCAAGGAATGGCAGGGAGGAGACGATGTTCTGATAGCAGTAACGAAATTAGCATTTGTTCATACACAGCGTCAAGATAAGAGCTTGCAGGATGCAGATAGCATGCAGGTGAAGGAATGCAAGAAGAGTACGTACCCCCACATTGAACTCGATCACACCCCACAGAATGAGCATCGTTGAGTTACCGTCGCCGTTCTGGATGCGGTCGATCTCGCGATAGCGGAAGATGGAGCAGAGGGTGATGAAGATGCCCAACATGAAGATGAAGATGAGGCCAATCTTCTTACCGCGAGAGACATTCAGCTTAAGGAGCACGGGGATGGGGATCAGAGTGACGATGATGTCGGAAACAATGGTCACGATTGCGTAGCCTGTGAAAGAAGGGCCTGGGGCCAGACATTTGCCGGGCACTGTAGGGTTCCACGATTTATGGACCTGGATTTTGTCAGTAGGAGTGAAAATATGCAAGACATTGGGGTACCGACCGGCTGGCAAGCAAGAATAAGGCACAGAGCACAACCCAGGTGCCCAAGGAAGATGGCGACGATGGTGACCCAGACAATCCTGCGGTAAACGCGGTGGTTCGTGCGGTCGAAGATTCTCAGGTAGCTGATCAAGAGGGCAATCTTGAAGAAGCTGATGCCCAGTTGGTAGATCGGACGGCCGGCATAGTTTGTCCGCGTGTATGGGATTAGATTTTCTTTTGGACGGAGTGCCAATGGTAGACCCAAGCCGTATTTTGTTTCTGATCTGACATTAGCGTATGATCACTTGGATCATGACAAGTCAACCACATACGAGCAATGCAGAGAGCAGCATAGGTAATAGCAAATGCCATCGACAACGCAGACAGGTAGTCGTCGCTTTGCAGGCCATGGTTCCTATACCGGACCCATAACCTCAGTGAAACGACAACGGCAGCGACGGTCGATACGACCACACATACGGCGATGATAGTTTTCCATTGTGAGATCGCCTCGACCTCGGGCGTTGCGTTCTCTACCCAGCCCATGTTGCGAGTAATTGCTCAAGTCGTGGATTCAAAGATGGCCGTGAATACTGAGAAAAAGGAGTCGAGAGCGGACAGACCGAATGGTCAACCCGTGCTGAACCCGAGCCGGCGGGTGCTGGCGGGGATGGCGTCGAGATTAAGGTCTAAATTTTCCACAAGGGTAGGATCGGCACGATTTAGTTTTGCGAGTGCAAGCTACCAAAGACGAGAATAGCATACAGACGGGCTATGTGATCGTTGACCGGCAGCGGAAGATCAACAGGAGAATACCATCGCGGACGTCAATGGTAGTAGTGATGGAGAGCAACTCAACATCGATATATGAAGCGGATGTTCCTTTCAGTTCTCCCGGCCATACGTTCCTGGCCAAACACTTCTGCCGGCAACGTAACCCAAAGAGCAGCCGTCCTGTCACTGTAACAGCATGCCAGGGGCTGCCATCGAGTGGATAGGTATCCCCATGATGAGGTGACAGGCCGGCCAGAGACGCCTTAGGCTGCCATATGGCTTGTTTAAAGCGGCAGAGAAAAGAAAATGTCACGATTGATACTGATTTAAAATGCTATCAAAACGCTGCCTTCCAAATTGTGGTTGCATGCCCGATTAATATCGGACCCTTGCTGCCGTGTGCTCATGTCCGGGTACCTCTAGCTCCAGGAGAACATACCTAGTGTGTGCTGCATTTGAGGCCGGCAGACCCGGAAGAACTTTCTTAATGGCTCGTCATATAAATGACAGCTCGTCGAAGCTGAGTTTTTGGAGCCCTTCACTTCCTGAAAAGCAAATGGCATTGAGACATTTTTCCCAACTCAGCTGTGCGCATGCACCTGCGGGTTGATTTTCTCTTGCATCCCACGCTTTCTCAACGCAGGTTGACTCAGATTTACACAGCTGCATGTCTTAGATTTGTGCGCATTACTTACCCTTCGCAAGGAAGTCCCAGGGAGGAACCAATACCGTCCACATCCATGAGATCCTTCCCATCCTGGTGGCGCTGAATTCAATTAACTGAATGTTCAGGTGTGCTGGTTCTGGAAGCTGCCGTGAACAGAAGTGTCGAAAGTTTTGACCCTGAAGCGGCACAGCGAGTGGTACTTCCGGCCAACAGCTCCGACAAATCAATGATTGGCCGGCTGCGACTGCGGGAGCATGACACTAGGGCCATACCCCCAGTTGGTCTAAATCCCGTTTATCCTTGCCCTGCAGTGTATGTATATCCAGGGTTGCAATATCATTCACCCAGGAGCAGAGAGGTGACATCTCGCCAAAATCCTTGCAGATCCGGACCGTCAGCCCAGATCAAAATCTTTCGAGAAAAACAAAGACGACGAATCCACCATGGTCTGCAGGCACTTGTGTAGCAGGCGCGCTTGCAAGCACAGCCAACAGCATGTTCCAAGCTCTCGGCGAGGGGGGCTTAGAGGTTCATTCCATTCACTTAAACCAGGCCCATCCCTCGTTTTGCTCCTAGATATTTCCTCAATGTGTTGCTGTGTCGGGCCAATTTTCCTCAACTCTCCCGTCATTCTGGCATTGCAGAGAGTCCCACGTTTCACCCAACTCTGCTTGTTACGTTCGGTTGATTTTCTTCTCCTGCCATTCTCATATCACATCCTCTCGAATTTCTCTCCTCGGGACTCGCGTTTCAGGCCCTAACTGAGGTGCCTGCAGTTCAGTGGCACCTTACATCCTCGTCCTCCACCGATCTTTCAAGTCCCAGACTCCAAATTGGAGTCCTGTTCCTGCAGCAGGCATCCCGCTGGCAGGAAGGTCGAGAGTCGCAAGCATAGCCTGCGGCGCGGGGACGGAGATCGATCCAGGTTTCGAGATTTTGCCGTGACCACCCCCTTTTCTCGCTCCTAATTTTCGGTTGTCCCTCGGTCATAATACTCCCGTCACTATACCCTCCGACCCATAACACATCCCGTTTGCTGCCAGGTCCTGCAGCTTAACCCTTCCCGTGCAGTGTTTCTTTGCATCTGTTTTCTTTTCACTGTCCCAATCACAAACCGACGACTGACCCTCAACAGTGATCAAAAATATCCACAATGTCGTCAACATCGGGAAGAAATACTCCCATCAAGGATGAGAAACAGGAGAGGGAGCTTATCGTTGACACCAGTAAGCCCTCGGTCAACTACAGCCATGGTGAAGTCGACAATGCGTGGAAGTATTTGGACCAGCACCGCGATGACGCCAAGGTCGACGCGCAGATCGACCTGGCGAAGCTGCGCCGCAAGATCGACTTGCGGATCGTGCCGCTTATGTTCCTGTGCTACA
The DNA here is from genome assembly GCF_000221225.1 of Thermochaetoides thermophila DSM 1495. NCBI lineage: Eukaryota > Fungi > Ascomycota > Sordariomycetes > Sordariales > Chaetomiaceae > Thermochaetoides > Thermochaetoides thermophila. The sequence goes on from NW_006383038.1 coordinate 3,056,952, forward strand.
CACTGCAGTTTCTGGACAAGGTCATTCTGAATGTGAGTTGTCACTGCAGCAAACACGGTGTGAAGAGTAAAGGCTAAAAGCATATCACCAGTATGCCGCTGTCATGGGCATTCACAAGGACCTCAATCTCCAGGGCAATGACTTCTCCAACGTCGCTACCTTCCTCTTTGTGGGCCTGCTGTGCTTTGAGATTCCTAACAGTGAGTTATCACTCTTCCCTAGTCATCACCATAGCTAACACGCCCAGTCTACTTTCTCCAAGCCGTCCCGGCTGCAAAATGGCTAGGCCTGAACGTCGCCCTCTGGGGCACGGCTACTGCCTGCGGTGCTGCCGCAAAGAACTACCAGACGCTTCTCGTCTCTCGCGTCTTTCTGGGCATATTTGAGGCGACTATCGCGCCCTCACTCATGCTCATCAGCAGCCAGTGGTACACCAAGTCGGAACAGGCTCCGCGATTCTCCTTCTGGTACACTGGCCTTGGCCTTGGCCAGATCGTTGGCGGTCTGGTGTCATTTGGCTTCCAACACATGGGGCCTGAAGCGAAGTTGGCGGGCTGGAGAACTATGTTCCTTACTCTGGGTGTGATTACTGTCATTGTGGGCATTTGTGTCATTATCTTCCTGCCGGATACTCCGATGAAGGCGAAGTGGCTGTCGGATCAGGAGAAGGTTGCGCTGTTGAAGCATGTTAGCGTCAACCAGACCGGTGTTGAGAACAAGAAGTTCCGGGCGAAGGAGATTGTCGAGGCGTTGATGGATCCGCAGATTTACCTGCTGCTGCTGTCTGTTATTCTGGTAAGTCTGAAGTCCCTTATGCCTGGGGCATACTGTGCTAATTGCTCAGCTCTCTGTCTCCTCCGGTGTCGTTACCAGCTACTCTGCGACTCTTATCCGCAACCTAGGCTTCACTCCTAAGAAGGCCGCTCTCATGAACACTCCTTCGGGCGTGGTCAGCATTTTCTTTACTCTTTACGTCGGTTTCGGCATCCGCCTGCAGTCTCACCGCTGGGCGTTCATTGTCTCGTGCATCATTCCTGCGTAAGCTCTCCTCAGGCAAACATCGCTGTGACTCATTTGTTAACCTAATCATAGGATCATTGGCGGCGCCCTCATGTCCTTCTTGCCTGTCACTGACAAGGCTGGCTGCTTGGCTGGTATTTACCTTGTCAATGCCGTCGTTGCTCCGCTTGCCATCTTCTACAACGTGGGTCTTCCCTATCCATCGCTTCAGGTTTTACACAATGCTAACAAACCCAGTGGACAATGGCCAACGTAGCCGGCTCGACCAAGCGTGCCTTCGCAGCCGCCATCATCTCCGGCTCCTTCTCGCTTGGCAACATCATCGGCCCGCAGACCTTCCAGGCGCGCGACGCCCCTGAGTACCGTCCCGCCAAGCTCGCTGTCATGGGCACCCAGGCCGGCTGCGCTTTCACCACATTTTGCTTGTTCTTGTATTACGTCTGGCAGAACAAGAGTCGTAACTCCGAGGCCGAGACCGAGGATGCCTTCTTGGCGCCGGAGACTTGGGCTCGGATGACGGATAAGGAGAATAAACGGTTTAGGTACTCTTACTAAGCTGTTCATCAGGGAAATTTAAAAGGAAGGCGTCTGAATTGTTGGACTTTCTTTTGGTAATATCCTATGCGGGATGCCAGGCTAGTCTTAGATATTCTGCATATTTCAAAGTTGTCATAGCGGATTGTAGTCAAGTGTATTCTCGACAGTAGTTCAGGACCTAGCATTTGGGATGCAATCTTAAGTTGTCTTAAAGAAACTTTGGCTGTTCTCTCTGAAACAGTTGTAGCGTTCAGGGGTAAAACGTCTGCTTAGCACCGGTTCAGGTCGTAACCCTTGTCAAGTCTGGGCACACTGACGTAGTATCCCGAGTATACCCTGAACGGAAGATCAAGTCTATAGTAACATGGCGCCATCGGCGCTTGATTTGACGCGCCATGGCTCTTGGCGAGCTTATTCAGTCGCATGCTTTACTTTGGACATGATTCTTGCGCGTCTTCTCTACACGGACCGTTGTGACCTGCCAAGGGTCGAAACACGGCATGAGAGGCATGGCAGATCATTCGTAGCGAGGTGACAGTTCTCGAGCATGGAGTGATGTACGTGCGCATCCTACTGAAAGCCTCAGATCACGGATCTCTTCATCCGCTGCAAGCCGTTATCTGTCAAGAACTTTTGTTCTTCCAACGTGTGCCTACAGCATGCGTCATTATCCTGGTATGTCGATATGTGCAGCTCTGCAGCTGTGCAGCTGGATCCATGTATATATGAGCCGACGCAGATGTATGTGACGTTACAATTCCGGTTCTTTCCAGACCCGGGCCCTGTACTGGAAATCTTCTCGTTCGCTTCCGTCCCGTGTTTGTGTGCTCGGTCGGTCCGGTGAACTCGCTTGCGTGGACACACAGACTTGAGGAGACGTTGCCACGAGGGATCCAAAAAGTTTGGAAAGGGATCTTGTGTTCTGGAAGGTGGCGTATGTAAGTTCATCTGATCAGCCGAGATCCTTGACGGTTTGTTAAGGAGAATAGACTCGGCTCTAGTAGCCCTACAACGATAGACTTTGGTGCTCCACGTTACAGCTGTATCTGAGTCTTAAAGACTAGATCTCGTGGAGTTTGCCTGAACAACAGCATAGGTAGCAAGGATTAGAGAGAACCTGTTAAGAGAGGGCCGACTTTCAAAAAGCCATAGTCAGCCTTTGTTCTTGCAATCTTAACGTAATGCAACGTCATTCACACGGCAAAATCCACGTATCATCGACAACAAGAGTAAGCTTTTTTCCTCTTTTCTTCCTTGTCAGCCTTGTAGGCTGTGCTATGGAAGGTCCTTGTGCAGTCCTATGGCCCATATATTTTGCCGTGTGCCGTGGGCCGCGGCCTAAGTCGGGCCGACGGTCCTCGCTACCTCACTTTCAAATATCACGGGCTGCGTGGGCTGGTTGTTTGGGGGCTGTCAGCTCCACATGAGCCGGATACGATATTGGAAAAGTTCAATAATTAAAGGTACACGTTAACTTGGCCTTGATGGAAGAGCAAGTGATCTTGATCGTGCTCTCAGCTGATAACTGGGAATGAAAGCAATTCGTCCTGGTTATTTGGTTTATTTCACGTGCAGGAGGGATATTTGGGATATGCAGGTGGATAAATAAAAGATTCAGCAGAATAATCGGCCCTGGAGGCCTGTCAGGAATAGTTGGAGAGCATAACGAACTGCAAGATGTTGTACCTGGCAGGACGGGTGTAAATGGCCCTACAGTCACCCATAGTACGAGGTTTTGACGTGGAAAAGAGACAGCTATGCTTGAAACATAGTCTCGTCATTGGGGATGAATCGGAGGTCTAGCTGGGAGTAAAGAGACCTTTGAGCCGTTACCCAGATAGTGGAAGACACTCCAGTACGTAGAGCAGTCCCACCTTCCATTGGATTCCCCATCTGTGTATGACATTAGTATAAGTGGATGCAAATAACACTTTCTGGGAGGTTGAGTCTATGGGTTAAGCACTAGACCATATTTTGAGCAAAGGTTCTGATGAGAGCGTTTGACACTAAAGCGTTCACTGTCTTGCAAAAAGCGCATCGGCTGTGTCCCGGAACCGACTCATGACTTAGAATACCTGATAAGTCAGGACTTGGGAAATAAAGCATGATAAACAGGCTGAGAATTGAGAGTATGTGATGGCAAGACATTGTCTGACTTGTTGGTGAAGAGCCGATATGCGAATGAACACAGTTGTCGGCCTTCAACAAACGCCGAGGTGTCATGGCCACTGTATTACCTCTTAGTGTGAAACCTGGCTCCGTGTTACTTAATCTCGGCTTTTGAGGTCTTACTCTTAGCTGTTATTCGGACATTTTAAGTCAGGAATATGTATCGCTGAGGTAAACAGAGAGTTGAAGAGTGTTATGTTGGGATCCTCTGAAGTCTGTTGACTTGTTCTACAGAGTCGAAATCTCAACCCTCACCCAGCCATCAAGTCCCTCGCTAACCACTCACAACCGAATAGACGAGGAAATCTACGCGTGCGCTTCAGCGGGCTATAAGGCACCATTAATAACCATAAACTCTCAACTTAGTCATTCTTTACAATCTCGTTTTTCTCTGCTTTTTCTAGAACCGCCAAGCAAATAGCCACAGCCATCTAAACCCTTCTCAGCGACTCGGCGCCCGTTCGCTCCGGACCATCGGCGGTGGGGTCTCGGTTAGAGCCGGTAATTCAGGGAGAATCATATCATTCCTCCGACGGCATCCGTGGTTCGCAGGCCGGTTTTCCTGTCGCGTGCCTGGCATTCCGCCACTGAATGTATCAATTGCCACTGTTTTTGTGAGGTTTGATATAAATGCGTGATGACCGACTCGGACAGCGGAAACACCCCGCTCGGCCTTTGACGTCGTGCGCTCGGGAAAGGGCCGAGGGACATGGCGTTATATCTCTAAGGGATCGTCACCGGGTTTCAAGGTAAATCGCTTTGTCCGGAGTGAGGTTAAGTGATTGAGTAGACAGGAGGACGAGGAGTATATCGTGTTAGAGACGGACCCTGAATCGACAGCACGGAACCCTTGTTATCAGGCCAGAGGAAATACATCTCTCTCATTCAGTGCTTCCCGTGTTGGGGCAGGTCATGATGTCACCGACCGAATGCGATCCACTCATTAAGCGCAAAAGAAAGCTCGGAGACCTGCCGCTGGCCGAGCTTCCGGATCCATTGCGAGACTTTGCCGTAACAAAGAACGGTTTCCTGCCAGAAAACGGGCCCCTGAAAAGGTTACCTGACGCGTACTATGCGCCGTGGGAAGATTTGATTGAGCGTTTGTCGGCCTTGATAGAGAACAACACTCTGAGACAGAAGGTTGACAAGCTCCCTGTCTTGTCGGTTGAACATCTCAAGACAGAGGCAGAATGGCAGCGAGCCTTTGTCATTCTGGGCTTCCTTACCCATGGCTACATCTGGGGAGGTGATGCCCCAGCCCAGGTAAGCTCGTTGACCCCCTATGCCCTCTCTATTCAGGACTAACAGTACAGATCCTACCCCCTCCTTTGACAGTTCCCCTCCTCGCGGTCTCCTCCCACCTAGGAATGCCCCCCGTCGCGACCTACGCCGCGCTTAACCTCTGGAATTTCGGCACAACCTCTCCAAGCAACAACTTTGCTGATTTGGACAACCTCTACTCCCTTCACACGTTCACTGGAACACGTGACGAATCATGGTTTTATTCTGTGTCAGTCGCAATCGAAACTGCTGGGGCAGAGCTCATCCCGGTGATGATGAACGCTTTGGAGGAGGTGTTTTGCGTGATGAACAAACCGTATCCAGTTGAGACGAATTTCGAGGGGTACAAAAAAGCGATTGGGATGGCAACATCTGCGCTGAGGGGGCTCTGCAAGCGGTTAGGAGAGCTTGGTGCGCTACTCGTCCGCATGGATGAGCACTGCGACCCTGCCATCTTTTATCACCGCATCCGGCCCTTCCTCGCAGGGAGTAAGAACATGGCCTCTGCTGGCTTGCCACGAGGCGTCTTCTACAAAGAGGGTGAGGGCAAGGGGTCATGGCGCAAGTACAGGGGCGGTAGTAACGGGCAGAGCTCTCTTATCGGTTTCTTGGATCTTGTACTGGGGGTTGAGCATCGATATTCGGTGTACGAGAGGGGAGATTTAAAACCTGCTCAGGAGACTCATATCGAGGAAAATGAAGACAAGAAGCAGGCTTTCCATGACGAAGTGAGGGAGTACATGCCTGCGCCTCATCGAAGGTTTTTGGAATATCTTGAGGACAGGTATCCTGGTGGTATGAGAACAGCTGTTGAAAGACTGATGGGTAATTACTCTGGGAAGTCTGAGAAGGATGTGAGCAACGAACTCGAGGAACTTTGGAAGGCCTTCCAATCCGCCATAAAGGCGATGGTTGACTTCCGAAGTCATCATTTGCAGATGGTTGCGCGATACATCATTATCCCGTCGCGACAACATCGCCAGTGTGACGGATCAAAAGTCAATCTGGCGACGGCGTCGTCAATACAGAGGTCAGATCAGGATAAGACGGAACTCACTGGTACTGGTGGGACTGCGCTGTTGCCGTTCCTCAAACAGTCTAGGGAAGAGACGCTGCAGGCAGGGAATTTGTCGATAGAGGTGCTTCAATAGTTCGAAGTACATTGTTGACGTATTGTTGCTCCCAAACGTCACAAGTTATGGAAGATGAACAATCTGAGGATGCGCGGTGAGCCTGAAATGTGACTCTGAGGTTGATTGGCATTGCTAAGCACATTGATGGCAGCTCTTTGAACAGTTGGTTTCGATCTCATGCAGCAGTGCTGCTACTGGAGCTAGCAAAATGACAAATATTCGCGGAGCTGCTGAAGCATTGCTAAATTCTGAGGTCTGGGCTCGAGTATATAGAAAGCAATTTGGTTGAAAGATTGACCCCAATCTCACCCATGAAGCTGTACATCGGAATGCTGCCGGGGTTCTGATAAAGCAGGATGATGATGACCGCTGATCCACTTGAAGCAGAGACACTGCGATATGTTGGACATATTTCCAGTTGTGATATCAATATGATTGGTGAGTTGGAAATGATGATCCTGTTGGTATTGGCTTCGCACATTTCCGGAACATCCGCTCTTTGCCAGTCCAGATCACTCCAGCTTGAGCTGCGCTCCTGCATAGTGATGTGTCGGTGCGCTCTGTTAGAACTTAATTGCTGATAGCTCACTCACCATCTCAGAAACATGCACCTAGTGAAGGCGAGGGAACCTAACAGGCCTGAAGAAACAAGGCAGCGTTTGTTGTCATCGTCCATCTCCTCGGAGATGCCAACCTCAACCTTCGGGCTTCGGAAGTACGTAGGGTTGGCGCAGTGGATCAGCAGCCGCGCTCCCTGATCTGTTAGACTCCCGTATCTCCCTATCCTGATAAGACCTCACAAAATCCGGGGTCAACCGGTCGTACACTTAAGCCATGTCCCCCTCGATCTCGATACCTCGAACATTGTCCAAGTGATATCGTCCATGTAGTTGATCAGCCGTTTCAAAGAGGTCGTACAAACCGCGCCAGAACGAAGGAACTAAATCCAACGGCAAACGGTCGGGAAAGGATCCGCGGAGATCTCTCTATTTAAGCTTCGTCCGAACCCAACTCGCCCAGCAAGACACATTCGCACTAACCGAATGGAGGATTTTTGTTAGCTAATCTGACGTAATAGGTTTGAGAAGCCGGAAGCCAGATGGTGGTGTTCGCGTGAGCCGTTGGAAAGCATGCCGCATTCGCTTGCTCGCTGGATGTGCCACTCAAGCAACGATTCTCTGGCATTGAGTTTGGGACTGAGATTGCTTGCTTGCACCACAATGCTGGACGAAGGTGTCAGCGCCTTCGAATGTTTCTTACTGGGAGCAGCTCGGAGATGGGGACGGAGAAGAGAGTCAAAAGCGGCGATGGATCGGGGGCGGTGAGGCTGGAATGCTCCCCAGAAAGATTGCTTGTTAAAGAGCCGGGGCTGGCTTTCTAAGTCGCAATCATCTGTTAAAAACGGTACCGCAAAGGCTTGGAAAGATCGTTCACGGTCTATAACCGGCGTTGGGAACTCGAGTCGTCTGATAGGTACTTTTGGTGAGTATCGCTCCGTCAAAGTTTGGGGCCTCACTGGGCCACTTGTTTGGTCACACTTCGAACCCCGGGCAGTTGTTTCATGTTATAATTCTGAGCATCCAAATATCGTCAATGTTCTGAACACCACAACACCACAAACTTATCAGAATCCTACCATGGGGCTGTCCCCGTACCGCGGGCCGTATACATGGCACTTCGACATCGACACATATCTCAACCCCATCCTGCCGCCTTCTATCTTACCGAGCCTTCCATCCTACATCAGCCACTTCCTTGGGTACCGCACCCACCCGCCACGACCGCTCGGCAACCTTGTGATGGTCCTTTGGGCCGCCATCGGGGTGTTCTGCAGTCTGGCCATCATCGGCGCCGTTTCCATCAATATCCCATCCATCCAAGCGCATGGAACGCCGACTGTGTTGGGGAGCTACGTACGTTCAGCTTCCCTCAGTTTCTTCTCTCAAAGACCAATGCTAATGTGTTTGTTTGCAGGGTGCAGCAGCAGTTCTCTCCTTCTACGCAATCGAATCCCCCCTCTCCCAACCGCGCAACGCTATCCTCGGGCAAATCATCTCTGCCGTCACGGGCATCATCATCCACAACCTCTTTTCCCTCTCCCCACACTTCGCTGCCATCCGCTGGCTCGGGGCCTCGTTAGCATGTGCGTGCGCGACGGTGCTGATGGCATTAACAGGGACAGTGCACCCTCCTGCCGGGGCTACGGCTCTAATAGCTGTGCTGGATGACCATGTTGCACCCTTGGGATTTTTCTTGCTGGTACCAGTGTGCCTTTCGTGCGGGCTGATGTTGTGCGTGGCGCTGCTGGTGAATAATGTGCAGAGAAGGTTTCCGTTTTATTGGTGGTCTCCCCAGGAAACTGGGAGCTTCTGGAGGCGTGCGAAGGTTGATATTGAGAGGGAAACTGGAAGGCCAGACACGGTTGATCGGTCAGAGAGGAGGTTAAGGGAGAAGAAAGAATACTCAGGACGAGGGGAGCAGCAGGCTGAGGAGGAGTTGACCTCTAGTTCGGGGGACCTTGAGCTTGGGAGAAGGGTGGCGAGGTCAGTTAGTCTTGAGCACGGAAGGGAAGGGGAGATTGTGATCAGAAGAGGGAGAGTACGTCTGCCGGATGGGTTGATGTTACGACCTGAAGAACTCTTGTTCCTGGAGACGCTAGGTGAGCGGTTGGGACATCTTGGACACTCAGAGAAGCCGTATTAAAATTATGACTTGATACCCAAATTAGATTAGAAAGCAATCTTGTAATTAATGCTTAGAGCGAAAGCGTTAGTTCGTCAATGTCGCGATTCAGGGCGGAAAGGGAGACATTCTCTTCGAGAATGCTTTCGGAGACTCAGATATGGAGAGTCGAACCCCAGGCTAGCGAGCACTCGTAGATGAGAGTCACTGATGTTACCGCTACACCATACCCGACTCTTTCGTATGTGGCCTCCGAGTCGCTATTGGGGGGGCATAAGAAATCAATGCTTCTGTAAGGGTTGAGATTGAGAAATTTCATGGTGGAGTGTTTGGAGGAGCGCGGCGGCGATCAGAGTGATAACTTATCCGGAGTTAGACAATTTATAATATAGCTTTTTTGAGCCATCTGTATTATCGATAATGCATATGTGATGGTTTACATGCACCACACGAAGGGACAGGTCACACTTCCGCGTGATGCTCAAAAGCCCTATTCAAGCTTACGACAGCCCTAAGGATTCAAGAAGAGTGTTGCATGAAAAAAGAATATTTGAAACCTGCACAGATTGTATGTATGTATGTATTGTAAAAAAAAAACGGTGCTTAACCTGTGCCTGCTAGTCCATCTGGTCCAAGAGGGGAGGGGAGATTGAGCTGGTTGAAGACCAGTTGAGTAGCTTGTACCCGCTGGCCCCAAGCGGAAGAAGTTAGGATTGAGCTAGTCGAAGACCAAGGGAGTGCGAGGTGAGAGGAGCCGGATTCTAACCGACGACCTGCCGGGCCACAGAACCTGCACAATCAGTGAGATATGAACTAGGCTCTTCACACTAGAAATTCTAGTTGTAGGTGTAACCCCTAAAGATCCCAGCCCCACCAACCATAAAGCGCAAAAATAGAACAAAAGATACAACATCGAGAATTCCCCAATCGTCTCCAACCTGAGTGCTAGCCTGGCCCTCAAAGGCTTTTCTATGAGAGAGAAGACGGGATCCCAAATTTTCCACTAGGTACGGCCGTATATAATAGGAAGGTTGGAGTAGGAGAGTCAAAAAAAGGGCACGACAATATCTTAAGAACTGATGTCATAGTTAGAGCGAACATGGAACGCAACGCGTTGAGAAGACAGTGTAACAGGTGACTTGGTCTGGTGCAGACAGGGATCGACAATGGGTCAAATGGGTTAGATGATGGCCACTGACGATGTGGGGTGCACAGCGAAGTCCATTACTACGTGTAATGATCTTTCTTGGTCCTCAGTGTCCTTGTGTTGAGGAGAGGAAAGCAAAGAGAAATCCTTCATCGTGTCCAAGTAGCTCCCTTTAAAATCCTTTGCCCTTGCGAGTATCTCGCTGTCCCCTGGAATCTTCAGGGGTTTTCCTCATCGTGGCAAGGTTATCTAACTCATTTTACCACGCCCATTATATTTCCTGGGCTCTACCAATCAAATATGCCATTCTAAGCTCTTGTGTCATCGGTGTTCTATATATTGGCCGTCAAGGATATTTCTTCTCTTTGGACTGCCCTGTCCATGTGACAAGCAACTGTCGTGAAGTCATCTCCAAATGTTAGCTTTTTTGTGACAAACAAACTTCAGGCACAGAAACTTGAAGAACTCAAGCTTCAAAAATGCTCCAACAACCATGCTGCACCATCACGACGACACTGCTGGGCTTAGGATGTCTAAGCAGCTCAACTTGAAGCACATCGCACGCTTCTCTGGCTTACCTTCAAGTTCTACCTGCATCGTGGTATCTTTTTCAGCTAGCATACTTTTCTTGAACATCCTTCCGAGCCTATTGCGTAAATCAAGTGTGGTTTACATTGTTTTACATCAACGGTGTTATCAATCAAGACTTTGGTCAGAGAATGGTCGTTCAGAAGTTCAATTTAGAAATGGGGGTTAGGGTTGATCTACAACGGATCAAGCCTTCCGTGGGGCTCCAAACGTCGGCCAATGAAGCGTCAGCCCTAGAAACAAAAGGTTGGGGAAAGTCTCGATTCTGGAGCTAAGCTCAGAGCAGCTGTTCCGTCCTGTAGCACAGCGATGGAGGACTTTGATGACGCAAGGCCGGATATGAAGGGACAGATCAAAAGCAGGACTTTATCGCAGTTACACCGCTGCTGGGTTGAAGCACATTAAAATCCATGACATTGGACGACAAGAGACTACGAGAATCACAAACTCCAGCGATTAAATAACACGTGAACATTCACCATCAGCCACAACTGTGATATCCTGTACTTGCCCCATAAGCTCGATCACTACCCCGCTAAACCGCCAGAAACCTGACCCCGCCACAGCGCGACTCTGAACGCGACTCGCAGCACATCGCCAGCGGCCCATTTCAGGGAAATCTGCGCAACAATTGATGCAAAAAAAATATCTGCTTACCATCGAATCATGCGGTTTGCCAACAAGAGACAGACCGTCAGTGGTCTCGAAGCTGAAGAGGGCGTTAAGCTCCTCATCGACGACCCAGAAGACCTCTGGCACGCACACAACCTGATCAATGAGGGCGATCTCGTCGATGCCCCGACCTTACGAACGTCTCGGGTTGAGGCTCCCAGCACTCACAACGTCGTCTACAAGACAGAGTACCTCAACCTCACCGTGAAAGTCAAGTCCGTTTTCTACGACCCCGCAGTCTCCGAGCTCAAGGTCTCGGGCTTCATCGCGCGCGACGCAGAAGGTACCGTCCTTGGTCAACACCACACACTCACTATTAAATGGGAGAATCGCAAGGACCGCCAGCTGTATTTTACCCTCTGGAAAGAAGATGGTTGGGATACAGTCGCGCGCGAGGCGCTTAGCGAAGCGCTCAACCCCGACCGGCCAGAGAGCATGATCGCGATTGTTATGCAGGAGGGTCTGTCCAATATCTGCCTGGTTACGGGACACCGGACCATTCTCCGACAGCGCGTCAACACCGGGCGGGCGAGGAAGGCCGATGAGCTGATGAATAAAAAGGTGCGAAATAAAGTACAGTCGTTTTATGAGCAGACATTGCTTGCGCTGCGCGCCTCTGCCGACCTGAGCATGCCGCGCACTTTGATCCTGGCCAGCCCGGGTTTTGTGGCCCACAGCTTCCGTGAGTACCTTGCGCAGGCGGCCATCAAGCAGGAGGATAAGGTACTGCAAAAGATGGCGAATGAGGCTATCATTGTGCATACCAGCACAGGACAAGTGCACAACCTCAACGAGGTGCTCATGAGTCCTGAAGTTGAGAAGACTGTACGCAACTGCAAGTTCGCAGCTGCGTCGAGCATCATGGATCGGTTTTATGAGATGATGCGCAAGGAGGATGGAAGGGCGTGGTACGGTTTCAACACAGTGTCGAAGGCCGTCTCTGAGGGTGCCGTTGGCCGCGGAGGAGGCATACTTCTCATGAACATTGCGCTGTTCCGCGCCGTAGATCTGCCGACGCGCAAGAAGTATGTGGCGCTCGTCGACAAGGTCAAGGCTGATGGCGGCGAAGTGAGGCTTTTGAGCAATGAGCATGAGAGCGGACAGCGACTGGATGCCTTGGGTGGCGTCGCGGCTATTCTGACCTACCCCATGTTTGAGCTTGACCTTGAGGAGAATGAGGAAGAGAAAACTAAAGCACATGACGGAAAGCCTAACACTGAGGAGTGGGAGGAGTCGGCAGAAGGGACGACAATCATTTGAAGATGTTAATGAGATGAGGGACGGGGTTTGCTTGGTAACCAGTTGACCTCGCACAATAAACCTGAAAGAGATGCACGCAGCAAAGCTCACGATCGTGTCGAGCTGATCCTTAAACCCCTGGCCACCCTCCTTGTGAGAACTAGCCACTTGGCAGGGCGCCCAATTGCTGGTTTAAGTGGGACCGCAGCGTCGCTGTTGCTCTGGGCTCAAACGTTGCGCTTGTTTGGGCTGCCTTTGAAACGCTCGCCTCGGTGAAAGCTTTCATCACTTCGTCACCTACCATCAAGTCTGCATACGCGTATAATTTCTCATGATGGGAGTTGAGCAGGCAACGTTGTGGCAGGATCAGGGTCTTGCGGCTTTTGGTGTGGGGGAAGCACGAAGATTGTAGTGGAGATCGAGCCTCTACAGGTCCTACGGAATCGGGATTGGCTCATTTCGACGGGTGATTTCCGGCTTCCCAACATGGAAAGTTTTCAATACGCGTATCGACAAGTGTAATTGCATGGAAGTTACACAGGCAACAGAACTCTTGTGGTTGCAGCAGATGAAACTCGTCAAACACGATTGTAGGCGCACAAACATTTGAATAGACGCCCACTCGACGTCCTCTAACCCCATGCATGATTTAATTTTTCACTGCACGTTGTTCTGATGCTTTTGGTTCTGTCAATTGCCCCCGACCAGTCAATTGGGGTTTGTGTCGCCAATGACGTAGCAGGCGGGACTGTCCAGCTTCCATTACATTTTCATAACTTTAGTGGAGTCGCATGTGGACCCAGCCCTTGCCACTCCGCTGCTCTCAACCAGCCCCCCTGGTGAGTAGAGGGTAAGCCGAGAGAGAGAGCGTAAAAGCACAGGAGGAGTCCAATTGGGGTCGTCGACATTGATTACTGATATCTTGCAGTCTATGATCAGCTAGCAGGACTGTTAGACAGCTCGGAATCTCTCAGAAGTCCGAAGTCTGTCTGCTAGCTTCTTAGCCCCATAGCTTCCTACGCTTCACGCCGCCTTGCTGCACCGGTTGCAGCAGCAAGCTTTTGACTGCAGCAGCACGGCCACACGACCGCAGGGCTGCACAGGTTACATAGCACACACCATTGGTGCTTGGGAGGTCTGGATCAGGGTTTCACATGCTGGCATCTGCCGCAGCCGACACCTTTACTGAAGGACGAGCACGACAACGACGAGGAAGACGACCACGACAGTGAATAGTATGGCTGGCATCTGGTCCCTCTTAAAGGCTTCGGGGGCCTCTGCTGCTTCCGGCAATGTTGCTGCCGGGCCCACATCTGAGGACACTAGGACTGCCGCAGACAGCACGTCGCGGATATCGAGGGAATCATCGGAGAGGCCGGCAGCTACGAGCAGCGGCAGTAACGGCAGTTCTAAGAGCAGTCGCTCGCTCTCAAGGATACTCGGCACCATGCCGACCTCGACCCCGACACAAAGACAGTCAGCCGACGTTCAAGGTGAGTGCACACATACAAGGCAAAAAATGCCTGCTACCATCCAACTTTCAAGAGAAGGAATTTGCCAGTTGAGGCACACGCTCTCTGCACGCTCTTTGCACGCTCTCTGCGCCTCGAAATACACGGCAGGCGCATCGGATGCAGTCAGCCCCCGCGCAGCCGTATTCATCGTGTCAGCTGCAAGATTTATACTTTTGGGGCAGTGAGCTCACGCGGTCGCCAGACTCCCATTCCAACCACGCCCACTCCCGCTCCCACAGCCAAGCCACTATCAACCAGACCGCGCCTCAGCAGCGGCCGCCCCCGATATCCTCGGGCCTCTCGGGCTTTCTGGGCAGTGCGCAAATTGGCCGCCGTAAGCACTCGACCCGCCCGTCGAAGAGCAGCGACATCACCATCACCCCGCTCTCTCACTCGGATCAGGAGAACAACAGCGCTAGCAAGACGGAAAACGGCGTTGAGAATGCAGTCGGGGATGCTTTTGGGCCACCCTTCACCACTTCAGGTCTTCAAGGTGATTCTTCCAGCAGTGCGAATACACCTTCACGAGGCGGCAAGCCGAGCAGCCAAGTTGACGTAGTGGCCAACGCAACCCCTGCCACGCCCGCTGCAGCGCGTTCCAGTATCGTGACGTCGACTTCAACGGTTACCGGTGTTGCCATTGACCCCCTTTCCCAAGTACGTATGAACTTTGGACGTAGATATTCTGTGACTTCAGCTTTCTTTACAGTACTGTTCGAGCGCGCACGTGCTCTGTCTCTTTGAAGTAGCGTATTTGGGCATTTTATCCTCTCTCCCTTGAGCTGACTTTATAATGTCCTCAGCAAATTTATCTGCGCAAGAGCACCGAGTTGTCTACCGGTATCCCCCATCGCCTGTCCCAGATGGCTGAAGGCATTGCACGTGCAAGTTCAGAGCTCTCGCACAACGTTGTCTCGACGGTCGATCTGTCGAAAGAGAGGAGGTATGCATATGGGGACGTTACGAGGCAGCTGTACAAATCAGGCCGCTCACCCAGTCCAAATGTCAGCAGCAGGAGAGGAGGGTCGCTTTTAAGCCGTCTTAGCATTCGAGGAAGAAAGAACAGAGAGATAGCAGACGTCGATTCCGAGTCCGATTTTGGCAGCGAAACCCGTCTCGATGGCACGAACGCCCGTGTCTTTAGCCAGACCTCGCTGAACAGCCCGATCGTCGGTGGCGGATACATCCCCCACCACAAAGAGCCCCCACGATACATCCGCGTAAAGACTATAAACAAGAAGACCCGCGAGTTCAATCGCATGTTCCTCGCCCAAGAGCTTGTCGGCACATACCCGGTAGAAAATAATAATGGCGAACCGGTCATAATCGACGGCAAGAAGGCGCCGACCGTCAGCATCAGTGTCCCGGGCTCAGGCGACCGCAAAACGATGCGTACAGGAGGGGCAATCTGGGCTAGCCAGTTCAACAAGGATGGCAAGTATCTTGCGACCGGGGGGCGCGATTGTGCCGTGAGGATTTGGGCGGTCATCTCCAGTCCAGAGGAGCGTCGCAAGCATGAAGAATCTGAAGGGGAGAGATTGAGCGCTCCCGTGTTCCAGGAGAAGCCCATCAAGGAGTTCCGTGGGCATACGGGGGAAGTATTAGCGTTAAGCTGGAGCAAGAATAATTTTTTGTTGTCGTCGTCGATGGATAAGACAGTGCGACTGTGGCATCCTAGCCGTCCTGAGTGCCTCGCTGTCTTCCAGCACAAGGACTTTGTTACAAAACTTGCATTCCATCCACGCGACGACCGATTCTTCCTGGCCGGCTCTCTCGACACCATGCTGCGGCTGTGGAGCATCCCTGATAAGGACGTCGCCTATTCCGTCAAGCTCCCTGACCTTGTTACTGCCTGCGCCTTCTCACCCGATGGCAAGATCGCCATTGCGGGCCTGCTCAACGGTCTGTGTGTGTTTTACGAGACGGAAGGGCTCAAGAAGATAGCAGAACTCCAAGTGCGCTCCACGCGCGGCAAGAATGCCAAAGGGAGTAAGATTACTGGCATTCAGACTATGGTGATCCCGCCGCCGTCGGTGCTCCCTGATCATGCGTCGACTGTGACAGATCTTACCGAGGTCGGCTACAGCGACGTAAAAGTGTTGATCACATCTAACGACAGTAGGATACGTGTTTACAACCTCGCCACCAAAACCCTGGAGGTCAAGTTCCGTGGCCATGTCAACTCGTACAGCCAGATCTCGGCTTCGTTCTCCGACGACGGCAAGTACGTCATCTGCGGCAGCGAAGATCGCAAAACCTTCATCTGGAGTATGACACCTGGAGATGCGGTCGTGCAGCCCGAGAAGGACAGGGACAAGCTGCATCCTTGCGAGTTCTTCGAGGCACACAGGCGAGATCGTCACAACCGCCCTCTTCGCCCCGACCAAGACTCGCATGCTCTTAGGCAACAGCGGCGATCCAATCTACGACCTGTGCAACCCGCCGCCGGTAGTGCTCCAGAGCTTAGAAGACATGGAAGCTATCAGCGCCGCAGCTAGCCAGGTCGCGCTCAGCGCTGCCGCCGCCGATTTACCTATCGACCAGCAGACCCCAACTACCCCATCGATTGCGAAACGTCCGGAGCCGAGTCCAGCGTACATCGCTCGCTCGACACATTACGACGGAAACATCATCGTCACGACGAGCGACACGGGTATCATCAAGGTGTTCAGGCAGGACTGTGCATTCACAAAGCGTCGACACGAGAGCTGGGAAACTGGCAGCGCATTCAGTCGCAAGCTTGCTTCGTATGGGAGTAGTAATGGCGGGTATGTTGGCAATGGGGGGCTAGGGAGGAGTATCAGTGTGTTGACACGGACGAGCGAGAATACACACAGTAGGAGCGGGTCATTGAGCCAGGTGTTGAGTGCTGGTGCCGTGGAGACACAGCCGGACAGAATATTGAGCTGGAGGCAGGGCGTTGAGCCTATAGATAAGCGGTTGAGTCAGCTAAGGAATGGAACCGGAAGTGAGGGGGGGCAGAGTCCGGTGAAGGGGAACGGGTCGTCTTTGCCGACCCCTCTTCCACCACAGACCAACAATGGCAACTTAACCAGGTCATCAACGCTACCTGTTATTGCCTCAGCCCGTCCCAACAGCAACGGTGGTGTGAGCACCAGCGCAGCAACGGCGCCTAACAGTCCAGCATCACCTGTTGACACCTCGTTCAATGCCACCGTGACGACACTGTCACCAGCTCCTGTGCCAGGCCGCATGCAGAGGACACTCAGTCAGTTGACTTCTAAGACAAAGGATAGTTCAAAGAGCAGAAAGAAGATGAAGATCAGGGATCAAGAGGAACAAACAGGGCCGCCAACACCGAGCTTCACCTTCCATCCTGCCAATCCGTCTTCTGCGAATGGGGGTCTGGCAGGTGAGGATGATGAGCTCATGAACCATGCGGAGTTTGGAGTTGCAAGTGCGATGACCAACAATGTGGGCCAAAATTCCGGGTCTGGGTCTGGCTCGTGGCTCGGCAGTTTATCACGGTTGCGCGAGTTTGTTGGAATTCCTGGATTCACTAGGACCGCTTCAGCTGTGCAGCCACCTGCATCCTCGCAGTTGCCACAATCCCCGCAGTCACCCGCCTTACCAGGGTCAGCGCCGGTTGCTGAGAGTGAGGGTGTTGGCGCAGCTTCAGCAGCGTAAATTCAGGCGCCGTCGCTGTCGAAGAGGATGCCAGGGATTTTTTGCATAGAGGGAGAAGGATTTTTGAATCATTCAATTCTGATAGAGCGTTGAGAGATCATGTGATCGAGTTTCCTTGCATGCGTTGGACTGGATCGATAGATTCGATGGATTGTTTCGTGTTACCTTCGGTTTTTTTTGGCATATTGGCATAGCAGGTTTTGCAATGGTGCGAAAGATGTCTGTTTAGTTCGCTCCATAGTCGGAGTTGTACCGATTTTTGGAGAGGGAAGGTTTCGGTTTGCAGCTGCTAGACGAGATACCATTTTATTTTGTGTTTACTTTGTCGTCGAGATGTGATAAGATGTAATGTTGGATGATTGATTCAGATGTAGATACAGTTTTTAGGCTGATATCACTTGGGTTAAGAAATAATGTTCAATGCTTGTAATCTTGTGTGATGGAGTAAGGCATTGTTTTGGCTACCGGTGATGTTCCAGTGGCTGGGGCGCTGTTGGTGGGCAAGTTAGTATCGCAATATTTACATCAGTGATTGTAAAATTGAAAGAGTTACCCATAGGAACTGAATCCTCCCTATCCCCTTGGGAAAGATGACTCGAACTGCGATCTCGAACTGAAAGTAAGCTTAGGTTGCTTGGTAAATTCATATCTCCTAAATGAGAAGGTAGACTTCGCGTGGCTCGCATGTCTTGCGTCACCCAATTACGACAATGCTGCAGTGTAACTTACGTCCCCCTTCAAGGTGCAGCTGCGAGCTGGTTGCCAGTCCCGCAGCGGGGTAAGCTCCAGCTCCCACAGGAATCCATACCAGAAAACCAAGTTTTGTAATTAGTCAACGACTCCCACATGAGTTTTGCTCTTCTACCTGTTTGGATGATATTTAATGCCGAATCAGGTCTGGCAAATATCGTCTTATTTTTAGATGATAACTAGGACGTTGCGAGGTTGGAGAGCTGCTGGGATTGTGGGCCTTCTGAATCGTGGAAGAGACCTGCATCGAGGCAAAGTGTCTTGCGTTTCGACTTGATTGTCTGACTTCATGGCACTCCGTATCGAACTTGCGTCTGCATGCTTTGGAATTGAACAAGGGTATTCATATAACACTATTGTATGGGATCCAGAGCAAACAACGGCAGCTCGCATCACTGAGTCGCCTCGAGTCCTTCAGAAGCATCCCTCCTTCAGTTCACTCCCAGCTCCTTCCACCCCAGCCACGCCCACTGCCCCTTCTCCTTACCACTGTAGAAGTGAATCTGCAACGGCTCTTCCCAAGCCTGTGGCGGACTGATCCCATCCGTAGCCACAACACCGTACTGTCCGTATCGCAGTTGCTCGCGCCCAGGTATCGGTCCTTCGAGGCCCCATGTCTGCATCACCAGTAGTCGCAATGTCAGCGCTCTCACTCCACAGATGACACGCAATCGCGTCATTGTAGCCCAGAGCAGGACAGAGTAGAAGACTTACCCCAAAAACAGCCTGTTTAACCCCACCTCCACACTTAAACACTCCGACCTCAATCCCACAAATACCTCCCAAATTCACCCCAGTCCCTGATCCCTCAATTGAAGTGAGAACAGGGATGCTCTCAATAGTGATATGGTGCACATCGCTTCTCACAGCACGAAACACACCACATTTCCGCTCGTCGGTTGTCCAGGCGCCGGCGGATGTGAGACAGCCTATGTCGGGATTGCCCGCAACGCGGTCCGTGGAGAGAGTGCGGAGTTGGCCTAGGCCCGAGAAGGAGTTTAACGGGTAGGTTGTTCTGGGGGAGATTTGTAGAAGAGGTAATGCGTGGGAGAGAAGAAAACGGGAGAGAATGAGGGAAAAGAGGAGGAGTTTCATATTGGACTGTCAAGATCTCGTGGTGTTGGCTGGACTCGGGGTTAAACTGCCGTGGTGAGGCCCGGTGGGCTGTAGTCTGTACTGAGCCTATTGTTGATGATGCTTAATGCCAAAGGAGGCAATTGATATCTCATGGAGTGACGTTGTGTCTCCATTTTTCAATCATTTCCCTCGCATCAAAAGTTCAAAGACTTTGGTGCGATCATCGTCATGTGCTTGCGTGGCAATTGAGGACCTGACTCGACTTAGTTTAGTAATGCATCTGTCAGCTAGGTCTCTTCCAGAAATATGGTTTCGACTGCCTTTTCAGTAACTTCTAAGCATCAAATTGAACCTGTCTTGAACTTGGTATAGCTTAAGAAGACTCGTGATTCGTGAGGGGCGAGGTGTGAAGCCGGTTAAATACAAAGTTTATTAACCAGCCCGCATCCGATTTGTCAAGTGCGGTACTGGACCAAAGTACCACGGTTATTTGTCTGTTGGTTCTTTGGTAGGGATGTGTCATGGGGAGTCTACTGCTTTGTAAGCTTTCTGCTGTTGAACATCCATGGGACCCTTTTGCAGGTAAAATAAGATTACCTGCAAGGAGAAAAGTAAAGTTCCAAGGAATGTCACTTGAGCACACATAGCGTTTGATGAAGCTATTTAACAATAACTGTACACACCATTACTACGAGGTTTTTTGGACTCATCTCACATGTACAGTCAGGGCTCAATCAATGGATAGACTACGAGTTTTAACTAAACTGTTATCTGGTTGGCATATAGCGGCGTAAACTTTCTGATATTTCCTTTCTTTCCTTTTGTGAGTCGTTGACGCAATAGAACAGTTTACTGCAGTTCCTTACTATATCTTTGCAGCTTATCGTCTACCCCTCCACATTCCTGCCTACATAAATGATTCAAATCTAGGAAAGTAAAAAGAACTATTTTCTATATAGTGCACTCATTGACTTGAATAATTGTAAAGGTTTCCGTTCTCGCCTGAAGACGTATCGGCCAGCAGCCTGCTTTTCATTCGCCGTCAACCTCTGTTCTTTCATATTTTTGAAAAGGGACAACCTAGGTTCAATAGTCTAATTTCAGCATCCCACTTAAACACGAGATTTCCGATTTTGTGCAACCTTTCCCTTTTTTACTTGCTCTGATTCTTTGCCGTGAGCACAACCCAACGCCCTTCTGGGTGAAGCCGGTCGAGATTATAATTCAATCCCAATCCAATTCCTCTGGTTCTTGGGTCCAGCCAATAAGAGGAGACGACTGGGATAAACCAATCAGGAGTGGTTACCCTGAGCGTCTCGACACACAACGCTAAACCCTACCACGAACCTCTCCGAGATGGCCCCCTCGAGCGCGAACATCCTAACCGTCCTCAAGAATGCCCGTGAGGAGAACGTGAAGGAGCTCAACGCAATTATCTCTGTCACCGAGGAGCTCCTGCAAGCCGTCGAGGATGTTGACAAGAACCTTGAAGAGGGCCTAAACAAGGAGGTCGGAAAGCCTATCATCACGAAGCTTTACCACTCCCACATCCAGAAAACTCTGGCCCAAGGGGCGCCTGCCTCCTTCCATCCTTCTCCAGCAAAGCCATCTGGAATCCCACAGAATCCTATCGAAATTAACCAAACCTCATCGTTAATGACCGAGACACCCGATCAAACCTCTTTGACCAACCAGAGGGCAACACGCTCCTATGCTCAGGCAGTAGCTGCAGGAGGGGCAACCACTCAAACAATCGGGCCCTCACAATCGGCAATCTTACCCTCTGCCGTGCCCCCCCCCCCCGGCGGAGAGAACCAGCCGCCGTGTCTTCCTAAGGGTGGATAGGGGCCACCCAGACTGGCAGAGAGCCATGCTGGCTGGTATCGTCACTCTCCTTGTCTAGAAGTTTAATTTCCCATGCTGCAACATTGTTAAAGTCTACCCGGTGGACTCGGGCTTTGCTATTGAAGTTCCTCGCCCCAAACTCCAGAGACAACTGGCCGATAAGCCCAAAGAACTCAACTATCGAATCAACCTCAAGATGGTGACCTTCATGCCTGGTTAAAAAAGCTCCGAATATATCCAGGCACACGACTGCAGCCGCAGATATACAGACACTTTGATGGGTGGACGAAGTCGCGGTAGTCACCAGAGAGAAGGATTTCAACATTCATGCATTTAAGGGCACACCTAGAGCCTACCTGGTGGTCTTCCCAAGGAAACTCACCACGTTCAGGATCTTCAATTCGGATCCATCGGTTCTCCTGAAGCGCAATGTAACTGCATAGTCGTAAGAACAAGGGTTGAATCAGACGAAGAGTCGGGCTTGTAAGATCATATCAGCGGGTGTCCAGAGGTTCCTGGCCAACATTGACGGTGTGCTACAAAGGCAGGTTAGGCACCGTTATCAAGTTATCTCTGTTCAGGAGCCTGCGATCCTTTTCAGCAGGGTGAGACGCCATCCTAGCTTCACTCTCTATGATATCGATGATTGGGTAACCAGAGCCGCGATCTACATTGACCGTTGGCTCTCGGCTTCAGCCCCAACCGCCCTGAGCACGGCCCAGGCTCAATCTCGCTGAACGGACTCACTACTATCAACGTATACATGCATCCCAATTTTGACACTACTATATCAATACGTGGCGCAGCTTACGATCCTTTTAAATTGACCCTCGAGCTATTATAGTGTGGAGGACTTTAACACCTACCAACCCGACTGGGACCCCCCGCGCTTGCCCAAACCCTAAAGGGGACATGGTCAGGGCTTAGATAGCGGCCAGAGGTCTCTTCATTCTCAACCCCGCTGGGCCAACGCACCGCGGCGGAGTCAGCGATCTCGCGTTCGGCCCGGCCAGAGCCTTCGCAGAGTTCGCTCACTGGGCCTCAGACCACCAAGCGCTGAGCCGGTCCCCGAGCCGCCTACCTCCGCCCAAGAGCTTGTCAAGTCCCGCTTCGAGGAGGCCGCTCAGCTGCTACGCTTCATCCTCCCACCGGCACCAGCCTACATTGCCAACAAGGAGGAGCTCGAACATTTCTCCTGGGCGCTCTTTGACGTGCTCTCTGGGGTTGCAGGCCGTTTCTCCATCCGCTCTGACAAGTATACCAAGAGCGCCCCCTGGTGGTCAGGAGTACTGGTTACGGCCAGAGAGATGGACCCATCGTCTACCGCAAGCTTTGTAAGGAGGCCAAGGTAAACTTCTACAGAGAAAAAGTCGCCGCGGCCTCATCCCCAACGGAGCAGGGTAGGATACTAAGATGGCGCTCAGGCTCCACGGACGACCGGGCGACGGTGATGGACGTCGATGGGAGTGTGATCTCAGACCGGGAACAAGTGGCGGCCTACCTTGCCACTCAGGCCTTCCTCCCGACTGGCGCGCAAGAGGGCCCGCGCCCCACTTGGTTTGGGCCCCTCCTCCCCCCCTGGGTGGGCAGCCACGCATGCTGTACTCCCTAGTGACGAACTCAAGGATGCGTTCCTGGGTGCCACTTCTAACACCCCAGGCCCGGACGGGGTCCCGCTGGCGTTCCTGAGGTATGCTTGGGACGACGTGCGTCAGGCGGCCCGGGCCCTCGCTGAGGGCTGCATGACATTCGGGGTCTTTCCCAAGGCTTCCCAGCATGCCACGGTGGTCACTCTCTCGAAGCCAGGAAGGGACTCCGGTCATACAAGGGCTGGCAGCCGATTATGCTCCTGCCAACATTTTGCAAGGGCGTAGAGAGGTTCCTGGTTCGGCGCATGACGGCAGCAGCTCTGTGCTCGGGGCTGCTCCCCTCGAGCGTCTCTGGGGCTGTCCCGTCCAGATTCGCTCTAGATCTCGTCCAAGCGCTGGTACATGACGCGGGGCCCATGTCGAGACAAGGCTACCATTGGCTCCTAGCCACGTTGGATATAGACTCGGCTTACCCTTCCGTCCAACTACCGATTCTCATTTAGGTGTTGGCAGACCAGGGCTGGCCTCGTTGGCTATGTCAGGCGGCAGCCGACTTCTACCAGGACCCCAGTTTCTCCTTTCAATGTGTGCAATCTACCTTTCGGTCGGACACAGATCTCCCGCAAGGGTCTCCATGGTTCCCGATTGTGTTCGTCCTGTACTCCCTACCAATTATAACCCTCTCACAATAAGGGTCCTCATTTATGTATGGACGACCACGCGCAATTATCATGGGGCAAACACCCCGTACAACTGGCCATCACGCCTGCCCCAGGGTCAGTCAACTATGTACTTTAGGCCGGGGGCTCGGCCTTAGGGTTGACCAAACAAGACGGAGGTCCTCTACATCCCTCCTTACTGGGCTAGAGCAAAGCGAAATAAAATAGATCCCGCTAGGATCTCGAGTAAGTAGCAGGGACGTCCTTCTCTCCTAGCAAGTCTATCAAGTAATTAGGTGTCTCACTAGACTCCAGGCTCAACCCTGCAACTCGAGCTGCTGCCAGAGTCGGTGACGGCCCCGGCGATGGGTCTGGTCAAATGCCTATCCAACACGAAGTCCGGGGCTTCCCCCATCTGCTGGCCTTAGCATTTTCAATGCGGTTATCGCGCCCTCTCTCTTATGTGGCAGGGTTAAACTCGACACGGTCTCAAACAGGGCTGGGGCTAACGGCCTCCTAGTCTCAGCCAGGCTTACGACGGTCTGGCCGTCCCTCACAAAGTCGCAAATGCGGCACTGATGGTGATATTCCTGGCGTGGAGGACGATACCGACTACGTGGTTCTGGTGGCTAGCGGGTCTGTATCCCGAGCACCTGCTTGACATGGAGCGGACATGGTGGAGAAACTGTGTTAGATGTAAAAGAAAATGGTGAATGTGGATGGGAATATTTACTTGGGCGTTGCCCTGCAGGACACGCGGTCCTGAGGGAATCTGTCAAGCACAATGGTTGCCGCAGAATAACAACGCTCTACCTTCTAAACTACACACGCGTGAAGATGGATTAGCATGGCTCTTATATAAGGTCATGTGTGCACCTGACCTCAGTGGAGCCCGGGCTGACCGAGGTAGGTCAACGTTGACCACACCGTGGTCGCTTGCGGCTAACAAAACTGTGTCGAGATGTTGCCAGCCAATCACCCTCTACAGATTAGGCTTGCCAGATCTCCTTACCGCGGCTTGTCCCGCTTACACCAGGCATAGAGCTAGGCCTTTCTCGAGAGGTTATCCAGACAATGTCTCTCCCGCTGATTAGCAGAGGCCTCTGGCCATGGAGATCTTGAGTACCATGTGCGATTCAACCCCTCCCACCCACGAGGGAGGCAATAAAGGAGTGACCTTGTGGCGGGATAGTGTTTAGAAGCCATTTCTTCTCCTGCCCCCTCACCACCTTCAACAACCCGCTCGCCGGCAGTCTGGACCCGAGAGCTTTCTGGTCCCCCTTCCAACTATTCAGGTCTAGGGCCTCCCAGATTGAGCTCTGGGGCCAAACTCGGGATGCCGCCACGGGGCGCCGCATCCCAACTTGACGACCCCCCGTTCCCTCCCACGCAGCCGATCCCGACTCTACAGGAACGGCGGCCCTGACACCGATTCGTCGGAGTCGGTGTCAGAGTTGAAGGTCCACATCCCTAGGGCCATGCAAGTGACCCCCTACCTAACCAAAGGTACACAACCTCCTCCCTATTCCCTTCTGGCTCACGCCGGTTTTGCCCCAGAACGGGCTTTCTCCGGTGTTACGTGTATGCAGCCTAGTTTGAGAAGCTACTGCTCAACGTCGCCGTGACCTAGCATCCTCAAGGGTGGAACCGGTCGAAGATAGAGTCCAATCTAGTTTGGACATCTACATACCTCACGCTCTCCCTCCTAACCCACTTTTTTCCCCCTTTCCCCTACATCCTTCCCTTTTCTAACACCACCCCTTTATCCCACGGATGCACACCGGTTTCCCCTCTTGGGTTTTCCCCCACAAACATAGGTTAAACCAGGCAGTGTATATGTACCTTTTGCTCGCCGGCCTCGTGGGCACGACCGAGCACCTTATGGGTGATACAGGTCGAAAATGCAATTCATTTCAATTCACCACACTAGGGATTTTGGTGGTGATTGCCATTCCAGATTTCAGAGTTGTCTTTGGCTCAAGACGGCTTGGTTGTTGAATGAACTGTAACTTCAAATCCATAGAGAACTACATGTGGTCATCTATAGGCAGGAACTAGCGGTTGGGAAAGGCTTGGCTCGCCTTACATGTTTGGAACATGATTCTACTTACATGCCATTGGAAGTGTTCGCTCAAAGGTATGCTCAGTATAGCAAGGCAGCATAATAGAGACAAAATCATTCACAATGACTCAGATGTTTTGAAATGGTCTTAGACTAAGATGAAAAGGTACACATCTCTATCCACTTCAATCTATGATTTGATTATGAAGAGGAACAGTTGAAACAATATGGAGTCGGTTTTGTAAAACCGCAACCTTAAAGGGAGCCATCCGTGACTGCAATCTTAACTGATAAGTGAACTAAAAGATTGACAGAGATCTGCTTTGACTTGTTCGGACTGAACCAGATACTGTATTGACAAATAAAGCTATATAATGATATGCACTTGAAGAGAAAGGAGAAGTCTACTCTTCCCTCAACGGTAGTATTAGCTTTGTTACCACTTTCAAATGCACACTCCATATAATCCTATGTGCTCATCATGAAAAGTTGATGCGACAATCACCATTGACTTGTGGCTACCACAAGCGCTTTATTCATGTTTGGACATGGAGATGAAGGGAGATGCTCTCGTATTCTAGTCGAGCCTTATCTAGTGAGAGAGGCGAATTTCTCCATGCTCCTCCATTCCTTGTTAAATATCGTCATGTAGTATTGTACTACAATGCCATTGGTCGGAAAACAGCCCAAAACGAGCACAGAGAGTCCCATTGCATGCAACAAGCCTTACTAACACCCTACTCTTGAAAATAGTGAGAACCACAACGGGCTTGAAGATCGAATGACATGCTCTCTGTTTGCATAAGCTGGAAGTCTTAATCCTACAGAGGACTCTATTGTCCCTGTTGACTAATCATCCACCCAAGAAAACAATGAAATGGAGACAAACGGGTTCATAAGGATTCTTGTTACAAATGAAGAAAAGGTCCTCAAGACACACTGACAGGCCACTAACATGAAGACAACCATGTGTGGGCTTTCCAGCATCCATATGCCAACCAACCAAGATCACAGGACACTTCTAGGAGAAATTTTGTGGGCCCGAAACAGTATCGCATTAAGCTACAGGAAGAACAAAAAACAAGCATATAAGAAGAGAATATCCCCGAAATTCCATTTTAACTTTTTGCCCTTTGCTTCCGCCACATCTTCTAATCCGACCTATTGTGTTCACTCAGCATGCTCAGCCCTAGTTAACTCCACATTCTCCAGTTTCTCATCTTTCCCCCTCTTCGGCAGAGGCGGAGTAAGAGTCTTCTTCCCCTTCCCTTTAGGAGGAAGCTTGCCCTTTCCTCTGCCTTTGCCCTTCTTGGGAGACAACTTAGGCTTGGGCTTATCCTTCTTACCGTCGGTATCGGCGTCTGTGTCAGCGTCGACATCAACGATGGTGACGGGGTTAGTGTCGGGCACGGGGAGAGCCTTGGGCTCGGCAGCGCGGATTCCGAGTTGAGCGCCAGTATTGGCAACGGGAACCGCGAGGGCAGTGACGTAGGGAAGCGCGAAGAGCGTAGTGAGCAGAAGGGTGGTGGTTTGCATTTTGGAGGGTGGTCTAGGTGGAGCGGAGATTTAACTGAGTGGTTGTTGGTTATTTTTGGATGGAGAACTTGAGGACTTGAGCCTTTGGCTACCATACTAAGTTGAAATAGCGTCAGTGGAAGATGAGATGGCCAGGCTTATATATAGACCTGACTTGAGGGCCTGATCCTCTGTTCCTATCAGCATCGCGACATCTTCGGCGCTGTCAACAACATCCCTTCCTCGCAATGATGACATGTTCGTTAATATGGAAGAAATGGCTGTTCTCTTTCAACTGATTCATTCTGCTCTCTATGATGTAGACACAAGCTTGCATCGGGATAAGAGCGGATGTTGTCGAGCGCAATCTGTTGGATGATCTTTTGCGGGAAAAGTCAAGCTTTACTCAGGGACAAGACGGATCTTGAGGCCAAGGCGGCTAAGAGATCGGCAGTGCTGTTTGGTAGTATTAGAGTTTGTGAGATCGTTACTATAACTCAAGACGTGATAGGCGCAAATACTTGTGGTCGACGATGCAGTTGGTATTGATGCAGTGTTCAGGAGGCTTACATGAAAGGGGACCTGATGCTGTTGACTTCCATTGAAGCCCTATATATCCATTTCCATTAAAACATCAATTCTCAATGCTCAATTACTGTAACTGATGTCATCTAATAGGAGACATCATAGATCGGTGGCAAGTTGTCCAGTTCTGTCTCTGCCAGCCTGAGGCCATACACAGTGCGGGAAGTATGAGGCGTCCAAAAGCCTGTAAAACCGTATTCGCTGCATTCTTTACACTGCGTAGTTCATCTGTGATGACAGAGATCCGGAATCTGGGGAATTAGTGTTCCGTGTTCTCCAGACGGCTCGATGGTTAAAAGTGTGCCGGATTATATTCACTGGCAGAATAGACCGCCAATTACTCACAACTCCGCGCGTTGATTCACCAAATTCGAGCAAGTTCTATAGAATAGTGCTTGAAGAAAAAAATATGCGCGCCTATTGCACATGAGTCCCGAAACCAACGAGAATTTTTCGGCGACCTCTATTCTGGAGATCTTGAACCGCTCAAGGCCAACAATCTTTGTCCTGGCTGTGGATTCAGTTCCAATATCCGGTCCAATCTGGATCATTGGAGATGCATCACCATTGGAATATAACACCTGAGATGTTGATTACCGTATCATCTCAAATAAAACTGGAGGAAATGGCGTCACCCATGCTACGTAGAGTGCGTAGGTAGTCTGAGAGTGAGATAGACGAAATATCAGTCGTACAAGCGTTTGAAATGGAAAACAATCACAAAGAAAGTTAATAAAACCTCTTGAAAACTGTTCAATCGTAGTCTTTGACTCAGGGAAGTCGAATTTGGAGGAGTTATGGAATCAGATATTGCGACCATGCTGAATGTTGGTTTCGAGTCCTTTGAACTTCGTTATTGTCCATCAGCCATTCGATCGTCAACAAATCCTCTAACAGAGAGACACAAGTGTTTCAAGCTTAATCTGTCCTGTGTCGGACGAGTCCATCCGATCCACACACTACATAGTGGGGCATCCCCGGCCCGCAGTCGGATGGGAGTGGGGTATTCGGCCTTGAAAGGGCCGAGCTGTGCCCAGCTTCCGAGCTTTTGGCCCGGCGTCACCCCACTCGTAGCTCGATGGACCGAGAGGGTGAGACAGGAATCAGAGAGATAATCAATAGCCTGCTAGCCGACCGCGCAGGGAAGGAATGCTGTTCTGGAGCGGCGTGTACGGTCTTCATACCGGACTGGATGATGGCAGATGGAGAGTCGATACGAGAAGGAGGTTCAGAGCCGACATCATGATATCGAGAATTCGAAATGCTGATGCCGCTGCCGTTGATTATGTGGTCTCACGGCATCCAGCAGCAGAACAACCGAGGTTTCTCTGTGAGCGGATAGTCACGAATTGCAAGCTCTGTCGGTGGACGAGGAGGGTAAGTTCAACCACCCAGGCAAGATTTCCCCTCTCTGGTATCACCATATTGAAGACATCGAAAAAGGCTCGACAAAATTGCCAACACTGTCTCTGCTGTGTCCCTCAAGGCTCCACACACGTCTTTACTCAGCCTTCAGCGATTCGCTGCTTCGCAAGGGCAAGCTGGATGTGATTTGGTGAGAAAATAACACGACGTGCCACAACTTGCGATTTTAGAGTCGGATGGGAGAGGATAAAGGGTTTCTCGTTGCTTTTTTCATCTTTGAAGTCCGGGCTCAGCCCTGCATCAAAGGAAAAATGCCCGCCTTACATCAGCATAACCCTCGAGCTGAGATCTCCATGTATTTGGAATTAAACGCTCCAATGTTCCCACTACTCTCAAATATTCTCCACCCCCAAATGCGCTGGTAAGCTGACAGACAGGCTGCCGCGTGTTGTGTAAGACAGCCGTCCAAATGTTTGGACCAAACCACTCGATGACAGCTATGTTGTCCTCGGCGCGACGGTATTACGAGCAGTGCATAAGAAACGAACGATGCCAGTCGCTTCCCATTGCGTGAGACGCCACGATGTGTACGGCTGGGACGTGAAGGGAAAAGACGAGCTGAGGCCAAGTGAAGTTTCTGGATGAGACTGACTGCGCCAATTGTGAGAAACAAGATGTCCGGCCTGAAAGTGTACAGTTGGGAAGGAGGCTATGGCTACCTGCGGAATGATATATAACCCGGTGGATTTCCCTAACTTTGGGGTCGATTTGTGCCAGAAACAGAGGTCTTCCAGTTAAAATCGACAAGCGCCTTGGATTAGAGGGTTTGCCATCGGGCAATTGATCACCTCGACCATCGACTTACAAGCATCACGACTGCAGCGACAAACCCATTCAGTCATTTAACCACCAAGATGAAGCTTATACACACACTCCTAGACCTCCTCACCCCTATAACAGTCATCGCCCATAAAGGCGACCATACCCCAAAAACCATTGACTTCGCTTCCCTCTCTCTCCTGCTCTCCCCCTCCTCCTCCATAACATTCCCCAAAGCTTCCTCTCTCAATCCCCTCTTGCGCTGGTCTTTCAACATAAACGTCAACTATCCCGCCCTCCCACGCGCCGTCGTCTCCCCCGCGACCGAAGCAGACGTCGTTGCTACGATCAAGTTCTCCAACAAACATGAGATCCCATTCCTGGTTCAAGGTGGTGGGCACGCGACGAGCGCTTCTTTGAAGGAGTTCAAGGAAGGGGTTCTCATTTCGATGAAAAAGTTTGACAAGCTCGAGATCAAGCCGGGTCGCAAGACTGCATTGATTGGAGTTGGACTGAAGGTTAACGACGTCGTGCATGGATTGTGGAAGGAGGGATTGCAGACCACGACAGGTATCTGCGCCTGTGCCGGGGCCGTGGGACCAGCATTGGGGGGTGGGCACGGCTTCCTACAGGGACAGTATGGCTTGGCGGCGGATGAAATTGTTCGGGTAAGGGTTGTCTTGGGGATGGAAAAGTCATTACTGCGACTGAGCAAGAGAATGAGGATCTGTTCTGGGCGATTCGCGGCGCAGGACATAACTTCGGGGTCATCACCGAGATGGAGTACAAGGTGCACGAGGTCGAGGAGGGAAAGAAGACATGGGCTGTGCAGGCATTTGTGTTTACGGGAAGTGTGGAGCATGTCGAAGAGCTATACAAGGTAGCCGAGGAGCTAAGAAAGAAGCAGCCGAAGGAGATGGTGGTGTGGTCAATGTGGTTTGTAGATGAGAAGATTGACAAGACAACGGTGAGCACCCTGTTCTCAAGCAGAGAAGGATACTGACAATCGCAGCCAATAATCGCCTTTCAATTCATGTACAACGGCCCGCAGTCCGATTTCGTGGCCTATACGAAGCCCCTAGCCGACTTCACGCCCATCGCTACATTCTCCAACGTCACCGACTACCCCGGGCTAATGACCTTCATAGGCACGCACCTGGAGGGTCCCCTCTGCCCAGAAAAGAGCACAGCGGTGCTGCACGCAGCTGACGTGGACTACTACGATGTGCCTGCCATTCGCAACGTGTGGGAACTGTTCAATGAGATGGTAACGACAGTGCCGGGGCTGGCTGGGTCGTACATGATGCTGGAAGGGTATTCCGTGCAGGCGATGCAGGCCGTGCCGGAGGAGAGCACTGCATATCCGCACAGAAAGCAAGATTTTCTGCTGTAGGTCTTTCTCTGCCATCGCCAATGGGCTCGAAGATGAGCTGACTGAAAGCCTTAGGGCGCCTATCCTGCTCTGGGTTAATGGCAACAAGACGCTGGACGAACTTGGAGAGAAATGGGGTATCAAGCTGAAGCAGGCTTCCTGGAGCAAATTCAGGCCGCGGTCGTATATCAATTACGCGGCTGTGGATGAGAGCCTGGAGACGCTTTACGGGTACGCGCAGTCCCCTGAACCTGCAAAAGTTTTCATGCTGATTTAAACCAGAGAACAATGGCGTCTCAAGAAGCTGCGCAGGATCAAGGAAACGTACGACCCCGAGAACCACTTCCGCTTTTTCTCCCCGATTATCCGCAGAGAGAAACCCGAGAAGACTAGGAAGGAGGAGCTCTGAGAGGTCAATCATCATGATAATGATGATCATGACGTAGTTGAGCTTGCTTGGACTTTATGGCCACATTGAGTCAAACATAAATAGCCAATCATCCCAATAGTGCTCGTACTTGCCCACTAGCCAGCTGTGCCCATCCCCATCACCGCCAATCTTCCATGGCCGCGTGTATAAGCCTTCTGTTTTAAGATGCCTTTTGAGGGCAACATTCATGCTAAAAGAACTGGGGCTCACCCCGAGGAAGTAGTCGCTCTCTAGAAGCACGATAAAGTCGATCAGGGCTTGCTGGTCCCAGGTCAGGGCCTCTAACTTGGTCAAGTCCTCCGGATGGTGTTGAAGAAGTTCGTGCTTCGTGATGACTGCCATGCCGTGCTCCTTTTCCGCTGCGTCTGCCAATCTCTTAGCCTCGGTTCGGTTCCCTGTGGCAAGGTAGGCCGCTTTAAAGGACATGGCTCCTGCGCGCTCGAGGTAAGCTGTTGCCTGGTCATCATACTTGGGCCAGCGGGGAAGCGCGTCACTTTCGGTGCGGAGATGGATGCCAATGTACTTAGAGGTTGAGGCACCATCCTGGGAGGAGGCAAACTGTCGCATATAGGATGCCGTGCGGTAGCCCAGGTCGAGGATATCTTGCCTGAAGCGGAGCAGCCCCCCAAAAGTGGCTACAAACTCCGGCCCATCTCTGAACACAGGCCAGTCGAATTGCACGCCCCATGTGAAGCGGATGATACGTGGGTGTTCGGGACTAGGGGGAGGAAGGTGAAACTCCTGGGTTGTGTTCTCAATATGGGCGGCGAACTGGACGCCAAACCGGTCCGTGTGTTTGTTCAGCTCGCGCTTGTCGCACCCGCCACGCTTGCCGAAGTTGTGAGGGGTGATTTGTTCCGGCTTGAAGGGCACCGGGGCGTGGGGAATGTCAGAAGTCGAGTTGTAGATTGTGATTTGGGGGCATGCGATCGCGAAACTCCGGCGGAAGTGCGCTTCGTCGAAGAAGTAGGTAAATGGCTCATGGGGCAGCATGATGTTGGAGAGATCTTCCGCTGAACGGGTGCGGATTTGCGGTAGCACAATAGCAGTTGCGCCGGCTTCGATCGCGTACCGGATGCAGGTCAAGATGTAATTACGGATGTTGCCGATGCCCCCCGAGTTGTTGTCACAGATGAAGACGACGCCGGGGGTCCAGTGGTTGGCTTCAGCGCAGACGCGTGCCAGGGGCCATGGGATGAAGGGTGCGTCGGCTTTGGAGAGGTCGACCGTTTGCTTGGGTGGACTAAGAAGGTGAGGGTCGTTGTAGTAGCAGCCTGGGTGGAAGCAGAGCAATCGGGGTTTGGATAAGCGCGGAGACCAGATTAGGATGAGAAGGGCGAGGAGTACGAGGATGAGAATGCGTGGGCGGCCGAAGCCCGAGACGCCGACGAGAACCATGATGATGGTCTCGGAGGGTTTGCCAGCTCGCTAACACGATCGTCAAACCCTCGACCAGGAGTGTGTCATCAACTTAGCGGACTTTGTCATCGATGCTTGGGAAGCTGAAGGAGTTGAGAGTGCATGATTTCTGCCGTGGCATGGATGCCATGTCGCATCGTGGCCAATCTGACGACGGAACGATCCCTCCGAAGCTGCGATGGGGCATCAATGACTGATCTTATTATCAGATTAGCCTATAACCTAGTATCTTCTCCATTGAAACAGACTATGTGGAGAATGGCTAACTCGGATGTCTTCTCCAATTGCTCAAGTAACTTTAAACAAAATCTCTGGATTGTTGAGGTCGCGCGTCATGGCCCCAGGGTACCTGGGTGCCAAGGGTACTTACAGAAAGCAAAGATAAGATATGATAATATGCGGGGTGATAAGCCCCACCCAAAAAGTCAATCCATAAAAATTTTGTCCACCATCGAGCCATCGAACTCGCACCATTGAAGTGAAGCCATTGAGCATTGCGACACGAAGAACAATGCCGAAGCGTCAAGCAGAAGACGAGAAGGCCGCCGGCCCACTCAAGGGGGGGGAGCGCCCCGACGCCATGGACGTTGACGACAAGGACAACGACATGGGCGAGTTCGAGGATGAGTTCGAGGATGAGTTCAGCGAGGAGGAAATTATCGAGGCCGGCGTCGACGGCAGGCCGGACACTGAGCGGGAAGCCGAGGAGATGGAAGTAGATTCCGCTGCTCCTGAAACCTTCATTGTCGGCAGGACAAAGCTAGAACCCGGCCAGACCCTTGTTCCTGATGCGAGTACCTACCGCATGCTGCACCACCTTAGCACGCCCTGGCCGTGTCTCTCGTTCGACATCATTCGCGATGGCTTGGGCGATAACCGCTCCGTTTATCCTGTTACTATGTACACAGTCGCCGGTACGCAGGCCGATAGTGCGCGCGCCAATGACAACTCCATCATGGTCATGAAGTTCAGTGGCCTCAGCAAGATGCAGGGCGGCGGCGATGACAGCGACAGCGATACTGAATCCAGCGATGACGACGACGAGGACGATGACCCAATCCTGGAACACAAGAGCATCCCTCTAACCTCCACAACTAACCGAATACGCGCCCACCAGACCCCCTCGCAAGATTCATCCAAGCCCCCCATCACACTGGTCGCAACCATGACCGAGTCTTCTAACGTCCTCATCCACGATATCACCCCCCATCTTACTTCGTTCGATACCCCTGGCACTGTCATCACCCCACAACAGAACAAGCCTGTGTGCACAATCCGGGCGCATAAGGTCGAGGGCTACGGCATCGATTGGTCACCTTTGCATCCAGCTGGCAAACTGCTGACTGGCGATTGTGAGGGCATAATCTACATGACCACCCGTACCGACGGCGGTGGTTTCGTTACCGATACACGCCCTTTCGTCGGGCATCAGGGCAGTGTCGAGGAGATTCAGTGGAGTCCCTCAGAGGCATCTGTCTTTGCGTCTGCGTCTACCGACGGTACTGTGAGAGTTTGGGACATCCGCAGTAAGGCGCGCAAGCCGGCCATTACTATGAAAATTAGCGACGTCGATGTAAACGTCATGTCATGGTCGCGGTTGACCACGCATTTGCTGGCATCTGGCGACGATGCTGGGGTGTGGTCGGTGTGGGATCTTAGACAATGGAAGCCTGGCGCTGCCGGCGCTGCCGGCGCTGCTTCCTCAGTCGGCAAGCCAACACCCATTGCAAGCTTCAACTTCCACAAGGAGCAGATCACCAGTGTGGAGTGGCACCCGACAGATGACAGTATCGTGGCCGTGTCGGCTGGCGACAACACCGTCACACTGTGGGATTTGTCGGTCGAGTTAGACGACGAGGAGAGCAAAGACACAGGCGGTGTGCAAGACGTACCGCCACAGCTTCTGTTCGTGCACTACCAGAATCTAGCCAAAGAGGTGCACTGGCATCCGCAAATACCGGGTGTGTTGGTTGCCACTGGAGAGGAGTTTAGCGTGTTTAGAACGATTAGCGTATAGACTAGTAAAAATTTTGTTTAAGTGGTGTAATTGTCAAGTGGTTGTGGTGTGAATCATGATCCATGTTCATATGTTCCTCCCTACTGCACAGAGGCTACCAAACACTCCAGTACTTACGTCACCGCACTAATCCTCATCTCTATCGCCTCTTTCCATTCATTCACCCAACTTTCCTCCACCAATGCCCCCCTCTCACTGACCCATTGAACACCAGGTGGTCGATGGCGTCGTAGTAACGCCAGCATTTCCCTCTCACTGCGGTAACAACGGCGGTCCCCGCTTTGCCAGCTGTGGACTCCTCTTGATACGAAGTGGCAGGAGCAATCGATTAGTCCCTTGGTCTCCTTCTCGGGCTTCGGCGGCTCGTGCGGCGGGTGAAGAAGTCATGCGGCTGAAGATGGATTCACGGCACGCGTGCGCAATGCTGTCACCTCGTGAGTGTCACCGTTTAAGGTGATCGAAGACGCACCGGATCCGAACCCATGTGACGTTGGAAGACTTGCAGAAGAGGTTGGAAGCTAGCAAACGAGCGGGCTTACCGCCGCCGACCGCTGATCGCTGAGAAATCCACGTTTTCGGCGTGGCAAAGTGGGTTGAAGCGAGCCGAACACAAGGCACGCTAAACCCCACGAACTCTCGAGAATAATCTTCTAGGCTCTCCTATCACGGAGAGGCCCATTTCAGCTCTCCCTCAGAGTACGAGTTTCTTTTAAATCACCACGATTCCGTCAGGGCTTTCGTATGCACGCTTGCTTGGATTTCAAATCTCACTCCCCCTCGTCCATACTGGTCGCACATCCAGCCGACTTGGGAACTGTCAGCCTTGGCCCGATGTTCAACTTCATTCTGGCTCATTCACCTCAAAATCACCTCATCGCCTCAGCCTGCTTGCTAGTTTCAGAGTAGCCTCCGGAGACTCTAAGCAAAGTACTGACAGTCGAGTCTTGAGAAGCTGAAGATACATCTCGCACCCAGATTCATCTAAATTGGAGTGACAGAACACAGAAGCATCCATTCGCCCATTCTCGCAGAATTGTCTTCCATATCCTTGGATGTGTCGATGGTTACGGATTCAGGGATGCGATGTGCCCTCATCGCCTAGGTCGTCTGGCCCAGTTGGGGCTCTGGTACATGCAGTTCTTTGCCGTTGCAATAACCGCAGCAGCACTCCTCTCAAATCGAGAGGTTGTTCGCTCGTAGCGGGTATGGGCTCAACCGTCAGGGATAAATCATCTTCGCAACGACGGTGGCTCGTTTACTAGTCTGGAAGAAAGTATCGAGGAATTGCATCACAACTTTCTTCAGGGACTTTCGTGTGTGCGTGTGTAGCTCGTCCCCGTGCGAAAATGGGTTAGTATGAAGTCTGTCCTAGGGATAGCGTGTTGAAAGGCACTGAGAATGTGTTCAGGATCTCAGGAGTTGGGCGTACTTGCGTTGCTGTAATGCCAAATAGCTCGAGCCAAATATTTATAATCGAATGGATGTTTTTAGTGTGCTTAGCTCGCCGGCGATCGCCCCTGACGAGTTATTCTACGCATGAGATTTTTGGACTTGACAGTGTAAACGAGGTGTGTAAGGCGACAGTTTATAGCAACTTGATGACAAGAGGATCGAAATTGAAGTGCTCAGTTAAAAATAGTGAAACATGCACGGCGAGTGATGATTCTAACGATGTGTCGTCAGACGACTAGGGAAGGTGGTCGCAACATCGAAAAACTTATAGCAATTATCTAGCCGCAATGGCGACTGCGAATTGCTGACACCGCGGATTGTGATTAAAATGTGGTAATGGCGAAATAGCACGGAACAACCTCACATCAACCGGGAAACGAACAAATGCACTGGAACCGCAAGAACTTTTCATGGACCACGATACACAGGTCACCGTTTAGTAATCTCGGAATTAGACGCAAGCTAACGAGGTCGTCTTGGAACTCTTAGATCCTGTAAAACACCCTGTTTGCATCAGCGACCATACCACCAGTATCACACCTACCGCTGACCGATGGCCATAGACTTGCACTAGATCAATTGCACAAGCTTTATGCAGTCAGTTCATGTCAGTACATCATGTCGTCCGCATGCGGATGCGGACGGGGCCGTCAGCCCGCCCTTATGTGGGGGCAGGAAGATAAATCAGCTCTTTAGGGTACCATGGGTCGGTACGAGTGAGCACCTCGTAAACAAGGTTAACTTCTATAAATGATTACGTCGGAAGGGTTAGAAGCGAAAAAAGAAAATTCAATAGCGAAACACGAAAATTCAATAGCGAAACACAAGGCCAAATTAAACCGAAAAAAATGAAAAATATGAGATTAAAACCAACAGCTCGATCTCGATAGCATTTTGCAAAGGGTCGGCAAGAATAAATACCCTTCCTCCCTGGGCGTGGCAAGTGGCAAAACGTTCGTCCCGTGGTCAAGTGTCTATCCCACGTGCAACTACACGCTTTCGTAGACGTGATGTCACCGTATCACGGCAGATGTGGGATCATGAATTGTAAGAGACTGATGTGAAGTTTCGAGTGGTGGTTCCATGAGAGGCTCGAGGGACCGAGCGTGGATGTAGGGAAAGGAACCCAAGGTCCTGATCTTGCATGTTGTTGTTTTTCAGGGTGTTGTGCTTTGTACGATCAGGTCCTGCGGTTGTGGTCATTTTGGATATCCCTGGATAAACTACTCCAGGGACAGAGAAGCTGTATGGCCTCGACAAAGGGTCATGCGCTTTAAGTATTTGCTCCCTACTTTTGATCTAAGTGGGAGGTCTGGACAAATCTGAGTACTTAACCGTTCGGCAAGGTGGCTCACCGGCAATCTGCACAATTCGCTTCAGCCGCTTCTCCCTCCGCTTCTAATTGCGCTGCTCAGAGCGCCTCTTCTCTTTCTCCTTGGCGGCTTCTATCAGGGTTACTTCCTCCTTGACCCAAGATTCGATATTCTTCAGTACCTCTCGCGGCGAGTCTCGGCAGTTGAGTAGGTAGCCTTGTAACTGAGCATGGGTGAATGTCTGTGGAGGGATGTGTTGGCTGAACTCCTGGGCAAGTTGCTCTAACTCTTCTGCCGGGATGTTGATGGAACTGGCAGGACTCGCTGCTTCTTGATCGGGACCAGGCATGCGCAGGAACATGAGCTCACTGCTGCGCTGGGAGATGTGACCAAGAAAGATCATGTTGTCCACTCAACCGGGCCGGATCAAAGCCTTGTCTAGCCGATCGATAAAGTTGGAGGTCATCAGGACGATCCTTCCTTCTTATGAGGCAATCCCATCCAGAACATTGAGTAATCCCGAAAGGGTAACGCTGGAGGATCTCCGATCGTCAGAAATGTCGTCCTCGTGATCACTGTCGTTGTCCTTCCCACGATTCTTAATCCCTACAGCATCGATGTCCCCAAGAAGGGCAAAACGAGGAAGAGCAGTAAAGAGCTTTTCAAGGGCATTATCGCCTCGAACAATCAGGATGTGTAAAAGATACAATCTAATCCAAACCTCCCAGCCAAGGCAAGTGAGAGCGATGTCTTGCCCGTGCCGGGAGGTTCTTAAAGGAATTCTCTCCTGTACGGGATGCCTCGTTGATGGTAGAACTTTCGAGTGTTAACGTCCAGATAATTGGTAATATTTGCTACTAAAAGAGGTCTGTATATCCTCATCAAAGTGGACAGTTTCAAGCGGGCGCAACGGTTTCAAGATGGACGTATCCCAGGTCTCATCATACGAGCGCTTGCAGATACGCATCGTGGCGTACGGCACTCTCTGCTTGTCTGCAAAATCACGACATTTTTGGAGAGATCGCTTAATTGGCTCGACAGATCGACCCAAGCGAAGTATGACCAGGGGCTCTTCACCTTCCGGCGCCCCTGCATACTCCTCCGGGGTCCTGTGAGACCAGGATCTGTTGTGATGAGAACTCCCTGTCATAACATGCTTTACCATGAAAATGGATCGCTTCCAGTAAAGGACGGTTGGGCCAAAAGTAGGTAAATACTGAACAGAAGGACGTTTGTCGTGGTAAAAATCATTTAGCTCCCGAGAAACTCGCCTTCAGTGCCAGGCCTCGTTGCGTATCGTCTCCAAGTTCGCAGTGAGAATGCGACTTCCC
Source organism: Thermochaetoides thermophila DSM 1495 (assembly GCF_000221225.1). NCBI lineage: Eukaryota > Fungi > Ascomycota > Sordariomycetes > Sordariales > Chaetomiaceae > Thermochaetoides > Thermochaetoides thermophila. Next base: position 3,096,182 of record NW_006383038.1, read on the forward strand.
CTTTTCCCAAGTACATGAGCCCCCAACCAATTCAAGACCTCGCGACTCAGATAATCATGACCAGGTATCGAAACCGAAGAGGTCAAAAAACAAACCATCTACCAATAGATCTTATGTCCTGTCTCTTGCAGGCAGTGAATGCCGCTTGATGCGGCAACCAGCAGAGCAAAAACAGCCAAAACGCGGCTAGATCAATCCTTAGCCATCGCTTGAAGAAGCCTTGTAGTACAGCAAAGCTGGGGATACGATGTTCAAGTTCCTGTAACGTAGTGTCTGAAGAGGAGCCGCTTCCCAGGAATCCAGTGCTCGCCAGGGCGAAATGCCGTATATGTTCGAGTTCTTGAAGAACATTCTGTGGCAGGCCTCGAATTAAGAGGGGTTAGAGGACAGGTCAATAAGGGAAGACTGATGGAGCAGGAAACCGGATGTAAGGGAGGACAAGGACTGCAGCATTGAAGAGATAGAGCGTCTCGAAGGCTTGGAGGTAACTCCTGATAACAGTCGCGCAAGTCGTAACAGATGCAATTGAAGCAGCTGCACGACAAGACGGAAAATCCATACACATGTACGTTGGTTGCATCTTTAAGAGCGTGGGTATCACGAAGGAACCATGGTGCAAAAAGGCCAGACAGCAGTAGTTCCTCAAACTGTATCTGTGACATGTAAGTTGTTGAAATGGGTTGTGGGCGCAAAAGCAATGTCACACCGTGTTCGGCCCGGGTAGCAGCCGTCGTACACAAGACCATGTATGTACCAGCTAGCCCTCAGAAACAGACAGACAGTCTCCCTCACTAATGGAGGCAATGGGCTTGAGCCGCAGGAGCCATGCAGAACAACGCCTGGTTGTGGCGGAGACAAGTAGGTGATCTGGTTTCATCACCCTCTCTGAGTCTTACGGTAGTGAAAACTTGACAAATCTAAGTTCCTTCGCACCGCATTTACGCTGCAGCCGGTTATGGCGGCAATTGTGTGAGCAGAGCACAAGGATTAAAACGAATCTTACAATGTGGCGGACGCGTTGAAGGAAGTCGGCGTGGCGCAAAATGTCAAGGTGGAGGCGGTCCATTAGCTCTAGAACCCAGTTGGTATCGAACTAAAGAAACAAGTGTTAGTGGGAGAACTAAGAATGGGAAGATATATTGATTACAGGTGACGCCGAAGGAAAAACCCGCGTGGGAAAAAAATCAACGTGAGATATTGAAGGGCTGTTATGTCACATGGTCGAGGGGAGGAAGAGTAGTTCCGGGGAGCCGTGTCCAGCCCTCGGGTTCGAAGGGGGGTCAGGGGGAAGAGAATGAATGTGGAGAGAGGGAGAGCCGTCAGTGGGCAGAGTTCGCAGGCTACCCCCAGTGTCCGGCCCGGGAGACTCTAGATTTGAAGAGTTAGAGGACTAGAAGGCCCTATGGTCCATCCTTCCTGCGTGCGGGTTATCGAGAGAAATAAGAGGGCAGGAGAAGAAATGTCCCCTGGAGACCACCGCCCCGCAGGGACACTTTTTGACAGCATCCTGCGGGTGGTCGAAGCGCATATGGTACTCTAAGACATCGCCGTGGCTCGAGGCTTCAGCCAACCAGCGCAAGGGGCATTGACGAAAAATCTCTCAAGGAATGGTTTATCTGTGGAGGGCAACTGTTTCTGGGGGGAGACAGAGGGGAGACCGAGCCACGCCCTGGTTCTAGGTGCTTTGGCTCCCATAAGGGCTTGGCCCCGAGCCCGGAGGACGCTTGGTGCAGGCGAGACCAGCTCCGATCAGAGGGTCGGGCCCACTGAGCTCTCCCATCTATGGCCTTAGCTTTATGGAGCTTCGACTTCTGGACGAGCGTTGTGTGATAGAGGCTATCGAAGTGGCTTTGCAGGCATAGATGCAGTGGGTCATTAAAAACATGAGACATGTGGCATAACTGCAACAGCATTTCACTGGAGTGTTCATGAAAAGCAAAAACATCCTTAACATTTTGAAGTGTACTTCAGGTGGGTTCCAGTGCCCCACCAATGCATAGCCTGCATAGCGGGGTGGGAACCCGCTACACTGGTCCGCTTTCGCAGACGGACCCGTCACTAGCAGACTCAGCACTCTGAGCGCATCACGAGCATCATTCCCTAACATCGCACCCACGCCGCCCATCATTCAGCCCGTTAGCACGTATTAATCATGTTCTGTAGAGCAGACTTCTCTGCAGATGTGATGGTCAAATTATAGTTGTACTTCACCGTGATCCAACTCTTGGCATAGGTGCAGTAAAACGTGGTGAGAGGAGGCTTCCACTTGTCAGGGCTCTTGTCGCCCTTAGACTGGTTGACACTGTCAGTGACAGCCCAGAGCTGTGGGCTATTAATGTCGTTGGCAAAGGAGGACCGCTTCGAGGACGACCAGGTGTTGGCGCCAGACTGTCTCTATGCGTTAGCCACCAACGTCTAGCCGGGACACAGCACGACGCCAATCTTGCTAAGTTGCTGGAGACCTACAATCCAAGCATTCTTCAAGGGGACCATATGATCGATATCGATATCTGATGCTGCTGTCCACGTAGCGCCGTCATACGGGCTGTACCATGTGCCAGAAGTAGCCTGGCAGGCCGAGTTCGTCACGACATTGGAGCCATCGCGCTTGAGGACATACTCGCTGGGTCAATCGTTAGTTATGAAGGTCGGATGGAAGCATAGAGCTTTTAATCGTGCAAATAACAAGACAGGCGATGTGTCGCAAAAGCGACCATGAGTGGCGATCATCACTTTCGCAAAGACGCTGGAGATGGAAAGCAGGACGTCCAAAGTTGCACGAGGCAGAAGTGGAGCACACCTGCGGCTCGCATCTTCCACCACTCTCATTGCACAGCGTGCCAGCATCATCACCCGACAACTTTCACAGCTGGGTGACTTACCGAGTATTACAGGTCCCGCTAACAGTGTTCCAGTGGGGGAACAAGTCGCGGTTGTAATTCCCATCGTCGTACGAGGCAGCAACTGTCAGAGAATTGAGATAGCTCTGAGCAGTCGACCTACTCGGGATGCCCGGCTGCGTGCTGTTAGTCGACCGAACAAGTATTTCCAAACGGAGGACAAGAGTCGAATCGAAGAACAAAAGACTGGAAGTTGGCTTGAGCTTTACGTACAGGAGTCGGCTGCGGCGCAGGGGCGGCTGAAACAACAGCGGCAAGTAAAGAGAAAATCGTGACAAACTTCATCTTCAAGGCGTTTGCAGAAGCTGCTCAGTTATCTCGTCCAGTTCGGATGAGGCAAAGATTCGGCGTCCCGAACGGCAGTAACATATCAACGACATCGCGGAGGATCTACACTTATTTATACACATCCAACAACAACGTTAACGACTTCGTTCCCTCTTCCCTCCGCACGCGGCGTATACACATCACAACGCCGAACACTACCAGATCTGGAAGGCAACTCGGAAGTAACCGCTCTGGCGTCGCGGCGATTACGTCGTCCACTCCATCATGAACGGTCCATTCCTCAACAGAGTCGCCTGTGGCAGTGGACACAGACACATGCGCGGTTGTGCCTTCATCACAACGTGACTCTCAGTAAGATAGCCGGTGTTGGGGGAGTCAAGCACTGGATATGAGTAATATCATGGATATCATGGTTGAGTGTCCGGGGCTCCAAGCTTATCAAGATGCCTTCTAACTCTTGAGTGAATACCAGACGACGTGAAAAGCACGTGGGGAAGGCCAACCCCGGATCGCGCCGACACCAACCTTCATCAACTTCCTCTTCTGGACCTGCCAAAGGGAATGGCGCTACGCATCAACCAATCATCCAAACATGTTTCAAGTGAAGAGCCGACGACTTAAATGGGTTGCTCTCACATTGTGTGCAGATGGTCATATGCGCGGTGTTTGATGGTTCTTGGCAAACCATTGTTTCAATATCATCGCCGTTGGTGGTACTTACTCGGGAAGAGGGGAGGAGAGGGGGAGATGATGAAGGTCACCGACTAGGACACGTGAGGCGCACGATAGGCAATGGTTCAGGGCTCCCAAAAACCGCTCACTTGGACCATGATCATCAAATCACTGATATATCACAAAGACAACACACAGTTTTGGAGGAGATTGAGAGAACGAATATTAAACGATAAAGAAATACAAGAAAAATAGCACGAGAAAGCCATTTCTCATCCATCACGAATTACGGTTATCACAAGCCTCCAGTCTCATTGTAACCCCAACCCCATATTCCCCCACGACCCACGACGTTGATAATGCACGATGGACACAACTAACCGCAAGTAGAAGTTGCCAGTCATCTCAACGGCGAGCTAAAACCTAGCGGCGCACTACGCTCCTCATAACACAAAGGAGGGGTATCCTGACCGCCACGGCTGCTCCTTTTTGGATCGTTTTCTCTCCACTCATCTTTCAGCCTTCTTCTCACCAGTATCATCGGCATCGATTGCAACAGCAGCCTGGGGCATAGCCCCCTGCTCAGCCAGTCCATCTGTTGGCTCTGGCGATAGCTGCCCTGGTGAAGCATCATCGGGACTCGCCTGCTTGCTGGTGCTTGATAAAAAAGGGTTCAAGTTGGGCAATTTCGCGGGCAGTGATGGCAAACTCACGTTCGGCATACTCGGCATGCTGGCGCTGGGAATTTGCACCTTGGGCATCGCGACAGAAGAAACTCGGGGCAGCTTTGATGGCAGATATAACCGCAAATTCAACCCTGTTTGTTGCGCCATGTCCAAGAGATATCGCATGTACTCTGCCTTCGCAGCGGCCGGCTCTGACGACTCATCCATGTCGCTGCCGCTTTCCTTAGGCGGCGGCGTAGTTTGACCCGAGTTGAGAATGCCTTCAGAGGTTATAGGTAGGGGAACAAGGCTTGCCGCCGCGGCGATATCGATGGGCGACTCATCCGGGACGAATTCCTCGTCTTCCACATCCTGCATCTCAGAATCTTTCTGGGCATTCTCTTCAAGCTTCTGGATGTGGGGTGATGCTGCCGCCCCTTCCACTCCCTCTGCATCTACCGCCTTTGCCAACGCCTCCGTCTCCTCTGTCTCCGCCGGTGTCAGCTCCGCGAACCTGACATCGTCTTGGATCGGCCTCTCATCGTTAAACCAGTCCACGACCCTCTTCGCCGCCTCCTTCGTCATCTTCTCGTACTCTTTGTTTTTATCCTTCTTGAATAACCCCAAGTGTGCCGCCAACTCGTCCTCAGCCCCGTGAATCACCTGCCGGACAAACAGACTGCTAGTGTCCACCCCATCTTCCTCCTCACCATCCCCTTTCGATGGGACTGCGCAGAACGTGCGCTCAGGAACGAAGTAGCCCCCGCTCCAATACCCGTTCTCACCAAGCGACACATATACGTCGCACACACCGACACCACCGCTCTGCAAGAGAGCCGTCAGCCTCTTGAGACGGCGATCCAACTCATTCTGACGCAACAGGGTGCCGACAAACGTGAAGTGGTCCGACAACCAAGCCAAAGATGCACCGACGCTGCTGCGATTGATGTAGGCAAGGCCTTGGCCGAGTGCATCCGTAACATTCTCCTGCGTCTTGGACCAGCTCATGCTCAGACGAGGCCAATCAGAAGGAAACATGGGCAAACTCCTAGGGGTTTGGGTACCCTTGCTAAGACTTTCGCCGCCCGTCTCTAGCTGTTTCTCCTTCTCTTCAGGCTTGGCCTCAGTTTTGCGCAGGTTGCAACGAACGCTGCGCAAACCATCCACTATCCTTTGTCGGTGATTGTAGGCAATGACGCCGCCTGCTGCAATGGCACCGACGGTTCCGGTCCGCAAGGCGATAAGCTGCCAGGTCTTCCATACCGCCTTGGATGAAGCTGCTGACGATGGAGACGAGGCCGCGCTGCGTTTGGTGACGCGATTCGCTGCTGCCCCCATGGTGCGGCGTAAAGCTAGCTTGGACAGCGCCGCTGGGGTGGCTGCAGAGAGTGCCGTCATGACGTCGAACACGCTGCTGACTTTTTGGTAGTTAGAGAAAGCACCGTAGACGAACATGGATCGAGCCAGGCCGTTGAAGGGCGTATCAAAGGTGAGTATGCCCTGAATAAAAGGGAAGATAGGTCCTTCCGGAGTGTCCTCCGCCCGCCTCTCGTTAAGGATCCGCAACAAACAGTCGCTGGCTACGAAGCCACTTTAGTAAAAGCGTTAGCAACTACCAAGCTATCTCGTGTTGAGAGCGTAGACCAGGTACATACCCCATTGAGTGAGCGACAAGAATCACCCCAACTTTGCGATCATTTGGGGGCCATGGGTTCTGCAAATGTTCTTTGCGTAGTTCAATAACCCGTTCCTTCAACCTGCAAATTGTTGGCGGCTGTCGTTCTTACATTTTGGGAGCACGCCTACCATTCGAGGAAAGCGCCAGCCGTGTGGGCGAGCTCTCCTCGGGTCTCATACTTAGGGTAAACCACTGAGGTAACAAGAACGTCAGAGAGACCCTGTACGATTGTTTCCTGCAGATGCTGAGGAAACTCGCCAAAGGTATTATCGCTCCCCTGGATTGTGTCAGTCGCCAGGTTCATAATTGAAAAGGGATTTTAGCACCTGCCTTAAAACCGTGAATGAAGCAAAGCAACAGTATGCGCTTCATGTCAGTAAGCAACGGCCACGTAAATCTTCAGTTTTGTCTTTGCTAGTGCGATCTTCTCGAGTCACTGGTGTGTCAGGAGAATATAGTCTAGAACCCTGCAGCAATACTGTTTGGTTTTGAAAACGAGCGTTTGCAGCTAACGTCATAAGCAACGTCATCGAGGAGAGTCTGTCACAATTGGGGTTAGGGTTATTGAATTGAATTGCATTTCCAACCCGTAAACCCATTTAAGATGCTCGATCGTGCCCACGACGCCGGCAGGCAAAAGGTACATATGCACTGCTAGTCTAAGCTATGTACACGCGGGAAGCCAGAGAGGGGGTTAGGGCTGATTTTGCGGTAAGTAAATTAATTACATGCTATTATGTCGTTAAATTAGGTATTACATTGTCCTTGCCATACGATTAACTCGAGTTTTTGCGGTCCCTCAATCCAAATTCTGAGCCTCACACATCTTCCGGTACAGCCCATTTAGGGCGATTAGCTCCTCATGAGTGCCCTTCTCGACGATCTTACCGCCGTAGAACACACAGATGACATCGGCATTTTTGATCGTGGATAGGCGGTGGGCCACAGCGACAGTGATACGGTCCCCTTTTTTGGCAGCTTCAGCGAGGGCACTTTGCACAATCTTCTCGCTCTCTGTATCCAGAGCACTGGTGGCCTCGTCAAGCAGCAAGATCTCTGGGTTGCGGGCCAAAGCACGGGCAATTGCGATGCGTTGCCGCTGCCCTCCTGACAGCTGTGTGCCATTGGGTCCTGCCGCCGTGGACAAGCCATCGGGCAGCGAGGAAACGAAATCCCAGGCATTGGCGGCCCTGAGGGCGGCCTCAATTTGGGAATCCGGAACAGACACATCGACTAAACCGTGATCGTCAACGCCAAGAGCAATGTTCTCGCGAATGGATCCTTGGAAGAGCGTTGGCTCCTGCTGGACAAGGGAGACAATACGGCGATAGTGGCGGGGGTTTAGCTCACTCAGCACGTCTCCGTCGATATGGATCTCGCCAGTGGAAGGATCGTAAAAGCGCTCGAGAAGCGACACGATAGTTGACTTGCCACAGCCAGAAGCTCCGACAACGGCGACGAATTGGCCCTTTTGAATCTGCAAACATGGCACGCATTAGCATATATGGAAAAACTTTTGGATGATGAGTTGAAGATTAAAATGAACTTGCCTTGAGGTTGACCCCGCGAAGGACGACCGAATCGGGCCTTGTGGGATACGAAAACCGGACGTTGTCAAGCTCAATTGGACCACCGGATTTCGGTTCCTTATCACGGTTTTCTTCCGTTTCCCGAATAGTGGGCTGCAGCTCGGACAGCCAAAAGATGTAATTTGCGCCGTTCTTTCCCTTGGTAATGCCTGTTCAACAGTGTAAGTCTTTGGTCTGCATCAAGTGTAAAACGGACGTTCTAACTAGTTGAAAAACCGAACAGCTGGGCAGTGCCTTGTGCAGAGAGGAAAACACCCATAAAGGCGACGAAGAACTTGTAGAGAGTTATTTGGTTTAAGGCAATAAGCCGACAGCCGTACCTAGGGAAAAGCGCGATTAGTGTTCGCCTCATGGACTTGTATCCTGAGAATACATACCAAAAGCCAAGAGCCATGAACCAATACTCGATTGCTTGCGTGAAGGCGAAGCAGATCATGACACCCGCAAGTGGCTTAACGCTCCCATTTACGGCGTGATTAAGTTCTGTGGTGTAACGATCAAGCACGTGGCCCTCGATGGCTAGCGAGGAGACCGTGCGGATGGCAGTGATGGCCTCGGAGGCAATTGAAGCGCTTCCAGAGTTGCGCTTCGAGATGTTGCTGTCTAGCTTCATATCCAAGCGAATCTTGAGCCATCCGGCTGCGAGCATTGGAGGAAGCCCACCGAAGACGACAGCCAAACCAAGCTTCCAGCTGTATGCAATCCCCAGAATACTGCAAGCCGCAACGTTGAAGATGGCGATAAGGATGAGACCAACGTTCACACCCATCAGCTCAAAGACACTTTGCGGATAGCTATCAATTCGGCTGACAAGAGCGCCTGTGGTGTTTTCGGGTCGATCAAAGAACTGGAGGTCCTGACGGAGGATGTTATTGAAGCTTTGACGTCTCAGTTTGTGCGACAGAGTCTGGAAAGTAGTTCCGTCAGTCGAGTTGAGGCCTCTACATAATGGGTCTGGAAAGGTCATACCTGTGCGATTGTGGACACTGCCCAGCCCATGGTAAAATAGCAAACCAAGGCTGCTGCAGCCATGATGACAAACATCAAAGCAAAAAAGTTGCCGCGGTTGACCATGGCATCCCCTTCCAGGGTGAAAACGTCCATGACGCGGGACAGCAAGACAGCCTGAGCAGGGAAGAAAGCAGCTGATGACAGTTAACATGAGGCCACCGACAACATGAATGCATATAAGTTCAGTCTTGACGTGTTTCCATGGGGACTTACCACCAACAACGCAAGAAACCAACACTACAAGGTACCACCACGCGAGCTCAGGGGTCTCTCTTACAAGGCGGGCGATCACGGCTAGCAGACCAAGTGGTTTGTAGTTCTTGAAGTCGTCACGATCTCGCTGAGCTTCCATGTGAGCGCGGTCCTCCGTGGCATATCGAGTCAGCGTTTTGGTCATCTCCACCGTTTGCGCACCCCCATCGCCCGTGCCCTCCTCGTCTTGATCACTGTCCGATGTCGATTCGCCACCACTACTCTTGACGGACAGGTCTTGGATCCGAACGAGACGAGCATATGTGCCGTCGCGCGCGATGAGTTCTTCGTGGGTGCCTTGCTCGACGATACGGCCTTTAGACATGACGACGATGTTGTGAGCTTTCCGGATTGTGGCCAATTTATGAGCAATTACAATGGTCGTTCTGCCCTCTGACGCCCTATCCAAAGCCTGCTGCACCACTCCTTCAGCGTGAGGGTCTAAAGCACTCGTGGCTTCATCCAATAGGAGGACCTTGGGGTGCGAAACGATGCTGCGGGCGATGGCGATGCGCTGTTTCTGTCCACCAGATAACAGACTGCCACGCTGGCCGATATCCGTATCATATCCTTGAGGTAAATCCATGATGAAATCATGAGCAAACGCGATCTTAGCAGCCTCCTGGACATGAACCATTTGCTCTGCCTTCGAAGCATGCTCCCAGGGCGTGCCGACAAGGCCATAGGCAATGTTGTCGAAAACAGATCCTTGGAATAGCACTGGTTCCTTTATAAGTTGGGTTAGAAAGCAGCTGATTGGAATGATTAGTGCTTTTGTCACTAGGTGCATAACCTACCTGCTGGACAAGGCGAACATTCCTGCGCAGCCAACCCAGGTTGAGCTTGTCGATCGGCCGTCCGTCAAGCTTGATGGTTCCAGAAGAGGGATTGTACCACCTCTCGATAAGGCCAACAATGGTACTCTTTCCGGAACCGCTTGGACCCTGGCAACATGTCAGTTGAACCTGGGAGATGAAAGAAGTTCCCTAGGTACTGTACGGGGGACACCACTTACCACCAAAGCAGTGACCTTGCCGGCTGGGACGGTTAGAGAAAAGTTGTCCAACACTGTAATACCCGGACGTGTGGGGTAAGAAAAGGTGACGCTTTCCAGCTCGACAAGTCCTGCGATATCCAACGGTTTATCCCCTTCTTGATCGAAAGGGTCAATTTCGGATTTCCGGTCGATGAGCTTGAAGAGCTGGCTCGCGGCTGTGGTGGCACGAGTGAATTCTATCGAGTAGGGGGCAAGCATGGTGATCTGCAGCGAGCCGATGACCACTGACATGATGACGGTGAAGATGTCCCCGGGCGAATCAATTTCGCCCCTTGCTAACATGCGCACACCTTGCCAGAAGGCAAGGCCAAAGCCCATGTAGATGATGGTGTACTCGGCGGAGAAGAGAAGGCCCAGAAGGGGCGAGATCTTCTTGCCCCAGCGATCGGCCTGGCACAAGTATTCGTCAAACTTGGCGACGAGTCGTTCTCTCATGCCGAAAGCATGAACAGTCTGAGCGCTGGCAAGCACGCCTTCGGCAAAGGCGTTGCCCTGCGCATGGACTTCCAGGATCTTGGTCTCGTAGCCAGCCTCAAGAAAGCCAACTACAGCCATGACCGAGATGGTCGCCGGAGCAATGCAGAGAGTGATGAGCGTAAGCTTCCAGTGGGTGACGAAGGCGACAATGAAGGCAGTGACAAAGGCTGCCAGTCCCTGGAAGGTCAGGCCCAGCTTCTCCGAAATGCCGCCCTGAATGAGGCGACCGTTCGACGTGGCTTGTGCGGCAATGGAGCCGCCTTCACCAAGGTCAAAGTAGGCGATGTCCTGGCTGAGAGCCGCCTTGAGGTACTCATGCCGGATGTTGCGGACGATTCGATAAGCCGAAAATGTCAAGAGGAAATTGTACACATAAGACAGAACAAATCGGGCGATTCCAAGGTACAAAAAGTAGAGACTGGCAATGTCAATTGTCAGCAAGATGAGAGGTACCAAGTCGTCACTCTGGCAGCAACTTGAAGACAACATACGCTAGCTGGGCCACATCAGCCATGAATTTGTCTCTCTCACTATTACTAGAGACAAAGTCCGTAATCACGGTAACAAATTCGCCAAAGATAAGATTCTGGAGGGCAATTCCGGCTCCAGACGCGACGGCAGCCACAGCAGCAATTACCTGGAGGGTATACTCCAAACGGCCACCATAGCGAAAGATGCGCTGAGAGAAGTTAGCACGCAGATGACCTTGGGCTTCGGTGCTTCCCTATATGTAAACATACGATGTAAGCACTGCCATTGTCCCCATCTTGATCACTCTTGTTGTCTGTATCTTTCGTTGCGGGTATGTTGACAACACTTAAAGACTGCTCCGGCATGCCAACGCCGGAGATGGGTGCGTCCTTCTCCGTCTTACTTTTGGACGCCATTGTGACTTGCGAATTGACAAGGCGAGCGCCCCAGACCCGATCACTGACCACAGCAGCTAAGTAGGTGACAGTACGCGCCGGGATGACTCGCCGTCTTTAAAAACGGAGAAAAGCATCGCCCTCCCTCGCCCATGTTGCTGCTAGAATGGAGGCTATCTTATTCTCCTGGCCGCAAGTCCTTCCAAGAACTTAGCCTCACTTGGCGCCAAGCTCTTCGCTGAGTGGTCATTTTCCTGGCAGACGATCCGGGTCCAAAGAGACGGAGTCCGAGATGACCCGCCGTAGCGTTCTCTGCGTCTTGGCCGATGCAATTCCAGAAGCTGTCGCAAAACACCCCACATGGATGCCTACCAGTCAAACGCCAAGACCTATCGCAAAAGCCAATTTGCGGGAAATTGTTGAATAACAGTCACCGTCCTGGCAACATCACCGCATATTTGATGTTAGGATTATGGTCCTTGCTCTAGCCCAAAATGTCTCCGGGCAAATATAGCCTTGGATAATGACGACAACGTTCACATAATCCAGATAGATTACCTAATCTGTACAAGGTCTTTGCTATATATTTCCACACCGGACCCACTCAGAAATGGCCCGCCTGCCGTGTCTTACGCATCCCGCGGGAAGCGCGCGTTCCAGTTGCTTTAAGGGTGCGAGTTTGCAAGCCAGCACCGGGTCACAGACCCTCAGAAGCACGCTGCAAAGCCGATGAGTTTCGGTACTGAGTGGCTCAGGTGCTCCGACGATTTGGCATGGACACTGCCACCGATGTCCTAGCTTCCCCAGTTGGGGAGCAGCAGATTGCAAATGGCCCGCATGTTCCTCGCGCGGTATGTCAAGCGTGTTTTGTCCCCAATTTCCCCACGGTGTCTTGTTGACTTAGAGTCTGCCAAGACTTCTCAACTGCACTTTTGGCTTCACTTTGCTGACCCTTTAACCTACATTCGTAGTGCGATGCCTGCCGAGCTCGTAAGGTTCGTATGTTTGAACGCATTAGTGTATTCTGCAGCTCAATGTTTGGAAATTGACCGTTAGGTACGGTTTAGATTCGCTGTGATCGCCAATCACCCTGTTCGCATTGTGTGGTTGCGAAGATACAGTGCACACACGCCGGAAATAACAAGCCACGAGAGGGCAGAACTCGAATTCTTCTTACCCATCAATAGTAAGTTTCGACTCCTTAGTTTGCACAGAGCATCAGATGTTAGTCCCGTCCACAAACTTGGAATGGGAAGTAGGCTTAAAAGCATTGTTCCTTTTGGTAGTGAGAAGAAGATCGATCGCATTGAGCGCCAGCTAGATAGCGTAATATGTGCTCTCCAGTCCCTTCAGTCTCAACTACGATCAACAACTGGTGGCCCGAAACTGCCCGAGGATACCGCACCTATCAGTTCAGCCAGCTCAGCTAGCAATGCCGAAATCTCGGGAACCACAGACCCTGTAATTGAGGGCGGGTCTTCGTTGACCGCACAGTCTGTCTTTGCCAACAATTTTCTTCAGAGAGTCGTCACTACGGACTCTGCGCCGGCTATGCAGGAAAGGCTTGATGATCTGGTTCATGTCGTGGAAGCTATGCAAAAACAACCAGCTTCTCAGGAAATGACCTATCCAAATGCCAAACCTATCAAGCCAGTTTCCCTTGATGGGTGTGAGCTCCCACCAATTGACAAAACTCTCCAGGTACTGAGATTAACCCAACGTAAGCCCCCTGTCCCCATATCTTTGTGGATTACGCAGTTGTATCTCATTGACTTGTTGTCGCAAAGTAAGACGAGACTTCTGCCTAGCTTGGGTCTATGAACTGTTTACTGTAAATCGATTTCCCGGAACCATCGAATCCTGTCTCCACATTTATGTCGCTGAGAGCCCCTCTATCTTTGCCTTTATTACAGTTAACGTGGTCCTGTATTATTTATTTTGCGCTCATGCATCCGAAGTCCTCGAAACTCGGGACGAATATTTGGGATGGTCGAAAGTATGTGCCGTGAACGTTGAAACAGCACTCGCCAGCCTTCCCCTGCACCTGCCAGCAACTAAGCAAGCCATCATTGCATTGCTCTTGGGGGTTGGTCTCTTCCAACATTCTGTGTCTGCATCGTTTCTAACTGTTCTCATCTAGTCATTTTACGCTAATGAGATCTCCAAGCCTTCACTGGCGTGGACATTGAACTCCAAAGCATCTGAACTCTGTCAAACTCTAGGATACCATCGACAGAGAACCTCACACCGACCAGATTCTGATATTTACGTCGAGCAGTTTCTCTTCTGGCTTGTCTATGTGATTGACAAGAGCCTCGCGCTGCGTCTAGGCAGGTCGTCTACTATACAGGATCATGATATCACCATACTTCCCTCGCCCGAGAGTTTGTTCAGTAACCGCACATTCGCTGGAATCTTTAACCTATGGATCGCTGGTGCAAAAATTCAAGGGGAAATCTACGAATTGTTGTATTGTCCCAAAGCTCTTACTCAGTCTGAAGAAGTCCGGAGATCACATGCGCAGCACCTTATTCAGCGCCTTGAAGAACTTGACACAATGACCCGAGACGCGACTGTAAGAAATCTAGCACAAATCGCGATTGCCGACTTTACTGACATGAAAACAATTAGGAACGGTGGATGCAGGATGTCCGTCCAAACATTGGAGAAGACAGCATACAGTTCTTCCGGCTTTCGGATGAAGTCCTTCGACTCTCCCTTCTCACACTCGTGCATCGAGCAATACCAAACCCGCCCGGATCGAGTAACACCTTCACCCCCGAGTGCCTACGTGCTGCTCGGGACACACTAGCGCGGCATCTAGACTGCATGGAGATTGTTAAGGCGAGCCACGCTACTCAGCTGTTTGGAACTTATATGAATTGGTATACGAAACACACATTACTACGTCCTGGATGAATCCTTACTGATGCTTCAGGGCGCGCAGGACAATCTTGTTTTCCCCATTTGTTCCCTTTATTGTTCTGTTCTGCCACGTCATTGAGACCAAAAACTCCGAAGACCTAGAGCTGCTCAGAAGGTTCATTAGCTCTCTCCAAACACAAAGCAATGTCTCCGAAGGCATCGAACGGCATCGTCGACTCTTCCAAGTCTTGTACAACGTTGCAGCCCACTATGTAAAAGAGTGTCGGGACTCAACATCGAGCGAGGAGCGCCGTTCCAGCGTGGACTTCGAGGCCTATCTTTCAGCGCTTGGTTTTTCGGAGGGGACAGCGCCTAACCACCTCGCAGAAAGCCCTGCTGTAGCTACTTCTGGTGATAGAAACAACGGCTTACAGCATGAGTACCATCGTGGACTTGATCCAGTGATGTGGATGGGCAATGGGGCTCAGCTAGAGGATTGGTTTTACAGTAATGAACAGGTAATAGCTTTGTTAGAGACACCTGACTTTTAGCCATGTAGTTGGTAACGAATATTTTTAGTATACTAAAGAACCTAGGTGCCCCGTGGCGCCTTGTCCATTTCTGAGTGAGGCAGTTTTGAGACAAAATGATAAGGCTTATGATCCTATGAGACCTCTATCTTTCTATATCACTGCTTTATATTACGAAGATTTTGAGCGAAATGTCTACGTCTTTCGAGCTAGCTACCTATGCCTTGGCTTTCTTTTTACCACTGAACAACCTCTTCAATGACCCTCCTTTCACACGGAATATGTAATACAGACCAATGGCAACTGCAATGTCGAAGACAATGTAAGCCCACATAAAGCCCCAATTCCTCCAGCGATCTTTCCAGAAGATATCAACGCCTGCAAGATACTGGTCAGCAACGCTAAAAGCGCAATATCGGCAGCCTTGTGTGTCGAAGGGATTCTGCAGTGTGCCCTGGGCGTTGCCTGCAAGGGGCGCAAGATACTCGGCACATGTCATATTGGGCGGGGGATTGAACGACAAAACCTCAGTGGCAGAGCAATTGACTGGCCTGTCGTGCAGCATGGTCGCGACGATGCCAGAAATCCAGTAAGTAAACGGCGAGACATAGTACATGAAAATCCAGAAGCCAGGGAGGGCGATACGTGTTTGCAGTACGCCGCTGAAAATGGTGGACATCATGGTCAACAAGACTACGATAGCCGCAGCAGCTTGGGCGTCTGGCATCGCGGCAATAGTCATATGGGCAAAAGCGCTGGCGTAAATGAAAAGCTGAACGGTGAACAGGAGGACGAGCCCCTGGCGCGACGAAGACTGCATGCCGACAACAGGGTAATAGTAGCAAGCGTAGGCGAGGATGCCTGTCAAAACCTGGTAAGGAATCTCCACGACGATGTTGGCAATGAGGAAGGCCTTCCACGAATACACTTTGGACGGGCGTTCGCGGACTTCATAGAGAGCACGCTGCGTGATGAATAGCGGCTGGATCTATAGAGCTTTAAGGTTAATATCAAGGCAAAAGGTCTGGGGGTTGTCGAGAACTTGAACTTACCTGCTGCACCAGAGTGGTGAAGATGGTGGTGACCATAAATACAGCAAAGACGACATTGCGCATGCCGGCCTGGGTGCTGTCTGCATTCCAGAAGGTGAAGCCGATGAACAGGCCAGAGAAGATGCCCAGAGCCAGCTTTGACAGGACGTAGATGGGCATCCGCCAATACTGCTGGAAAATGCGCTCTGTTACGCACCAGACCTGGTAAGAGAAAGGCATGGCAAACTCCGAATTGGTATCAACGTCAGCATTGGGCAAAGACTGGTCAACCTGATCCTTATACTCGGCATGGATCCTGTCGATCTCGGCCATGACCTCTTGGTACTCGGGGCTTCTCTTCCAAACTTCATGCCAGTCCTCGCCATCCTTGTTTGTGCCCTCTTCGACAATCTCGAGCATGAACTCGGCAGGGTTCTCCTCCGGACCACACCTCCGCGAGCCATTGCGCTCGAAGTAGTCGATGAGCGTACGCGAATTTTCACCAATCTCGCCGAAGTAGACCGTCTTTCCTCCTTTTGCCAGGAAAAGCAACCGGTCGAATTGTTGGAATAAGATGGCGTTCGGCTGATGGATGGTACACAATACGGCTTGCCCAGCGTTGGCCAACTTACGCAAAAAAGAGCAAATGGCCCAGGCACTTTGGGAATCCAAGCCACTGGTAGGCTCGTCAAGGAAGAGTAGAAGCTTTGGTTTCGCAACGAGTTCGACGCCGATTGTGAGCATCTTGCGTTGCTCAACATTAAGGCCTTCGCCGGGAACGCCGACCACGGCATTGGCATATTCTTCCATACCGAGCATCTTGATGACCTCCTCGACGAAAGCGTACTTTTCCTCGTTGCTGACAGTCTTGGGACGGCGGAGCATGGCACTGAACCGAAGACTTTCTCGGACAGTAGCAGTGTCGAGGTGAAGATCTATAAGAGGCCAACATCAGCACTTTCTTGACCATGTGAATTGGGTTGAAGGCCGTGAGTTATGAGAACTTACCCTGTTGCTGAACATAGCCGGTCTGTCTCTGGAAATCGGCGCCGCAGGGCCTGCCGTTCACAAACATGTCGCCGGAAATGACTCCAACATCCTTGCGCTGCGCAAGTACATCTAGGAGCGTTGTCTTGCCCGCTCCCGATGCACCCATCAAGGCTGTCAAGGTGCCGGGCTTGACCCAGCCAGAAACATGGTCCAACAAGCGACGACGGCCCTCTTTGACGTCAATGTCGTAGCAGACGTCCTTCCACGTGAAGATATCCTTCTGCGGTTCGATGGCGGGTTGGGCTGCCTCGTGAGCGTCTTTTTCAACCACGAGCTCGGTCGCTCCCTGGTTGGACTCCTCATCCTGCTTCTTAACGGCATGGTCGGGGTCCAGGCGGGCCGGAACACTACCACGTGGGAAGACCAAAGACTCTGCCGTGCTGGTCACCGAGGAATTTAGTTCCACCGCAAGGAGGTAGATAGCCATAAACGCAACAAGGAAGCCGATGAGAATGCCAAAGTTGCGCCAGACATGGTCGTAAGTGTACCCATACATAGTCTTGATATAAGCATCGCCGTTGACGGTCCAACGACCGGGCGCAGCGCCAGCACTGGCGCAAATCCATGAGTCACCGATGGGCGGGGAGTATGGCGGCATGATGGACGAGCAAGTAAACTCACGGCCGTGGAACTCATTGGCGACAAGGATCTCAAAACCATAATAAATGGGATTGATCCAGCGAATCCAGCCAAACCATGGATGCATCTGCGGCACGGGGATGATGTAGCCAGTGTAAATGATTAAAGCCAGAACAAGCACGCCAGCCAGTGCCATGGCCTGCGAGACCGTCTTGGTGATGGCAGCCAGGGTCCTGAAGATGGCACTCATGACGAAGGTCATCAGGTAAGAGATCATAAAGTAGAGGAAGAACTGATCGGGCGTGCGGCGCAACCCGGACAGGAAATACACAATCAAGTTAAAAGTGGTCGCCGTAATGAACTTGACAGGAATATCGGCCACGATGCCAGCAGCAGCCTCGGTCCAGGGGTGATAGAATGCGTACGATGCATGCTTTTCGACAATCGCTCGCTGCGCATAGAGACTCTCAATCTCCATGATCGCAGTAAGAGCGTTAAGGAGGATCGCCATGAAGAGTACGCTGCCTTTGCCGTCGAATCCGGCAGTAGCGTCCGGGTTGCCGTAAAAGATAGAACCAATGATGAGAGCCAGGACGAGCTGAGCAAAGACATTGGCCCCAGTGCCGGTCAAGTCCTGCCAGATGCGCTGATAGCCGCGGACTGTGTTATGCCGGATCTGGGCAAGCACGCTGATCATGTATGGCGAGCCGGGACGCACATGGCGAGCCTGCTTGTGATGCTTAATCTGGCGAAGGTCGGCGATGCTCGCGGCTTGCTTGGAAGCATCGTTACGGAACTCGTTGTCGTAACGCTGCATCTCCTCCTGCAGCGCCCGGAACTCGGGGGACGCCAGCCAGTACTGCTCGAAGTCCTCGGCAGTGCGAGGGACCTTGTGCTCCATGCCCGGACGCGCGATCCGTTCCGAGGGGTTTGTGATAGAGGTCAAGAAGTCTCCGGTTGTTTGCCGTGGTGGGCAAAGCCAGCCCTGGCGCTCGAAGAAGGCTTTGGCGGCGTGGGCCGGACCAAAGTAGATCTGGCGGCCCTCATAGAGCACAGTGACCTTGTCAAAGAGGTCGTAGATGGCCTGACTGGCCTGGTACATGGCTACAGCATGGGCATGCTTGCCAATGTCTGACGACAGGCGCAGGGCTTCGACAAAACGCAGAGCACTGGCCGAGTCAAGACCACGAGTCGAGTTGTCCCAGGCGCAAATGGGGCTGCCGGCCACAACCATCTCGGCAATGCTAACACGCTTGCGCTCGCCGCCAGAAACTCCTCGAACAAAGTCGTTACCCACCTTGGTGTGGTAAGTATGAGAAAGCCCAAACACCGCCATGACAACCCGCGCGATGTACCGACAGTACTCGGACCGCGACATTCCCTTGATGCGGTGTGAGGGAGTGCGCATCGCCGCGGCGAACTCGAGCGTTTGACCGACCGTCAGGTGTGGAAAGTGCTTGTCAACTTCTTGGTTGTAGATGATCTCGCCCTTGAACTCCTTCTTCATCTGCGCCTGGGACGCACCGTTGTAGTGAATAACCGAATTCTCACCCAGCCTGAGTCCGTGGAGTTCGCCGCACAGAGTCTTGAGGAACGTCGTGCATCCCGAGCCGGGCCGGCCGAGTACGGCAAGCAGCTCTCCGCTCTTGAGCAGGCCATTGAACGAGTGAAGGATGTGCTTTGGTTGGCGCTTTTGGCTATTGAACAGCTTGCCAATCCGGAGAGGAGCCGTTAAGATTGAGCCGACCGTCTCCTGAAACTGCAATTCGGCGCTTGACCCGTACACATCCAGGTCTCTAAACAGTACTCCGAGCTCACTGGATTTGTGTCCCTGTTCGTTGAGTCCGGCAACGAAGCTGCGAAGCCATTTTGTGACGTCGAAATCTGCAGACTCCGGGTTCAAAGTCGGATCCGACTCGTCGAGGGGAACGCCGCTGTGGGACTGGTGTTGAGATAATGCAGTGGCTATCCGGTGCAGTTCGGCTGAGGCATCTTCTTCCAGCATACTCAAAGGAGCGTCTCTGGGAGAAGTTGGCTGATGGTCGGCGATCGTCTCGCTGCTGCTGCCGCTGCCGAGCCTTCCTGGATCCACGGTGCTGGCTGGCCCGCTGACGGGTCGCTCGGGTAGCTGGCCCTGACCAAGATCCTTGGTCGCTGGTTGTCGCGACATGTTCCTCCTATTCAAGGCGCAAACTGTAGTTAGTGGTAGGCGGCAAAGCGCCGCAGGTTTTGTGGCTGGGTTGATCTGCCTTGATTAACACCTCGAGGTTAAGATCACAGTCTGGTGTCAATTCTACGGCAACATGAGATGTTCTGAGAAAAGGGATCTTGGATCTCAGAGGGAGAGAACCTCGAGACGTCGACAACTTTTACACTTCTCGATCGGCGTCAATCGCTCCCATCGCCCATCTATCCTGGCCCTCCATCGGCATTGCTCCGTCATGCCATTGGGCCATCTTGTATAAGAAGCTCCACTGCAACATTGTGGAATCCGCTCTGCGTGCTGCTTCATTTTACTGCTCTGGAACCAGAGCAATGGCACAAGATCTTAGTGGGCGCTGAGCCTTGTATCCGCGACTCCACTGTCCCTTCGCCGCCGAGTCCGCAACACGCCGGTCAGGCAAGGCGGCGCAAAAAGGGGGCCAAAGAGGACTTCGGAAGAGATCCGATCCCTACACATAACTGTCAACGGTGCAACAGAAGTGCCGCTGGTAAGATTCAAGGCACAGAACGGCAAACATCGAAGGGCTTTCTATAATGGAAGCGGACAATCTTAACAAAGGTTTATCCTGTCTCGTGCTCTCGATGGGTACTCCTGAAACAAATCACGAGCCAGGCACGCCAGTGTGGTCAGCGTCTCCCGCCCGTGAGGGCACAAGTCGAAGAACAAAGCGCTGGTCTTGCTCGCTTTGGTGTCAGCGTTCTCTGGATTGCTTCAAATTTGCACGAGAACTTCTCGAAATTGTTTCCTCTCAGATCATCTTGTGCTCGGATGCACGAGCAGTTAGATCAAGGTGAGAGACAGTTTGAGGTGTAGCTCCCGCGCTAGGTCCGAAAGGTCGGGATTTTCCCGAGAAAACCTGGAAGCGATCCGATGTCCCTGACAGCGGGCAAGGAGTCCTTGGCCTCGGAACGTTCCGGAGAGCTAAGGATGATGTCATTGAGAGCCCCACATTCCACGCTCTCGGGGCAGCTACAGGTCGCCAGACGTGCGAAACCCAAGAGACACTGCATATTTGGGGCGTCGCAATGGAAATTTCGCGGCTTTGGCACCCGTAATCGTATTGATGGATGGCTGAGTCTCAACTTGGACGCTTAGCAAGTGCCTAGCTGTATCGCTTGATAGCCAAACGGATTTTGAGGTCAAATGCAAAGCGGAATTCCATTCGGGCATGCCCTGAAATCCGGTTCCCAGACGTGCACCACATCAATCGTATTTTGTCGCAATTATGGGTCTATATGCGTGTCATTGTGCTGTTACACTATCTGTCGATGCTAAAAACTCTATGAGCTTTAGTACGTTTTGTTTCCGTTTAAATATTGAACCTCTCTAGCCATCTATGTTTTGCAATGCAAAGAAAAGAGACCCATGAAGGGGTGGTTCCCCGTCATTGCCCGCAGATCGATCAGGTGCATTGGATGCGGGTCAAAATGGCTCCTACCGTGTTTTTTATCCAATTAATTTGGGTCTACCCTTTGTGGAAATTAGGGAAGTGGCATTTAGATGTATACGTAGACTCCTGGAGACCGAGCCAAACAACACCTGGACTACATTCGCAAATATAGGCTCTTATGGATCTAAACAACACCTAACTCTATGATATTTATCCTATAACCGTGCAGGTCCATAATGCTAGCCTAGTATCAGATTAATCGGCTTGTGTACCAACGAAAGAGTACTATCGACAATACTGGAATGTTTAACCGTGAAACTGTCTGCTAGTATCTCTACCTATATATAACTACTCTCCGCAGTTTTGCCCGCTTCAAGCTCGGCTACTTTCGATTATTTGTTTGTTAGTCGATGTACGTAATGCGGTGCAACTCGTTTATAGGCCTTGCAACCGCATCTTCAACTCATGCGAGCATCTTATGCCGCCTTAGTTTTCGCAGTGTAGAACCTTGCAGAATGCTGAGCAGCTGACACGCGATGATATTGGGCTGGTATCACAAGCTGCCTTGTCCTTCAGCTTGACTATGGCGTTTATGGAGTGTTAGAAGGGTTTCTTCGTGCTTTTAAGTACATCGAGATAGCCCACGCTCTTCTCTTTGGCTTCGGTTCCTTAGAGGGGGAACAGTCTAGCAGTTCCGGTGTTTGTTGCCCAGCCATTTCAGTAAGTCTCTGGCTGCAACGAACACTTATTCAAGGACGGTGTCACTTCCACACAGTAATCGCCAGTGAAGATGTGTTCATATCTCTATGGTTCCGGTGGACTGGGAAAGATGCTTGCAGCCCCATGAACTTCTTTGGATTGAGGGGCTGCTAGTGTTGCTGTCGCACTAGGGGGCCAGCGATGATGTCGTTAGAAACTTGGTATCTCCCACTTCGTCTCCTGGCCCTGCGAATGACTGCGGCGGCGCTGTGCTCGGATCTGCTTCCCCCAGACGTGGCCGGAGCCATCCCGTCCAGATCGGCACTGGACCTCGTCCAGTCGCTCGTCCATGATGCGGAGACCATGGCAAGACAAGGCTACTACGGGTTCCTCGTCACCCTAGACGTCGACTCGGCCTATCCCTCGGTTCACTCATCAATCCTCGGCGAAGTCCTGGCAGACCAAGGCTGGCCACGCTGGCTGTGAGAAGCGGTGGCGGATATATTCTAAGACCTCTGCCTTTCCTTCTGATGGGCTCAATCGTCCTTCCGCTAGGATACGGGCCTCCCACAGGGTTCCCCATGTTCCTCGATCCTTTTCATCCTGTACTCCCTACCGATCATTACTCCCTCACAACAAGGGACCGTCTTCATGTACATGGACGACCATGCGCAACTGTCGTGGAGCAACACCCAATCCAACTGGCCCATCATGCGTCCCTTAGGGTCAACCAGCTGTGTACCAAAGCCCGAGGGCTCGACCTCAGGGTCAATCCGAACAAGACAGAGGTCTTCTACGTCCCTTCCCCCCCTCCCCCCAGGGGCACCGGAGCGACTCGTGGCAGGACCGACCCCACAACGATCTCGACCCAGGTGGAGAGGACGTCCTTCCTCCCTGGTAAGTCCATCAAGTGGCTTGGAGTCTCCCTGGAACTCAAGCTAAGCCCGGCGATCCAAGCAGCCGCGAGGGCGGCGGCGACAGCATCGGTGGTGAGGCTGGTCAAGCGCTTATCCATCACGAGGCTCAGGGGCTTTCCCCCCTCGGCCGATTCCAAGATCATTGACGCTGTCGTCACCCCTTCCCTCCTGTATGGCATGGTACAACTCGATACCGGCCCGACTAGGGCCGCGGTTAACGGCCGCTTAGTCCCATTAGACTTACGCCGGTGTGCCCGTCCCTCACCAAGATCGCGAATGCGGCGCCCGGAAGTGATCTCCCAGGTGTGGCTGACGGTCCCGACCACGTGGCTCTGGTGGCTAGCTGGGCTCTACCCAGAGTACCTGCTGGACAAAGAGCAAGCAAGGTGGAGAGCTCGCGCAGAGGTGCTGCCGGCCAACCACTTTCTGTGGATCAGGCTTGCCCGACCCCCTTTCCGGGACTAGTTTCGCCTGCACTAAGCGGCCTCTGGGCTCAGGGCTAAGTCCTTATGTGAGCCAAAGCATCTAGGAATCAGGGCGTGGCTCAGCCTCCCCTCTGTCCCCCCAAGAAAGGACGAGCGCCTCCCCTGGATATGCGTAGATGGTGGCGCACTAACAAACCCCCCTCAGCCTGCTGGGCTGGGCACAGTGCCAAACCATTCCTTGAGAAGTTCTCGCGCCAATGTCTCTCGCGCTGTTGGCTGAGGCCTCGGGTTACGGCGATTTCTTAGTACCACATGCGCTTCGACCACCCGCCGGATGCTGTCAAAAAGTGTCCCTGCGGGGCGATGGTCTCCAGGGGACATTTCATCTTCTACCTTCTTATTTCTATCGACAACCCACACACAGGAAGGATGGACCTTAGGGCTTCTAGTCCTCCTTCTAACTCTTTAAATCTAGAGTCTCCCGGGCCGAACACTGGGGGCAGCCTGCGAACCCTGCCCAGTGACGGCTCTTCCTCTGTCCACATTCATTCTCTTCCCCCAGATCCCTTCGAACCCGAGGGCCGGACGCGGGTGCTCAGAAATACCCTCCCTCCTCTCAACCACGTGACATAACAGCTTTTCAACATCTCACGTCGATTTTTCTCACACGCGGGTTTTTCCTCCGGCGTCACCTGGAATATATATATCTTAGATAGCTTTTGCCCGCCGGCACCGTGGGTACGACTTAGAACTTCCAGTGGTGAAACGGTTGAAAGATCTAGATAATCAAATAGATATCCCACCGCATTGGACCTACTGCCTAAAGAGCAGAAGATTGGCATGATATTTACCATTGCCATTTGACTTAACAGTCGTATTGCAGGATGTCCATTAGCTTTGGATGAACAGCGGGCTAATGATAACATTAAACCATGAAATTATTCATTTAGGTAAACACCTTCGAAGTGTCGTGTTCAACCACCCGCCGAGTGCAATCAAAACTTGCTCTTGCGGGGAGACAGTATCCAGAGGCCACTTCCTCCAGTGCCTCCTCTCCTCCCTTGACAACCTCTTGCTGGCCGCCTCAACCTCAGAGCGGTTTGGCACTCATATCAACTTTTCGAGAATAGAAAATCACAACTCGAACCTTCCGGCTCAGTCAGGGACCATCAAACAGGACAAGCCATCCCTACTCAACGCCCTCCCCACTCTCCCTCACGCATGATCTCACAATCTCGATCGATGCACACCCCCACAATGAAGAATCGAAATCGGAACGGTCTAGTTTGGACATCCACATATTTCACACTTACCTCTCCTAACCCATCTGCTTTTTGTTTTCTCTTTCCTACTTCTCTCCCATTTCCAACACCACTCATCTATCCCACAGATACGCACCGGTTTTCCCTCTCGGGTTTTTTTCCGTGTGTACATAGCTTAGACTAGCGAGTGCATATGTACTTTTTGCCCGCCGGCGTCGTGGGCACGACCGAGCATTCTCATGGGTGATACGGGTCGGAAATGTAATTCAATTCAATTCAAGTATCGTTTTCACAATCCGAACACTGAGGCAGTTATTCCGACTCCTCGTCGCTAACCCAACGATAAACACTCAACCGGTTGCCAGCACCGCAGTCTTCCTCGCTGTTACCGGCGCAGGGCATGTTGCATTCACTCTCCAAACCGACATAGCACCCTCTTCTTCGCCAATAACGGACTGGTCGTTGATCATATTTCCGCACCAACACTCAGACCCATACTCCAACCCAAAGTACAAGAAGCCATTGTTGAGACAAAAAGTTACCGCAGGAGTCAATAGTCATGAGCGATGAGACGACGCTGGCGCCGTTGAGCGTACGAACACCAATGGCTTCCGTCCAGCAACCTTGGGAAACATAGTGTGTGACTTCCTCGTTGACAGGCACAGGAGTATGGGCCGGAGCAGTGGCAGATTGACCATACAGAGAGAGTCGACTGGGACCGCCGCACACTACTTCCGTGTTACCCGGGCACGCCATCTGGCAGTCTGTCTCAAAAGAAGGAAACGAGCCAACCGCTAACGACGAACCACAGTAGCTGTAAATGCATTAGTACATGTGTTAAAGTGAGCCAGATTAAGCCAGTGAAACAGCACTCACCATTCACCTCCGTATTCGATGCCCCAGATCGGGAAACTGTTGGCGCCAGTAGTGCAAAACTCCTCACAGACAGATATTGTCATGTTTTCGTAGTCCACCATTAGTGCTCCTGTCAGAGCACGCGCGGGGGGGTCCACATAGCATCCATAGTACGTGGCCTGGGCGAGAGCGACAGGAATGAGGGCGGTCGTGGCAACCAAGCGCTGCATCTTGAACCTCAAAGTTTTTCTCGAGACAATTTTGTGCCAGAATGGTCGAGAGCAGAGAGACTGGATGCCATGTAGAGCTAGAGACAATCACAAACTGGCTCTGAGGAAAGGGACTGCATTTATCTACGGAAGCTAAACAGCATCCTTACCGTCGGTCTGAGCGTCCAAACGAGGCAACTGGGGAAATGTGGCCACCATCGAAGCACGCGAGAAGCTGAACGCCACTATTGATACTCATTGGGATTGTGCAGCTTAACAGCTGAGCGATGGAGTCCGAAATAGTCCCCCATCAGTCCCTGCAGGTATTTAGCACATGCAAACACCTCATGGCACATGAGGCTATTAGGTTTGATCAAGCGCACACCGTCTCGGCGCTAGGATGCTCTCGGCTAGATCGCCGCTTGGTCTGGAATCTAACGCGGAGACGGGGGCTGGGATCATTTGTTCTCGAACCTTTCAGCTAGATCCTACATAAGACAGAACTAACTGAACATACCGTATGCTGGTGCTCTGTCCATTGCCGTTGATGTTACAAGCACCCTTCATGCAGTTCAGCTGGTACCAGCGGTTGCCAAGCAACACCCTTGCTCGGCCCTTCTTGCCGATTTTTTTTTCATCGTTGATAAACCGGGGCATGGGGCGTTATTGGCCCTCCTGACGTCTACAAAGGTGCCAGGGTTTGTGTTGTTAGTTCCTTGGCAAGAATGCTCACAAAACCTCGCTAAGGAGCTAGCAAAACAAATCTCGGATATCTTGTACAGTGCTGTGTACGTCTGAACGTCAGTTTAAGCTTGGATCTAGAGTTAAGCTTTGTGGCTGTGAATCATCTGCAGGACGTCAAGCCACTTGGAGCGGCACCAATTCACCCTTGAGATGCGGAAACGTGGCTTTCAAATGTTTCTGCCAAGGAAACTGCTCACCGCTTTCATTGTCATTTGAACAAGGTCACAAAAAGAGCCATAATGAATTAAGAAACTAATAACAAAGCTGTCAAGGGTCCTCTGTTAGCAATTTTAGCGAGTTAACGAAGAGATTCTTCCGGACAAATAAGACGGTGAGTAATTTTGATAGCGGCATTCGTACAATACAGAGTAGACCCTAAGGGGAAGTTGCAAAGTTTTGTGTACGAACTGGAGAAAGAAACCGAGACTGCAAAATGGAGAGGGTCGTGCAGAGAAGAGAAAGAGAATCTTTTATCAATGTAAATAGCCGTTCGGCATTCAGGGTCATCAGATGAGATCACGGTGAAACCCGGGTGTCTCCGAACCTTGCCTCTGATGACCGCGGGCTCTTGGACACAGACGAGGGATATTCTCCGTCTAGCTGCCAGCTCGAGGAGGCCGTCTGTGTAGGCGATGGATTTTTGCGCGTTTGCAGATAAGATATGAAGATGTCTGCTATGCTTCTTGGACATCAGATAGTGTTAATTGAGTCGGGTGATTCGGGCCGATCATGTGGCGGAAACAGTTCCTGAATGGTTGGAGTGACTCCAAGCTAGCTGCTACCTTCCCCAGAGCGCGCTGTTGGGAGTCGCTACGCAACGAACTGTACCGGGCGAGCGCTCTCGTTTTTGAGATTCTGCCACTAGGGAACCTCGCAGCGGCAGAGCGGCTAACCAGCACCCAGTCAGATGATGGCGACGCACCAAGGCCAATGGTGTGCGGCTCTCTAGGAGTTGACTCTGCGACCGTGTCTGGAGGGTTAGGGTTAGGGTTAGGGTTAGGGTTAGGGTTAGGGTTAGGGTTAGGGTTAGGGTTAGGGTTAGGGTTAGGGTTAGGGTTAGGGTTAGGGTTAGGGTTAGGGTTAGGGTTAGGGTTAGGGTTAGGGTTAGGGT